>NW_027288655.1:5000-605000 GCF_037038585.1 Patagioenas fasciata | reverse complement strand
GCTAAGGACGCGTCTGCATATGTTTTGGTGAACAATCGAGTGTGCGTGTTCTGACAGCTGCCTCTATGCAGACGTCTCCACAGAGCCACTTCTGAATGCCCCGCAGCCCAGGACTGAATGGATACACTAACAAGTGCACCGGTGTGAGCAACCACATATGCAGAAGGACGTCTTTCATCTCACAGAAGCGCGAACGTCTTGGCGTTCAAGCACATGGCAGAAACAAGGTGTGAACAGATGAGCTGCTGCTATTTTCTCCGTTCGGCATGCTTCGTTGTAGCTCTCTTGCCGGTCGCCGGCTTAGCGGCTTGCTTTGCGCGACTAGCTCTGGGGAGAGAAGGAGATAGCGCCGGAAACCTCGCCTTTTGCCTTCTTCGGCGCTGGAACCTGGTTGCTGCGCCTTCTCTTTGTCCATGTGCACACACACGATTCCTCAGCGAAAACCATGCAGAAACCTTTCCACGAGCACCCAGGGATGTGCACCCAGCACCACGTGCACGCACACGCAGCTAGAGAAAAGCACCTACCTTTTCACACACTGATGCCTAAGCAAACGCGTGGCCACACACACGCACACATCCGCAAGCGCGCCTACTCCCATCTATTGAGGGAAAGACGGACGAGCTCTTTGGTTGCTCTTCACAGGCTTGTCCCTGATCTATAGCTGAGGGCAAACACTTGTGTGCTTGTGGGAGAGCCTGTGTCTTTCCTGGAAGCGTTTGGGAGTTTTGCTCAGACGCGTGTTTCCTCAAGTTCAAGAATCAAGATCTAGGATACCTGCAGACAGGTGCCTGTTTGTGTGGAGACAGTCTGTTTGAAACTGTGTTCCTCAGCGCCCGCTCTTTCTCCCCGTCGCTCCACACGCCTGGGAGTCCCTTTCTTTCTCTCCACAAGCACGTGTGTTGACTTCGTCGCACATGTGCATCTGCACAAGCGTTGAGCTCAGCAGAGCGTGTCTCTTGACACTTGATGTGCGTTGGCTGTGTCTGCCTGCTCCAGTGAAGAGAGAAACGGGAAATCATCTTGGTAGAGGCAACAAAGCAAAAGCGAGGCAGGATTGACATCTGCTCAACAGAGACGGATTCCCTGCGCTGACACAGTTCACAGTTACACGAGAAGCAATCTGAGCGGTCCGTCGACCGGAGACGTGTTTCCCAAGAGGTCGTTTAGCGAGTGAACAGCAGTGTGCGCGACTTTCAGGAGTGTGCCTGGAAAGTGCCAGAATCACCAGGAGCATCTGTGCAAAAGCTGCTGCCTCTGTGACCGCATTGAGGCACGTTCGCGTGTCTGCGAGTATATAGACGGCTCTTTCGCGTTCACTCCGAGGGAAACGGTCCGCTATTGCTTCTGTGCGCACAGACGCGATTCCCTTGTCTCTTGCGAACACAGGGAACTCTGTGCATCCAAATCTACAGGCTAAGGACGCGTCTGCATATGTTTTGGTGAACAATCGAGTGTGCGTGTTCTGACAGCTGCCTCTATGCAGACGTCTCCACAGAGCCACTTCTGAATGCCCCGCAGCCCAGGACTGAATGGATACACTAACAAGTGCACCGGTGTGAGCAACCACATATGCAGAAGGACGTCTTTCATCTCACAGAAGCGCGAACGTCTTGGCGTTCAAGCACATGGCAGAAACAAGGTGTGAACAGATGAGCTGCTGCTATTTTCTCCGTTCGGCATGCTTCGTTGTAGCTCTCTTGCCGGTCGCCGGCTTAGCGGCTTGCTTTGCGCGACTAGCTCTGGGGAGAGAAGGAGATAGCGCCGGAAACCTCGCCTTTTGCCTTCTTCGGCGCTGGAACCTGGTTGCTGCGCCTTCTCTTTGTCCATGTGCACACACACGATTCCTCAGCGAAAACCATGCAGAAACCTTTCCACGAGCACCCAGGGATGTGCACCCAGCACCACGTGCACGCACACGCAGCTAGAGAAAAGCACCTACCTTTTCACACACTGATGCCTAAGCAAACGCGTGGCCACACACACGCACACATCCGCAAGCGCGCCTACTCCCATCTATTGAGGGAAAGACGGACGAGCTCTTTGGTTGCTCTTCACAGGCTTGTCCCTGATCTATAGCTGAGGGCAAACACTTGTGTGCTTGTGGGAGAGCCTGTGTCTTTCCTGGAAGCGTTTGGGAGTTTTGCTCAGACGCGTGTTTCCTCAAGTTCAAGAATCAAGATCTAGGATACCTGCAGACAGGTGCCTGTTTGTGTGGAGACAGTCTGTTTGAAACTGTGTTCCTCAGCGCCCGCTCTTTCTCCCCGTCGCTCCACACGCCTGGGAGTCCCTTTCTTTCTCTCCACAAGCACGTGTGTTGACTTCGTCGCACATGTGCATCTGCACAAGCGTTGAGCTCAGCAGAGCGTGTCTCTTGACACTTGATGTGCGTTGGCTGTGTCTGCCTGCTCCAGTGAAGAGAGAAACGGGAAATCATCTTGGTAGAGGCAACAAAGCAAAAGCGAGGCAGGATTGACATCTGCTCAACAGAGACGGATTCCCTGCGCTGACACAGTTCACAGTTACACGAGAAGCAATCTGAGCGGTCTGTCGACCGGAGACGTGTTTCCCAAGAGGTCGTTTAGCGAGTGAACAGCAGTGTGCGCGACTTTCAGGAGTGTGCCTGGAAAGTGCCAGAATCACCAGGAGCATCTGTGCAAAAGCTGCTGCCTCTGTGACCGCATTGAGGCACGTTCGCGTGTCTGCGAGTATATAGACGGCTCTTTCGTGTTCACTCCGAGGGAAACGGTCCGCTATTGCTTCTGTGCGCACAGACGCGATTCCCTTGTCTCTTGCGAACACAGGGAACTCTGTGCATCCAAATCTACAGGCTAAGGACGCGTCTGCATATGTTTTGGTGAACAATCGAGTGTGCGTGTTCTGACAGCTGCCTCTATGCAGACGTCTCCACAGAGCCACTTCTGAATGCCCCGCAGCCCAGGACTGAATGGATACACTAACAAGTGCACCGGTGTGAGCAACCACATATGCAGAAGGACGTCTTTCATCTCACAGAAGCGCGAACGTCTTGGCGTTCAAGCACATGGCAGAAACAAGGTGTGAACAGATGAGCTGCTGCTATTTTCTCCGTTCGGCATGCTTCGTTGTAGCTCTCTTGCCGGTCGCCGGCTTAGCGGCTTGCTTTGCGCGACTAGCTCTGGGGAGAGAAGGAGATAGCGCCGGAAACCTCGCCTTTTGCCTTCTTCGGCGCTGGAACCTGGTTGCTGCGCCTTCTCTTTGTCCATGTGCACACACACGATTCCTCAGCGAAAACCATGCAGAAACCTTTCCACGAGCACCCAGGGATGTGCACCCAGCACCACGTGCACGCACACGCAGCTAGAGAAAAGCACCTACCTTTTCACACACTGATGCCTAAGCAAACGCGTGGCCACACACACGCACACATCCGCAAGCGCGCCTACTCCCATCTATTGAGGGAAAGACGGACGAGCAACGTCCTGACAGGCTTGAGGGGAAAAACGTCCGTTGACGGTTGGCGTACTGCACGCCCGCCTACGGGGCTGCAGGGGAATCCACATTTGGAAGGTACCTGAAGATGTGTGCCTGTTCTTGGAGCTCCGCTAGTAGGGTAGCAAAGACACTCGTAGGCAGTACTGAATGCTGCTCCGTGCTACTTCTCCTCCGCTGGCAAATGCTTCACAGTCGCCCGAGGAAAGACGTTTAACAATCGATCTCCAAGAGGAACGAAACACATGATGCCATAAGGCGAAAGAATAGCAGGGCATCTCTTCACAGGCTTGTCCCTGATCTATAGCTGAGGGCAAACACTTGTGTGCTTGTGGGAGAGCCTGTGTCTTTCCTGGAAGCGTTTGGGAGTTTTGCTCAGACGCGTGTTTCCTCAAGTTCAAGAATCAAGATCTAGGATACCTGCAGACAGGTGCCTGTTTGTGTGGAGACAGTCTGTTTGAAACTGTGTTCCTCAGCGCCCGCTCTTTCTCCCCGTCGCTCCACACGCCTGGGAGTCCCTTTCTTTCTCTCCACAAGCACGTGTGTTGACTTCGTCGCACATGTGCATCTGCACAAGCGTTGAGCTCAGCAGAGCGTGTCTCTTGACACTTGATGTGCGTTGGCTGTGTCTGCCTGCTCCAGTGAAGAGAGAAACGGGAAATCATCTTGGTAGAGGCAACAAAGCAAAAGCGAGGCAGGATTGACATCTGCTCAACAGAGACGGATTCCCTGCGCTGACACAGTTCACAGTTACACGAGAAGCAATCTGAGCGGTCCGTCGACCGGAGACGTGTTTCCCAAGAGGTCGTTTAGCGAGTGAACAGCAGTGTGCGCGACTTTCAGGAGTGTGCCTGGAAAGTGCCAGAATCACCAGGAGCATCTGTGCAAAAGCTGCTGCCTCTGTGACCGCATTGAGGCACGTTCGCGTGTCTGCGAGTATATAGACGGCTCTTTCGCGTTCACTCCGAGGGAAACGGTCCGCTATTGCTTCTGTGCGCACAGACGCGATTCCCTTGTCTCTTGCGAACACAGGGAACTCTGTGCATCCAAATCTACAGGCTAAGGACGCGTCTGCATATGTTTTGGTGAACAATCGAGTGTGCGTGTTCTGACAGCTGCCTCTATGCAGACGTCTCCACAGAGCCACTTCTGAATGCCCCGCAGCCCAGGACTGAATGGATACACTAACAAGTGCACCGGTGTGAGCAACCACATATGCAGAAGGACGTCTTTCATCTCACAGAAGCGCGAACGTCTTGGCGTTCAAGCACATGGCAGAAACAAGGTGTGAACAGATGAGCTGCTGCTATTTTCTCCGTTCGGCATGCTTCGTTGTAGCTCTCTTGCCGGTCGCCGGCTTAGCGGCTTGCTTTGCGCGACTAGCTCTGGGGAGAGAAGGAGATAGCGCCGGAAACCTCGCCTTTTGCCTTCTTCGGCGCTGGAACCTGGTTGCTGCGCCTTCTCTTTGTCCATGTGCACACACACGATTCCTCAGCGAAAACCATGCAGAAACCTTTCCACGAGCACCCAGGGATGTGCACCCAGCACCACGTGCACGCACACGCAGCTAGAGAAAAGCACCTACCTTTTCACACACTGATGCCTAAGCAAACGCGTGGCCACACACACGCACACATCCGCAAGCGCGCCTACTCCCATCTATTGAGGGAAAGACGGACGAGCTCTTTGGTTGCTCTTCACAGGCTTGTCCCTGATCTATAGCTGAGGGCAAACACTTGTGTGCTTGTGGGAGAGCCTGTGTCTTTCCTGGAAGCGTTTGGGAGTTTTGCTCAGACGCGTGTTTCCTCAAGTTCAAGAATCAAGATCTAGGATACCTGCAGACAGGTGCCTGTTTGTGTGGAGACAGTCTGTTTGAAACTGTGTTCCTCAGCGCCCGCTCTTTCTCCCCGTCGCTCCACACGCCTGGGAGTCCCTTTCTTTCTCTCCACAAGCACGTGTGTTGACTTCGTCGCACATGTGCATCTGCACAAGCGTTGAGCTCAGCAGAGCGTGTCTCTTGACACTTGATGTGCGTTGGCTGTGTCTGCCTGCTCCAGTGAAGAGAGAAACGGGAAATCATCTTGGTAGAGGCAACAAAGCAAAAGCGAGGCAGGATTGACATCTGCTCAACAGAGACGGATTCCCTGCGCTGACACAGTTCACAGTTACACGAGAAGCAATCTGAGCGGTCCGTCGACCGGAGACGTGTTTCCCAAGAGGTCGTTTAGCGAGTGAACAGCAGTGTGCGCGACTTTCAGGAGTGTGCCTGGAAAGTGCCAGAATCACCAGGAGCATCTGTGCAAAAGCTGCTGCCTCTGTGACCGCATTGAGGCACGTTCGCGTGTCTGCGAGTATATAGACGGCTCTTTCGCGTTCACTCCGAGGGAAACGGTCCGCTATTGCTTCTGTGCGCACAGACGCGATTCCCTTGTCTCTTGCGAACACAGGGAACTCTGTGCATCCAAATCTACAGGCTAAGGACGCGTCTGCATATGTTTTGGTGAACAATCGAGTGTGCGTGTTCTGACAGCTGCCTCTATGCAGACGTCTCCACAGAGCCATTTCTGAATGCCCCGCAGCCCAGGACTGAATGGATACACTAACAAGTGCACCGGTGTGAGCAACCACATATGCAGAAGGACGTCTTTCATCTCACAGAAGCGCGAACGTCTTGGCGTTCAAGCACATGGCAGAAACAAGGTGTGAACAGATGAGCTGCTGCTATTTTCTCCGTTCGGCATGCTTCGTTGTAGCTCTCTTGCCGGTCGCCGGCTTAGCGGCTTGCTTTGCGCGACTAGCTCTGGGGAGAGAAGGAGATAGCGCCGGAAACCTCGCCTTTTGCCTTCTTCGGCGCTGGAACCTGGTTGCTGCGCCTTCTCTTTGTCCATGTGCACACACACGATTCCTCAGCGAAAACCATGCAGAAACCTTTCCACGAGCACCCAGGGATGTGCACCCAGCACCACGTGCACGCACACGCAGCTAGAGAAAAGCACCTACCTTTTCACACACTGATGCCTAAGCAAACGCGTGGCCACACACACGCACACATCCGCAAGCGCGCCTACTCCCATCTATTGAGGGAAAGACGGACGAGCAACGTCCTGACAGGCTTGAGGGGAAAAACGTCCGTTGACGGTTGGCGTACTGCACGCCCGCCTACGGGGCTGCAGGGGAATCCACATTTGGAAGGTACCTGAAGATGTGCGCCTGTTCTTGGAGCTCCGCTAGTAGGGTAGCAAAGACACTCGTAGGCAGTACTGAATGCTGCTCCGTGCTACTTCTCCTCCGCTGGCAAATGCTTCACAGTCGCCCGAGGAAAGACGTTTAACAATCGATCTCCAAGAGGAACGAAACACATGATGCCATAAGGCGAAAGAATAGCAGGGCATCTCTTCACAGGCTTGTCCCTGATCTATAGCTGAGGGCAAACACTTGTGTGCTTGTGGGAGAGCCTGTGTCTTTCCTGGAAGCGTTTGGGAGTTTTGCTCAGACGCGTGTTTCCTCAAGTTCAAGAATCAAGATCTAGGATACCTGCAGACAGGTGCCTGTTTGTGTGGAGACAGTCTGTTTGAAACTGTGTTCCTCAGCGCCCGCTCTTTCTCCCCGTCGCTCCACACGCCTGGGAGTCCCTTTCTTTCTCTCCACAAGCACGTGTGTTGACTTCGTCGCACATGTGCATCTGCACAAGCGTTGAGCTCAGCAGAGCGTGTCTCTTGACACTTGATGTGCGTTGGCTGTGTCTGCCTGCTCCAGTGAAGAGAGAAACGGGAAATCATCTTGGTAGAGGCAACAAAGCAAAAGCGAGGCAGGATTGACATCTGCTCAACAGAGACGGATTCCCTGCGCTGACACAGTTCACAGTTACACGAGAAGCAATCTGAGCGGTCCGTCGACCGGAGACGTGTTTCCCAAGAGGTCGTTTAGCGAGTGAACAGCAGTGTGCGCGACTTTCAGGAGTGTGCCTGGAAAGTGCCAGAATCACCAGGAGCATCTGTGCAAAAGCTGCTGCCTCTGTGACCGCATTGAGGCACGTTCGCGTGTCTGCGAGTATATAGACGGCTCTTTCGCGTTCACTCCGAGGGAAACGGTCCGCTATTGCTTCTGTGCGCACAGACGCGATTCCCTTGTCTCTTGCGAACACAGGGAACTCTGTGCATCCAAATCTACAGGCTAAGGACGCGTCTGCATATGTTTTGGTGAACAATCGAGTGTGCGTGTTCTGACAGCTGCCTCTATGCAGACGTCTCCACAGAGCCACTTCTGAATGCCCCGCAGCCCAGGACTGAATGGATACACTAACAAGTGCACCGGTGTGAGCAACTACATATGCAGAAGGACGTCTTTCATCTCACAGAAGCGCGAACGTCTTGGCGTTCAAGCACATGGCAGAAACAAGGTGTGAACAGATGAGCTGCTGCTATTTTCTCCGTTCGGCATGCTTCGTTGTAGCTCTCTTGCCGGTCGCCGGCTTAGCGGCTTGCTTTGCGCGACTAGCTCTGGGGAGAGAAGGAGATAGCGCCGGAAACCTCGCCTTTTGCCTTCTTCGGCGCTGGAACCTGGTTGCTGCGCCTTCTCTTTGTCCATGTGCACACACACGATTCCTCAGCGAAAACCATGCAGAAACCTTTCCACGAGCACCCAGGGATGTGCACCCAGCACCACGTGCACGCACACGCAGCTAGAGAAAAGCACCTACCTTTTCACACACTGATGCCTAAGCAAACGCGTGGCCACACACACGCACACATCCGCAAGCGCGCCTACTCCCATCTATTGAGGGAAAGACGGACGAGCAACGTCCTGACAGGCTTGAGGGGAAAAACGTCCGTTGACGGTTGGCGTACTGCACGCCCGCCTACGGGGCTGCAGGGGAATCCACATTTGGAAGGTACCTGAAGATGTGTGCCTGTTCTTGGAGCTCCGCTAGTAGGGTAGCAAAGACACTCGTAGGCAGTACTGAATGCTGCTCCGTGCTACTTCTCCTCCGCTGGCAAATGCTTCACAGTCGCCCTAGGAAAGACGTTTAACAATCGATCTCCAAGAGGAACGAAACACATGATGCCATAAGGCGAAAGAATAGCAGGGCATCTCTTCACAGGCTTGTCCCTGATCTATAGCTGAGGGCAAACACTTGTGTGCTTGTGGGAGAGCCTGTGTCTTTCCTGGAAGCGTTTGGGAGTTTTGCTCAGACGCGTGTTTCCTCAAGTTCAAGAATCAAGATCTAGGATACCTGCAGACAGGTGCCTGTTTGTGTGGAGACAGTCTGTTTGAAACTGTGTTCCTCAGCGCCCGCTCTTTCTCCCCGTCGCTCCACACGCCTGGGAGTCCCTTTCTTTCTCTCCACAAGCACGTGTGTTGACTTCGTCGCACATGTGCATCTGCACAAGCGTTGAGCTCAGCAGAGCGTGTCTCTTGACACTTGATGTGCGTTGGCTGTGTCTGCCTGCTCCAGTGAAGAGAGAAACGGGAAATCATCTTGGTAGAGGCAACAAAGCAAAAGCGAGGCAGGATTGACATCTGCTCAACAGAGACGGATTCCCTGCGCTGACACAGTTCACAGTTACACGAGAAGCAATCTGAGCGGTCCGTCGACCGGAGACGTGTTTCCCAAGAGGTCGTTTAGCGAGTGAACAGCAGTGTGCGCGACTTTCAGGAGTGTGCCTGGAAAGTGCCAGAATCACCAGGAGCATCTGTGCAAAAGCTGCTGCCTCTGTGACCGCATTGAGGCACGTTCCCGTGTCTGCGAGTATATAGACGGCTCTTTCGCGTTCACTCCGAGGGAAACGGTCCGCTATTGCTTCTGTGCGTACAGACGCGATTCCCTTGTCTCTTGCGAACACAGGGAACTCTGTGCATCCAAATCTACAGGGTAAGGACGCGTCTGCATATGTTTTGGTGAACAATCGAGTGTGCGTGTTCTGACAGCTGCCTCTATGCAGACGTCTCCACAGAGCCACTTCTGAATGCCCCGCAGCCCAGGACTGAATGGATACACTAACAAGTGCACCGGTGTGAGCAACCACATATGCAGAAGGACGTCTTTCATCTCACAGAAGCGCGAACGTCTTGGCGTTCAAGCACATGGCAGAAACAAGGTGTGAACAGATGAGCTGCTGCTATTTTCTCCGTTCGGCATGCTTCGTTGTAGCTCTCTTGCCGGTCGCCGGCTTAGCGGCTTGCTTTGCGCGACTAGCTCTGGGGAGAGAAGGAGATAGCGCCGGAAACCTCGCCTTTTGCCTTCTTCGGCGCTGGAACCTGGTTGCTGCGCCTTCTCTTTGTCCATGTGCACACACACGATTCCTCAGCGAAAACCATGCAGAAACCTTTCCACGAGCACCCAGGGATGTGCACCCAGCACCACGTGCACGCACACGCAGCTAGAGAAAAGCACCTACCTTTTCACACACTGATGCCTAAGCAAACGCGTGGCCACACACACGCACACATCCGCAAGCGCGCCTACTCCCATCTATTGAGGGAAAGACGGACGAGCAACGTCCTGACAGGCTTGAGGGGAAAAACGTCCGTTGACGGTTGGCGTACTGCACGCCCGCCTACGGGGCTGCAGGGGAATCCACATTTGGAAGGTACCTGAAGATGTGTGCCTGTTCTTGGAGCTCCGCTAGTAGGGTAGCAAAGACACTCGTAGGCAGTACTGAATGCTGCTCCGTGCTACTTCTCCTCCGCTGGCAAATGCTTCACAGTCGCCCTAGGAAAGACGTTTAACAATCGATCTCCAAGAGGAACGAAACACATGATGCCATAAGGCGAAAGAATAGCAGGGCATCTCTTCACAGGCTTGTCCCTGATCTATAGCTGAGGGCAAACACTTGTGTGCTTGTGGGAGAGCCTGTGTCTTTCCTGGAAGCGTTTGGGAGTTTTGCTCAGACGCGTGTTTCCTCAAGTTCAAGAATCAAGATCTAGGATACCTGCAGACAGGTGCCTGTTTGTGTGGAGACAGTCTGTTTGAAACTGTGTTCCTCAGCGCCCGCTCTTTCTCCCCGTCGCTCCACACGCCTGGGAGTCCCTTTCTTTCTCTCCACAAGCATGTGTGTTGACTTCGTCGCACATGTGCATCTGCACAAGCGTTGAGCTCAGCAGAGCGTGTCTCTTGACACTTGATGTGCGTTGGCTGTGTCTGCCTGCTCCAGTGAAGAGAGAAACGGGAAATCATCTTGGTAGAGGCAACAAAGCAAAAGCGAGGCAGGATTGACATCTGCTCAACAGAGACGGATTCCCTGCGCTGACACAGTTCACAGTTACACGAGAAGCAATCTGAGCGGTCCGTCGACCGGAGACGTGTTTCCCAAGAGGTCGTTTAGCGAGTGAACAGCAGTGTGCGCGACTTTCAGGAGTGTGCCTGGAAAGTGCCAGAATCACCAGGAGCATCTGTGCAAAAGCTGCTGCCTCTGTGACCGCATTGAGGCACGTTCGCGTGTCTGCGAGTATATAGACGGCTCTTTCGCGTTCACTCCGAGGGAAACGGTCCGCTATTGCTTCTGTGCGCACAGACGCGATTCCCTTGTCTCTTGCGAACACAGGGAACTCTGTGCATCCAAATCTACAGGCTAAGGACGCGTCTGCATATGTTTTGGTGAACAATCGAGTGTGCGTGTTCTGACAGCTGCCTCTATGCAGACGTCTCCACAGAGCCACTTCTGAATGCCCCGCAGCCCAGGACTGAATGGATACACTAACAAGTGCACCGGTGTGAGCAACCACATATGCAGAAGGACGTCTTTCATCTCACAGAAGCGCGAACGTCTTGGCGTTCAAGCACATGGCAGAAACAAGGTGTGAACAGATGAGCTGCTGCTATTTTCTCCGTTCGGCATGCTTCGTTGTAGCTCTCTTGCCGGTCGCCGGCTTAGCGGCTTGCTTTGCGCGACTAGCTCTGGGGAGAGAAGGAGATAGCGCCGGAAACCTCGCCTTTTGCCTTCTTCGGCGCTGGAACCTGGTTGCTGCGCCTTCTCTTTGTCCATGTGCACACACACGATTCCTCAGCGAAAACCATGCAGAAACCTTTCCACGAGCACCCAGGGATGTGCACCCAGCACCACGTGCACGCACACGCAGCTAGAGAAAAGCACCTACCTTTTCACACACTGATGCCTAAGCAAACGCGTGGCCACACACACGCACACATCCGCAAGCGCGCCTACTCCCATCTATTGAGGGAAAGACGGACGAGCAACGTCCTGACAGGCTTGAGGGGAAAAACGTCCGTTGACGGTTGGCGTACTGCACGCCCGCCTACGGGGCTGCAGGGGAATCCACATTTGGAAGGTACCTGAAGATGTGTGCCTGTTCTTGGAGCTCCGCTAGTAGGGTAGCAAAGACACTCGTAGGCAGTACTGAATGCTGCTCCGTGCTACTTCTCCTCCGCTGGCAAATGCTTCAGTGTCGCCCGAGGAAAGACGTTTAACAATCGATCTCCAAGAGGAACGAAACACATGATGCCATAAGGCGAAAGAATAGCAGGGCATCTCTTCACAGGCTTGTCCCTGATCTATAGCTGAGGGCAAACACTTGTGTGCTTGTGGGAGAGCCTGTGTCTTTCCTGGAAGCGTTTGGGAGTTTTGCTCAGACGCGTGTTTCCTCAAGTTCAAGAATCAAGATCTAGGATACCTGCAGACAGGTGCCTGTTTGTGTGGAGACAGTCTGTTTGAAACTGTGTTCCTCAGCGCCCGCTCTTTCTCCCCGTCGCTCCACACGCCTGGGAGTCCCTTTCTTTCTCTCCACAAGCACGTGTGTTGACTTCGTCGCACATGTGCATCTGCACAAGCGTTGAGCTCAGCAGAGCGTGTCTCTTGACACTTGATGTGCGTTGGCTGTGTCTGCCTGCTCCAGTGAAGAGAGAAACGGGAAATCATCTTGGTAGAGGCAACAAAGCAAAAGCGAGGCAGGATTGACATCTGCTCAACAGAGACGGATTCCCTGCGCTGACACAGTTCACAGTTACACGAGAAGCAATCTGAGCGGTCCGTCGACCGGAGACGTGTTTCCCAAGAGGTCGTTTAGCGAGTGAACAGCAGTGTGCGCGACTTTCAGGAGTGTGCCTGGAAAGTGCCAGAATCACCAGGAGCATCTGTGCAAAAGCTGCTGCCTCTGTGACCGCATTGAGGCACGTTCGCGTGTCTGCGAGTATATAGACGGCTCTTTCGCGTTCACTCCGAGGGAAACGGTCCGCTATTGCTTCTGTGCGCACAGACGCGATTCCCTTGTCTCTTGCGAACACAGGGAACTCTGTGCATCCAAATCTACAGGCTAAGGACGCGTCTGCATATGTTTTGGTGAACAATCGAGTGTGCGTGTTCTGACAGCTGCCTCTATGCAGACGTCTCCACAGAGCCACTTCTGAATGCCCCGCAGCCCAGGACTGAATGGATACACTAACAAGTGCACCGGTGTGAGCAACCACATATGCAGAAGGACGTCTTTCATCTCACAGAAGCGCGAACGTCTTGGCGTTCAAGCACATGGCAGAAACAAGGTGTGAACAGATGAGCTGCTGCTATTTTCTCCGTTCGGCATGCTTCGTTGTAGCTCTCTTGCCGGTCGCCGGCTTAGCGGCTTGCTTTGCGCGACTAGCTCTGGGGAGAGAAGGAGATAGCGCCGGAAACCTCGCCTTTTGCCTTCTTCGGCGCTGGAACCTGGTTGCTGCGCCTTCTCTTTGTCCATGTGCACACACACGATTCCTCAGCGAAAACCATGCAGAAACCTTTCCACGAGCACCCAGGGATGTGCACCCAGCACCACGTGCACGCACACGCAGCTAGAGAAAAGCACCTACCTTTTCACACACTGATGCCTAAGCAAACGCGTGGCCACACACACGCACACATCCGCAAGCGCGCCTACTCCCATCTATTGAGGGAAAGACGGACGAGCAACGTCCTGACAGGCTTGAGGGGAAAAACGTCCGTTGACGGTTGGCGTACTGCACGCCCGCCTACGGGGCTGCAGGGGAATCCACATTTGGAAGGTACCTGAAGATGTGTGCCTGTTCTTGGAGCTCCGCTAGTAGGGTAGCAAAGACACTCGTAGGCAGTACTGAATGCTGCTCCGTGCTACTTCTCCTCCGCTGGCAAATGCTTCACAGTCGCCCTAGGAAAGACGTTTAACAATCGATCTCCAAGAGGAACGAAACACATGATGCCATAAGGCGAAAGAATAGCAGGGCATCTCTTCACAGGCTTGTCCCTGATCTATAGCTGAGGGCAAACACTTGTGTGCTTGTGGGAGAGCCTGTGTCTTTCCTGGAAGCGTTTGGGAGTTTTGCTCAGACGCGTGTTTCCTCAAGTTCAAGAATCAAGATCTAGGATACCTGCAGACAGGTGCCTGTTTGTGTGGAGACAGTCTGTTTGAAACTGTGTTCCTCAGCGCCCGCTCTTTCTCCCCGTCGCTCCACACGCCTGGGAGTCCCTTTCTTTCTCTCCACAAGCACGTGTGTTGACTTCGTCGCACATGTGCATCTGCACAAGCGTTGAGCTCAGCAGAGCGTGTCTCTTGACACTTGATGTGCGTTGGCTGTGTCTGCCTGCTCCAGTGAAGAGAGAAACGGGAAATCATCTTGGTAGAGGCAACAAAGCAAAAGCGAGGCAGGATTGACATCTGCTCAACAGAGACGGATTCCCTGCGCTGACACAGTTCACAGTTACACGAGAAGCAATCTGAGCGGTCCGTCGACCGGAGACGTGTTTCCCAAGAGGTCGTTTAGCGAGTGAACAGCAGTGTGCGCGACTTTCAGGAGTGTGCCTGGAAAGTGCCAGAATCACCAGGAGCATCTGTGCAAAAGCTGCTGCCTCTGTGACCGCATTGAGGCACGTTCGCGTGTCTGCGAGTATATAGACGGCTCTTTCGCGTTCACTCCGAGGGAAACGGTCCGCTATTGCTTCTGTGCGCACAGACGCGATTCCCTTGTCTCTTGCGAACACAGGGAACTCTGTGCATCCAAATCTACAGGCTAAGGACGCGTCTGCATATGTTTTGGTGAACAATCGAGTGTGCGTGTTCTGACAGCTGCCTCTATGCAGACGTCTCCACAGAGCCACTTCTGAATGCCCCGCAGCCCAGGACTGAATGGATACACTAACAAGTGCACCGGTGTGAGCAACCACATATGCAGAAGGACGTCTTTCATCTCACAGAAGCGCGAACGTCTTGGCGTTCAAGCACATGGCAGAAACAAGGTGTGAACAGATGAGCTGCTGCTATTTTCTCCGTTCGGCATGCTTCGTTGTAGCTCTCTTGCCGGTCGCCGGCTTAGCGGCTTGCTTTGCGCGACTAGCTCTGGGGAGAGAAGGAGATAGCGCCGGAAACCTCGCCTTTTGCCTTCTTCGGCGCTGGAACCTGGTTGCTGCGCCTTCTCTTTGTCCATGTGCACACACACGATTCCTCAGCGAAAACCATGCAGAAACCTTTCCACGAGCACCCAGGGATGTGCACCCAGCACCACGTGCACGCACACGCAGCTAGAGAAAAGCACCTACCTTTTCACACACTGATGCCTAAGCAAACGCGTGGCCACACACACGCACACATCCGCAAGCGCGCCTACTCCCATCTATTGAGGGAAAGACGGACGAGCAACGTCCTGACAGGCTTGAGGGGAAAAACGTCCGTTGACGGTTGGCGTACTGCACGCCCGCCTACGGGGCTGCAGGGGAATCCACATTTGGAAGGTACCTGAAGATGTGTGCCTGTTCTTGGAGCTCCGCTAGTAGGGTAGCAAAGACACTCGTAGGCAGTACTGAATGCTGCTCCGTGCTACTTCTCCTCCGCTGGCAAATGCTTCAGTGTCGCCCGAGGAAAGACGTTTAACAATCGATCTCCAAGAGGAACGAAACACATGATGCCATAAGGCGAAAGAATAGCAGGGCATCTCTTCACAGGCTTGTCCCTGATCTATAGCTGAGGGCAAACACTTGTGTGCTTGTGGGAGAGCCTGTGTCTTTCCTGGAAGCGTTTGGGAGTTTTGCTCAGACGCGTGTTTCCTCAAGTTCAAGAATCAAGATCTAGGATACCTGCAGACAGGTGCCTGTTTGTGTGGAGACAGTCTGTTTGAAACTGTGTTCCTCAGCGCCCGCTCTTTCTCCCCGTCGCTCCACACGCCTGGGAGTCCCTTTCTTTCTCTCCACAAGCACGTGTGTTGACTTCGTCGCACATGTGCATCTGCACAAGCGTTGAGCTCAGCAGAGCGTGTCTCTTGACACTTGATGTGCGTTGGCTGTGTCTGCCTGCTCCAGTGAAGAGAGAAACGGGAAATCATCTTGGTAGAGGCAACAAAGCAAAAGCGAGGCAGGATTGACATCTGCTCAACAGAGACGGATTCCCTGCGCTGACACAGTTCACAGTTACACGAGAAGCAATCTGAGCGGTCCGTCGACCGGAGACGTGTTTCCCAAGAGGTCGTTTAGCGAGTGAACAGCAGTGTGCGCGACTTTCAGGAGTGTGCCTGGAAAGTGCCAGAATCACCAGGAGCATCTGTGCAAAAGCTGCTGCCTCTGTGACCGCATTGAGGCACGTTCCCGTGTCTGCGAGTATATAGACGGCTCTTTCGCGTTCACTCCGAGGGAAACGGTCCGCTATTGCTTCTGTGCGTACAGACGCGATTCCCTTGTCTCTTGCGAACACAGGGAACTCTGTGCATCCAAATCTACAGGGTAAGGACGCGTCTGCATATGTTTTGGTGAACAATCGAGTGTGCGTGTTCTGACAGCTGCCTCTATGCAGACGTCTCCACAGAGCCACTTCTGAATGCCCCGCAGCCCAGGACTGAATGGATACACTAACAAGTGCACCGGTGTGAGCAACCACATATGCAGAAGGACGTCTTTCATCTCACAGAAGCGCGAACGTCTTGGCGTTCAAGCACATGGCAGAAACAAGGTGTGAACAGATGAGCTGCTGCTATTTTCTCCGTTCGGCATGCTTCGTTGTAGCTCTCTTGCCGGTCGCCGGCTTAGCGGCTTGCTTTGCGCGACTAGCTCTGGGGAGAGAAGGAGATAGCGCCGGAAACCTCGCCTTTTGCCTTCTTCGGCGCTGGAACCTGGTTGCTGCGCCTTCTCTTTGTCCATGTGCACACACACGATTCCTCAGCGAAAACCATGCAGAAACCTTTCCACGAGCACCCAGGGATGTGCACCCAGCACCACGTGCACGCACACGCAGCTAGAGAAAAGCACCTACCTTTTCACACACTGATGCCTAAGCAAACGCGTGGCCACACACACGCACACATCCGCAAGCGCGCCTACTCCCATCTATTGAGGGAAAGACGGACGAGCAACGTCCTGACAGGCTTGAGGGGAAAAACGTCCGTTGACGGTTGGCGTACTGCACGCCCGCCTACGGGGCTGCAGGGGAATCCACATTTGGAAGGTACCTGAAGATGTGTGCCTGTTCTTGGAGCTCCGCTAGTAGGGTAGCAAAGACACTCGTAGGCAGTACTGAATGCTGCTCCGTGCTACTTCTCCTCCGCTGGCAAATGCTTCAGTGTCGCCCGAGGAAAGACGTTTAACAATCGATCTCCAAGAGGAACGAAACACATGATGCCATAAGGCGAAAGAATAGCAGGGCATCTCTTCACAGGCTTGTCCCTGATCTATAGCTGAGGGCAAACACTTGTGTGCTTGTGGGAGAGCCTGTGTCTTTCCTGGAAGCGTTTGGGAGTTTTGCTCAGACGCGTGTTTCCTCAAGTTCAAGAATCAAGATCTAGGATACCTGCAGACAGGTGCCTGTTTGTGTGGAGACAGTCTGTTTGAAACTGTGTTCCTCAGCGCCCGCTCTTTCTCCCCGTCGCTCCACACGCCTGGGAGTCCCTTTCTTTCTCTCCACAAGCACGTGTGTTGACTTCGTCGCACATGTGCATCTGCACAAGCGTTGAGCTCAGCAGAGCGTGTCTCTTGACACTTGATGTGCGTTGGCTGTGTCTGCCTGCTCCAGTGAAGAGAGAAACGGGAAATCATCTTGGTAGAGGCAACAAAGCAAAAGCGAGGCAGGATTGACATCTGCTCAACAGAGACGGATTCCCTGCGCTGACACAGTTCACAGTTACACGAGAAGCAATCTGAGCGGTCCGTCGACCGGAGACGTGTTTCCCAAGAGGTCGTTTAGCGAGTGAACAGCAGTGTGCGCGACTTTCAGGAGTGTGCCTGGAAAGTGCCAGAATCACCAGGAGCATCTGTGCAAAAGCTGCTGCCTCTGTGACCGCATTGAGGCACGTTCGCGTGTCTGCGAGTATATAGACGGCTCTTTCGCGTTCACTCCGAGGGAAACGGTCCGCTATTGCTTCTGTGCGCACAGACGCGATTCCCTTGTCTCTTGCGAACACAGGGAACTCTGTGCATCCAAATCTACAGGCTAAGGACGCGTCTGCATATGTTTTGGTGAACAATCGAGTGTGCGTGTTCTGACAGCTGCCTCTATGCAGACGTCTCCACAGAGCCACTTCTGAATGCCCCGCAGCCCAGGACTGAATGGATACACTAACAAGTGCACCGGTGTGAGCAACCACATATGCAGAAGGACGTCTTTCATCTCACAGAAGCGCGAACGTCTTGGCGTTCAAGCACATGGCAGAAACAAGGTGTGAACAGATGAGCTGCTGCTATTTTCTCCGTTCGGCATGCTTCGTTGTAGCTCTCTTGCCGGTCGCCGGCTTAGCGGCTTGCTTTGCGCGACTAGCTCTGGGGAGAGAAGGAGATAGCGCCGGAAACCTCGCCTTTTGCCTTCTTCGGCGCTGGAACCTGGTTGCTGCGCCTTCTCTTTGTCCATGTGCACACACACGATTCCTCAGCGAAAACCATGCAGAAACCTTTCCACGAGCACCCAGGGATGTGCACCCAGCACCACGTGCACGCACACGCAGCTAGAGAAAAGCACCTACCTTTTCACACACTGATGCCTAAGCAAACGCGTGGCCACACACACGCACACATCCGCAAGCGCGCCTACTCCCATCTATTGAGGGAAAGACGGACGAGCTCTTTGGTTGCTCTTCACAGGCTTGTCCCTGATCTATAGCTGAGGGCAAACACTTGTGTGCTTGTGGGAGAGCCTGTGTCTTTCCTGGAAGCGTTTGGGAGTTTTGCTCAGACGCGTGTTTCCTCAAGTTCAAGAATCAAGATCTAGGATACCTGCAGACAGGTGCCTGTTTGTGTGGAGACAGTCTGTTTGAAACTGTGTTCCTCAGCGCCCGCTCTTTCTCCCCGTCGCTCCACACGCCTGGGAGTCCCTTTCTTTCTCTCCACAAGCACGTGTGTTGACTTCGTCGCACATGTGCATCTGCACAAGCGTTGAGCTCAGCAGAGCGTGTCTCTTGACACTTGATGTGCGTTGGCTGTGTCTGCCTGCTCCAGTGAAGAGAGAAACGGGAAATCATCTTGGTAGAGGCAACAAAGCAAAAGCGAGGCAGGATTGACATCTGCTCAACAGAGACGGATTCCCTGCGCTGACACAGTTCACAGTTACACGAGAAGCAATCTGAGCGGTCCGTCGACCGGAGACGTGTTTCCCAAGAGGTCGTTTAGCGAGTGAACAGCAGTGTGCGCGACTTTCAGGAGTGTGCCTGGAAAGTGCCAGAATCACCAGGAGCATCTGTGCAAAAGCTGCTGCCTCTGTGACCGCATTGAGGCACGTTCGCGTGTCTGCGAGTATATAGACGGCTCTTTCGCGTTCACTCCGAGGGAAACGGTCCGCTATTGCTTCTGTGCGCACAGACGCGATTCCCTTGTCTCTTGCGAACACAGGGAACTCTGTGCATCCAAATCTACAGGCTAAGGACGCGTCTGCATATGTTTTGGTGAACAATCGAGTGTGCGTGTTCTGACAGCTGCCTCTATGCAGACGTCTCCACAGAGCCACTTCTGAATGCCCCGCAGCCCAGGACTGAATGGATACACTAACAAGTGCACCGGTGTGAGCAACCACATATGCAGAAGGACGTCTTTCATCTCACAGAAGCGCGAACGTCTTGGCGTTCAAGCACATGGCAGAAACAAGGTGTGAACAGATGAGCTGCTGCTATTTTCTCCGTTCGGCATGCTTCGTTGTAGCTCTCTTGCCGGTCGCCGGCTTAGCGGCTTGCTTTGCGCGACTAGCTCTGGGGAGAGAAGGAGATAGCGCCGGAAACCTCGCCTTTTGCCTTCTTCGGCGCTGGAACCTGGTTGCTGCGCCTTCTCTTTGTCCATGTGCACACACACGATTCCTCAGCGAAAACCATGCAGAAACCTTTCCACGAGCACCCAGGGATGTGCACCCAGCACCACGTGCACGCACACGCAGCTAGAGAAAAGCACCTACCTTTTCACACACTGATGCCTAAGCAAACGCGTGGCCACACACACGCACACATCCGCAAGCGCGCCTACTCCCATCTATTGAGGGAAAGACGGACGAGCAACGTCCTGACAGGCTTGAGGGGAAAAACGTCCGTTGACGGTTGGCGTACTGCACGCCCGCCTACGGGGCTGCAGGGGAATCCACATTTGGAAGGTACCTGAAGATGTGTGCCTGTTCTTGGAGCTCCGCTAGTAGAGTAGCAAAGACACTCGTAGGCAGTACTGAATGCTGCTCCGTGCTACTTCTCCTCCGCTGGCAAATGCTTCAGTGTCGCCCGAGGAAAGACGTTTAACAATCGATCTCCAAGAGGAACGAAACACATGATGCCATAAGGCGAAAGAATAGCAGGGCATCTCTTCACAGGCTTGTCCCTGATCTATAGCTGAGGGCAAACACTTGTGTGCTTGTGGGAGAGCCTGTGTCTTTCCTGGAAGCGTTTGGGAGTTTTGCTCAGACGCGTGTTTCCTCAAGTTCAAGAATCAAGATCTAGGATACCTGCAGACAGGTGCCTGTTTGTGTGGAGACAGTCTGTTTGAAACTGTGTTCCTCAGCGCCCGCTCTTTCTCCCCGTCGCTCCACACGCCTGGGAGTCCCTTTCTTTCTCTCCACAAGCACGTGTGTTGACTTCGTCGCACATGTGCATCTGCACAAGCGTTGAGCTCAGCAGAGCGTGTCTCTTGACACTTGATGTGCGTTGGCTGTGTCTGCCTGCTCCAGTGAAGAGAGAAACGGGAAATCATCTTGGTAGAGGCAACAAAGCAAAAGCGAGGCAGGATTGACATCTGCTCAACAGAGACGGATTCCCTGCGCTGACACAGTTCACAGTTACACGAGAAGCAATCTGAGCGGTCCGTCGACCGGAGACGTGTTTCCCAAGAGGTCGTTTAGCGAGTGAACAGCAGTGTGCGCGACTTTCAGGAGTGTGCCTGGAAAGTGCCAGAATCACCAGGAGCATCTGTGCAAAAGCTGCTGCCTCTGTGACCGCATTGAGGCACGTTCGCGTGTCTGCGAGTATATAGACGGCTCTTTCGCGTTCACTCCGAGGGAAACGGTCCGCTATTGCTTCTGTGCGCACAGACGCGATTCCCTTGTCTCTTGCGAACACAGGGAACTCTGTGCATCCAAATCTACAGGCTAAGGACGCGTCTGCATATGTTTTGGTGAACAATCGAGTGTGCGTGTTCTGACAGCTGCCTCTATGCAGACGTCTCCACAGAGCCATTTCTGAATGCCCCGCAGCCCAGGACTGAATGGATACACTAACAAGTGCACCGGTGTGAGCAACCACATATGCAGAAGGACGTCTTTCATCTCACAGAAGCGCGAACGTCTTGGCGTTCAAGCACATGGCAGAAACAAGGTGTGAACAGATGAGCTGCTGCTATTTTCTCCGTTCGGCATGCTTCGTTGTAGCTCTCTTGCCGGTCGCCGGCTTAGCGGCTTGCTTTGCGCGACTAGCTCTGGGGAGAGAAGGAGATAGCGCCGGAAACCTCGCCTTTTGCCTTCTTCGGCGCTGGAACCTGGTTGCTGCGCCTTCTCTTTGTCCATGTGCACACACACGATTCCTCAGCGAAAACCATGCAGAAACCTTTCCACGAGCACCCAGGGATGTGCACCCAGCACCACGTGCACGCACACGCAGCTAGAGAAAAGCACCTACCTTTTCACACACTGATGCCTAAGCAAACGCGTGGCCACACACACGCACACATCCGCAAGCGCGCCTACTCCCATCTATTGAGGGAAAGACGGACGAGCTCTTTGGTTGCTCTTCACAGGCTTGTCCCTGATCTATAGCTGAGGGCAAACACTTGTGTGCTTGTGGGAGAGCCTGTGTCTTTCCTGGAAGCGTTTGGGAGTTTTGCTCAGACGCGTGTTTCCTCAAGTTCAAGAATCAAGATCTAGGATACCTGCAGACAGGTGCCTGTTTGTGTGGAGACAGTCTGTTTGAAACTGTGTTCCTCAGCGCCCGCTCTTTCTCCCCGTCGCTCCACACGCCTGGGAGTCCCTTTCTTTCTCTCCACAAGCACGTGTGTTGACTTCGTCGCACATGTGCATCTGCACAAGCGTTGAGCTCAGCAGAGCGTGTCTCTTGACACTTGATGTGCGTTGGCTGTGTCTGCCTGCTCCAGTGAAGAGAGAAACGGGAAATCATCTTGGTAGAGGCAACAAAGCAAAAGCGAGGCAGGATTGACATCTGCTCAACAGAGACGGATTCCCTGCGCTGACACAGTTCACAGTTACACGAGAAGCAATCTGAGCGGTCCGTCGACCGGAGACGTGTTTCCCAAGAGGTCGTTTAGCGAGTGAACAGCAGTGTGCGCGACTTTCAGGAGTGTGCCTGGAAAGTGCCAGAATCACCAGGAGCATCTGTGCAAAAGCTGCTGCCTCTGTGACCGCATTGAGGCACGTTCGCGTGTCTGCGAGTATATAGACGGCTCTTTCGCGTTCACTCCGAGGGAAACGGTCCGCTATTGCTTCTGTGCGCACAGACGCGATTCCCTTGTCTCTTGCGAACACAGGGAACTCTGTGCATCCAAATCTACAGGCTAAGGACGCGTCTGCATATGTTTTGGTGAACAATCGAGTGTGCGTGTTCTGACAGCTGCCTCTATGCAGACGTCTCCACAGAGCCACTTCTGAATGCCCCGCAGCCCAGGACTGAATGGATACACTAACAAGTGCACCGGTGTGAGCAACCACATATGCAGAAGGACGTCTTTCATCTCACAGAAGCGCGAACGTCTTGGCGTTCAAGCACATGGCAGAAACAAGGTGTGAACAGATGAGCTGCTGCTATTTTCTCCGTTCGGCATGCTTCGTTGTAGCTCTCTTGCCGGTCGCCGGCTTAGCGGCTTGCTTTGCGCGACTAGCTCTGGGGAGAGAAGGAGATAGCGCCGGAAACCTCGCCTTTTGCCTTCTTCGGCGCTGGAACCTGGTTGCTGCGCCTTCTCTTTGTCCATGTGCACACACACGATTCCTCAGCGAAAACCATGCAGAAACCTTTCCACGAGCACCCAGGGATGTGCACCCAGCACCACGTGCACGCACACGCAGCTAGAGAAAAGCACCTACCTTTTCACACACTGATGCCTAAGCAAACGCGTGGCCACACACACGCACACATCCGCAAGCGCGCCTACTCCCATCTATTGAGGGAAAGACGGACGAGCTCTTTGGTTGCTCTTCACAGGCTTGTCCCTGATCTATAGCTGAGGGCAAACACTTGTGTGCTTGTGGGAGAGCCTGTGTCTTTCCTGGAAGCGTTTGGGAGTTTTGCTCAGACGCGTGTTTCCTCAAGTTCAAGAATCAAGATCTAGGATACCTGCAGACAGGTGCCTGTTTGTGTGGAGACAGTCTGTTTGAAACTGTGTTCCTCAGCGCCCGCTCTTTCTCCCCGTCGCTCCACACGCCTGGGAGTCCCTTTCTTTCTCTCCACAAGCACGTGTGTTGACTTCGTCGCACATGTGCATCTGCACAAGCGTTGAGCTCAGCAGAGCGTGTCTCTTGACACTTGATGTGCGTTGGCTGTGTCTGCCTGCTCCAGTGAAGAGAGAAACGGGAAATCATCTTGGTAGAGGCAACAAAGCAAAAGCGAGGCAGGATTGACATCTGCTCAACAGAGACGGATTCCCTGCGCTGACACAGTTCACAGTTACACGAGAAGCAATCTGAGCGGTCCGTCGACCGGAGACGTGTTTCCCAAGAGGTCGTTTAGCGAGTGAACAGCAGTGTGCGCGACTTTCAGGAGTGTGCCTGGAAAGTGCCAGAATCACCAGGAGCATCTGTGCAAAAGCTGCTGCCTCTGTGACCGCATTGAGGCACGTTCGCGTGTCTGCGAGTATATAGACGGCTCTTTCGCGTTCACTCCGAGGGAAACGGTCCGCTATTGCTTCTGTGCGCACAGACGCGATTCCCTTGTCTCTTGCGAACACAGGGAACTCTGTGCATCCAAATCTACAGGCTAAGGACGCGTCTGCATATGTTTTGGTGAACAATCGAGTGTGCGTGTTCTGACAGCTGCCTCTATGCAGACGTCTCCACAGAGCCACTTCTGAATGCCCCGCAGCCCAGGACTGAATGGATACACTAACAAGTGCACCGGTGTGAGCAACCACATATGCAGAAGGACGTCTTTCATCTCACAGAAGCGCGAACGTCTTGGCGTTCAAGCACATGGCAGAAACAAGGTGTGAACAGATGAGCTGCTGCTATTTTCTCCGTTCGGCATGCTTCGTTGTAGCTCTCTTGCCGGTCGCCGGCTTAGCGGCTTGCTTTGCGCGACTAGCTCTGGGGAGAGAAGGAGATAGCGCCGGAAACCTCGCCTTTTGCCTTCTTCGGCGCTGGAACCTGGTTGCTGCGCCTTCTCTTTGTCCATGTGCACACACACGATTCCTCAGCGAAAACCATGCAGAAACCTTTCCACGAGCACCCAGGGATGTGCACCCAGCACCACGTGCACGCACACGCAGCTAGAGAAAAGCACCTACCTTTTCACACACTGATGCCTAAGCAAACGCGTGGCCACACACACGCACACATCCGCAAGCGCGCCTACTCCCATCTATTGAGGGAAAGACGGACGAGCAACGTCCTGACAGGCTTGAGGGGAAAAACGTCCGTTGACGGTTGGCGTACTGCACGCCCGCCTACGGGGCTGCAGGGGAATCCACATTTGGAAGGTACCTGAAGATGTGCGCCTGATCTTGGAGCTCCGCTAGTAGGGTAGCAAAGACACTCGTAGGCAGTACTGAATGCTGCTCCGTGCTACTTCTCCTCCGCTGGCAAATGCTTCACAGTCGCCCGAGGAAAGACGTTTAACAATCGATCTCCAAGAGGAACGAAACACATGATGCCATAAGGCGAAAGAATAGCAGGGCATCTCTTCACAGGCTTGTCCCTGATCTATAGCTGAGGGCAAACACTTGTGTGCTTGTGGGAGAGCCTGTGTCTTTCCTGGAAGCGTTTGGGAGTTTTGCTCAGACGCGTGTTTCCTCAAGTTCAAGAATCAAGATCTAGGATACCTGCAGACAGGTGCCTGTTTGTGTGGAGACAGTCTGTTTGAAACTGTGTTCCTCAGCGCCCGCTCTTTCTCCCCGTCGCTCCACACGCCTGGGAGTCCCTTTCTTTCTCTCCACAAGCACGTGTGTTGACTTCGTCGCACATGTGCATCTGCACAAGCGTTGAGCTCAGCAGAGCGTGTCTCTTGACACTTGATGTGCGTTGGCTGTGTCTGCCTGCTCCAGTGAAGAGAGAAACGGGAAATCATCTTGGTAGAGGCAACAAAGCAAAAGCGAGGCAGGATTGACATCTGCTCAACAGAGACGGATTCCCTGCGCTGACACAGTTCACAGTTACACGAGAAGCAATCTGAGCGGTCCGTCGACCGGAGACGTGTTTCCCAAGAGGTCGTTTAGCGAGTGAACAGCAGTGTGCGCGACTTTCAGGAGTGTGCCTGGAAAGTGCCAGAATCACCAGGAGCATCTGTGCAAAAGCTGCTGCCTCTGTGACCGCATTGAGGCACGTTCCCGTGTCTGCGAGTATATAGACGGCTCTTTCGCGTTCACTCCGAGGGAAACGGTCCGCTATTGCTTCTGTGCGTACAGACGCGATTCCCTTGTCTCTTGCGAACACAGGGAACTCTGTGCATCCAAATCTACAGGCTAAGGACGCGTCTGCATATGTTTTGGTGAACAATCGAGTGTGCGTGTTCTGACAGCTGCCTCTATGCAGACGTCTCCACAGAGCCACTTCTGAATGCCCCGCAGCCCAGGACTGAATGGATACACTAACAAGTGCACCGGTGTGAGCAACCACATATGCAGAAGGACGTCTTTCATCTCACAGAAGCGCGAACGTCTTGGCGTTCAAGCACATGGCAGAAACAAGGTGTGAACAGATGAGCTGCTGCTATTTTCTCCATTCGGCATGCTTCGTTGTAGCTCTCTTGCCGGTCGCCGGCTTAGCGGCTTGCTTTGCGCGACTAGCTCTGGGGAGAGAAGGAGATAGCGCCGGAAACCTCGCCTTTTGCCTTCTTCGGCGCTGGAACCTGGTTGCTGCGCCTTCTCTTTGTCCATGTGCACACACACGATTCCTCAGCGAAAACCATGCAGAAACCTTTCCACGAGCACCCAGGGATGTGCACCCAGCACCACGTGCACGCACACGCAGCTAGAGAAAAGCACCTACCTTTTCACACACTGATGCCTAAGCAAACGCGTGGCCACACACACGCACACATCCGCAAGCGCGCCTACTCCCATCTATTGAGGGAAAGACGGACGAGCAACGTCCTGACAGGCTTGAGGGGAAAAACGTCCGTTGACGGTTGGCGTACTGCACGCCCGCCTACGGGGCTGCAGGGGAATCCACATTTGGAAGGTACCTGAAGATGTGTGCCTGTTCTTGGAGCTCCGCTAGTAGGGTAGCAAAGACACTCGTAGGCAGTACTGAATGCTGCTCCGTGCTACTTCTCCTCCGCTGGCAAATGCTTCACAGTCGCCCTAGGAAAGACGTTTAACAATCGATCTCCAAGAGGAACGAAACACATGATGCCATAAGGCGAAAGAATAGCAGGGCATCTCTTCACAGGCTTGTCCCTGATCTATAGCTGAGGGCAAACACTTGTGTGCTTGTGGGAGAGCCTGTGTCTTTCCTGGAAGCGTTTGGGAGTTTTGCTCAGACGCGTGTTTCCTCAAGTTCAAGAATCAAGATCTAGGATACCTGCAGACAGGTGCCTGTTTGTGTGGAGACAGTCTGTTTGAAACTGTGTTCCTCAGCGCCCGCTCTTTCTCCCCGTCGCTCCACACGCCTGGGAGTCCCTTTCTTTCTCTCCACAAGCACGTGTGTTGACTTCGTCGCACATGTGCATCTGCACAAGCGTTGAGCTCAGCAGAGCGTGTCTCTTGACACTTGATGTGCGTTGGCTGTGTCTGCCTGCTCCAGTGAAGAGAGAAACGGGAAATCATCTTGGTAGAGGCAACAAAGCAAAAGCGAGGCAGGATTGACATCTGCTCAACAGAGACGGATTCCCTGCGCTGACACAGTTCACAGTTACACGAGAAGCAATCTGAGCGGTCCGTCGACCGGAGACGTGTTTCCCAAGAGGTCGTTTAGCGAGTGAACAGCAGTGTGCGCGACTTTCAGGAGTGTGCCTGGAAAGTGCCAGAATCACCAGGAGCATCTGTGCAAAAGCTGCTGCCTCTGTGACCGCATTGAGGCACGTTCGCGTGTCTGCGAGTATATAGACGGCTCTTTCGCGTTCACTCCGAGGGAAACGGTCCGCTATTGCTTCTGTGCGCACAGACGCGATTCCCTTGTCTCTTGCGAACACAGGGAACTCTGTGCATCCAAATCTACAGGCTAAGGACGCGTCTGCATATGTTTTGGTGAACAATCGAGTGTGCGTGTTCTGACAGCTGCCTCTATGCAGACGTCTCCACAGAGCCACTTCTGAATGCCCCGCAGCCCAGGACTGAATGGATACACTAACAAGTGCACCGGTGTGAGCAACCACATATGCAGAAGGACGTCTTTCATCTCACAGAAGCGCGAACGTCTTGGCGTTCAAGCACATGGCAGAAACAAGGTGTGAACAGATGAGCTGCTGCTATTTTCTCCGTTCGGCATGCTTCGTTGTAGCTCTCTTGCCGGTCGCCGGCTTAGCGGCTTGCTTTGCGCGACTAGCTCTGGGGAGAGAAGGAGATAGCGCCGGAAACCTCGCCTTTTGCCTTCTTCGGCGCTGGAACCTGGTTGCTGCGCCTTCTCTTTGTCCATGTGCACACACACGATTCCTCAGCGAAAACCATGCAGAAACCTTTCCACGAGCACCCAGGGATGTGCACCCAGCACCACGTGCACGCACACGCAGCTAGAGAAAAGCACCTACCTTTTCACACACTGATGCCTAAGCAAACGCGTGGCCACACACACGCACACATCCGCAAGCGCG
This sequence comes from Patagioenas fasciata, assembly GCF_037038585.1. NCBI lineage: Eukaryota > Metazoa > Chordata > Aves > Columbiformes > Columbidae > Patagioenas > Patagioenas fasciata. The sequence continues at coordinate 577,231 of NW_027288655.1, read as the reverse complement.
CCTACTCCCATCTATTGAGGGAAAGACGGACGAGCTCTTTGGTTGCTCTTCACAGGCTTGTCCCTGATCTATAGCTGAGGGCAAACACTTGTGTGCTTGTGGGAGAGCCTGTGTCTTTCCTGGAAGCGTTTGGGAGTTTTGCTCAGACGCGTGTTTCCTCAAGTTCAAGAATCAAGATCTAGGATACCTGCAGACAGGTGCCTGTTTGTGTGGAGACAGTCTGTTTGAAACTGTGTTCCTCAGCGCCCGCTCTTTCTCCCCGTCGCTCCACACGCCTGGGAGTCCCTTTCTTTCTCTCCACAAGCACGTGTGTTGACTTCGTCGCACATGTGCATCTGCACAAGCGTTGAGCTCAGCAGAGCGTGTCTCTTGACACTTGATGTGCGTTGGCTGTGTCTGCCTGCTCCAGTGAAGAGAGAAACGGGAAATCATCTTGGTAGAGGCAACAAAGCAAAAGCGAGGCAGGATTGACATCTGCTCAACAGAGACGGATTCCCTGCGCTGACACAGTTCACAGTTACACGAGAAGCAATCTGAGCGGTCCGTCGACCGGAGACGTGTTTCCCAAGAGGTCGTTTAGCGAGTGAACAGCAGTGTGCGCGACTTTCAGGAGTGTGCCTGGAAAGTGCCAGAATCACCAGGAGCATCTGTGCAAAAGCTGCTGCCTCTGTGACCGCATTGAGGCACGTTCGCGTGTCTGCGAGTATATAGACGGCTCTTTCGCGTTCACTCCGAGGGAAACGGTCCGCTATTGCTTCTGTGCGCACAGACGCGATTCCCTTGTCTCTTGCGAACACAGGGAACTCTGTGCATCCAAATCTACAGGCTAAGGACGCGTCTGCATATGTTTTGGTGAACAATCGAGTGTGCGTGTTCTGACAGCTGCCTCTATGCAGACGTCTCCACAGAGCCACTTCTGAATGCCCCGCAGCCCAGGACTGAATGGATACACTAACAAGTGCACCGGTGTGAGCAACCACATATGCAGAAGGACGTCTTTCATCTCACAGAAGCGCGAACGTCTTGGCGTTCAAGCACATGGCAGAAACAAGGTGTGAACAGATGAGCTGCTGCTATTTTCTCCGTTCGGCATGCTTCGTTGTAGCTCTCTTGCCGGTCGCCGGCTTAGCGGCTTGCTTTGCGCGACTAGCTCTGGGGAGAGAAGGAGATAGCGCCGGAAACCTCGCCTTTTGCCTTCTTCGGCGCTGGAACCTGGTTGCTGCGCCTTCTCTTTGTCCATGTGCACACACACGATTCCTCAGCGAAAACCATGCAGAAACCTTTCCACGAGCACCCAGGGATGTGCACCCAGCACCACGTGCACGCACACGCAGCTAGAGAAAAGCACCTACCTTTTCACACACTGATGCCTAAGCAAACGCGTGGCCACACACACGCACACATCCGCAAGCGCGCCTACTCCCATCTATTGAGGGAAAGACGGACGAGCAACGTCCTGACAGGCTTGAGGGGAAAAACGTCCGTTGACGGTTGGCGTACTGCACGCCCGCCTACGGGGCTGCAGGGGAATCCACATTTGGAAGGTACCTGAAGATGTGCGCCTGATCTTGGAGCTCCGCTAGTAGGGTAGCAAAGACACTCGTAGGCAGTACTGAATGCTGCTCCGTGCTACTTCTCCTCCGCTGGCAAATGCTTCACAGTCGCCCTAGGAAAGACGTTTAACAATCGATCTCCAAGAGGAACGAAACACATGATGCCATAAGGCGAAAGAATAGCAGGGCATCTCTTCACAGGCTTGTCCCTGATCTATAGCTGAGGGCAAACACTTGTGTGCTTGTGGGAGAGCCTGTGTCTTTCCTGGAAGCGTTTGGGAGTTTTGCTCAGACGCGTGTTTCCTCAAGTTCAAGAATCAAGATCTAGGATACCTGCAGACAGGTGCCTGTTTGTGTGGAGACAGTCTGTTTGAAACTGTGTTCCTCAGCGCCCGCTCTTTCTCCCCGTCGCTCCACACGCCTGGGAGTCCCTTTCTTTCTCTCCACAAGCACGTGTGTTGACTTCGTCGCACATGTGCATCTGCACAAGCGTTGAGCTCAGCAGAGCGTGTCTCTTGACACTTGATGTGCGTTGGCTGTGTCTGCCTGCTCCAGTGAAGAGAGAAACGGGAAATCATCTTGGTAGAGGCAACAAAGCAAAAGCGAGGCAGGATTGACATCTGCTCAACAGAGACGGATTCCCTGCGCTGACACAGTTCACAGTTACACGAGAAGCAATCTGAGCGGTCCGTCGACCGGAGACGTGTTTCCCAAGAGGTCGTTTAGCGAGTGAACAGCAGTGTGCGCGACTTTCAGGAGTGTGCCTGGAAAGTGCCAGAATCACCAGGAGCATCTGTGCAAAAGCTGCTGCCTCTGTGACCGCATTGAGGCACGTTCCCGTGTCTGCGAGTATATAGACGGCTCTTTCGCGTTCACTCCGAGGGAAACGGTCCGCTATTGCTTCTGTGCGTACAGACGCGATTCCCTTGTCTCTTGCGAACACAGGGAACTCTGTGCATCCAAATCTACAGGCTAAGGACGCGTCTGCATATGTTTTGGTGAACAATCGAGTGTGCGTGTTCTGACAGCTGCCTCTATGCAGACGTCTCCACAGAGCCACTTCTGAATGCCCCGCAGCCCAGGACTGAATGGATACACTAACAAGTGCACCGGTGTGAGCAACCACATATGCAGAAGGACGTCTTTCATCTCACAGAAGCGCGAACGTCTTGGCGTTCAAGCACATGGCAGAAACAAGGTGTGAACAGATGAGCTGCTGCTATTTTCTCCATTCGGCATGCTTCGTTGTAGCTCTCTTGCCGGTCGCCGGCTTAGCGGCTTGCTTTGCGCGACTAGCTCTGGGGAGAGAAGGAGATAGCGCCGGAAACCTCGCCTTTTGCCTTCTTCGGCGCTGGAACCTGGTTGCTGCGCCTTCTCTTTGTCCATGTGCACACACACGATTCCTCAGCGAAAACCATGCAGAAACCTTTCCACGAGCACCCAGGGATGTGCACCCAGCACCACGTGCACGCACACGCAGCTAGAGAAAAGCACCTACCTTTTCACACACTGATGCCTAAGCAAACGCGTGGCCACACACACGCACACATCCGCAAGCGCGCCTACTCCCATCTATTGAGGGAAAGACGGACGAGCAACGTCCTGACAGGCTTGAGGGGAAAAACGTCCGTTGACGGTTGGCGTACTGCACGCCCGCCTACGGGGCTGCAGGGGAATCCACATTTGGAAGGTACCTGAAGATGTGTGCCTGTTCTTGGAGCTCCGCTAGTAGGGTAGCAAAGACACTCGTAGGCAGTACTGAATGCTGCTCCGTGCTACTTCTCCTCCGCTGGCAAATGCTTCACAGTCGCCCTAGGAAAGACGTTTAACAATCGATCTCCAAGAGGAACGAAACACATGATGCCATAAGGCGAAAGAATAGCAGGGCATCTCTTCACAGGCTTGTCCCTGATCTATAGCTGAGGGCAAACACTTGTGTGCTTGTGGGAGAGCCTGTGTCTTTCCTGGAAGCGTTTGGGAGTTTTGCTCAGACGCGTGTTTCCTCAAGTTCAAGAATCAAGATCTAGGATACCTGCAGACAGGTGCCTGTTTGTGTGGAGACAGTCTGTTTGAAACTGTGTTCCTCAGCGCCCGCTCTTTCTCCCCGTCGCTCCACACGCCTGGGAGTCCCTTTCTTTCTCTCCACAAGCACGTGTGTTGACTTCGTCGCACATGTGCATCTGCACAAGCGTTGAGCTCAGCAGAGCGTGTCTCTTGACACTTGATGTGCGTTGGCTGTGTCTGCCTGCTCCAGTGAAGAGAGAAACGGGAAATCATCTTGGTAGAGGCAACAAAGCAAAAGCGAGGCAGGATTGACATCTGCTCAACAGAGACGGATTCCCTGCGCTGACACAGTTCACAGTTACACGAGAAGCAATCTGAGCGGTCCGTCGACCGGAGACGTGTTTCCCAAGAGGTCGTTTAGCGAGTGAACAGCAGTGTGCGCGACTTTCAGGAGTGTGCCTGGAAAGTGCCAGAATCACCAGGAGCATCTGTGCAAAAGCTGCTGCCTCTGTGACCGCATTGAGGCACGTTCGCGTGTCTGCGAGTATATAGACGGCTCTTTCGCGTTCACTCCGAGGGAAACGGTCCGCTATTGCTTCTGTGCGCACAGACGCGATTCCCTTGTCTCTTGCGAACACAGGGAACTCTGTGCATCCAAATCTACAGGCTAAGGACGCGTCTGCATATGTTTTGGTGAACAATCGAGTGTGCGTGTTCTGACAGCTGCCTCTATGCAGACGTCTCCACAGAGCCACTTCTGAATGCCCCGCAGCCCAGGACTGAATGGATACACTAACAAGTGCACCGGTGTGAGCAACCACATATGCAGAAGGACGTCTTTCATCTCACAGAAGCGCGAACGTCTTGGCGTTCAAGCACATGGCAGAAACAAGGTGTGAACAGATGAGCTGCTGCTATTTTCTCCGTTCGGCATGCTTCGTTGTAGCTCTCTTGCCGGTCGCCGGCTTAGCGGCTTGCTTTGCGCGACTAGCTCTGGGGAGAGAAGGAGATAGCGCCGGAAACCTCGCCTTTTGCCTTCTTCGGCGCTGGAACCTGGTTGCTGCGCCTTCTCTTTGTCCATGTGCACACACACGATTCCTCAGCGAAAACCATGCAGAAACCTTTCCACGAGCACCCAGGGATGTGCACCCAGCACCACGTGCACGCACACGCAGCTAGAGAAAAGCACCTACCTTTTCACACACTGATGCCTAAGCAAACGCGTGGCCACACACACGCACACATCCGCAAGCGCGCCTACTCCCATCTATTGAGGGAAAGACGGACGAGCAACGTCCTGACAGGCTTGAGGGGAAAAACGTCCGTTGACGGTTGGCGTACTGCACGCCCGCCTACGGGGCTGCAGGGGAATCCACATTTGGAAGGTACCTGAAGATGTGCGCCTGATCTTGGAGCTCCGCTAGTAGGGTAGCAAAGACACTCGTAGGCAGTACTGAATGCTGCTCCGTGCTACTTCTCCTCCGCTGGCAAATGCTTCACAGTCGCCCTAGGAAAGACGTTTAACAATCGATCTCCAAGAGGAACGAAACACATGATGCCATAAGGCGAAAGAATAGCAGGGCATCTCTTCACAGGCTTGTCCCTGATCTATAGCTGAGGGCAAACACTTGTGTGCTTGTGGGAGAGCCTGTGTCTTTCCTGGAAGCGTTTGGGAGTTTTGCTCAGACGCGTGTTTCCTCAAGTTCAAGAATCAAGATCTAGGATACCTGCAGACAGGTGCCTGTTTGTGTGGAGACAGTCTGTTTGAAACTGTGTTCCTCAGCGCCCGCTCTTTCTCCCCGTCGCTCCACACGCCTGGGAGTCCCTTTCTTTCTCTCCACAAGCACGTGTGTTGACTTCGTCGCACATGTGCATCTGCACAAGCGTTGAGCTCAGCAGAGCGTGTCTCTTGACACTTGATGTGCGTTGGCTGTGTCTGCCTGCTCCAGTGAAGAGAGAAACGGGAAATCATCTTGGTAGAGGCAACAAAGCAAAAGCGAGGCAGGATTGACATCTGCTCAACAGAGACGGATTCCCTGCGCTGACACAGTTCACAGTTACACGAGAAGCAATCTGAGCGGTCCGTCGACCGGAGACGTGTTTCCCAAGAGGTCGTTTAGCGAGTGAACAGCAGTGTGCGCGACTTTCAGGAGTGTGCCTGGAAAGTGCCAGAATCACCAGGAGCATCTGTGCAAAAGCTGCTGCCTCTGTGACCGCATTGAGGCACGTTCCCGTGTCTGCGAGTATATAGACGGCTCTTTCGCGTTCACTCCGAGGGAAACGGTCCGCTATTGCTTCTGTGCGTACAGACGCGATTCCCTTGTCTCTTGCGAACACAGGGAACTCTGTGCATCCAAATCTACAGGCTAAGGACGCGTCTGCATATGTTTTGGTGAACAATCGAGTGTGCGTGTTCTGACAGCTGCCTCTATGCAGACGTCTCCACAGAGCCACTTCTGAATGCCCCGCAGCCCAGGACTGAATGGATACACTAACAAGTGCACCGGTGTGAGCAACCACATATGCAGAAGGACGTCTTTCATCTCACAGAAGCGCGAACGTCTTGGCGTTCAAGCACATGGCAGAAACAAGGTGTGAACAGATGAGCTGCTGCTATTTTCTCCGTTCGGCATGCTTCGTTGTAGCTCTCTTGCCGGTCGCCGGCTTAGCGGCTTGCTTTGCGCGACTAGCTCTGGGGAGAGAAGGAGATAGCGCCGGAAACCTCGCCTTTTGCCTTCTTCGGCGCTGGAACCTGGTTGCTGCGCCTTCTCTTTGTCCATGTGCACACACACGATTCCTCAGCGAAAACCATGCAGAAACCTTTCCACGAGCACCCAGGGATGTGCACCCAGCACCACGTGCACGCACACGCAGCTAGAGAAAAGCACCTACCTTTTCACACACTGATGCCTAAGCAAACGCGTGGCCACACACACGCACACATCCGCAAGCGCGCCTACTCCCATCTATTGAGGGAAAGACGGACGAGCAACGTCCTGACAGGCTTGAGGGGAAAAACGTCCGTTGACGGTTGGCGTACTGCACGCCCGCCTACGGGGCTGCAGGGGAATCCACATTTGGAAGGTACCTGAAGATGTGTGCCTGTTCTTGGAGCTCCGCTAGTAGGGTAGCAAAGACACTCGTAGGCAGTACTGAATGCTGCTCCGTGCTACTTCTCCTCCGCTGGCAAATGCTTCACAGTCGCCCTAGGAAAGACGTTTAACAATCGATCTCCAAGAGGAACGAAACACATGATGCCATAAGGCGAAAGAATAGCAGGGCATCTCTTCACAGGCTTGTCCCTGATCTATAGCTGAGGGCAAACACTTGTGTGCTTGTGGGAGAGCCTGTGTCTTTCCTGGAAGCGTTTGGGAGTTTTGCTCAGACGCGTGTTTCCTCAAGTTCAAGAATCAAGATCTAGGATACCTGCAGACAGGTGCCTGTTTGTGTGGAGACAGTCTGTTTGAAACTGTGTTCCTCAGCGCCCGCTCTTTCTCCCCGTCGCTCCACACGCCTGGGAGTCCCTTTCTTTCTCTCCACAAGCACGTGTGTTGACTTCGTCGCACATGTGCATCTGCACAAGCGTTGAGCTCAGCAGAGCGTGTCTCTTGACACTTGATGTGCGTTGGCTGTGTCTGCCTGCTCCAGTGAAGAGAGAAACGGGAAATCATCTTGGTAGAGGCAACAAAGCAAAAGCGAGGCAGGATTGACATCTGCTCAACAGAGACGGATTCCCTGCGCTGACACAGTTCACTGTTACACGAGAAGCAATCTGAGCGGTCCGTCGACCGGAGACGTGTTTCCCAAGAGGTCGTTTAGCGAGTGAACAGCAGTGTGCGCGACTTTCAGGAGTGTGCCTGGAAAGTGCCAGAATCACCAGGAGCATCTGTGCAAAAGCTGCTGCCTCTGTGACCGCATTGAGGCACGTTCGCGTGTCTGCGAGTATATAGACGGCTCTTTCGCGTTCACTCCGAGGGAAACGGTCCGCTATTGCTTCTGTGCGCACAGACGCGATTCCCTTGTCTCTTGCGAACACAGGGAACTCTGTGCATCCAAATCTACAGGCTAAGGACGCGTCTGCATATGTTTTGGTGAACAATCGAGTGTGCGTGTTCTGACAGCTGCCTCTATGCAGACGTCTCCACAGAGCCACTTCTGAATGCCCCGCAGCCCAGGACTGAATGGATACACTAACAAGTGCACCGGTGTGAGCAACCACATATGCAGAAGGACGTCTTTCATCTCACAGAAGCGCGAACGTCTTGGCGTTCAAGCACATGGCAGAAACAAGGTGTGAACAGATGAGCTGCTGCTATTTTCTCCGTTCGGCATGCTTCGTTGTAGCTCTCTTGCCGGTCGCCGGCTTAGCGGCTTGCTTTGCGCGACTAGCTCTGGGGAGAGAAGGAGATAGCGCCGGAAACCTCGCCTTTTGCCTTCTTCGGCGCTGGAACCTGGTTGCTGCGCCTTCTCTTTGTCCATGTGCACACACACGATTCCTCAGCGAAAACCATGCAGAAACCTTTCCACGAGCACCCAGGGATGTGCACCCAGCACCACGTGCACGCACACGCAGCTAGAGAAAAGCACCTACCTTTTCACACACTGATGCCTAAGCAAACGCGTGGCCACACACACGCACACATCCGCAAGCGCGCCTACTCCCATCTATTGAGGGAAAGACGGACGAGCAACGTCCTGACAGGCTTGAGGGGAAAAACGTCCGTTGACGGTTGGCGTACTGCACGCCCGCCTACGGGGCTGCAGGGGAATCCACATTTGGAAGGTACCTGAAGATGTGCGCCTGTTCTTGGAGCTCCGCTAGTAGGGTAGCAAAGACACTCGTAGGCAGTACTGAATGCTGCTCCGTGCTACTTCTCCTCCGCTGGCAAATGCTTCACAGTCGCCCGAGGAAAGACGTTTAACAATCGATCTCCAAGAGGAACGAAACACATGATGCCATAAGGCGAAAGAATAGCAGGGCATCTCTTCACAGGCTTGTCCCTGATCTATAGCTGAGGGCAAACACTTGTGTGCTTGTGGGAGAGCCTGTGTCTTTCCTGGAAGCGTTTGGGAGTTTTGCTCAGACGCGTGTTTCCTCAAGTTCAAGAATCAAGATCTAGGATACCTGCAGACAGGTGCCTGTTTGTGTGGAGACAGTCTGTTTGAAACTGTGTTCCTCAGCGCCCGCTCTTTCTCCCCGTCGCTCCACACGCCTGGGAGTCCCTTTCTTTCTCTCCACAAGCACGTGTGTTGACTTCGTCGCACATGTGCATCTGCACAAGCGTTGAGCTCAGCAGAGCGTGTCTCTTGACACTTGATGTGCGTTGGCTGTGTCTGCCTGCTCCAGTGAAGAGAGAAACGGGAAATCATCTTGGTAGAGGCAACAAAGCAAAAGCGAGGCAGGATTGACATCTGCTCAACAGAGACGGATTCCCTGCGCTGACACAGTTCACAGTTACACGAGAAGCAATCTGAGCGGTCCGTCGACCGGAGACGTGTTTCCCAAGAGGTCGTTTAGCGAGTGAACAGCAGTGTGCGCGACTTTCAGGAGTGTGCCTGGAAAGTGCCAGAATCACCAGGAGCATCTGTGCAAAAGCTGCTGCCTCTGTGACCGCATTGAGGCACGTTCGCGTGTCTGCGAGTATATAGACGGCTCTTTCGCGTTCACTCCGAGGGAAACGGTCCGCTATTGCTTCTGTGCGTACAGACGCGATTCCCTTGTCTCTTGCGAACACAGGGAACTCTGTGCATCCAAATCTACAGGCTAAGGACGCGTCTGCATATGTTTTGGTGAACAATCGAGTGTGCGTGTTCTGACAGCTGCCTCTATGCAGACGTCTCCACAGAGCCACTTCTGAATGCCCCGCAGCCCAGGACTGAATGGATACACTAACAAGTGCACCGGTGTGAGCAACCACATATGCAGAAGGACGTCTTTCATCTCACAGAAGCGCGAACGTCTTGGCGTTCAAGCACATGGCAGAAACAAGGTGTGAACAGATGAGCTGCTGCTATTTTCTCCGTTCGGCATGCTTCGTTGTAGCTCTCTTGCCGGTCGCCGGCTTAGCGGCTTGCTTTGCGCGACTAGCTCTGGGGAGAGAAGGAGATAGCGCCGGAAACCTCGCCTTTTGCCTTCTTCGGCGCTGGAACCTGGTTGCTGCGCCTTCTCTTTGTCCATGTGCACACACACGATTCCTCAGCGAAAACCATGCAGAAACCTTTCCACGAGCACCCAGGGATGTGCACCCAGCACCACGTGCACGCACACGCAGCTAGAGAAAAGCACCTACCTTTTCACACACTGATGCCGAAGCAAACGCGTGGCCACACACACGCACACATCCGCAAGCGCGCCTACTCCCATCTATTGAGGGAAAGACGGACGAGCAACGTCCTGACAGGCTTGAGGGGAAAAACGTCCGTTGACGGTTGGCGTACTGCACGCCCGCCTACGGGGCTGCAGGGGAATCCACATTTGGAAGGTATCTGAAGATGTGCGCCTGTTCTTGGAGCTCCGCTAGTAGGGTAGCAAAGACACTCGTAGGCAGTACTGAATGCTGCTCCGTGCTACTTCTCCTCCGCTGGCAAATGCTTCACAGTCGCCCTAGGAAAGACGTTTAACAATCGATCTCCAAGAGGAACGAAACACATGATGCCATAAGGCGAAAGAATAGCAGGGCATCTCTTCACAGGCTTGTCCCTGATCTATAGCTGAGGGCAAACACTTGTGTGCTTGTGGGAGAGCCTGTGTCTTTCCTGGAAGCGTTTGGGAGTTTTGCTCAGACGCGTGTTTCCTCAAGTTCAAGAATCAAGATCTAGGATACCTGCAGACAGGTGCCTGTTTGTGTGGAGACAGTCTGTTTGAAACTGTGTTCCTCAGCGCCCGCTCTTTCTCCCCGTCGCTCCACACGCCTGGGAGTCCCTTTCTTTCTCTCCACAAGCACGTGTGTTGACTTCGTCGCACATGTGCATCTGCACAAGCGTTGAGCTCAGCAGAGCGTGTCTCTTGACACTTGATGTGCGTTGGCTGTGTCTGCCTGCTCCAGTGAAGAGAGAAACGGGAAATCATCTTGGTAGAGGCAACAAAGCAAAAGCGAGGCAGGATTGACATCTGCTCAACAGAGACGGATTCCCTGCGCTGACACAGTTCACAGTTACACGAGAAGCAATCTGAGCGGTCCGTCGACCGGAGACGTGTTTCCCAAGAGGTCGTTTAGCGAGTGAACAGCAGTGTGCGCGACTTTCAGGAGTGTGCCTGGAAAGTGCCAGAATCACCAGGAGCATCTGTGCAAAAGCTGCTGCCTCTGTGACCGCATTGAGGCACGTTCCCGTGTCTGCGAGTATATAGACGGCTCTTTCGCGTTCACTCCGAGGGAAACGGTCCGCTATTGCTTCTGTGCGTACAGACGCGATTCCCTTGTCTCTTGCGAACACAGGGAACTCTGTGCATCCAAATCTACAGGCTAAGGACGCGTCTGCATATGTTTTGGTGAACAATCGAGTGTGCGTGTTCTGACAGCTGCCTCTATGCAGACGTCTCCACAGAGCCACTTCTGAATGCCCCGCAGCCCAGGACTGAATGGATACACTAACAAGTGCACCGGTGTGAGCAACCACATATGCAGAAGGACGTCTTTCATCTCACAGAAGCGCGAACGTCTTGGCGTTCAAGCACATGGCAGAAACAAGGTGTGAACAGATGAGCTGCTGCTATTTTCTCCGTTCGGCATGCTTCGTTGTAGCTCTCTTGCCGGTCGCCGGCTTAGCGGCTTGCTTTGCGCGACTAGCTCTGGGGAGAGAAGGAGATAGCGCCGGAAACCTCGCCTTTTGCCTTCTTCGGCGCTGGAACCTGGTTGCTGCGCCTTCTCTTTGTCCATGTGCACACACACGATTCCTCAGCGAAAACCATGCAGAAACCTTTCCACGAGCACCCAGGGATGTGCACCCAGCACCACGTGCACGCACACGCAGCTAGAGAAAAGCACCTACCTTTTCACACACTGATGCCTAAGCAAACGTGTGGCCACACACACGCACACATCCGCAAGCGCGCCTACTCCCATCTATTGAGGGAAAGACGGACGAGCAACGTCCTGACAGGCTTGAGGGGAAAAACGTCCGTTGACGGTTGGCGTACTGCACGCCCGCCTACGGGGCTGCAGGGGAATCCACATTTGGAAGGTACCTGAAGATGTGTGCCTGTTCTTGGAGCTCCGCTAGTAGGGTAGCAAAGACACTCGTAGGCAGTACTGAATGCTGCTCCGTGCTACTTCTCCTCCGCTGGCAAATGCTTCACAGTCGCCCTAGGAAAGACGTTTAACAATCGATCTCCAAGAGGAACGAAACACATGATGCCATAAGGCGAAAGAATAGCAGGGCATCTCTTCACAGGCTTGTCCCTGATCTATAGCTGAGGGCAAACACTTGTGTGCTTGTGGGAGAGCCTGTGTCTTTCCTGGAAGCGTTTGGGAGTTTTGCTCAGACGCGTGTTTCCTCAAGTTCAAGAATCAAGATCTAGGATACCTGCAGACAGGTGCCTGTTTGTGTGGAGACAGTCTGTTTGAAACTGTGTTCCTCAGCGCCCGCTCTTTCTCCCCGTCGCTCCACACGCCTGGGAGTCCCTTTCTTTCTCTCCACAAGCACGTGTGTTGACTTCGTCGCACATGTGCATCTGCACAAGCGTTGAGCTCAGCAGAGCGTGTCTCTTGACACTTGATGTGCGTTGGCTGTGTCTGCCTGCTCCAGTGAAGAGAGAAACGGGAAATCATCTTGGTAGAGGCAACAAAGCAAAAGCGAGGCAGGATTGACATCTGCTCAACAGAGACGGATTCCCTGCGCTGACACAGTTCACAGTTACACGAGAAGCAATCTGAGCGGTCCGTCGACCGGAGACGTGTTTCCCAAGAGGTCGTTTAGCGAGTGAACAGCAGTGTGCGCGACTTTCAGGAGTGTGCCTGGAAAGTGCCAGAATCACCAGGAGCATCTGTGCAAAAGCTGCTGCCTCTGTGACCGCATTGAGGCACGTTCGCGTGTCTGCGAGTATATAGACGGCTCTTTCGCGTTCACTCCGAGGGAAACGGTCCGCTATTGCTTCTGTGCGTACAGACGCGATTCCCTTGTCTCTTGCGAACACAGGGAACTCTGTGCATCCAAATCTACAGGCTAAGGACGCGTCTGCATATGTTTTGGTGAACAATCGAGTGTGCGTGTTCTGACAGCTGCCTCTATGCAGACGTCTCCACAGAGCCACTTCTGAATGCCCCGCAGCCCAGGACTGAATGGATACACTAACAAGTGCACCGGTGTGAGCAACCACATATGCAGAAGGACGTCTTTCATCTCACAGAAGCGCGAACGTCTTGGCGTTCAAGCACATGGCAGAAACAAGGTGTGAACAGATGAGCTGCTGCTATTTTCTCCGTTCGGCATGCTTCGTTGTAGCTCTCTTGCCGGTCGCCGGCTTAGCGGCTTGCTTTGCGCGACTAGCTCTGGGGAGAGAAGGAGATAGCGCCGGAAACCTCGCCTTTTGCCTTCTTCGGCGCTGGAACCTGGTTGCTGCGCCTTCTCTTTGTCCATGTGCACACACACGATTCCTCAGCGAAAACCATGCAGAAACCTTTCCACGAGCACCCAGGGATGTGCACCCAGCACCACGTGCACGCACACGCAGCTAGAGAAAAGCACCTACCTTTTCACACACTGATGCCTAAGCAAACGCGTGGCCACACACACGCACACATCCGCAAGCGCGCCTACTCCCATCTATTGAGGGAAAGACGGACGAGCAACGTCCTGACAGGCTTGAGGGGAAAAACGTCCGTTGACGGTTGGCGTACTGCACGCCCGCCTACGGGGCTGCAGGGGAATCCACATTTGGAAGGTACCTGAAGATGTGTGCCTGTTCTTGGAGCTCCGCTAGTAGGGTAGCAAAGACACTCGTAGGCAGTACTGAATGCTGCTCCGTGCTACTTCTCCTCCGCTGGCAGATGCTTCACAGTCGCCCTAGGAAAGACGTTTAACAATCGATCTCCAAGAGGAACGAAACACATGATGCCATAAGGCGAAAGAATAGCAGGGCATCTCTTCACAGGCTTGTCCCTGATCTATAGCTGAGGGCAAACACTTGTGTGCTTGTGGGAGAGCCTGTGTCTTTCCTGGAAGCGTTTGGGAGTTTTGCTCAGACGCGTGTTTCCTCAAGTTCAAGAATCAAGATCTAGGATACCTGCAGACAGGTGCCTGTTTGTGTGGAGACAGTCTGTTTGAAACTGTGTTCCTCAGCGCCCGCTCTTTCTCCCCGTCGCTCCACACGCCTGGGAGTCCCTTTCTTTCTCTCCACAAGCACGTGTGTTGACTTCGTCGCACATGTGCATCTGCACAAGCGTTGAGCTCAGCAGAGCGTGTCTCTTGACACTTGATGTGCGTTGGCTGTGTCTGCCTGCTCCAGTGAAGAGAGAAACGGGAAATCATCTTGGTAGAGGCAACAAAGCAAAAGCGAGGCAGGATTGACATCTGCTCAACAGAGACGGATTCCCTGCGCTGACACAGTTCACAGTTACACGAGAAGCAATCTGAGCGGTCCGTCGACCGGAGACGTGTTTCCCAAGAGGTCGTTTAGCGAGTGAACAGCAGTGTGCGCGACTTTCAGGAGTGTGCCTGGAAAGTGCCAGAATCACCAGGAGCATCTGTGCAAAAGCTGCTGCCTCTGTGACCGCATTGAGGCACGTTCCCGTGTCTGCGAGTATATAGACGGCTCTTTCGCGTTCACTCCGAGGGAAACGGTCCGCTATTGCTTCTGTGCGTACAGACGCGATTCCCTTGTCTCTTGCGAACACAGGGAACTCTGTGCATCCAAATCTACAGGCTAAGGACGCGTCTGCATATGTTTTGGTGAACAATCGAGTGTGCGTGTTCTGACAGCTGCCTCTATGCAGACGTCTCCACAGAGCCACTTCTGAATGCCCCGCAGCCCAGGACTGAATGGATACACTAACAAGTGCACCGGTGTGAGCAACCACATATGCAGAAGGACGTCTTTCATTCAACAGAAGCGCGAACGTCTTGGCGTTCAAGCACATGGCAGAAACAAGGTGTGAACAGATGAGCTGCTGCTATTTTCTCCGTTCGGCATGCTTCGTTGTAGCTCTCTTGCCGGTCGCCGGCTTAGCGGCTTGCTTTGCGCGACTAGCTCTGGGGAGAGAAGGAGATAGCGCCGGAAACCTCGCCTTTTGCCTTCTTCGGCGCTGGAACCTGGTTGCTGCGCCTTCTCTTTGTCCATGTGCACACACACGATTCCTCAGCGAAAACCATGCAGAAACCTTTCCACGAGCACCCAGGGATGTGCACCCAGCACCACGTGCACGCACACGCAGCTAGAGAAAAGCACCTACCTTTTCACACACTGATGCCTAAGCAAACGCGTGGCCACACACACACACACATCCGCAAGCGCGCCTACTCCCATCTATTGAGGGAAAGACGGACGAGCAACGTCCTGACAGGCTTGAGGGGAAAAACGTCCGTTGACGGTTGGCGTACTGCACGCCCGCCTACGGGGCTGCAGGGGAATCCACATTTGGAAGGTACCTGAAGATGTGCGCCTGATCTTGGAGCTCCGCTAGTAGGGTAGCAAAGACACTCGTAGGCAGTACTGAATGCTGCTCCGTGCTACTTCTCCTCCGCTGGCAAATGCTTCACAGTCGCCCTAGGAAAGACGTTTAACAATCGATCTCCAAGAGGAACGAAACACATGATGCCATAAGGCGAAAGAATAGCAGGGCATCTCTTCACAGGCTTGTCCCTGATCTATAGCTGAGGGCAAACACTTGTGTGCTTGTGGGAGAGCCTGTGTCTTTCCTGGAAGCGTTTGGGAGTTTTGCTCAGACGCGTGTTTCCTCAAGTTCAAGAATCAAGATCTAGGATACCTGCAGACAGGTGCCTGTTTGTGTGGAGACAGTCTGTTTGAAACTGTGTTCCTCAGCGCCCGCTCTTTCTCCCCGTCGCTCCACACGCCTGGGAGTCCCTTTCTTTCTCTCCACAAGCACGTGTGTTGACTTCGTCGCACATGTGCATCTGCACAAGCGTTGAGCTCAGCAGAGCGTGTCTCTTGACACTTGATGTGCGTTGGCTGTGTCTGCCTGCTCCAGTGAAGAGAGAAACGGGAAATCATCTTGGTAGAGGCAACAAAGCAAAAGCGAGGCAGGATTGACATCTGCTCAACAGAGACGGATTCCCTGCGCTGACACAGTTCACAGTTACACGAGAAGCAATCTGAGCGGTCCGTCGACCGGAGACGTGTTTCCCAAGAGGTCGTTTAGCGAGTGAACAGCAGTGTGCGCGACTTTCAGGAGTGTGCCTGGAAAGTGCCAGAATCACCAGGAGCATCTGTGCAAAAGCTGCTGCCTCTGTGACCGCATTGAGGCACGTTCCCGTGTCTGCGAGTATATAGACGGCTCTTTCGCGTTCACTCCGAGGGAAACGGTCCGCTATTGCTTCTGTGCGTACAGACGCGATTCCCTTGTCTCTTGCGAACACAGGGAACTCTGTGCATCCAAATCTACAGGCTAAGGACGCGTCTGCATATGTTTTGGTGAACAATCGAGTGTGCGTGTTCTGACAGCTGCCTCTATGCAGACGTCTCCACAGAGCCACTTCTGAATGCCCCGCAGCCCAGGACTGAATGGATACACTAACAAGTGCACCGGTGTGAGCAACCACATATGCAGAAGGACGTCTTTCATCTCACAGAAGCGCGAACGTCTTGGCGTTCAAGCACATGGCAGAAACAAGGTGTGAACAGATGAGCTGCTGCTATTTTCTCCGTTCGGCATGCTTCGTTGTAGCTCTCTTGCCGGTCGCCGGCTTAGCGGCTTGCTTTGCGCGACTAGCTCTGGGGAGAGAAGGAGATAGCGCCGGAAACCTCGCCTTTTGCCTTCTTCGGCGCTGGAACCTGGTTGCTGCGCCTTCTCTTTGTCCATGTGCACACACACGATTCCTCAGCGAAAACCATGCAGAAACCTTTCCACGAGCACCCAGGGATGTGCACCCAGCACCACGTGCACGCACACGCAGCTAGAGAAAAGCACCTACCTTTTCACACACTGATGCCTAAGCAAACGCGTGGCCACACACACGCACACATCCGCAAGCGCGCCTACTCCCATCTATTGAGGGAAAGACGGACGAGCAACGTCCTGACAGGCTTGAGGGGAAAAACGTCCGTTGACGGTTGGCGTACTGCACGCCCGCCTACGGGGCTGCAGGGGAATCCACATTTGGAAGGTACCTGAAGATGTGTGCCTGTTCTTGGAGCTCCGCTAGTAGGGTAGCAAAGACACTCGTAGGCAGTACTGAATGCTGCTCCGTGCTACTTCTCCTCCGCTGGCAAATGCTTCACAGTCGCCCTAGGAAAGACGTTTAACAATCGATCTCCAAGAGGAACGAAACACATGATGCCATAAGGCGAAAGAATAGCAGGGCATCTCTTCACAGGCTTGTCCCTGATCTATAGCTGAGGGCAAACACTTGTGTGCTTGTGGGAGAGCCTGTGTCTTTCCTGGAAGCGTTTGGGAGTTTTGCTCAGACGCGTGTTTCCTCAAGTTCAAGAATCAAGATCTAGGATACCTGCAGACAGGTGCCTGTTTGTGTGGAGACAGTCTGTTTGAAACTGTGTTCCTCAGCGCCCGCTCTTTCTCCCCGTCGCTCCACACGCCTGGGAGTCCCTTTCTTTCTCTCCACAAGCACGTGTGTTGACTTCGTCGCACATGTGCATCTGCACAAGCGTTGAGCTCAGCAGAGCGTGTCTCTTGACACTTGATGTGCGTTGGCTGTGTCTGCCTGCTCCAGTGAAGAGAGAAACGGGAAATCATCTTGGTAGAGGCAACAAAGCAAAAGCGAGGCAGGATTGACATCTGCTCAACAGAGACGGATTCCCTGCGCTGACACAGTTCACAGTTACACGAGAAGCAATCTGAGCGGTCCGTCGACCGGAGACGTGTTTCCCAAGAGGTCGTTTAGCGAGTGAACAGCAGTGTGCGCGACTTTCAGGAGTGTGCCTGGAAAGTGCCAGAATCACCAGGAGCATCTGTGCAAAAGCTGCTGCCTCTGTGACCGCATTGAGGCACGTTCGCGTGTCTGCGAGTATATAGACGGCTCTTTCGCGTTCACTCCGAGGGAAACGGTCCGCTATTGCTTCTGTGCGCACAGACGCGATTCCCTTGTCTCTTGCGAACACAGGGAACTCTGTGCATCCAAATCTACAGGCTAAGGACGCGTCTGCATATGTTTTGGTGAACAATCGAGTGTGCGTGTTCTGACAGCTGCCTCTATGCAGACGTCTCCACAGAGCCACTTCTGAATGCCCCGCAGCCCAGGACTGAATGGATACACTAACAAGTGCACCGGTGTGAGCAACCACATATGCAGAAGGACGTCTTTCATCTCACAGAAGCGCGAACGTCTTGGCGTTCAAGCACATGGCAGAAACAAGGTGTGAACAGATGAGCTGCTGCTATTTTCTCCGTTCGGCATGCTTCGTTGTAGCTCTCTTGCCGGTCGCCGGCTTAGCGGCTTGCTTTGCGCGACTAGCTCTGGGGAGAGAAGGAGATAGCGCCGGAAACCTCGCCTTTTGCCTTCTTCGGCGCTGGAACCTGGTTGCTGCGCCTTCTCTTTGTCCATGTGCACACACACGATTCCTCAGCGAAAACCATGCAGAAACCTTTCCACGAGCACCCAGGGATGTGCACCCAGCACCACGTGCACGCACACGCAGCTAGAGAAAAGCACCTACCTTTTCACACACTGATGCCTAAGCAAACGCGTGGCCACACACACGCACACATCCGCAAGCGCGCCTACTCCCATCTATTGAGAGAAAGACGGACGAGCTCTTTGGTTGCTCTTCACAGGCTTGTCCCTGATCTATAGCTGAGGGCAAACACTTGTGTGCTTGTGGGAGAGCCTGTGTCTTTCCTGGAAGCGTTTGGGAGTTTTGCTCAGACGCGTGTTTCCTCAAGTTCAAGAATCAAGATCTAGGATACCTGCAGACAGGTGCCTGTTTGTGTGGAGACAGTCTGTTTGAAACTGTGTTCCTCAGCGCCCGCTCTTTCTCCCCGTCGCTCCACACGCCTGGGAGTCCCTTTCTTTCTCTCCACAAGCACGTGTGTTGACTTCGTCGCACATGTGCATCTGCACAAGCGTTGAGCTCAGCAGAGCGTGTCTCTTGACACTTGATGTGCGTTGGCTGTGTCTGCCTGCTCCAGTGAAGAGAGAAACGGGAAATCATCTTGGTAGAGGCAACAAAGCAAAAGCGAGGCAGGATTGACATCTGCTCAACAGAGACGGATTCCCTGCGCTGACACAGTTCACAGTTACACGAGAAGCAATCTGAGCGGTCCGTCGACCGGAGACGTGTTTCCCAAGAGGTCGTTTAGCGAGTGAACAGCAGTGTGCGCGACTTTCAGGAGTGTGCCTGGAAAGTGCCAGAATCACCAGGAGCATCTGTGCAAAAGCTGCTGCCTCTGTGACCGCATTGAGGCACGTTCGCGTGTCTGCGAGTATATAGACGGCTCTTTCGCGTTCACTCCGAGGGAAACGGTCCGCTATTGCTTCTGTGCGCACAGACGCGATTCCCTTGTCTCTTGCGAACACAGGGAACTCTGTGCATCCAAATCTACAGGCTAAGGACGCGTCTGCATATGTTTTGGTGAACAATCGAGTGTGCGTGTTCTGACAGCTGCCTCTATGCAGACGTCTCCACAGAGCCACTTCTGAATGCCCCGCAGCCCAGGACTGAATGGATACACTAACAAGTGCACCGGTGTGAGCAACCACATATGCAGAAGGACGTCTTTCATCTCACAGAAGCGCGAACGTCTTGGCGTTCAAGCACATGGCAGAAACAAGGTGTGAACAGATGAGCTGCTGCTATTTTCTCCGTTCGGCATGCTTCGTTGTAGCTCTCTTGCCGGTCGCCGGCTTAGCGGCTTGCTTTGCGCGACTAGCTCTGGGGAGAGAAGGAGATAGCGCCGGAAACCTCGCCTTTTGCCTTCTTCGGCGCTGGAACCTGGTTGCTGCGCCTTCTCTTTGTCCATGTGCACACACACGATTCCTCAGCGAAAACCATGCAGAAACCTTTCCACGAGCACCCAGGGATGTGCACCCAGCACCACGTGCACGCACACGCAGCTAGAGAAAAGCACCTACCTTTTCACACACTGAAGCCTAAGCAAACGCGTGGCCACACACACGCACACATCCGCAAGCGCGCCTACTCCCATCTATTGAGGGAAAGACGGACGAGCAACGTCCTGACAGGCTTGAGGGGAAAAACGTCCGTTGACGGTTGGCGTACTGCACGCCCGCCTACGGGGCTGCAGGGGAATCCACATTTGGAAGGTACCTGAAGATGTGTGCCTGTTCTTGGAGCTCCGCTAGTAGGGTAGCAAAGACACTCGTAGGCAGTACTGAATGCTGCTCCGTGCTACTTCTCCTCCGCTGGCAAATGCTTCAGTGTCGCCCGAGGAAAGACGTTTAACAATCGATCTCCAAGAGGAACGAAACACATGATGCCATAAGGCGAAAGAATAGCAGGGCATCTCTTCACAGGCTTGTCCCTGATCTATAGCTGAGGGCAAACACTTGTGTGCTTGTGGGAGAGCCTGTGTCTTTCCTGGAAGCGTTTGGGAGTTTTGCTCAGACGCGTGTTTCCTCAAGTTCAAGAATCAAGATCTAGGATACCTGCAGACAGGTGCCTGTTTGTGTGGAGACAGTCTGTTTGAAACTGTGTTCCTCAGCGCCCGCTCTTTCTCCCCGTCGCTCCACACGCCTGGGAGTCCCTTTCTTTCTCTCCACAAGCACGTGTGTTGACTTCGTCGCACATGTGCATCTGCACAAGCGTTGAGCTCAGCAGAGCGTGTCTCTTGACACTTGATGTGCGTTGGCTGTGTCTGCCTGCTCCAGTGAAGAGAGAAACGGGAAATCATCTTGGTAGAGGCAACAAAGCAAAAGCGAGGCAGGATTGACATCTGCTCAACAGAGACGGATTCCCTGCGCTGACACAGTTCACAGTTACACGAGAAGCAATCTGAGCGGTCCGTCGACCGGAGACGTGTTTCCCAAGAGGTCGTTTAGCGAGTGAACAGCAGTGTGCGCGACTTTCAGGAGTGTGCCTGGAAAGTGCCAGAATCACCAGGAGCATCTGTGCAAAAGCTGCTGCCTCTGTGACCGCATTGAGGCACGTTCGCGTGTCTGCGAGTATATAGACGGCTCTTTCGCGTTCACTCCGAGGGAAACGGTCCGCTATTGCTTCTGTGCGCACAGACGCGATTCCCTTGTCTCTTGCGAACACAGGGAACTCTGTGCATCCAAATCTACAGGCTAAGGACGCGTCTGCATATGTTTTGGTGAACAATCGAGTGTGCGTGTTCTGACAGCTGCCTCTATGCAGACGTCTCCACAGAGCCACTTCTGAATGCCCCGCAGCCCAGGACTGAATGGATACACTAACAAGTGCACCGGTGTGAGCAACCACATATGCAGAAGGACGTCTTTCATCTCACAGAAGCGCGAACGTCTTGGCGTTCAAGCACATGGCAGAAACAAGGTGTGAACAGATGAGCTGCTGCTATTTTCTCCGTTCGGCATGCTTCGTTGTAGCTCTCTTGCCGGTCGCCGGCTTAGCGGCTTGCTTTGCGCGACTAGCTCTGGGGAGAGAAGGAGATAGCGCCGGAAACCTCGCCTTTTGCCTTCTTCGGCGCTGGAACCTGGTTGCTGCGCCTTCTCTTTGTCCATGTGCACACACACGATTCCTCAGCGAAAACCATGCAGAAACCGTTCCACGAGCACCCAGGGATGTGCACCCAGCACCACGTGCACGCACACGCAGCTAGAGAAAAGCACCTACCTTTTCACACACTGATGCCTAAGCAAACGCGTGGCCACACACACGCACACATCCGCAAGCGCGCCTACTCCCATCTATTGAGGGAAAGACGGACGAGCTCTTTGGTTGCTCTTCACAGGCTTGTCCCTGATCTATAGCTGAGGGCAAACACTTGTGTGCTTGTGGGAGAGCCTGTGTCTTTCCTGGAAGCGTTTGGGAGTTTTGCTCAGACGCGTGTTTCCTCAAGTTCAAGAATCAAGATCTAGGATACCTGCAGACAGGTGCCTGTTTGTGTGGAGACAGTCTGTTTGAAACTGTGTTCCTCAGCGCCCGCTCTTTCTCCCCGTCGCTCCACACGCCTGGGAGTCCCTTTCTTTCTCTCCACAAGCACGTGTGTTGACTTCGTCGCACATGTGCATCTGCACAAGCGTTGAGCTCAGCAGAGCGTGTCTCTTGACACTTGATGTGCGTTGGCTGTGTCTGCGTGCTCCAGTGAAGAGAGAAACGGGAAATCATCTTGGTAGAGGCAACAAAGCAAAAGCGAGGCAGGATTGACATCTGCTCAACAGAGACGGATTCCCTGCGCTGACACAGTTCACAGTTACACGAGAAGCAATCTGAGCGGTCCGTCGACCGGAGACGTGTTTCCCAAGAGGTCGTTTAGCGAGTGAACAGCAGTGTGCGCGACTTTCAGGAGTGTGCCTGGAAAGTGCCAGAATCACCAGGAGCATCTGTGCAAAAGCTGCTGCCTCTGTGACCGCATTGAGGCACGTTCGCGTGTCTGCGAGTATATAGACGGCTCTTTCGCGTTCACTCCGAGGGAAACGGTCCGCTATTGCTTCTGTGCGCACAGACGCGATTCCCTTGTCTCTTGCGAACACAGGGAACTCTGTGCATCCAAATCTACAGGCTAAGGACGCGTCTGCATATGTTTTGGTGAACAATCGAGTGTGCGTGTTCTGACAGCTGCCTCTATGCAGACGTCTCCACAGAGCCACTTCTGAATGCCCCGCAGCCCAGGACTGAATGGATACACTAACAAGTGCACCGGTGTGAGCAACCACATATGCAGAAGGACGTCTTTCATCTCACAGAAGCGCGAACGTCTTGGCGTTCAAGCACATGGCAGAAACAAGGTGTGAACAGATGAGCTGCTGCTATTTTCTCCGTTCGGCATGCTTCGTTGTAGCTCTCTTGCCGGTCGCCGGCTTAGCGGCTTGCTTTGCGCGACTAGCTCTGGGGAGAGAAGGAGATAGCGCCGGAAACCTCGCCTTTTGCCTTCTTCGGCGCTGGAACCTGGTTGCTGCGCCTTCTCTTTGTCCATGTGCACACACACGATTCCTCAGCGAAAACCATGCAGAAACCTTTCCACGAGCACCCAGGGATGTGCACCCAGCACCACGTGCACGCACACGCAGCTAGAGAAAAGCACCTACCTTTTCACACACTGATGCCTAAGCAAACGCGTGGCCACACACACGCACACATCCGCAAGCGCGCCTACTCCCATCTATTGAGGGAAAGATGGACGAGCTCTTTGGTTGCTCTTCACAGGCTTGTCCCTGATCTATAGCTGAGGGCAAACACTTGTGTGCTTGTGGGAGAGCCTGTGTCTTTCCTGGAAGCGTTTGGGAGTTTTGCTCAGACGCGTGTTTCCTCAAGTTCAAGAATCAAGATCTAGGATACCTGCAGACAGGTGCCTGTTTGTGTGGAGACAGTCTGTTTGAAACTGTGTTCCTCAGCGCCCGCTCTTTCTCCCCGTCGCTCCACACGCCTGGGAGTCCCTTTCTTTCTCTCCACAAGCACGTGTGTTGACTTCGTCGCACATGTGCATCTGCACAAGCGTTGAGCTCAGCAGAGCGTGTCTCTTGACACTTGATGTGCGTTGGCTGTGTCTGCCTGCTCCAGTGAAGAGAGAAACGGGAAATCATCTTGGTAGAGGCAACAAAGCAAAAGCGAGGCAGGATTGACATCTGCTCAACAGAGACGGATTCCCTGCGCTGACACAGTTCACAGTTACACGAGAAGCAATCTGAGCGGTCCGTCGACCGGAGACGTGTTTCCCAAGAGGTCGTTTAGCGAGTGAACAGCAGTGTGCGCGACTTTCAGGAGTGTGCCTGGAAAGTGCCAGAATCACCAGGAGCATCTGTGCAAAAGCTGCTGCCTCTGTGACCGCATTGAGGCACGTTCCCGTGTCTGCGAGTATATAGACGGCTCTTTCGCGTTCACTCCGAGGGAAACGGTCCGCTATTGCTTCTGTGCGTACAGACGCGATTCCCTTGTCTCTTGCGAACACAGGGAACTCTGTGCATCCAAATCTACAGGCTAAGGACGCGTCTGCATATGTTTTGGTGAACAATCGAGTGTGCGTGTTCTGACAGCTGCCTCTATGCAGACGTCTCCACAGACCCACTTCTGAATGCCCCGCAGCCCAGGACTGAATGGATACACTAACAAGTGCACCGGTGTGAGCAACCACATATGCAGAAGGACGTCTTTCATCTCACAGAAGCGCGAACGTCTTGGCGTTCAAGCACATGGCAGAAACAAGGTGTGAACAGATGAGCTGCTGCTATTTTCTCCGTTCGGCATGCTTCGTTGTAGCTCTCTTGCCGGTCGCCGGCTTAGCGGCTTGCTTTGCGCGACTAGCTCTGGGGAGAGAAGGAGATAGCGCCGGAAACCTCGCCTTTTGCCTTCTTCGGCGCTGGAACCTGGTTGCTGCGCCTTCTCTTTGTCCATGTGCACACACACGATTCCTCAGCGAAAACCATGCAGAAACCTTTCCACGAGCACCCAGGGATGTGCACCCAGCACCACGTGCACGCACACGCAGCTAGAGAAAAGCACCTACCTTTTCACACACTGATGCCTAAGCAAACGCGTGGCCACACACACGCACACATCCGCAAGCGCGCCTACTCCCATCTATTGAGGGAAAGACGGACGAGCTCTTTGGTTGCTCTTCACAGGCTTGTCCCTGATCTATAGCTGAGGGCAAACACTTGTGTGCTTGTGGGAGAGCCTGTGTCTTTCCTGGAAGCGTTTGGGAGTTTTGCTCAGACGCGTGTTTCCTCAAGTTCAAGAATCAAGATCTAGGATACCTGCAGACAGGTGCCTGTTTGTGTGGAGACAGTCTGTTTGAAACTGTGTTCCTCAGCGCCCGCTCTTTCTCCCCGTCGCTCCACACGCCTGGGAGTCCCTTTCTTTCTCTCCACAAGCACGTGTGTTGACTTCGTCGCACATGTGCATCTGCACAAGCGTTGAGCTCAGCAGAGCGTGTCTCTTGACACTTGATGTGCGTTGGCTGTGTCTGCCTGCTCCAGTGAAGAGAGAAACGTGAAATCATCTTGGTAGAGGCAACAAAGCAAAAGCGAGGCAGGATTGACATCTGCTCAACAGAGACGGATTCCCTGCGCTGACACAGTTCACAGTTACACGAGAAGCAATCTGAGCGGTCCGTCGACCGGAGACGTGTTTCCCAAGAGGTCGTTTAGCGAGTGAACAGCAGTGTGCGCGACTTTCAGGAGTGTGCCTGGAAAGTGCCAGAATCACGAGGAGCATCTGTGCAAAAGCTGCTGCCTCTGTGACCGCATTGAGGCACGTTCGCGTGTCTGCGAGTATATAGACGGCTCTTTCGCGTTCACTCCGAGGGAAACGGTCCGCTATTGCTTCTGTGCGCACAGACGCGATTCCCTTGTCTCTTGCGAACACAGGGAACTCTGTGCATCCAAATCTACAGGCTAAGGACGCGTCTGCATATGTTTTGGTGAACAATCGAGTGTGCGTGTTCTGACAGCTGCCTCTATGCAGACGTCTCCACAGAGCCACTTCTGAATGCCCCGCAGCCCAGGACTGAATGGATACACTAACAAGTGCACCGGTGTGAGCAACCACATATGCAGAAGGACGTCTTTCATCTCACAGAAGCGCGAACGTCTTGGCGTTCAAGCACATGGCAGAAACAAGGTGTGAACAGATGAGCTGCTGCTATTTTCTCCGTTCGGCATGCTTCGTTGTAGCTCTCTTGCCGGTCGCCGGCTTAGCGGCTTGCTTTGCGCGACTAGCTCTGGGGAGAGAAGGAGATAGCGCCGGAAACCTCGCCTTTTGCCTTCTTCGGCGCTGGAACCTGGTTGCTGCGCCTTCTCTTTGTCCATGTGCACACACACGATTCCTCAGCGAAAACCATGCAGAAACCGTTCCACGAGCACCCAGGGATGTGCACCCAGCACCACGTGCACGCACACGCAGCTAGAGAAAAGCACCTACCTTTTCACACACTGATGCCTAAGCAAACGCGTGGCCACACACACGCACACATCCGCAAGCGCGCCTACTCCCATCTATTGAGGGAAAGACGGACGAGCTCTTTGGTTGCTCTTCACAGGCTTGTCCCTGATCTATAGCTGAGGGCAAACACTTGTGTGCTTGTGGGAGAGCCTGTGTCTTTCCTGGAAGCGTTTGGGAGTTTTGCTCAGACGCGTGTTTCCTCAAGTTCAAGAATCAAGATCTAGGATACCTGCAGACAGGTGCCTGTTTGTGTGGAGACAGTCTGTTTGAAACTGTGTTCCTCAGCGCCCGCTCTTTCTCCCCGTCGCTCCACACGCCTGGGAGTCCCTTTCTTTCTCTCCACAAGCACGTGTGTTGACTTCGTCGCACATGTGCATCTGCACAAGCGTTGAGCTCAGCAGAGCGTGTCTCTTGACACTTGATGTGCGTTGGCTGTGTCTGCCTGCTCCAGTGAAGAGAGAAACGGGAAATCATCTTGGTAGAGGCAACAAAGCAAAAGCGAGGCAGGATTGACATCTGCTCAACAGAGACGGATTCCCTGCGCTGACACAGTTCACAGTTACACGAGAAGCAATCTGAGCGGTCCGTCGACCGGAGACGTGTTTCCCAAGAGGTCGTTTAGCGAGTGAACAGCAGTGTGCGCGACTTTCAGGAGTGTGCCTGGAAAGTGCCAGAATCACCAGGAGCATCTGTGCAAAAGCTGCTGCCTCTGTGACCGCATTGAGGCACGTTCGCGTGTCTGCGAGTATATAGACGGCTCTTTCGCGTTCACTCCGAGGGAAACGGTCCGCTATTGCTTCTGTGCGCACAGACGCGATTCCCTTGTCTCTTGCGAACACAGGGAACTCTGTGCATCCAAATCTACAGGCTAAGGACGCGTCTGCATATGTTTTGGTGAACAATCGAGTGTGCGTGTTCTGACAGCTGCCTCTATGCAGACGTCTCCACAGAGCCACTTCTGAATGCCCCGCAGCCCAGGACTGAATGGATACACTAACAAGTGCACCGGTGTGAGCAACCACATATGCAGAAGGACGTCTTTCATCTCACAGAAGCGCGAACGTCTTGGCGTTCAAGCACATGGCAGAAACAAGGTGTGAACAGATGAGCTGCTGCTATTTTCTCCGTTCGGCATGCTTCGTTGTAGCTCTCTTGCCGGTCGCCGGCTTAGCGGCTTGCTTTGCGCGACTAGCTCTGGGGAGAGAAGGAGATAGCGCCGGAAACCTCGCCTTTTGCCTTCTTCGGCGCTGGAACCTGGTTGCTGCGCCTTCTCTTTGTCCATGTGCACACACACGATTCCTCAGCGAAAACCATGCAGAAACCTTTCCACGAGCACCCAGGGATGTGCACCCAGCACCACGTGCACGCACACGCAGCTAGAGAAAAGCACCTACCTTTTCACACACTGATGCCTAAGCAAACGCGTGGCCACACACACGCACACATCCGCAAGCGCGCCTACTCCCATCTATTGAGGGAAAGACGGACGAGCTCTTTGGTTGCTCTTCACAGGCTTGTCCCTGATCTATAGCTGAGGGCAAACACTTGTGTGCTTGTGGGAGAGCCTGTGTCTTTCCTGGAAGCGTTTGGGAGTTTTGCTCAGACGCGTGTTTCCTCAAGTTCAAGAATCAAGATCTAGGATACCTGCAGACAGGTGCCTGTTTGTGTGGAGACAGTCTGTTTGAAACTGTGTTCCTCAGCGCCCGCTCTTTCTCCCCGTCGCTCCACACGCCTGGGAGTCCCTTTCTTTCTCTCCACAAGCACGTGTGTTGACTTCGTCGCACATGTGCATCTGCACAAGCGTTGAGCTCAGCAGAGCGTGTCTCTTGACACTTGATGTGCGTTGGCTGTGTCTGCGTGCTCCAGTGAAGAGAGAAACGGGAAATCATCTTGGTAGAGGCAACAAAGCAAAAGCGAGGCAGGATTGACATCTGCTCAACAGAGACGGATTCCCTGCGCTGACACAGTTCACAGTTACACGAGAAGCAATCTGAGCGGTCTGTCGACCGGAGACGTGTTTCCCAAGAGGTCGTTTAGCGAGTGAACAGCAGTGTGCGCGACTTTCAGGAGTGTGCCTGGAAAGTGCCAGAATCACCAGGAGCATCTGTGCAAAAGCTGCTGCCTCTGTGACCGCATTGAGGCACGTTCGCGTGTCTGCGAGTATATAGACGGCTCTTTCGCGTTCACTCCGAGGGAAACGGTCCGCTATTGCTTCTGTGCGCACAGACGCGATTCCCTTGTCTCTTGCGAACACAGGGAACTCTGTGCATCCAAATCTACAGGCTAAGGACGCGTCTGCATATGTTTTGGTGAACAATCGAGTGTGCGTGTTCTGACAGCTGCCTCTATGCAGACGTCTCCACAGAGCCACTTCTGAATGCCCCGCAGCCCAGGACTGAATGGATACACTAACAAGTGCACCGGTGTGAGCAACCACATATGCAGAAGGACGTCTTTCATCTCACAGAAGCGCGAACGTCTTGGCGTTCAAGCACATGGCAGAAACAAGGTGTGAACAGATGAGCTGCTGCTATTTTCTCCGTTCGGCATGCTTCGTTGTAGCTCTCTTGCCGGTCGCCGGCTTAGCGGCTTGCTTTGCGCGACTAGCTCTGGGGAGAGAAGGAGATAGCGCCGGAAACCTCGCCTTTTGCCTTCTTCGGCGCTGGAACCTGGTTGCTGCGCCTTCTCTTTGTCCATGTGCACACACACGATTCCTCAGCGAAAACCATGCAGAAACCTTTCCACGAGCACCCAGGGATGTGCACCCAGCACCACGTGCACGCACACGCAGCTAGAGAAAAGCACCTACCTTTTCACACACTGATGCCTAAGCAAACGCGTGGCCACACACACGCACACATCCGCAAGCGCGCCTACTCCCATCTATTGAGGGAAAGACGGACGAGCAACGTCCTGACAGGCTTGAGGGGAAAAACGTCCGTTGACGGTTGGCGTACTGCACGCCCGCCTACGGGGCTGCAGGGGAATCCACATTTGGAAGGTACCTGAAGATGTGTGCCTGTTCTTGGAGCTCCGCTAGTAGGGTAGCAAAGACACTCGTAGGCAGTACTGAATGCTGCTCCGTGCTACTTCTCCTCCGCTGGCAAATGCTTCACAGTCGCCCGAGGAAAGACGTTTAACAATCGATCTCCAAGAGGAACGAAACACATGATGCCATAAGGCGAAAGAATAGCAGGGCATCTCTTCACAGGCTTGTCCCTGATCTATAGCTGAGGGCAAACACTTGTGTGCTTGTGGGAGAGCCTGTGTCTTTCCTGGAAGCGTTTGGGAGTTTTGCTCAGACGCGTGTTTCCTCAAGTTCAAGAATCAAGATCTAGGATACCTGCAGACAGGTGCCTGTTTGTGTGGAGACAGTCTGTTTGAAACTGTGTTCCTCAGCGCCCGCTCTTTCTCCCCGTCGCTCCACACGCCTGGGAGTCCCTTTCTTTCTCTCCACAAGCACGTGTGTTGACTTCGTCGCACATGTGCATCTGCACAAGCGTTGAGCTCAGCAGAGCGTGTCTCTTGACACTTGATGTGCGTTGGCTGTGTCTGCCTGCTCCAGTGAAGAGAGAAACGGGAAATCATCTTGGTAGAGGCAACAAAGCAAAAGCGAGGCAGGATTGACATCTGCTCAACAGAGACGGATTCCCTGCGCTGACACAGTTCACAGTTACACGAGAAGCAATCTGAGCGGTCCGTCGACCGGAGACGTGTTTCCCAAGAGGTCGTTTAGCGAGTGAACAGCAGTGTGCGCGACTTTCAGGAGTGTGCCTGGAAAGTGCCAGAATCACCAGGAGCATCTGTGCAAAAGCTGCTGCCTCTGTGACCGCATTGAGGCACGTTCGCGTGTCTGCGAGTATATAGACGGCTCTTTCGCGTTCACTCCGAGGGAAACGGTCCGCTATTGCTTCTGTGCGCACAGACGCGATTCCCTTGTCTCTTGCGAACACAGGGAACTCTGTGCATCCAAATCTACAGGCTAAGGACGCGTCTGCATATGTTTTGGTGAACAATCGAGTGTGCGTGTTCTGACAGCTGCCTCTATGCAGACGTCTCCACAGAGCCACTTCTGAATGCCCCGCAGCCCAGGACTGAATGGATACACTAACAAGTGCACCGGTGTGAGCAACCACATATGCAGAAGGACGTCTTTCATCTCACAGAAGCGCGAACGTCTTGGCGTTCAAGCACATGGCAGAAACAAGGTGTGAACAGATGAGCTGCTGCTATTTTCTCCGTTCGGCATGCTTCGTTGTAGCTCTCTTGCCGGTCGCCGGCTTAGCGGCTTGCTTTGCGCGACTAGCTCTGGGGAGAGAAGGAGATAGCGCCGGAAACCTCGCCTTTTGCCTTCTTCGGCGCTGGAACCTGGTTGCTGCGCCTTCTCTTTGTCCATGTGCACACACACGATTCCTCAGCGAAAACCATGCAGAAACCTTTCCACGAGCACCCAGGGATGTGCACCCAGCACCACGTGCACGCACACGCAGCTAGAGAAAAGCACCTACCTTTTCACACACTGATGCCTAAGCAAACGCGTGGCCACACACACGCACACATCCGCAAGCGCGCCTACTCCCATCTATTGAGGGAAAGACGGACGAGCTCTTTGGTTGCTCTTCACAGGCTTGTCCCTGATCTATAGCTGAGGGCAAACACTTGTGTGCTTGTGGGAGAGCCTGTGTCTTTCCTGGAAGCGTTTGGGAGTTTTGCTCAGACGCGTGTTTCCTCAAGTTCAAGAATCAAGATCTAGGATACCTGCAGACAGGTGCCTGTTTGTGTGGAGACAGTCTGTTTGAAACTGTGTTCCTCAGCGCCCGCTCTTTCTCCCCGTCGCTCCACACGCCTGGGAGTCCCTTTCTTTCTCTCCACAAGCACGTGTGTTGACTTCGTCGCACATGTGCATCTGCACAAGCGTTGAGCTCAGCAGAGCGTGTCTCTTGACACTTGATGTGCGTTGGCTGTGTCTGCCTGCTCCAGTGAAGAGAGAAACGGGAAATCATCTTGGTAGAGGCAACAAAGCAAAAGCGAGGCAGGATTGACATCTGCTCAACAGAGACGGATTCCCTGCGCTGACACAGTTCACAGTTACACGAGAAGCAATCTGAGCGGTCCGTCGACCGGAGACGTGTTTCCCAAGAGGTCGTTTAGCGAGTGAACAGCAGTGTGCGCGACTTTCAGGAGTGTGCCTGGAAAGTGCCAGAATCACCAGGAGCATCTGTGCAAAAGCTGCTGCCTCTGTGACCGCATTGAGGCACGTTCGCGTGTCTGCGAGTATATAGACGGCTCTTTCGCGTTCACTCCGAGGGAAACGGTCCGCTATTGCTTCTGTGCGCACAGACGCGATTCCCTTGTCTCTTGCGAACACAGGGAACTCTGTGCATCCAAATCTACAGGCTAAGGACGCGTCTGCATATGTTTTGGTGAACAATCGAGTGTGCGTGTTCTGACAGCTGCCTCTATGCAGACGTCTCCACAGAGCCACTTCTGAATGCCCCGCAGCCCAGGACTGAATGGATACACTAACAAGTGCACCGGTGTGAGCAACCACATATGCAGAAGGACGTCTTTCATCTCACAGAAGCGCGAACGTCTTGGCGTTCAAGCACATGGCAGAAACAAGGTGTGAACAGATGAGCTGCTGCTATTTTCTCCGTTCGGCATGCTTCGTTGTAGCTCTCTTGCCGGTCGCCGGCTTAGCGGCTTGCTTTGCGCGACTAGCTCTGGGGAGAGAAGGAGATAGCGCCGGAAACCTCGCCTTTTGCCTTCTTCGGCGCTGGAACCTGGTTGCTGCGCCTTCTCTTTGTCCATGTGCACACACACGATTCCTCAGCGAAAACCATGCAGAAACCTTTCCACGAGCACCCAGGGATGTGCACCCAGCACCACGTGCACGCACACGCAGCTAGAGAAAAGCACCTACCTTTTCACACACTGATGCCTAAGCAAACGCGTGGCCACACACACGCACACATCCGCAAGCGCGCCTACTCCCATCTATTGAGGGAAAGACGGACGAGCTCTTTGGTTGCTCTTCACAGGCTTGTCCCTGATCTATAGCTGAGGGCAAACACTTGTGTGCTTGTGGGAGAGCCTGTGTCTTTCCTGGAAGCGTTTGGGAGTTTTGCTCAGACGCGTGTTTCCTCAAGTTCAAGAATCAAGATCTAGGATACCTGCAGACAGGTGCCTGTTTGTGTGGAGACAGTCTGTTTGAAACTGTGTTCCTCAGCGCCCGCTCTTTCTCCCCGTCGCTCCACACGCCTGGGAGTCCCTTTCTTTCTCTCCACAAGCACGTGTGTTGACTTCGTCGCACATGTGCATCTGCACAAGCGTTGAGCTCAGCAGAGCGTGTCTCTTGACACTTGATGTGCGTTGGCTGTGTCTGCGTGCTCCAGTGAAGAGAGAAACGGGAAATCATCTTGGTAGAGGCAACAAAGCAAAAGCGAGGCAGGATTGACATCTGCTCAACAGAGACGGATTCCCTGCGCTGACACAGTTCACAGTTACACGAGAAGCAATCTGAGCGGTCCGTCGACCGGAGACGTGTTTCCCAAGAGGTCGTTTAGCGAGTGAACAGCAGTGTGCGCGACTTTCAGGAGTGTGCCTGGAAAGTGCCAGAATCACCAGGAGCATCTGTGCAAAAGCTGCTGCCTCTGTGACCGCATTGAGGCACGTTCGCGTGTCTGCGAGTATATAGACGGCTCTTTCGCGTTCACTCCGAGGGAAACGGTCCGCTATTGCTTCTGTGCGCACAGACGCGATTCCCTTGTCTCTTGCGAACACAGGGAACTCTGTGCATCCAAATCTACAGGCTAAGGACGCGTCTGCATATGTTTTGGTGAACAATCGAGTGTGCGTGTTCTGACAGCTGCCTCTATGCAGACGTCTCCACAGAGCCACTTCTGAATGCCCCGCAGCCCAGGACTGAATGGATACACTAACAAGTGCACCGGTGTGAGCAACCACATATGCAGAAGGACGTCTTTCATCTCACAGAAGCGCGAACGTCTTGGCGTTCAAGCACATGGCAGAAACAAGGTGTGAACAGATGAGCTGCTGCTATTTTCTCCGTTCGGCATGCTTCGTTGTAGCTCTCTTGCCGGTCGCCGGCTTAGCGGCTTGCTTTGCGCGACTAGCTCTGGGGAGAGAAGGAGATAGCGCCGGAAACCTCGCCTTTTGCCTTCTTCGGCGCTGGAACCTGGTTGCTGCGCCTTCTCTTTGTCCATGTGCACACACACGATTCCTCAGCGAAAACCATGCAGAAACCTTTCCACGAGCACCCAGGGATGTGCACCCAGCACCACGTGCACGCACACGCAGCTAGAGAAAAGCACCTACCTTTTCACACACTGATGCCTAAGCAAACGCGTGGCCACACACACGCACACATCCGCAAGCGCGCCTACTCCCATCTATTGAGGGAAAGACGGACGAGCTCTTTGGTTGCTCTTCACAGGCTTGTCCCTGATCTATAGCTGAGGGCAAACACTTGTGTGCTTGTGGGAGAGCCTGTGTCTTTCCTGGAAGCGTTTGGGAGTTTTGCTCAGACGCGTGTTTCCTCAAGTTCAAGAATCAAGATCTAGGATACCTGCAGACAGGTGCCTGTTTGTGTGGAGACAGTCTGTTTGAAACTGTGTTCCTCAGCGCCCGCTCTTTCTCCCCGTCGCTCCACACGCCTGGGAGTCCCTTTCTTTCTCTCCACAAGCACGTGTGTTGACTTCGTCGCACATGTGCATCTGCACAAGCGTTGAGCTCAGCAGAGCGTGTCTCTTGACACTTGATGTGCGTTGGCTGTGTCTGCCTGCTCCAGTGAAGAGAGAAACGGGAAATCATCTTGGTAGAGGCAACAAAGCAAAAGCGAGGCAGGATTGACATCTGCTCAACAGAGACGGATTCCCTGCGCTGACACAGTTCACAGTTACACGAGAAGCAATCTGAGCGGTCTGTCGACCGGAGACGTGTTTCCCAAGAGGTCGTTTAGCGAGTGAACAGCAGTGTGCGCGACTTTCAGGAGTGTGCCTGGAAAGTGCCAGAATCACCAGGAGCATCTGTGCAAAAGCTGCTGCCTCTGTGACCGCATTGAGGCACGTTCGCGTGTCTGCGAGTATATAGACGGCTCTTTCGCGTTCACTCCGAGGGAAACGGTCCGCTATTGCTTCTGTGCGCACAGACGCGATTCCCTTGTCTCTTGCGAACACAGGGAACTCTGTGCATCCAAATCTACAGGCTAAGGACGCGTCTGCATATGTTTTGGTGAACAATCGAGTGTGCGTGTTCTGACAGCTGCCTCTATGCAGACGTCTCCACAGAGCCACTTCTGAATGCCCCGCAGCCCAGGACTGAATGGATACACTAACAAGTGCACCGGTGTGAGCAACCACATATGCAGAAGGACGTCTTTCATCTCACAGAAGCGCGAACGTCTTGGCGTTCAAGCACATGGCAGAAACAAGGTGTGAACAGATGAGCTGCTGCTATTTTCTCCGTTCGGCATGCTTCGTTGTAGCTCTCTTGCCGGTCGCCGGCTTAGCGGCTTGCTTTGCGCGACTAGCTCTGGGGAGGGAAGGAGATAGCGCCGGAAACCTCGCCTTTTGCCTTCTTCGGCGCTGGAACCTGGTTGCTGCGCCTTCTCTTTGTCCATGTGCACACACACGATTCCTCAGCGAAAACCATGCAGAAACCTTTCCACGAGCACCCAGGGATGTGCACCCAGCACCACGTGCACGCACACGCAGCTAGAGAAAAGCACCTACCTTTTCACACACTGATGCCTAAGCAAACGCGTGGCCACACACACGCACACATCCGCAAGCGCGCCTACTCCCATCTATTGAGGGAAAGACGGACGAGCAACGTCCTGACAGGCTTGAGGGGAAAAACGTCCGTTGACGGTTGGCGTACTGCACGCCCGCCTACGGGGCTGCAGGGGAATCCACATTTGGAAGGTACCTGAAGATGTGTGCCTGTTCTTGGAGCTCCGCTAGTAGGGTAGCAAAGACACTCGTAGGCAGTACTGAATGCTGCTCCGTGCTACTTCTCCTCCGCTGGCAAATGCTTCACAGTCGCCCTAGGAAAGACGTTTAACAATCGATCTCCAAGAGGAACGAAACACATGATGCCATAAGGCGAAAGAATAGCAGGGCATCTCTTCACAGGCTTGTCCCTGATCTATAGCTGAGGGCAAACACTTGTGTGCTTGTGGGAGAGCCTGTGTCTTTCCTGGAAGCGTTTGGGAGTTTTGCTCAGACGCGTGTTTCCTCAAGTTCAAGAATCAAGATCTAGGATACCTGCAGACAGGTGCCTGTTTGTGTGGAGACAGTCTGTTTGAAACTGTGTTCCTCAGCGCCCGCTCTTTCTCCCCGTCGCTCCACACGCCTGGGAGTCCCTTTCTTTCTCTCCACAAGCACGTGTGTTGACTTCGTCGCACATGTGCATCTGCACAAGCGTTGAGCTCAGCAGAGCGTGTCTCTTGACACTTGATGTGCGTTGGCTGTGTCTGCCTGCTCCAGTGAAGAGAGAAACGGGAAATCATCTTGGTAGAGGCAACAAAGCAAAAGCGAGGCAGGATTGACATCTGCTCAACAGAGACGGATTCCCTGCGCTGACACAGTTCACAGTTACACGAGAAGCAATCTGAGCGGTCCGTCGACCGGAGACGTGTTTCCCAAGAGGTCGTTTAGCGAGTGAACAGCAGTGTGCGCGACTTTCAGGAGTGTGCCTGGAAAGTGCCAGAATCACCAGGAGCATCTGTGCAAAAGCTGCTGCCTCTGTGACCGCATTGAGGCACGTTCGCGTGTCTGCGAGTATATAGACGGCTCTTTCGCGTTCACTCCGAGGGAAACGGTCCGCTATTGCTTCTGTGCGCACAGACGCGATTCCCTTGTCTCTTGCGAACACAGGGAACTCTGTGCATCCAAATCTACAGGCTAAGGACGCGTCTGCATATGTTTTGGTGAACAATCGAGTGTGCGTGTTCTGACAGCTGCCTCTATGCAGACGTCTCCACAGAGCCACTTCTGAATGCCCCGCAGCCCAGGACTGAATGGATACACTAACAAGTGCACCGGTGTGAGCAACCACATATGCAGAAGGACGTCTTTCATCTCACAGAAGCGCGAACGTCTTGGCGTTCAAGCACATGGCAGAAACAAGGTGTGAACAGATGAGCTGCTGCTATTTTCTCCGTTCGGCATGCTTCGTTGTAGCTCTCTTGCCGGTCGCCGGCTTAGCGGCTTGCTTTGCGCGACTAGCTCTGGGGAGAGAAGGAGATAGCGCCGGAAACCTCGCCTTTTGCCTTCTTCGGCGCTGGAACCTGGTTGCTGCGCCTTCTCTTTGTCCATGTGCACACACACGATTCCTCAGCGAAAACCATGCAGAAACCTTTCCACGAGCACCCAGGGATGTGCACCCAGCACCACGTGCACGCACACGCAGCTAGAGAAAAGCACCTACCTTTTCACACACTGATGCCTAAGCAAACGCGTGGCCACACACACGCACACATCCGCAAGCGCGCCTACTCCCATCTATTGAGGGAAAGACGGACGAGCTCTTTGGTTGCTCTTCACAGGCTTGTCCCTGATCTATAGCTGAGGGCAAACACTTGTGTGCTTGTGGGAGAGCCTGTGTCTTTCCTGGAAGCGTTTGGGAGTTTTGCTCAGACGCGTGTTTCCTCAAGTTCAAGAATCAAGATCTAGGATACCTGCAGACAGGTGCCTGTTTGTGTGGAGACAGTCTGTTTGAAACTGTGTTCCTCAGCGCCCGCTCTTTCTCCCCGTCGCTCCACACGCCTGGGAGTCCCTTTCTTTCTCTCCACAAGCACGTGTGTTGACTTCGTCGCACATGTGCATCTGCACAAGCGTTGAGCTCAGCAGAGCGTGTCTCTTGACACTTGATGTGCGTTGGCTGTGTCTGCCTGCTCCAGTGAAGAGAGAAACGGGAAATCATCTTGGTAGAGGCAACAAAGCAAAAGCGAGGCAGGATTGACATCTGCTCAACAGAGACGGATTCCCTGCGCTGACACAGTTCACAGTTACACGAGAAGCAATCTGAGCGGTCCGTCGACCGGAGACGTGTTTCCCAAGAGGTCGTTTAGCGAGTGAACAGCAGTGTGCGCGACTTTCAGGAGTGTGCCTGGAAAGTGCCAGAATCACCAGGAGCATCTGTGCAAAAGCTGCTGCCTCTGTGACCGCATTGAGGCACGTTCGCGTGTCTGCGAGTATATAGACGGCTCTTTCGCGTTCACTCCGAGGGAAACGGTCCGCTATTGCTTCTGTGCGCACAGACGCGATTCCCTTGTCTCTTGCGAACACAGGGAACTCTGTGCATCCAAATCTACAGGCTAAGGACGCGTCTGCATATGTTTTGGTGAACAATCGAGTGTGCGTGTTCTGACAGCTGCCTCTATGCAGACGTCTCCACAGAGCCACTTCTGAATGCCCCGCAGCCCAGGACTGAATGGATACACTAACAAGTGCACCGGTGTGAGCAACCACATATGCAGAAGGACGTCTTTCATCTCACAGAAGCGCGAACGTCTTGGCGTTCAAGCACATGGCAGAAACAAGGTGTGAACAGATGAGCTGCTGCTATTTTCTCCGTTCGGCATGCTTCGTTGTAGCTCTCTTGCCGGTCGCCGGCTTAGCGGCTTGCTTTGCGCGACTAGCTCTGGGGAGAGAAGGAGATAGCGCCGGAAACCTCGCCTTTTGCCTTCTTCGGCGCTGGAACCTGGTTGCTGCGCCTTCTCTTTGTCCATGTGCACACACACGATTCCTCAGCGAAAACCATGCAGAAACCTTTCCACGAGCACCCAGGGATGTGCACCCAGCACCACGTGCACGCACACGCAGCTAGAGAAAAGCACCTACCTTTTCACACACTGATGCCTAAGCAAACGCGTGGCCACACACACGCACACATCCGCAAGCGCGCCTACTCCCATCTATTGAGGGAAAGACGGACGAGCTCTTTGGTTGCTCTTCACAGGCTTGTCCCTGATCTATAGCTGAGGGCAAACACTTGTGTGCTTGTGGGAGAGCCTGTGTCTTTCCTGGAAGCGTTTGGGAGTTTTGCTCAGACGCGTGTTTCCTCAAGTTCAAGAATCAAGATCTAGGATACCTGCAGACAGGTGCCTGTTTGTGTGGAGACAGTCTGTTTGAAACTGTGTTCCTCAGCGCCCGCTCTTTCTCCCCGTCGCTCCACACGCCTGGGAGTCCCTTTCTTTCTCTCCACAAGCACGTGTGTTGACTTCGTCGCACATGTGCATCTGCACAAGCGTTGAGCTCAGCAGAGCGTGTCTCTTGACACTTGATGTGCGTTGGCTGTGTCTGCCTGCTCCAGTGAAGAGAGAAACGGGAAATCATCTTGGTAGAGGCAACAAAGCAAAAGCGAGGCAGGATTGACATCTGCTCAACAGAGACGGATTCCCTGCGCTGACACAGTTCACAGTTACACGAGAAGCAATCTGAGCGGTCCGTCGACCGGAGACGTGTTTCCCAAGAGGTCGTTTAGCGAGTGAACAGCAGTGTGCGCGACTTTCAGGAGTGTGCCTGGAAAGTGCCAGAATCACCAGGAGCATCTGTGCAAAAGCTGCTGCCTCTGTGACCGCATTGAGGCACGTTCGCGTGTCTGCGAGTATATAGACGGCTCTTTCGCGTTCACTCCGAGGGAAACGGTCCGCTATTGCTTCTGTGCGCACAGACGCGATTCCCTTGTCTCTTGCGAACACAGGGAACTCTGTGCATCCAAATCTACAGGCTAAGGACGCGTCTGCATATGTTTTGGTGAACAATCGAGTGTGCGTGTTCTGACAGCTGCCTCTATGCAGACGTCTCCACAGAGCCACTTCTGAATGCCCCGCAGCCCAGGACTGAATGGATACACTAACAAGTGCACCGGTGTGAGCAACCACATATGCAGAAGGACGTCTTTCATCTCACAGAAGCGCGAACGTCTTGGCGTTCAAGCACATGGCAGAAACAAGGTGTGAACAGATGAGCTGCTGCTATTTTCTCCGTTCGGCATGCTTCGTTGTAGCTCTCTTGCCGGTCGCCGGCTTAGCGGCTTGCTTTGCGCGACTAGCTCTGGGGAGAGAAGGAGATAGCGCCGGAAACCTCGCCTTTTGCCTTCTTCGGCGCTGGAACCTGGTTGCTGCGCCTTCTCTTTGTCCATGTGCACACACACGATTCCTCAGCGAAAACCATGCAGAAACCTTTCCACGAGCACCCAGGGATGTGCACCCAGCACCACGTGCACGCACACGCAGCTAGAGAAAAGCACCTACCTTTTCACACACTGATGCCTAAGCAAACGCGTGGCCACACACACGCACACATCCGCAAGCGCGCCTACTCCCATCTATTGAGGGAAAGACGGACGAGCTCTTTGGTTGCTCTTCACAGGCTTGTCCCTGATCTATAGCTGAGGGCAAACACTTGTGTGCTTGTGGGAGAGCCTGTGTCTTTCCTGGAAGCGTTTGGGAGTTTTGCTCAGACGCGTGTTTCCTCAAGTTCAAGAATCAAGATCTAGGATACCTGCAGACAGGTGCCTGTTTGTGTGGAGACAGTCTGTTTGAAACTGTGTTCCTCAGCGCCCGCTCTTTCTCCCCGTCGCTCCACACGCCTGGGAGTCCCTTTCTTTCTCTCCACAAGCACGTGTGTTGACTTCGTCGCACATGTGCATCTGCACAAGCGTTGAGCTCAGCAGAGCGTGTCTCTTGACACTTGATGTGCGTTGGCTGTGTCTGCGTGCTCCAGTGAAGAGAGAAACGGGAAATCATCTTGGTAGAGGCAACAAAGCAAAAGCGAGGCAGGATTGACATCTGCTCAACAGAGACGGATTCCCTGCGCTGACACAGTTCACAGTTACACGAGAAGCAATCTGAGCGGTCTGTCGACCGGAGACGTGTTTCCCAAGAGGTCGTTTAGCGAGTGAACAGCAGTGTGCGCGACTTTCAGGAGTGTGCCTGGAAAGTGCCAGAATCACCAGGAGCATCTGTGCAAAAGCTGCTGCCTCTGTGACCGCATTGAGGCACGTTCGCGTGTCTGCGAGTATATAGACGGCTCTTTCGCGTTCACTCCGAGGGAAACGGTCCGCTATTGCTTCTGTGCGCACAGACGCGATTCCCTTGTCTCTTGCGAACACAGGGAACTCTGTGCATCCAAATCTACAGGCTAAGGACGCGTCTGCATATGTTTTGGTGAACAATCGAGTGTGCGTGTTCTGACAGCTGCCTCTATGCAGACGTCTCCACAGAGCCACTTCTGAATGCCCCGCAGCCCAGGACTGAATGGATACACTAACAAGTGCACCGGTGTGAGCAACCACATATGCAGAAGGACGTCTTTCATCTCACAGAAGCGCGAACGTCTTGGCGTTCAAGCACATGGCAGAAACAAGGTGTGAACAGATGAGCTGCTGCTATTTTCTCCGTTCGGCATGCTTCGTTGTAGCTCTCTTGCCGGTCGCCGGCTTAGCGGCTTGCTTTGCGCGACTAGCTCTGGGGAGAGAAGGAGATAGCGCCGGAAACCTCGCCTTTTGCCTTCTTCGGCGCTGGAACCTGGTTGCTGCGCCTTCTCTTTGTCCATGTGCACACACACGATTCCTCAGCGAAAACCATGCAGAAACCTTTCCACGAGCACCCAGGGATGTGCACCCAGCACCACGTGCACGCACACGCAGCTAGAGAAAAGCACCTACCTTTTCACACACTGATGCCTAAGCAAACGCGTGGCCACACACACGCACACATCCGCAAGCGCGCCTACTCCCATCTATTGAGGGAAAGACGGACGAGCAACGTCCTGACAGGCTTGAGGGGAAAAACGTCCGTTGACGGTTGGCGTACTGCACGCCCGCCTACGGGGCTGCAGGGGAATCCACATTTGGAAGGTACCTGAAGATGTGTGCCTGTTCTTGGAGCTCCGCTAGTAGGGTAGCAAAGACACTCGTAGGCAGTACTGAATGCTGCTCCGTGCTACTTCTCCTCCGCTGGCAAATGCTTCACAGTCGCCCTAGGAAAGACGTTTAACAATCGATCTCCAAGAGGAACGAAACACATGATGCCATAAGGCGAAAGAATAGCAGGGCATCTCTTCACAGGCTTGTCCCTGATCTATAGCTGAGGGCAAACACTTGTGTGCTTGTGGGAGAGCCTGTGTCTTTCCTGGAAGCGTTTGGGAGTTTTGCTCAGACGCGTGTTTCCTCAAGTTCAAGAATCAAGATCTAGGATACCTGCAGACAGGTGCCTGTTTGTGTGGAGACAGTCTGTTTGAAACTGTGTTCCTCAGCGCCCGCTCTTTCTCCCCGTCGCTCCACACGCCTGGGAGTCCCTTTCTTTCTCTCCACAAGCACGTGTGTTGACTTCGTCGCACATGTGCATCTGCACAAGCGTTGAGCTCAGCAGAGCGTGTCTCTTGACACTTGATGTGCGTTGGCTGTGTCTGCGTGCTCCAGTGAAGAGAGAAACGGGAAATCATCTTGGTAGAGGCAACAAAGCAAAAGCGAGGCAGGATTGACATCTGCTCAACAGAGACGGATTCCCTGCGCTGACACAGTTCACAGTTACACGAGAAGCAATCTGAGCGGTCCGTCGACCGG
Organism: Patagioenas fasciata; assembly: GCF_037038585.1. Taxonomy (NCBI): domain Eukaryota; kingdom Metazoa; phylum Chordata; class Aves; order Columbiformes; family Columbidae; genus Patagioenas; species Patagioenas fasciata. Next base: position 535,912 of record NW_027288655.1, on the reverse strand, counting down.
AGACGTGTTTCCCAAGAGGTCGTTTAGCGAGTGAACAGCAGTGTGCGCGACTTTCAGGAGTGTGCCTGGAAAGTGCCAGAATCACCAGGAGCATCTGTGCAAAAGCTGCTGCCTCTGTGACCGCATTGAGGCACGTTCGCGTGTCTGCGAGTATATAGACGGCTCTTTCGCGTTCACTCCGAGGGAAACGGTCCGCTATTGCTTCTGTGCGCACAGACGCGATTCCCTTGTCTCTTGCGAACACAGGGAACTCTGTGCATCCAAATCTACAGGCTAAGGACGCGTCTGCATATGTTTTGGTGAACAATCGAGTGTGCGTGTTCTGACAGCTGCCTCTATGCAGACGTCTCCACAGAGCCACTTCTGAATGCCCCGCAGCCCAGGACTGAATGGATACACTAACAAGTGCACCGGTGTGAGCAACCACATATGCAGAAGGACGTCTTTCATCTCACAGAAGCGCGAACGTCTTGGCGTTCAAGCACATGGCAGAAACAAGGTGTGAACAGATGAGCTGCTGCTATTTTCTCCGTTCGGCATGCTTCGTTGTAGCTCTCTTGCCGGTCGCCGGCTTAGCGGCTTGCTTTGCGCGACTAGCTCTGGGGAGAGAAGGAGATAGCGCCGGAAACCTCGCCTTTTGCCTTCTTCGGCGCTGGAACCTGGTTGCTGCGCCTTCTCTTTGTCCATGTGCACACACACGATTCCTCAGCGAAAACCATGCAGAAACCTTTCCACGAGCACCCAGGGATGTGCACCCAGCACCACGTGCACGCACACGCAGCTAGAGAAAAGCACCTACCTTTTCACACACTGATGCCTAAGCAAACGCGTGGCCACACACACGCACACATCCGCAAGCGCGCCTACTCCCATCTATTGAGGGAAAGACGGACGAGCTCTTTGGTTGCTCTTCACAGGCTTGTCCCTGATCTATAGCTGAGGGCAAACACTTGTGTGCTTGTGGGAGAGCCTGTGTCTTTCCTGGAAGCGTTTGGGAGTTTTGCTCAGACGCGTGTTTCCTCAAGTTCAAGAATCAAGATCTAGGATACCTGCAGACAGGTGCCTGTTTGTGTGGAGACAGTCTGTTTGAAACTGTGTTCCTCAGCGCCCGCTCTTTCTCCCCGTCGCTCCACACGCCTGGGAGTCCCTTTCTTTCTCTCCACAAGCACGTGTGTTGACTTCGTCGCACATGTGCATCTGCACAAGCGTTGAGCTCAGCAGAGCGTGTCTCTTGACACTTGATGTGCGTTGGCTGTGTCTGCCTGCTCCAGTGAAGAGAGAAACGGGAAATCATCTTGGTAGAGGCAACAAAGCAAAAGCGAGGCAGGATTGACATCTGCTCAACAGAGACGGATTCCCTGCGCTGACACAGTTCACAGTTACACGAGAAGCAATCTGAGCGGTCTGTCGACCGGAGACGTGTTTCCCAAGAGGTCGTTTAGCGAGTGAACAGCAGTGTGCGCGACTTTCAGGAGTGTGCCTGGAAAGTGCCAGAATCACCAGGAGCATCTGTGCAAAAGCTGCTGCCTCTGTGACCGCATTGAGGCACGTTCGCGTGTCTGCGAGTATATAGACGGCTCTTTCGCGTTCACTCCGAGGGAAACGGTCCGCTATTGCTTCTGTGCGCACAGACGCGATTCCCTTGTCTCTTGCGAACACAGGGAACTCTGTGCATCCAAATCTACAGGCTAAGGACGCGTCTGCATATGTTTTGGTGAACAATCGAGTGTGCGTGTTCTGACAGCTGCCTCTATGCAGACGTCTCCACAGAGCCACTTCTGAATGCCCCGCAGCCCAGGACTGAATGGATACACTAACAAGTGCACCGGTGTGAGCAACCACATATGCAGAAGGACGTCTTTCATCTCACAGAAGCGCGAACGTCTTGGCGTTCAAGCACATGGCAGAAACAAGGTGTGAACAGATGAGCTGCTGCTATTTTCTCCGTTCGGCATGCTTCGTTGTAGCTCTCTTGCCGGTCGCCGGCTTAGCGGCTTGCTTTGCGCGACTAGCTCTGGGGAGAGAAGGAGATAGCGCCGGAAACCTCGCCTTTTGCCTTCTTCGGCGCTGGAACCTGGTTGCTGCGCCTTCTCTTTGTCCATGTGCACACACACGATTCCTCAGCGAAAACCATGCAGAAACCTTTCCACGAGCACCCAGGGATGTGCACCCAGCACCACGTGCACGCACACGCAGCTAGAGAAAAGCACCTACCTTTTCACACACTGATGCCTAAGCAAACGCGTGGCCACACACACGCACACATCCGCAAGCGCGCCTACTCCCATCTATTGAGGGAAAGACGGACGAGCAACGTCCTGACAGGCTTGAGGGGAAAAACGTCCGTTGACGGTTGGCGTACTGCACGCCCGCCTACGGGGCTGCAGGGGAATCCACATTTGGAAGGTACCTGAAGATGTGTGCCTGTTCTTGGAGCTCCGCTAGTAGGGTAGCAAAGACACTCGTAGGCAGTACTGAATGCTGCTCCGTGCTACTTCTCCTCCGCTGGCAAATGCTTCACAGTCGCCCTAGGAAAGACGTTTAACAATCGATCTCCAAGAGGAACGAAACACATGATGCCATAAGGCGAAAGAATAGCAGGGCATCTCTTCACAGGCTTGTCCCTGATCTATAGCTGAGGGCAAACACTTGTGTGCTTGTGGGAGAGCCTGTGTCTTTCCTGGAAGCGTTTGGGAGTTTTGCTCAGACGCGTGTTTCCTCAAGTTCAAGAATCAAGATCTAGGATACCTGCAGACAGGTGCCTGTTTGTGTGGAGACAGTCTGTTTGAAACTGTGTTCCTCAGCGCCCGCTCTTTCTCCCCGTCGCTCCACACGCCTGGGAGTCCCTTTCTTTCTCTCCACAAGCACGTGTGTTGACTTCGTCGCACATGTGCATCTGCACAAGCGTTGAGCTCAGCAGAGCGTGTCTCTTGACACTTGATGTGCGTTGGCTGTGTCTGCGTGCTCCAGTGAAGAGAGAAACGGGAAATCATCTTGGTAGAGGCAACAAAGCAAAAGCGAGGCAGGATTGACATCTGCTCAACAGAGACGGATTCCCTGCGCTGACACAGTTCACAGTTACACGAGAAGCAATCTGAGCGGTCCGTCGACCGGAGACGTGTTTCCCAAGAGGTCGTTTAGCGAGTGAACAGCAGTGTGCGCGACTTTCAGGAGTGTGCCTGGAAAGTGCCAGAATCACCAGGAGCATCTGTGCAAAAGCTGCTGCCTCTGTGACCGCATTGAGGCACGTTCGCGTGTCTGCGAGTATATAGACGGCTCTTTCGCGTTCACTCCGAGGGAAACGGTCCGCTATTGCTTCTGTGCGCACAGACGCGATTCCCTTGTCTCTTGCGAACACAGGGAACTCTGTGCATCCAAATCTACAGGCTAAGGACGCGTCTGCATATGTTTTGGTGAACAATCGAGTGTGCGTGTTCTGACAGCTGCCTCTATGCAGACGTCTCCACAGAGCCACTTCTGAATGCCCCGCAGCCCAGGACTGAATGGATACACTAACAAGTGCACCGGTGTGAGCAACCACATATGCAGAAGGACGTCTTTCATCTCACAGAAGCGCGAACGTCTTGGCGTTCAAGCACATGGCAGAAACAAGGTGTGAACAGATGAGCTGCTGCTATTTTCTCCGTTCGGCATGCTTCGTTGTAGCTCTCTTGCCGGTCGCCGGCTTAGCGGCTTGCTTTGCGCGACTAGCTCTGGGGAGAGAAGGAGATAGCGCCGGAAACCTCGCCTTTTGCCTTCTTCGGCGCTGGAACCTGGTTGCTGCGCCTTCTCTTTGTCCATGTGCACACACACGATTCCTCAGCGAAAACCATGCAGAAACCTTTCCACGAGCACCCAGGGATGTGCACCCAGCACCACGTGCACGCACACGCAGCTAGAGAAAAGCACCTACCTTTTCACACACTGATGCCTAAGCAAACGCGTGGCCACACACACGCACACATCCGCAAGCGCGCCTACTCCCATCTATTGAGGGAAAGACGGACGAGCTCTTTGGTTGCTCTTCACAGGCTTGTCCCTGATCTATAGCTGAGGGCAAACACTTGTGTGCTTGTGGGAGAGCCTGTGTCTTTCCTGGAAGCGTTTGGGAGTTTTGCTCAGACGCGTGTTTCCTCAAGTTCAAGAATCAAGATCTAGGATACCTGCAGACAGGTGCCTGTTTGTGTGGAGACAGTCTGTTTGAAACTGTGTTCCTCAGCGCCCGCTCTTTCTCCCCGTCGCTCCACACGCCTGGGAGTCCCTTTCTTTCTCTCCACAAGCACGTGTGTTGACTTCGTCGCACATGTGCATCTGCACAAGCGTTGAGCTCAGCAGAGCGTGTCTCTTGACACTTGATGTGCGTTGGCTGTGTCTGCCTGCTCCAGTGAAGAGAGAAACGGGAAATCATCTTGGTAGAGGCAACAAAGCAAAAGCGAGGCAGGATTGACATCTGCTCAACAGAGACGGATTCCCTGCGCTGACACAGTTCACAGTTACACGAGAAGCAATCTGAGCGGTCCGTCGACCGGAGACGTGTTTCCCAAGAGGTCGTTTAGCGAGTGAACAGCAGTGTGCGCGACTTTCAGGAGTGTGCCTGGAAAGTGCCAGAATCACCAGGAGCATCTGTGCAAAAGCTGCTGCCTCTGTGACCGCATTGAGGCACGTTCGCGTGTCTGCGAGTATATAGACGGCTCTTTCGCGTTCACTCCGAGGGAAACGGTCCGCTATTGCTTCTGTGCGCACAGACGCGATTCCCTTGTCTCTTGCGAACACAGGGAACTCTGTGCATCCAAATCTACAGGCTAAGGACGCGTCTGCATATGTTTTGGTGAACAATCGAGTGTGCGTGTTCTGACAGCTGCCTCTATGCAGACGTCTCCACAGAGCCACTTCTGAATGCCCCGCAGCCCAGGACTGAATGGATACACTAACAAGTGCACCGGTGTGAGCAACCACATATGCAGAAGGACGTCTTTCATCTCACAGAAGCGCGAACGTCTTGGCGTTCAAGCACATGGCAGAAACAAGGTGTGAACAGATGAGCTGCTGCTATTTTCTCCGTTCGGCATGCTTCGTTGTAGCTCTCTTGCCGGTCGCCGGCTTAGCGGCTTGCTTTGCGCGACTAGCTCTGGGGAGAGAAGGAGATAGCGCCGGAAACCTCGCCTTTTGCCTTCTTCGGCGCTGGAACCTGGTTGCTGCGCCTTCTCTTTGTCCATGTGCACACACACGATTCCTCAGCGAAAACCATGCAGAAACCTTTCCACGAGCACCCAGGGATGTGCACCCAGCACCACGTGCACGCACACGCAGCTAGAGAAAAGCACCTACCTTTTCACACACTGATGCCTAAGCAAACGCGTGGCCACACACACGCACACATCCGCAAGCGCGCCTACTCCCATCTATTGAGGGAAAGACGGACGAGCAACGTCCTGACAGGCTTGAGGGGAAAAACGTCCGTTGACGGTTGGCGTACTGCACGCCCGCCTACGGGGCTGCAGGGGAATCCACATTTGGAAGGTACCTGAAGATGTGTGCCTGTTCTTGGAGCTCCGCTAGTAGGGTAGCAAAGACACTCGTAGGCAGTACTGAATGCTGCTCCGTGCTACTTCTCCTCCGCTGGCAAATGCTTCACAGTCGCCCGAGGAAAGACGTTTAACAATCGATCTCCAAGAGGAACGAAACACATGATGCCATAAGGCGAAAGAATAGCAGGGCATCTCTTCACAGGCTTGTCCCTGATCTATAGCTGAGGGCAAACACTTGTGTGCTTGTGGGAGAGCCTGTGTCTTTCCTGGAAGCGTTTGGGAGTTTTGCTCAGACGCGTGTTTCCTCAAGTTCAAGAATCAAGATCTAGGATACCTGCAGACAGGTGCCTGTTTGTGTGGAGACAGTCTGTTTGAAACTGTGTTCCTCAGCGCCCGCTCTTTCTCCCCGTCGCTCCACACGCCTGGGAGTCCCTTTCTTTCTCTCCACAAGCACGTGTGTTGACTTCGTCGCACATGTGCATCTGCACAAGCGTTGAGCTCAGCAGAGCGTGTCTCTTGACACTTGATGTGCGTTGGCTGTGTCTGCCTGCTCCAGTGAAGAGAGAAACGGGAAATCATCTTGGTAGAGGCAACAAAGCAAAAGCGAGGCAGGATTGACATCTGCTCAACAGAGACGGATTCCCTGCGCTGACACAGTTCACAGTTACACGAGAAGCAATCTGAGCGGTCCGTCGACCGGAGACGTGTTTCCCAAGAGGTCGTTTAGCGAGTGAACAGCAGTGTGCGCGACTTTCAGGAGTGTGCCTGGAAAGTGCCAGAATCACGAGGAGCATCTGTGCAAAAGCTGCTGCCTCTGTGACCGCATTGAGGCACGTTCGCGTGTCTGCGAGTATATAGACGGCTCTTTCGCGTTCACTCCGAGGGAAACGGTCCGCTATTGCTTCTGTGCGCACAGACGCGATTCCCTTGTCTCTTGCGAACACAGGGAACTCTGTGCATCCAAATCTACAGGCTAAGGACGCGTCTGCATATGTTTTGGTGAACAATCGAGTGTGCGTGTTCTGACAGCTGCCTCTATGCAGACGTCTCCACAGAGCCACTTCTGAATGCCCCGCAGCCCAGGACTGAATGGATACACTAACAAGTGCACCGGTGTGAGCAACCACATATGCAGAAGGACGTCTTTCATCTCACAGAAGCGCGAACGTCTTGGCGTTCAAGCACATGGCAGAAACAAGGTGTGAACAGATGAGCTGCTGCTATTTTCTCCGTTCGGCATGCTTCGTTGTAGCTCTCTTGCCGGTCGCCGGCTTAGCGGCTTGCTTTGCGCGACTAGCTCTGGGGAGAGAAGGAGATAGCGCCGGAAACCTCGCCTTTTGCCTTCTTCGGCGCTGGAACCTGGTTGCTGCGCCTTCTCTTTGTCCATGTGCACACACACGATTCCTCAGCGAAAACCATGCAGAAACCTTTCCACGAGCACCCAGGGATGTGCACCCAGCACCACGTGCACGCACACGCAGCTAGAGAAAAGCACCTACCTTTTCACACACTGATGCCTAAGCAAACGCGTGGCCACACACACGCACACATCCGCAAGCGCGCCTACTCCCATCTATTGAGGGAAAGACGGACGAGCTCTTTGGTTGCTCTTCACAGGCTTGTCCCTGATCTATAGCTGAGGGCAAACACTTGTGTGCTTGTGGGAGAGCCTGTGTCTTTCCTGGAAGCGTTTGGGAGTTTTGCTCAGACGCGTGTTTCCTCAAGTTCAAGAATCAAGATCTAGGATACCTGCAGACAGGTGCCTGTTTGTGTGGAGACAGTCTGTTTGAAACTGTGTTCCTCAGCGCCCGCTCTTTCTCCCCGTCGCTCCACACGCCTGGGAGTCCCTTTCTTTCTCTCCACAAGCACGTGTGTTGACTTCGTCGCACATGTGCATCTGCACAAGCGTTGAGCTCAGCAGAGCGTGTCTCTTGACACTTGATGTGCGTTGGCTGTGTCTGCCTGCTCCAGTGAAGAGAGAAACGGGAAATCATCTTGGTAGAGGCAACAAAGCAAAAGCGAGGCAGGATTGACATCTGCTCAACAGAGACGGATTCCCTGCGCTGACACAGTTCACAGTTACACGAGAAGCAATCTGAGCGGTCCGTCGACCGGAGACGTGTTTCCCAAGAGGTCGTTTAGCGAGTGAACAGCAGTGTGCGCGACTTTCAGGAGTGTGCCTGGAAAGTGCCAGAATCACCAGGAGCATCTGTGCAAAAGCTGCTGCCTCTGTGACCGCATTGAGGCACGTTCGCGTGTCTGCGAGTATATAGACGGCTCTTTCGCGTTCACTCCGAGGGAAACGGTCCGCTATTGCTTCTGTGCGCACAGACGCGATTCCCTTGTCTCTTGCGAACACAGGGAACTCTGTGCATCCAAATCTACAGGCTAAGGACGCGTCTGCATATGTTTTGGTGAACAATCGAGTGTGCGTGTTCTGACAGCTGCCTCTATGCAGACGTCTCCACAGAGCCACTTCTGAATGCCCCGCAGCCCAGGACTGAATGGATACACTAACAAGTGCACCGGTGTGAGCAACCACATATGCAGAAGGACGTCTTTCATCTCACAGAAGCGCGAACGTCTTGGCGTTCAAGCACATGGCAGAAACAAGGTGTGAACAGATGAGCTGCTGCTATTTTCTCCGTTCGGCATGCTTCGTTGTAGCTCTCTTGCCGGTCGCCGGCTTAGCGGCTTGCTTTGCGCGACTAGCTCTGGGGAGAGAAGGAGATAGCGCCGGAAACCTCGCCTTTTGCCTTCTTCGGCGCTGGAACCTGGTTGCTGCGCCTTCTCTTTGTCCATGTGCACACACACGATTCCTCAGCGAAAACCATGCAGAAACCTTTCCACGAGCACCCAGGGATGTGCACCCAGCACCACGTGCACGCACACGCAGCTAGAGAAAAGCACCTACCTTTTCACACACTGATGCCTAAGCAAACGCGTGGCCACACACACGCACACATCCGCAAGCGCGCCTACTCCCATCTATTGAGGGAAAGACGGACGAGCAACGTCCTGACAGGCTTGAGGGGAAAAACGTCCGTTGACGGTTGGCGTACTGCACGCCCGCCTACGGGGCTGCAGGGGAATCCACATTTGGAAGGTACCTGAAGATGTGTGCCTGTTCTTGGAGCTCCGCTACTAGGGTAGCAAAGACACTCGTAGGCAGTACTGAATGCTGCTCCGTGCTACTTCTCCTCCGCTGGCAAATGCTTCACAGTCGCCCGAGGAAAGACGTTTAACAATCGATCTCCAAGAGGAACGAAACACATGATGCCATAAGGCGAAAGAATAGCAGGGCATCTCTTCACAGGCTTGTCCCTGATCTATAGCTGAGGGCAAACACTTGTGTGCTTGTGGGAGAGCCTGTGTCTTTCCTGGAAGCGTTTGGGAGTTTTGCTCAGACGCGTGTTTCCTCAAGTTCAAGAATCAAGATCTAGGATACCTGCAGACAGGTGCCTGTTTGTGTGGAGACAGTCTGTTTGAAACTGTGTTCCTCAGCGCCCGCTCTTTCTCCCCGTCGCTCCACACGCCTGGGAGTCCCTTTCTTTCTCTCCACAAGCACGTGTGTTGACTTCGTCGCACATGTGCATCTGCACAAGCGTTGAGCTCAGCAGAGCGTGTCTCTTGACACTTGATGTGCGTTGGCTGTGTCTGCCTGCTCCAGTGAAGAGAGAAACGGGAAATCATCTTGGTAGAGGCAACAAAGCAAAAGCGAGGCAGGATTGACATCTGCTCAACAGAGACGGATTCCCTGCGCTGACACAGTTCACAGTTACACGAGAAGCAATCTGAGCGGTCCGTCGACCGGAGACGTGTTTCCCAAGAGGTCGTTTAGCGAGTGAACAGCAGTGTGCGTGACTTTCAGGAGTGTGCCTGGAAAGTGCCAGAATCACCAGGAGCATCTGTGCAAAAGCTGCTGCCTCTGTGACCGCATTGAGGCACGTTCGCGTGTCTGCGAGTATATAGACGGCTCTTTCGCGTTCACTCCGAGGGAAACGGTCCGCTATTGCTTCTGTGCGCACAGACGCGATTCCCTTGTCTCTTGCGAACACAGGGAACTCTGTGCATCCAAATCTACAGGCTAAGGACGCGTCTGCATATGTTTTGGTGAACAATCGAGTGTGCGTGTTCTGACAGCTGCCTCTATGCAGACGTCTCCACAGAGCCACTTCTGAATGCCCCGCAGCCCAGGACTGAATGGATACACTAACAAGTGCACCGGTGTGAGCAACCACATATGCAGAAGGACGTCTTTCATCTCACAGAAGCGCGAACGTCTTGGCGTTCAAGCACATGGCAGAAACAAGGTGTGAACAGATGAGCTGCTGCTATTTTCTCCGTTCGGCATGCTTCGTTGTAGCTCTCTTGCCGGTCGCCGGCTTAGCGGCTTGCTTTGCGCGACTAGCTCTGGGGAGAGAAGGAGATAGCGCCGGAAACCTCGCCTTTTGCCTTCTTCGGCGCTGGAACCTGGTTGCTGCGCCTTCTCTTTGTCCATGTGCACACACACGATTCCTCAGCGAAAACCATGCAGAAACCTTTCCACGAGCACCCAGGGATGTGCACCCAGCACCACGTGCACGCACACGCAGCTAGAGAAAAGCACCTACCTTTTCACACACTGATGCCTAAGCAAACGCGTGGCCACACACACGCACACATCCGCAAGCGCGCCTACTCCCATCTATTGAGGGAAAGACGGACGAGCTCTTTGGTTGCTCTTCACAGGCTTGTCCCTGATCTATAGCTGAGGGCAAACACTTGTGTGCTTGTGGGAGAGCCTGTGTCTTTCCTGGAAGCGTTTGGGAGTTTTGCTCAGACGCGTGTTTCCTCAAGTTCAAGAATCAAGATCTAGGATACCTGCAGACAGGTGCCTGTTTGTGTGGAGACAGTCTGTTTGAAACTGTGTTCCTCAGCGCCCGCTCTTTCTCCCCGTCGCTCCACACGCCTGGGAGTCCCTTTCTTTCTCTCCACAAGCACGTGTGTTGACTTCGTCGCACATGTGCATCTGCACAAGCGTTGAGCTCAGCAGAGCGTGTCTCTTGACACTTGATGTGCGTTGGCTGTGTCTGCCTGCTCCAGTGAAGAGAGAAACGGGAAATCATCTTGGTAGAGGCAACAAAGCAAAAGCGAGGCAGGATTGACATCTGCTCAACAGAGACGGATTCCCTGCGCTGACACAGTTCACAGTTACACGAGAAGCAATCTGAGCGGTCCGTCGACCGGAGACGTGTTTCCCAAGAGGTCGTTTAGCGAGTGAACAGCAGTGTGCGCGACTTTCAGGAGTGTGCCTGGAAAGTGCCAGAATCACCAGGAGCATCTGTGCAAAAGCTGCTGCCTCTGTGACCGCATTGAGGCACGTTCGCGTGTCTGCGAGTATATAGACGGCTCTTTCGCGTTCACTCCGAGGGAAACGGTCCGCTATTGCTTCTGTGCGCACAGACGCGATTCCCTTGTCTCTTGCGAACACAGGGAACTCTGTGCATCCAAATCTACAGGCTAAGGACGCGTCTGCATATGTTTTGGTGAACAATCGAGTGTGCGTGTTCTGACAGCTGCCTCTATGCAGACGTCTCCACAGAGCCACTTCTGAATGCCCCGCAGCCCAGGACTGAATGGATACACTAACAAGTGCACCGGTGTGAGCAACCACATATGCAGAAGGACGTCTTTCATCTCACAGAAGCGCGAACGTCTTGGCGTTCAAGCACATGGCAGAAACAAGGTGTGAAGAGATGAGCTGCTGCTATTTTCTCCGTTCGGCATGCTTCGTTGTAGCTCTCTTGCCGGTCGCCGGCTTAGCGGCTTGCTTTGCGCGACTAGCTCTGGGGAGAGAAGGAGATAGCGCCGGAAACCTCGCCTTTTGCCTTCTTCGGCGCTGGAACCTGGTTGCTGCGCCTTCTCTTTGTCCATGTGCACACACACGATTCCTCAGCGAAAACCATGCAGAAACCTTTCCACGAGCACCCAGGGATGTGCACCCAGCACCACGTGCACGCACACGCAGCTAGAGAAAAGCACCTACCTTTTCACACACTGATGCCTAAGCAAACGCGTGGCCACACACACGCACACATCCGCAAGCGCGCCTACTCCCATCTATTGAGGGAAAGACGGACGAGCAACGTCCTGACAGGCTTGAGGGGAAAAACGTCCGTTGACGGTTGGCGTACTGCACGCCCGCCTACGGGGCTGCAGGGGAATCCACATTTGGAAGGTACCTGAAGATGTGTGCCTGTTCTTGGAGCTCCGCTAGTAGGGTAGCAAAGACACTCGTAGGCAGTACTGAATGCTGCTCCGTGCTACTTCTCCTCCGCTGGCAAATGCTTCACAGTCGCCCGAGGAAAGACGTTTAACAATCGATCTCCAAGAGGAACGAAACACATGATGCCATAAGGCGAAAGAATAGCAGGGCATCTCTTCACAGGCTTGTCCCTGATCTATAGCTGAGGGCAAACACTTGTGTGCTTGTGGGAGAGCCTGTGTCTTTCCTGGAAGCGTTTGGGAGTTTTGCTCAGACGCGTGTTTCCTCAAGTTCAAGAATCAAGATCTAGGATACCTGCAGACAGGTGCCTGTTTGTGTGGAGACAGTCTGTTTGAAACTGTGTTCCTCAGCGCCCGCTCTTTCTCCCCGTCGCTCCACACGCCTGGGAGTCCCTTTCTTTCTCTCCACAAGCACGTGTGTTGACTTCGTCGCACATGTGCATCTGCACAAGCGTTGAGCTCAGCAGAGCGTGTCTCTTGACACTTGATGTGCGTTGGCTGTGTCTGCCTGCTCCAGTGAAGAGAGAAACGGGAAATCATCTTGGTAGAGGCAACAAAGCAAAAGCGAGGCAGGATTGACATCTGCTCAACAGAGACGGATTCCCTGCGCTGACACAGTTCACAGTTACACGAGAAGCAATCTGAGCGGTCCGTCGACCGGAGACGTGTTTCCCAAGAGGTCGTTTAGCGAGTGAACAGCAGTGTGCGCGACTTTCAGGAGTGTGCCTGGAAAGTGCCAGAATCACCAGGAGCATCTGTGCAAAAGCTGCTGCCTCTGTGACCGCATTGAGGCACGTTCGCGTGTCTGCGAGTATATAGACGGCTCTTTCGCGTTCACTCCGAGGGAAACGGTCCGCTATTGCTTCTGTGCGCACAGACGCGATTCCCTTGTCTCTTGCGAACACAGGGAACTCTGTGCATCCAAATCTACAGGCTAAGGACGCGTCTGCATATGTTTTGGTGAACAATCGAGTGTGCGTGTTCTGACAGCTGCCTCTATGCAGACGTCTCCACAGAGCCACTTCTGAATGCCCCGCAGCCCAGGACTGAATGGATACACTAACAAGTGCACCGGTGTGAGCAACCACATATGCAGAAGGACGTCTTTCATCTCACAGAAGCGCGAACGTCTTGGCGTTCAAGCACATGGCAGAAACAAGGTGTGAACAGATGAGCTGCTGCTATTTTCTCCGTTCGGCATGCTTCGTTGTAGCTCTCTTGCCGGTCGCCGGCTTAGCGGCTTGCTTTGCGCGACTAGCTCTGGGGAGAGAAGGAGATAGCGCCGGAAACCTCGCCTTTTGCCTTCTTCGGCGCTGGAACCTGGTTGCTGCGCCTTCTCTTTGTCCATGTGCACACACACGATTCCTCAGCGAAAACCATGCAGAAACCTTTCCACGAGCACCCAGGGATGTGCACCCAGCACCACGTGCACGCACACGCAGCTAGAGAAAAGCACCTACCTTTTCACACACTGATGCCTAAGCAAACGCGTGGCCACACACACGCACACATCCGCAAGCGCGCCTACTCCCATCTATTGAGAGAAAGACGGACGAGCTCTTTGGTTGCTCTTCACAGGCTTGTCCCTGATCTATAGCTGAGGGCAAACACTTGTGTGCTTGTGGGAGAGCCTGTGTCTTTCCTGGAAGCGTTTGGGAGTTTTGCTCAGACGCGTGTTTCCTCAAGTTCAAGAATCAAGATCTAGGATACCTGCAGACAGGTGCCTGTTTGTGTGGAGACAGTCTGTTTGAAACTGTGTTCCTCAGCGCCCGCTCTTTCTCCCCGTCGCTCCACACGCCTGGGAGTCCCTTTCTTTCTCTCCACAAGCACGTGTGTTGACTTCGTCGCACATGTGCATCTGCACAAGCGTTGAGCTCAGCAGAGCGTGTCTCTTGACACTTGATGTGCGTTGGCTGTGTCTGCCTGCTCCAGTGAAGAGAGAAACGGGAAATCATCTTGGTAGAGGCAACAAAGCAAAAGCGAGGCAGGATTGACATCTGCTCAACAGAGACGGATTCCCTGCGCTGACACAGTTCACAGTTACACGAGAAGCAATCTGAGCGGTCCGTCGACCGGAGACGTGTTTCCCAAGAGGTCGTTTAGCGAGTGAACAGCAGTGTGCGCGACTTTCAGGAGTGTGCCTGGAAAGTGCCAGAATCACCAGGAGCATCTGTGCAAAAGCTGCTGCCTCTGTGACCGCATTGAGGCACGTTCGCGTGTCTGCGAGTATATAGACGGCTCTTTCGCGTTCACTCCGAGGGAAACGGTCCGCTATTGCTTCTGTGCGCACAGACGCGATTCCCTTGTCTCTTGCGAACACAGGGAACTCTGTGCATCCAAATCTACAGGCTAAGGACGCGTCTGCATATGTTTTGGTGAACAATCGAGTGTGCGTGTTCTGACAGCTGCCTCTATGCAGACGTCTCCACAGAGCCACTTCTGAATGCCCCGCAGCCCAGGACTGAATGGATACACTAACAAGTGCACCGGTGTGAGCAACCACATATGCAGAAGGACGTCTTTCATCTCACAGAAGCGCGAACGTCTTGGCGTTCAAGCACATGGCAGAAACAAGGTGTGAACAGATGAGCTGCTGCTATTTTCTCCGTTCGGCATGCTTCGTTGTAGCTCTCTTGCCGGTCGCCGGCTTAGCGGCTTGCTTTGCGCGACTAGCTCTGGGGAGAGAAGGAGATAGCGCCGGAAACCTCGCCTTTTGCCTTCTTCGGCGCTGGAACCTGGTTGCTGCGCCTTCTCTTTGTCCATGTGCACACACACGATTCCTCAGCGAAAACCATGCAGAAACCTTTCCACGAGCACCCAGGGATGTGCACCCAGCACCACGTGCACGCACACGCAGCTAGAGAAAAGCACCTACCTTTTCACACACTGATGCCTAAGCAAACGCGTGGCCACACACACGCACACATCCGCAAGCGCGCCTACTCCCATCTATTGAGGGAAAGACGGACGAGCTCTTTGGTTGCTCTTCACAGGCTTGTCCCTGATCTATAGCTGAGGGCAAACACTTGTGTGCTTGTGGGAGAGCCTGTGTCTTTCCTGGAAGCGTTTGGGAGTTTTGCTCAGACGCGTGTTTCCTCAAGTTCAAGAATCAAGATCTAGGATACCTGCAGACAGGTGCCTGTTTGTGTGGAGACAGTCTGTTTGAAACTGTGTTCCTCAGCGCCCGCTCTTTCTCCCCGTCGCTCCACACGCCTGGGAGTCCCTTTCTTTCTCTCCACAAGCACGTGTGTTGACTTCGTCGCACATGTGCATCTGCACAAGCGTTGAGCTCAGCAGAGCGTGTCTCTTGACACTTGATGTGCGTTGGCTGTGTCTGCCTGCTCCAGTGAAGAGAGAAACGGGAAATCATCTTGGTAGAGGCAACAAAGCAAAAGCGAGGCAGGATTGACATCTGCTCAACAGAGACGGATTCCCTGCGCTGACACAGTTCACAGTTACACGAGAAGCAATCTGAGCGGTCCGTCGACCGGAGACGTGTTTCCCAAGAGGTCGTTTAGCGAGTGAACAGCAGTGTGCGCGACTTTCAGGAGTGTGCCTGGAAAGTGCCAGAATCACCAGGAGCATCTGTGCAAAAGCTGCTGCCTCTGTGACCGCATTGAGGCACGTTCGCGTGTCTGCGAGTATATAGACGGCTCTTTCGCGTTCACTCCGAGGGAAACGGTCCGCTATTGCTTCTGTGCGCACAGACGCGATTCCCTTGTCTCTTGCGAACACAGGGAACTCTGTGCATCCAAATCTACAGGCTAAGGACGCGTCTGCATATGTTTTGGTGAACAATCGAGTGTGCGTGTTCTGACAGCTGCCTCTATGCAGACGTCTCCACAGAGCCACTTCTGAATGCCCCGCAGCCCAGGACTGAATGGATACACTAACAAGTGCACCGGTGTGAGCAACCACATATGCAGAAGGACGTCTTTCATCTCACAGAAGCGCGAATGTCTTGGCGTTCAAGCACATGGCAGAAACAAGGTGTGAACAGATGAGCTGCTGCTATTTTCTCCGTTCGGCATGCTTCGTTGTAGCTCTCTTGCCGGTCGCCGGCTTAGCGGCTTGCTTTGCGCGACTAGCTCTGGGGAGAGAAGGAGATAGCGCCGGAAACCTCGCCTTTTGCCTTCTTCGGCGCTGGAACCTGGTTGCTGCGCCTTCTCTTTGTCCATGTGCACACACACGATTCCTCAGCGAAAACCATGCAGAAACCTTTCCACGAGCACCCAGGGATGTGCACCCAGCACCACGTGCACGCACACGCAGCTAGAGAAAAGCACCTACCTTTTCACACACTGATGCCTAAGCAAACGCGTGGCCACACACACGCACACATCCGCAAGCGCGCCTACTCCCATCTATTGAGGGAAAGACGGACGAGCAACGTCCTGACAGGCTTGAGGGGAAAAACGTCCGTTGACGGTTGGCGTACTGCACGCCCGCCTACGGGGCTGCAGGGGAATCCACATTTGGAAGGTACCTGAAGATGTGTGCCTGTTCTTGGAGCTCCGCTAGTAGGGTAGCAAAGACACTCGTAGGCAGTACTGAATGCTGCTCCGTGCTACTTCTCCTCCGCTGGCAAATGCTTCACAGTCGCCCGAGGAAAGACGTTTAACAATCGATCTCCAAGAGGAACGAAACACATGATGCCATAAGGCGAAAGAATAGCAGGGCATCTCTTCACAGGCTTGTCCCTGATCTATAGCTGAGGGCAAACACTTGTGTGCTTGTGGGAGAGCCTGTGTCTTTCCTGGAAGCGTTTGGGAATTTTGCTCAGACGCGTGTTTCCTCAAGTTCAAGAATCAAGATCTAGGATACCTGCAGACAGGTGCCTGTTTGTGTGGAGACAGTCTGTTTGAAACTGTGTTCCTCAGCGCCCGCTCTTTCTCCCCGTCGCTCCACACGCCTGGGAGTCCCTTTCTTTCTCTCCACAAGCACGTGTGTTGACTTCGTCGCACATGTGCATCTGCACAAGCGTTGAGCTCAGCAGAGCGTGTCTCTTGACACTTGATGTGCGTTGGCTGTGTCTGCCTGCTCCAGTGAAGAGAGAAACGGGAAATCATCTTGGTAGAGGCAACAAAGCAAAAGCGAGGCAGGATTGACATCTGCTCAACAGAGACGGATTCCCTGCGCTGACACAGTTCACAGTTACACGAGAAGCAATCTGAGCGGTCCGTCGACCGGAGACGTGTTTCCCAAGAGGTCGTTTAGCGAGTGAACAGCAGTGTGCGCGACTTTCAGGAGTGTGCCTGGAAAGTGCCAGAATCACCAGGAGCATCTGTGCAAAAGCTGCTGCCTCTGTGACCGCATTGAGGCACGTTCGCGTGTCTGCGAGTATATAGACGGCTCTTTCGCGTTCACTCCGAGGGAAACGGTCCGCTATTGCTTCTGTGCGCACAGACGCGATTCCCTTGTCTCTTGCGAACACAGGGAACTCTGTGCATCCAAATCTACAGGCTAAGGACGCGTCTGCATATGTTTTGGTGAACAATCGAGTGTGCGTGTTCTGACAGCTGCCTCTATGCAGACGTCTCCACAGAGCCACTTCTGAATGCCCCGCAGCCCAGGACTGAATGGATACACTAACAAGTGCACCGGTGTGAGCAACCACATATGCAGAAGGACGTCTTTCATCTCACAGAAGCGCGAACGTCTTGGCGTTCAAGCACATGGCAGAAACAAGGTGTGAACAGATGAGCTGCTGCTATTTTCTCCGTTCGGCATGCTTCGTTGTAGCTCTCTTGCCGGTCGCCGGCTTAGCGGCTTGCTTTGCGCGACTAGCTCTGGGGAGAGAAGGAGATAGCGCCGGAAACCTCGCCTTTTGCCTTCTTCGGCGCTGGAACCTGGTTGCTGCGCCTTCTCTTTGTCCATGTGCACACACACGATTCCTCAGCGAAAACCATGCAGAAACCTTTCCACGAGCACCCAGGGATGTGCACCCAGCACCACGTGCACGCACACGCAGCTAGAGAAAAGCACCTACCTTTTCACACACTGATGCCTAAGCAAACGCGTGGCCACACACACGCACACATCCGCAAGCGCGCCTACTCCCATCTATTGAGGGAAAGACGGACGAGCTCTTTGGTTGCTCTTCACAGGCTTGTCCCTGATCTATAGCTGAGGGCAAACACTTGTGTGCTTGTGGGAGAGCCTGTGTCTTTCCTGGAAGCGTTTGGGAGTTTTGCTCAGACGCGTGTTTCCTCAAGTTCAAGAATCAAGATCTAGGATACCTGCAGACAGGTGCCTGTTTGTGTGGAGACAGTCTGTTTGAAACTGTGTTCCTCAGCGCCCGCTCTTTCTCCCCGTCGCTCCACACGCCTGGGAGTCCCTTTCTTTCTCTCCACAAGCACGTGTGTTGACTTCGTCGCACATGTGCATCTGCACAAGCGTTGAGCTCAGCAGAGCGTGTCTCTTGACACTTGATGTGCGTTGGCTGTGTCTGCCTGCTCCAGTGAAGAGAGAAACGGGAAATCATCTTGGTAGAGGCAACAAAGCAAAAGCGAGGCAGGATTGACATCTGCTCAACAGAGACGGATTCCCTGCGCTGACACAGTTCACAGTTACACGAGAAGCAATCTGAGCGGTCCGTCGACCGGAGACGTGTTTCCCAAGAGGTCGTTTAGCGAGTGAACAGCAGTGTGCGCGACTTTCAGGAGTGTGCCTGGAAAGTGCCAGAATCACCAGGAGCATCTGTGCAAAAGCTGCTGCCTCTGTGACCGCATTGAGGCACGTTTGCGTGTCTGCGAGTATATAGACGGCTCTTTCGCGTTCACTCCGAGGGAAACGGTCCGCTATTGCTTCTGTGCGCACAGACGCGATTCCCTTGTCTCTTGCGAACACAGGGAACTCTGTGCATCCAAATCTACAGGCTAAGGACGCGTCTGCATATGTTTTGGTGAACAATCGAGTGTGCGTGTTCTGACAGCTGCCTCTATGCAGACGTCTCCACAGAGCCACTTCTGAATGCCCCGCAGCCCAGGACTGAATGGATACACTAACAAGTGCACCGGTGTGAGCAACCACATATGCAGAAGGACGTCTTTCATCTCACAGAAGCGCGAACGTCTTGGCGTTCAAGCACATGGCAGAAACAAGGTGTGAACAGATGAGCTGCTGCTATTTTCTCCGTTCGGCATGCTTCGTTGTAGCTCTCTTGCCGGTCGCCGGCTTAGCGGCTTGCTTTGCGCGACTAGCTCTGGGGAGAGAAGGAGATAGCGCCGGAAACCTCGCCTTTTGCCTTCTTCGGCGCTGGAACCTGGTTGCTGCGCCTTCTCTTTGTCCATGTGCACACACACGATTCCTCAGCGAAAACCATGCAGAAACCTTTCCACGAGCACCCAGGGATGTGCACCCAGCACCACGTGCACGCACACGCAGCTAGAGAAAAGCACCTACCTTTTCACACACTGATGCCTAAGCAAACGCGTGGCCACACACACGCACACATCCGCAAGCGCGCCTACTCCCATCTATTGAGGGAAAGACGGACGAGCAACGTCCTGACAGGCTTGAGGGGAAAAACGTCCGTTGACGGTTGGCGTACTGCACGCCCGCCTACGGGGCTGCAGGGGAATCCACATTTGGAAGGTACCTGAAGATGTGTGCCTGTTCTTGGAGCTCCGCTAGTAGGGTAGCAAAGACACTCGTAGGCAGTACTGAATGCTGCTCCGTGCTACTTCTCCTCCGCTGGCAAATGCTTCACAGTCGCCCGAGGAAAGACGTTTAACAATCGATCTCCAAGAGGAACGAAACACATGATGCCATAAGGCGAAAGAATAGCAGGGCATCTCTTCACAGGCTTGTCCCTGATCTATAGCTGAGGGCAAACACTTGTGTGCTTGTGGGAGAGCCTGTGTCTTTCCTGGAAGCGTTTGGGAGTTTTGCTCAGACGCGTGTTTCCTCAAGTTCAAGAATCAAGATCTAGGATACCTGCAGACAGGTGCCTGTTTGTGTGGAGACAGTCTGTTTGAAACTGTGTTCCTCAGCGCCCGCTCTTTCTCCCCGTCGCTCCACACGCCTGGGAGTCCCTTTCTTTCTCTCCACAAGCACGTGTGTTGACTTCGTCGCACATGTGCATCTGCACAAGCGTTGAGCTCAGCAGAGCGTGTCTCTTGACACTTGATGTGCGTTGGCTGTGTCTGCCTGCTCCAGTGAAGAGAGAAACGGGAAATCATCTTGGTAGAGGCAACAAAGCAAAAGCGAGGCAGGATTGACATCTGCTCAACAGAGACGGATTCCCTGCGCTGACACAGTTCACAGTTACACGAGAAGCAATCTGAGCGGTCCGTCGACCGGAGACGTGTTTCCCAAGAGGTCGTTTAGCGAGTGAACAGCAGTGTGCGCGACTTTCAGGAGTGTGCCTGGAAAGTGCCAGAATCACCAGGAGCATCTGTGCAAAAGCTGCTGCCTCTGTGACCGCATTGAGGCACGTTCGCGTGTCTGCGAGTATATAGACGGCTCTTTCGCGTTCACTCCGAGGGAAACGGTCCGCTATTGCTTCTGTGCGCACAGACGCGATTCCCTTGTCTCTTGCGAACACAGGGAACTCTGTGCATCCAAATCTACAGGCTAAGGACGCGTCTGCATATGTTTTGGTGAACAATCGAGTGTGCGTGTTCTGACAGCTGCCTCTATGCAGACGTCTCCACAGAGCCACTTCTGAATGCCCCGCAGCCCAGGACTGAATGGATACACTAACAAGTGCACCGGTGTGAGCAACCACATATGCAGAAGGACGTCTTTCATCTCACAGAAGCGCGAACGTCTTGGCGTTCAAGCACATGGCAGAAACAAGGTGTGAACAGATGAGCTGCTGCTATTTTCTCCGTTCGGCATGCTTCGTTGTAGCTCTCTTGCCGGTCGCCGGCTTAGCGGCTTGCTTTGCGCGACTAGCTCTGGGGAGAGAAGGAGATAGCGCCGGAAACCTCGCCTTTTGCCTTCTTCGGCGCTGGAACCTGGTTGCTGCGCCTTCTCTTTGTCCATGTGCACACACACGATTCCTCAGCGAAAACCATGCAGAAACCTTTCCACGAGCACCCAGGGATGTGCACCCAGCACCACGTGCACGCACACGCAGCTAGAGAAAAGCACCTACCTTTTCACACACTGATGCCTAAGCAAACGCGTGGCCACACACACGCACACATCCGCAAGCGCGCCTACTCCCATCTATTGAGGGAAAGACGGACGAGCTCTTTGGTTGCTCTTCACAGGCTTGTCCCTGATCTATAGCTGAGGGCAAACACTTGTGTGCTTGTGGGAGAGCCTGTGTCTTTCCTGGAAGCGTTTGGGAGTTTTGCTCAGACGCGTGTTTCCTCAAGTTCAAGAATCAAGATCTAGGATACCTGCAGACAGGTGCCTGTTTGTGTGGAGACAGTCTGTTTGAAACTGTGTTCCTCAGCGCCCGCTCTTTCTCCCCGTCGCTCCACACGCCTGGGAGTCCCTTTCTTTCTCTCCACAAGCACGTGTGTTGACTTCGTCGCACATGTGCATCTGCACAAGCGTTGAGCTCAGCAGAGCGTGTCTCTTGACACTTGATGTGCGTTGGCTGTGTCTGCCTGCTCCAGTGAAGAGAGAAACGGGAAATCATCTTGGTAGAGGCAACAAAGCAAAAGCGAGGCAGGATTGACATCTGCTCAACAGAGACGGATTCCCTGCGCTGACACAGTTCACAGTTACACGAGAAGCAATCTGAGCGGTCCGTCGACCGGAGACGTGTTTCCCAAGAGGTCGTTTAGCGAGTGAACAGCAGTGTGCGCGACTTTCAGGAGTGTGCCTGGAAAGTGCCAGAATCACCAGGAGCATCTGTGCAAAAGCTGCTGCCTCTGTGACCGCATTGAGGCACGTTCGCGTGTCTGCGAGTATATAGACGGCTCTTTCGCGTTCACTCCGAGGGAAACGGTCCGCTATTGCTTCTGTGCGCACAGACGCGATTCCCTTGTCTCTTGCGAACACAGGGAACTCTGTGCATCCAAATCTACAGGCTAAGGACGCGTCTGCATATGTTTTGGTGAACAATCGAGTGTGCGTGTTCTGACAGCTGCCTCTATGCAGACGTCTCCACAGAGCCACTTCTGAATGCCCCGCAGCCCAGGACTGAATGGATACACTAACAAGTGCACCGGTGTGAGCAACCACATATGCAGAAGGACGTCTTTCATCTCACAGAAGCGCGAACGTCTTGGCGTTCAAGCACATGGCAGAAACAAGGTGTGAACAGATGAGCTGCTGCTATTTTCTCCGTTCGGCATGCTTCGTTGTAGCTCTCTTGCCGGTCGCCGGCTTAGCGGCTTGCTTTGCGCGACTAGCTCTGGGGAGAGAAGGAGATAGCGCCGGAAACCTCGCCTTTTGCCTTCTTCGGCGCTGGAACCTGGTTGCTGCGCCTTCTCTTTGTCCATGTGCACACACACGATTCCTCAGCGAAAACCATGCAGAAACCTTTCCACGAGCACCCAGGGATGTGCACCCAGCACCACGTGCACGCACACGCAGCTAGAGAAAAGCACCTACCTTTTCACACACTGATGCCTAAGCAAACGCGTGGCCACACACACGCACACATCCGCAAGCGCGCCTACTCCCATCTATTGAGGGAAAGACGGACGAGCAACGTCCTGACAGGCTTGAGGGGAAAAACGTCCGTTGACGGTTGGCGTACTGCACGCCCGCCTACGGGGCTGCAGGGGAATCCACATTTGGAAGGTACCTGAAGATGTGTGCCTGTTCTTGGAGCTCCGCTAGTAGGGTAGCAAAGACACTCGTAGGCAGTACTGAATGCTGCTCCGTGCTACTTCTCCTCCGCTGGCAAATGCTTCACAGTCGCCCGAGGAAAGACGTTTAACAATCGATCTCCAAGAGGAACGAAACACATGATGCCATAAGGCGAAAGAATAGCAGGGCATCTCTTCACAGGCTTGTCCCTGATCTATAGCTGAGGGCAAACACTTGTGTGCTTGTGGGAGAGCCTGTGTCTTTCCTGGAAGCGTTTGGGAATTTTGCTCAGACGCGTGTTTCCTCAAGTTCAAGAATCAAGATCTAGGATACCTGCAGACAGGTGCCTGTTTGTGTGGAGACAGTCTGTTTGAAACTGTGTTCCTCAGCGCCCGCTCTTTCTCCCCGTCGCTCCACACGCCTGGGAGTCCCTTTCTTTCTCTCCACAAGCACGTGTGTTGACTTCGTCGCACATGTGCATCTGCACAAGCGTTGAGCTCAGCAGAGCGTGTCTCTTGACACTTGATGTGCGTTGGCTGTGTCTGCCTGCTCCAGTGAAGAGAGAAACGGGAAATCATCTTGGTAGAGGCAACAAAGCAAAAGCGAGGCAGGATTGACATCTGCTCAACAGAGACGGATTCCCTGCGCTGACACAGTTCACAGTTACACGAGAAGCAATCTGAGCGGTCCGTCGACCGGAGACGTGTTTCCCAAGAGGTCGTTTAGCGAGTGAACAGCAGTGTGCGCGACTTTCAGGAGTGTGCCTGGAAAGTGCCAGAATCACCAGGAGCATCTGTGCAAAAGCTGCTGCCTCTGTGACCGCATTGAGGCACGTTCGCGTGTCTGCGAGTATATAGACGGCTCTTTCGCGTTCACTCCGAGGGAAACGGTCCGCTATTGCTTCTGTGCGCACAGACGCGATTCCCTTGTCTCTTGCGAACACAGGGAACTCTGTGCATCCAAATCTACAGGCTAAGGACGCGTCTGCATATGTTTTGGTGAACAATCGAGTGTGCGTGTTCTGACAGCTGCCTCTATGCAGACGTCTCCACAGAGCCACTTCTGAATGCCCCGCAGCCCAGGACTGAATGGATACACTAACAAGTGCACCGGTGTGAGCAACCACATATGCAGAAGGACGTCTTTCATCTCACAGAAGCGCGAACGTCTTGGCGTTCAAGCACATGGCAGAAACAAGGTGTGAACAGATGAGCTGCTGCTATTTTCTCCGTTCGGCATGCTTCGTTGTAGCTCTCTTGCCGGTCGCCGGCTTAGCGGCTTGCTTTGCGCGACTAGCTCTGGGGAGAGAAGGAGATAGCGCCGGAAACCTCGCCTTTTGCCTTCTTCGGCGCTGGAACCTGGTTGCTGCGCCTTCTCTTTGTCCATGTGCACACACACGATTCCTCAGCGAAAACCATGCAGAAACCTTTCCACGAGCACCCAGGGATGTGCACCCAGCACCACGTGCACGCACACGCAGCTAGAGAAAAGCACCTACCTTTTCACACACTGATGCCTAAGCAAACGCGTGGCCACACACACGCACACATCCGCAAGCGCGCCTACTCCCATCTATTGAGGGAAAGACGGACGAGCTCTTTGGTTGCTCTTCACAGGCTTGTCCCTGATCTATAGCTGAGGGCAAACACTTGTGTGCTTGTGGGAGAGCCTGTGTCTTTCCTGGAAGCGTTTGGGAGTTTTGCTCAGACGCGTGTTTCCTCAAGTTCAAGAATCAAGATCTAGGATACCTGCAGACAGGTGCCTGTTTGTGTGGAGACAGTCTGTTTGAAACTGTGTTCCTCAGCGCCCGCTCTTTCTCCCCGTCGCTCCACACGCCTGGGAGTCCCTTTCTTTCTCTCCACAAGCACGTGTGTTGACTTCGTCGCACATGTGCATCTGCACAAGCGTTGAGCTCAGCAGAGCGTGTCTCTTGACACTTGATGTGCGTTGGCTGTGTCTGCCTGCTCCAGTGAAGAGAGAAACGGGAAATCATCTTGGTAGAGGCAACAAAGCAAAAGCGAGGCAGGATTGACATCTGCTCAACAGAGACGGATTCCCTGCGCTGACACAGTTCACAGTTACACGAGAAGCAATCTGAGCGGTCCGTCGACCGGAGACGTGTTTCCCAAGAGGTCGTTTAGCGAGTGAACAGCAGTGTGCGCGACTTTCAGGAGTGTGCCTGGAAAGTGCCAGAATCACCAGGAGCATCTGTGCAAAAGCTGCTGCCTCTGTGACCGCATTGAGGCACGTTCGCGTGTCTGCGAGTATATAGACGGCTCTTTCGCGTTCACTCCGAGGGAAACGGTCCGCTATTGCTTCTGTGCGCACAGACGCGATTCCCTTGTCTCTTGCGAACACAGGGAACTCTGTGCATCCAAATCTACAGGCTAAGGACGCGTCTGCATATGTTTTGGTGAACAATCGAGTGTGCGTGTTCTGACAGCTGCCTCTATGCAGACGTCTCCACAGAGCCACTTCTGAATGCCCCGCAGCCCAGGACTGAATGGATACACTAACAAGTGCACCGGTGTGAGCAACCACATATGCAGAAGGACGTCTTTCATCTCACAGAAGCGCGAACGTCTTGGCGTTCAAGCACATGGCAGAAACAAGGTGTGAACAGATGAGCTGCTGCTATTTTCTCCGTTCGGCATGCTTCGTTGTAGCTCTCTTGCCGGTCGCCGGCTTAGCGGCTTGCTTTGCGCGACTAGCTCTGGGGAGAGAAGGAGATAGCGCCGGAAACCTCGCCTTTTGCCTTCTTCGGCGCTGGAACCTGGTTGCTGCGCCTTCTCTTTGTCCATGTGCACACACACGATTCCTCAGCGAAAACCATGCAGAAACCTTTCCACGAGCACCCAGGGATGTGCACCCAGCACCACGTGCACGCACACGCAGCTAGAGAAAAGCACCTACCTTTTCACACACTGATGCCTAAGCAAACGCGTGGCCACACACACGCACACATCCGCAAGCGCGCCTACTCCCATCTATTGAGGGAAAGACGGACGAGCTCTTTGGTTGCTCTTCACAGGCTTGTCCCTGATCTATAGCTGAGGGCAAACACTTGTGTGCTTGTGGGAGAGCCTGTGTCTTTCCTGGAAGCGTTTGGGAGTTTTGCTCAGACGCGTGTTTCCTCAAGTTCAAGAATCAAGATCTAGGATACCTGCAGACAGGTGCCTGTTTGTGTGGAGACAGTCTGTTTGAAACTGTGTTCCTCAGCGCCCGCTCTTTCTCCCCGTCGCTCCACACGCCTGGGAGTCCCTTTCTTTCTCTCCACAAGCACGTGTGTTGACTTCGTCGCACATGTGCATCTGCACAAGCGTTGAGCTCAGCAGAGCGTGTCTCTTGACACTTGATGTGCGTTGGCTGTGTCTGCCTGCTCCAGTGAAGAGAGAAACGGGAAATCATCTTGGTAGAGGCAACAAAGCAAAAGCGAGGCAGGATTGACATCTGCTCAACAGAGACGGATTCCCTGCGCTGACACAGTTCACAGTTACACGAGAAGCAATCTGAGCGGTCTGTCGACCGGAGACGTGTTTCCCAAGAGGTCGTTTAGCGAGTGAACAGCAGTGTGCGCGACTTTCAGGAGTGTGCCTGGAAAGTGCCAGAATCACCAGGAGCATCTGTGCAAAAGCTGCTGCCTCTGTGACCGCATTGAGGCACGTTCGCGTGTCTGCGAGTATATAGACGGCTCTTTCGCGTTCACTCCGAGGGAAACGGTCCGCTATTGCTTCTGTGCGCACAGACGCGATTCCCTTGTCTCTTGCGAACACAGGGAACTCTGTGCATCCAAATCTACAGGCTAAGGACGCGTCTGCATATGTTTTGGTGAACAATCGAGTGTGCGTGTTCTGACAGCTGCCTCTATGCAGACGTCTCCACAGAGCCACTTCTGAATGCCCCGCAGCCCAGGACTGAATGGATACACTAACAAGTGCACCGGTGTGAGCAACCACATATGCAGAAGGACGTCTTTCATCTCACAGAAGCGCGAACGTCTTGGCGTTCAAGCACATGGCAGAAACAAGGTGTGAACAGATGAGCTGCTGCTATTTTCTCCGTTCGGCATGCTTCGTTGTAGCTCTCTTGCCGGTCGCCGGCTTAGCGGCTTGCTTTGCGCGACTAGCTCTGGGGAGAGAAGGAGATAGCGCCGGAAACCTCGCCTTTTGCCTTCTTCGGCGCTGGAACCTGGTTGCTGCGCCTTCTCTTTGTCCATGTGCACACACACGATTCCTCAGCGAAAACCATGCAGAAACCTTTCCACGAGCACCCAGGGATGTGCACCCAGCACCACGTGCACGCACACGCAGCTAGAGAAAAGCACCTACCTTTTCACACACTGATGCCTAAGCAAACGCGTGGCCACACACACGCACACATCCGCAAGCGCGCCTACTCCCATCTATTGAGGGAAAGACGGACGAGCAACGTCCTGACAGGCTTGAGGGGAAAAACGTCCGTTGACGGTTGGCGTACTGCACGCCCGCCTACGGGGCTGCAGGGGAATCCACATTTGGAAGGTACCTGAAGATGTGTGCCTGTTCTTGGAGCTCCGCTAGTAGGGTAGCAAAGACACTCGTAGGCAGTACTGAATGCTGCTCCGTGCTACTTCTCCTCCGCTGGCAAATGCTTCACAGTCGCCCGAGGAAAGACGTTTAACAATCGATCTCCAAGAGGAACGAAACACATGATGCCATAAGGCGAAAGAATAGCAGGGCATCTCTTCACAGGCTTGTCCCTGATCTATAGCTGAGGGCAAACACTTGTGTGCTTGTGGGAGAGCCTGTGTCTTTCCTGGAAGCGTTTGGGAGTTTTGCTCAGACGCGTGTTTCCTCAAGTTCAAGAATCAAGATCTAGGATACCTGCAGACAGGTGCCTGTTTGTGTGGAGACAGTCTGTTTGAAACTGTGTTCCTCAGCGCCCGCTCTTTCTCCCCGTCGCTCCACACGCCTGGGAGTCCCTTTCTTTCTCTCCACAAGCACGTGTGTTGACTTCGTCGCACATGTGCATCTGCACAAGCGTTGAGCTCAGCAGAGCGTGTCTCTTGACACTTGATGTGCGTTGGCTGTGTCTGCCTGCTCCAGTGAAGAGAGAAACGGGAAATCATCTTGGTAGAGGCAACAAAGCAAAAGCGAGGCAGGATTGACATCTGCTCAACAGAGACGGATTCCCTGCGCTGACACAGTTCACAGTTACACGAGAAGCAATCTGAGCGGTCCGTCGACCGGAGACGTGTTTCCCAAGAGGTCGTTTAGCGAGTGAACAGCAGTGTGCGCGACTTTCAGGAGTGTGCCTGGAAAGTGCCAGAATCACCAGGAGCATCTGTGCAAAAGCTGCTGCCTCTGTGACCGCATTGAGGCACGTTCGCGTGTCTGCGAGTATATAGACGGCTCTTTCGCGTTCACTCCGAGGGAAACGGTCCGCTATTGCTTCTGTGCGCACAGACGCGATTCCCTTGTCTCTTGCGAACACAGGGAACTCTGTGCATCCAAATCTACAGGCTAAGGACGCGTCTGCATATGTTTTGGTGAACAATCGAGTGTGCGTGTTCTGACAGCTGCCTCTATGCAGACGTCTCCACAGAGCCACTTCTGAATGCCCCGCAGCCCAGGACTGAATGGATACACTAACAAGTGCACCGGTGTGAGCAACCACATATGCAGAAGGACGTCTTTCATCTCACAGAAGCGCGAACGTCTTGGCGTTCAAGCACATGGCAGAAACAAGGTGTGAACAGATGAGCTGCTGCTATTTTCTCCGTTCGGCATGCTTCGTTGTAGCTCTCTTGCCGGTCGCCGGCTTAGCGGCTTGCTTTGCGCGACTAGCTCTGGGGAGAGAAGGAGATAGCGCCGGAAACCTCGCCTTTTGCCTTCTTCGGCGCTGGAACCTGGTTGCTGCGCCTTCTCTTTGTCCATGTGCACACACACGATTCCTCAGCGAAAACCATGCAGAAACCTTTCCACGAGCACCCAGGGATGTGCACCCAGCACCACGTGCACGCACACGCAGCTAGAGAAAAGCACCTACCTTTTCACACACTGATGCCTAAGCAAACGCGTGGCCACACACACGCACACATCCGCAAGCGCGCCTACTCCCATCTATTGAGAGAAAGACGGACGAGCTCTTTGGTTGCTCTTCACAGGCTTGTCCCTGATCTATAGCTGAGGGCAAACACTTGTGTGCTTGTGGGAGAGCCTGTGTCTTTCCTGGAAGCGTTTGGGAGTTTTGCTCAGACGCGTGTTTCCTCAAGTTCAAGAATCAAGATCTAGGATACCTGCAGACAGGTGCCTGTTTGTGTGGAGACAGTCTGTTTGAAACTGTGTTCCTCAGCGCCCGCTCTTTCTCCCCGTCGCTCCACACGCCTGGGAGTCCCTTTCTTTCTCTCCACAAGCACGTGTGTTGACTTCGTCGCACATGTGCATCTGCACAAGCGTTGAGCTCAGCAGAGCGTGTCTCTTGACACTTGATGTGCGTTGGCTGTGTCTGCCTGCTCCAGTGAAGAGAGAAACGGGAAATCATCTTGGTAGAGGCAACAAAGCAAAAGCGAGGCAGGATTGACATCTGCTCAACAGAGACGGATTCCCTGCGCTGACACAGTTCACAGTTACACGAGAAGCAATCTGAGCGGTCCGTCGACCGGAGACGTGTTTCCCAAGAGGTCGTTTAGCGAGTGAACAGCAGTGTGCGCGACTTTCAGGAGTGTGCCTGGAAAGTGCCAGAATCACCAGGAGCATCTGTGCAAAAGCTGCTGCCTCTGTGACCGCATTGAGGCACGTTCGCGTGTCTGCGAGTATATAGACGGCTCTTTCGCGTTCACTCCGAGGGAAACGGTCCGCTATTGCTTCTGTGCGCACAGACGCGATTCCCTTGTCTCTTGCGAACACAGGGAACTCTGTGCATCCAAATCTACAGGCTAAGGACGCGTCTGCATATGTTTTGGTGAACAATCGAGTGTGCGTGTTCTGACAGCTGCCTCTATGCAGACGTCTCCACAGAGCCACTTCTGAATGCCCCGCAGCCCAGGACTGAATGGATACACTAACAAGTGCACCGGTGTGAGCAACCACATATGCAGAAGGACGTCTTTCATCTCACAGAAGCGCGAACGTCTTGGCGTTCAAGCACATGGCAGAAACAAGGTGTGAACAGATGAGCTGCTGCTATTTTCTCCGTTCGGCATGCTTCGTTGTAGCTCTCTTGCCGGTCGCCGGCTTAGCGGCTTGCTTTGCGCGACTAGCTCTGGGGAGAGAAGGAGATAGCGCCGGAAACCTCGCCTTTTGCCTTCTTCGGCGCTGGAACCTGGTTGCTGCGCCTTCTCTTTGTCCATGTGCACACACACGATTCCTCAGCGAAAACCATGCAGAAACCTTTCCACGAGCACCCAGGGATGTGCACCCAGCACCACGTGCACGCACACGCAGCTAGAGAAAAGCACCTACCTTTTCACACACTGATGCCTAAGCAAACGCGTGGCCACACACACGCACACATCCGCAAGCGCGCCTACTCCCATCTATTGAGGGAAAGACGGACGAGCTCTTTGGTTGCTCTTCACAGGCTTGTCCCTGATCTATAGCTGAGGGCAAACACTTGTGTGCTTGTGGGAGAGCCTGTGTCTTTCCTGGAAGCGTTTGGGAGTTTTGCTCAGACGCGTGTTTCCTCAAGTTCAAGAATCAAGATCTAGGATACCTGCAGACAGGTGCCTGTTTGTGTGGAGACAGTCTGTTTGAAACTGTGTTCCTCAGCGCCCGCTCTTTCTCCCCGTCGCTCCACACGCCTGGGAGTCCCTTTCTTTCTCTCCACAAGCACGTGTGTTGACTTCGTCGCACATGTGCATCTGCACAAGCGTTGAGCTCAGCAGAGCGTGTCTCTTGACACTTGATGTGCGTTGGCTGTGTCTGCCTGCTCCAGTGAAGAGAGAAACGGGAAATCATCTTGGTAGAGGCAACAAAGCAAAAGCGAGGCAGGATTGACATCTGCTCAACAGAGACGGATTCCCTGCGCTGACACAGTTCACAGTTACACGAGAAGCAATCTGAGCGGTCCGTCGACCGGAGACGTGTTTCCCAAGAGGTCGTTTAGCGAGTGAACAGCAGTGTGCGCGACTTTCAGGAGTGTGCCTGGAAAGTGCCAGAATCACCAGGAGCATCTGTGCAAAAGCTGCTGCCTCTGTGACCGCATTGAGGCACGTTCGCGTGTCTGCGAGTATATAGACGGCTCTTTCGCGTTCACTCCGAGGGAAACGGTCCGCTATTGCTTCTGTGCGCACAGACGCGATTCCCTTGTCTCTTGCGAACACAGGGAACTCTGTGCATCCAAATCTACAGGCTAAGGACGCGTCTGCATATGTTTTGGTGAACAATCGAGTGTGCGTGTTCTGACAGCTGCCTCTATGCAGACGTCTCCACAGAGCCACTTCTGAATGCCCCGCAGCCCAGGACTGAATGGATACACTAACAAGTGCACCGGTGTGAGCAACCACATATGCAGAAGGACGTCTTTCATCTCACAGAAGCGCGAACGTCTTGGCGTTCAAGCACATGGCAGAAACAAGGTGTGAACAGATGAGCTGCTGCTATTTTCTCCGTTCGGCATGCTTCGTTGTAGCTCTCTTGCCGGTCGCCGGCTTAGCGGCTTGCTTTGCGCGACTAGCTCTGGGGAGAGAAGGAGATAGCGCCGGAAACCTCGCCTTTTGCCTTCTTCGGCGCTGGAACCTGGTTGCTGCGCCTTCTCTTTGTCCATGTGCACACACACGATTCCTCAGCGAAAACCATGCAGAAACCTTTCCACGAGCACCCAGGGATGTGCACCCAGCACCACGTGCACGCACACGCAGCTAGAGAAAAGCACCTACCTTTTCACACACTGATGCCTAAGCAAACGCGTGGCCACACACACGCACACATCCGCAAGCGCGCCTACTCCCATCTATTGAGGGAAAGACGGACGAGCTCTTTGGTTGCTCTTCACAGGCTTGTCCCTGATCTATAGCTGAGGGCAAACACTTGTGTGCTTGTGGGAGAGCCTGTGTCTTTCCTGGAAGCGTTTGGGAGTTTTGCTCAGACGCGTGTTTCCTCAAGTTCAAGAATCAAGATCTAGGATACCTGCAGACAGGTGCCTGTTTGTGTGGAGACAGTCTGTTTGAAACTGTGTTCCTCAGCGCCCGCTCTTTCTCCCCGTCGCTCCACACGCCTGGGAGTCCCTTTCTTTCTCTCCACAAGCACGTGTGTTGACTTCGTCGCACATGTGCATCTGCACAAGCGTTGAGCTCAGCAGAGCGTGTCTCTTGACACTTGATGTGCGTTGGCTGTGTCTGCCTGCTCCAGTGAAGAGAGAAACGGGAAATCATCTTGGTAGAGGCAACAAAGCAAAAGCGAGGCAGGATTGACATCTGCTCAACAGAGACGGATTCCCTGCGCTGACACAGTTCACAGTTACACGAGAAGCAATCTGAGCGGTCCGTCGACCGGAGACGTGTTTCCCAAGAGGTCGTTTAGCGAGTGAACAGCAGTGTGCGCGACTTTCAGGAGTGTGCCTGGAAAGTGCCAGAATCACCAGGAGCATCTGTGCAAAAGCTGCTGCCTCTGTGACCGCATTGAGGCACGTTCGCGTGTCTGCGAGTATATAGACGGCTCTTTCGCGTTCACTCCGAGGGAAACGGTCCGCTATTGCTTCTGTGCGCACAGACGCGATTCCCTTGTCTCTTGCGAACACAGGGAACTCTGTGCATCCAAATCTACAGGCTAAGGACGCGTCTGCATATGTTTTGGTGAACAATCGAGTGTGCGTGTTCTGACAGCTGCCTCTATGCAGACGTCTCCACAGAGCCACTTCTGAATGCCCCGCAGCCCAGGACTGAATGGATACACTAACAAGTGCACCGGTGTGAGCAACCACATATGCAGAAGGACGTCTTTCATCTCACAGAAGCGCGAACGTCTTGGCGTTCAAGCACATGGCAGAAACAAGGTGTGAACAGATGAGCTGCTGCTATTTTCTCCGTTCGGCATGCTTCGTTGTAGCTCTCTTGCCGGTCGCCGGCTTAGCGGCTTGCTTTGCGCGACTAGCTCTGGGGAGAGAAGGAGATAGCGCCGGAAACCTCGCCTTTTGCCTTCTTCGGCGCTGGAACCTGGTTGCTGCGCCTTCTCTTTGTCCATGTGCACACACACGATTCCTCAGCGAAAACCATGCAGAAACCTTTCCACGAGCACCCAGGGATGTGCACCCAGCACCACGTGCACGCACACGCAGCTAGAGAAAAGCACCTACCTTTTCACACACTGATGCCTAAGCAAACGCGTGGCCACACACACGCACACATCCGCAAGCGCGCCTACTCCCATCTATTGAGGGAAAGACGGACGAGCAACGTCCTGACAGGCTTGAGGGGAAAAACGTCCGTTGACGGTTGGTGTACTGCACGCCCGCCTACGGGGCTGCAGGGGAATCCACATTTGGAAGGTACCTGAAGATGTGTGCCTGTTCTTGGAGCTCCGCTAGTAGGGTAGCAAAGACACTCGTAGGCAGTACTGAATGCTGCTCCGTGCTACTTCTCCTCCGCTGGCAAATGCTTCACAGTCGCCCGAGGAAAGACGTTTAACAATCGATCTCCAAGAGGAACGAAACACATGATGCCATAAGGCGAAAGAATAGCAGGGCATCTCTTCACAGGCTTGTCCCTGATCTATAGCTGAGGGCAAACACTTGTGTGCTTGTGGGAGAGCCTGTGTCTTTCCTGGAAGCGTTTGGGAGTTTTGCTCAGACGCGTGTTTCCTCAAGTTCAAGAATCAAGATCTAGGATACCTGCAGACAGGTGCCTGTTTGTGTGGAGACAGTCTGTTTGAAACTGTGTTCCTCAGCGCCCGCTCTTTCTCCCCGTCGCTCCACACGCCTGGGAGTCCCTTTCTTTCTCTCCACAAGCACGTGTGTTGACTTCGTCGCACATGTGCATCTGCACAAGCGTTGAGCTCAGCAGAGCGTGTCTCTTGACACTTGATGTGCGTTGGCTGTGTCTGCCTGCTCCAGTGAAGAGAGAAACGGGAAATCATCTTGGTAGAGGCAACAAAGCAAAAGCGAGGCAGGATTGACATCTGCTCAACAGAGACGGATTCCCTGCGCTGACACAGTTCACAGTTACACGAGAAGCAATCTGAGCGGTCCGTCGACCGGAGACGTGTTTCCCAAGAGGTCGTTTAGCGAGTGAACAGCAGTGTGCGCGACTTTCAGGAGTGTGCCTGGAAAGTGCCAGAATCACCAGGAGCATCTGTGCAAAAGCTGCTGCCTCTGTGACCGCATTGAGGCACGTTCGCGTGTCTGCGAGTATATAGACGGCTCTTTCGCGTTCACTCCGAGGGAAACGGTCCGCTATTGCTTCTGTGCGCACAGACGCGATTCCCTTGTCTCTTGCGAACACAGGGAACTCTGTGCATCCAAATCTACAGGCTAAGGACGCGTCTGCATATGTTTTGGTGAACAATCGAGTGTGCGTGTTCTGACAGCTGCCTCTATGCAGACGTCTCCACAGAGCCACTTCTGAATGCCCCGCAGCCCAGGACTGAATGGATACACTAACAAGTGCACCGGTGTGAGCAACCACATATGCAGAAGGACGTCTTTCATCTCACAGAAGCGCGAACGTCTTGGCGTTCAAGCACATGGCAGAAACAAGGTGTGAACAGATGAGCTGCTGCTATTTTCTCCGTTCGGCATGCTTCGTTGTAGCTCTCTTGCCGGTCGCCGGCTTAGCGGCTTGCTTTGCGCGACTAGCTCTGGGGAGAGAAGGAGATAGCGCCGGAAACCTCGCCTTTTGCCTTCTTCGGCGCTGGAACCTGGTTGCTGCGCCTTCTCTTTGTCCATGTGCACACACACGATTCCTCAGCGAAAACCATGCAGAAACCTTTCCACGAGCACCCAGGGATGTGCACCCAGCACCACGTGCACGCACACGCAGCTAGAGAAAAGCACCTACCTTTTCACACACTGATGCCTAAGCAAACGCGTGGCCACACACACGCACACATCCGCAAGCGCGCCTACTCCCATCTATTGAGGGAAAGACGGACGAGCTCTTTGGTTGCTCTTCACAGGCTTGTCCCTGATCTATAGCTGAGGGCAAACACTTGTGTGCTTGTGGGAGAGCCTGTGTCTTTCCTGGAAGCGTTTGGGAGTTTTGCTCAGACGCGTGTTTCCTCAAGTTCAAGAATCAAGATCTAGGATACCTGCAGACAGGTGCCTGTTTGTGTGGAGACAGTCTGTTTGAAACTGTGTTCCTCAGCGCCCGCTCTTTCTCCCCGTCGCTCCACACGCCTGGGAGTCCCTTTCTTTCTCTCCACAAGCACGTGTGTTGACTTCGTCGCACATGTGCATCTGCACAAGCGTTGAGCTCAGCAGAGCGTGTCTCTTGACACTTGATGTGCGTTGGCTGTGTCTGCCTGCTCCAGTGAAGAGAGAAACGGGAAATCATCTTGGTAGAGGCAACAAAGCAAAAGCGAGGCAGGATTGACATCTGCTCAACAGAGACGGATTCCCTGCGCTGACACAGTTCACAGTTACACGAGAAGCAATCTGAGCGGTCCGTCGACCGGAGACGTGTTTCCCAAGAGGTCGTTTAGCGAGTGAACAGCAGTGTGCGCGACTTTCAGGAGTGTGCCTGGAAAGTGCCAGAATCACCAGGAGCATCTGTGCAAAAGCTGCTGCCTCTGTGACCGCATTGAGGCACGTTCGCGTGTCTGCGAGTATATAGACGGCTCTTTCGCGTTCACTCCGAGGGAAACGGTCCGCTATTGCTTCTGTGCGCACAGACGCGATTCCCTTGTCTCTTGCGAACACAGGGAACTCTGTGCATCCAAATCTACAGGCTAAGGACGCGTCTGCATATGTTTTGGTGAACAATCGAGTGTGCGTGTTCTGACAGCTGCCTCTATGCAGACGTCTCCACAGAGCCACTTCTGAATGCCCCGCAGCCCAGGACTGAATGGATACACTAACAAGTGCACCGGTGTGAGCAACCACATATGCAGAAGGACGTCTTTCATCTCACAGAAGCGCGAACGTCTTGGCGTTCAAGCACATGGCAGAAACAAGGTGTGAACAGATGAGCTGCTGCTATTTTCTCCGTTCGGCATGCTTCGTTGTAGCTCTCTTGCCGGTCGCCGGCTTAGCGGCTTGCTTTGCGCGACTAGCTCTGGGGAGAGAAGGAGATAGCGCCGGAAACCTCGCCTTTTGCCTTCTTCGGCGCTGGAACCTGGTTGCTGCGCCTTCTCTTTGTCCATGTGCACACACACGATTCCTCAGCGAAAACCATGCAGAAACCTTTCCACGAGCACCCAGGGATGTGCACCCAGCACCACGTGCACGCACACGCAGCTAGAGAAAAGCACCTACCTTTTCACACACTGATGCCTAAGCAAACGCGTGGCCACACACACGCACACATCCGCAAGCGCGCCTACTCCCATCTATTGAGGGAAAGACGGACGAGCTCTTTGGTTGCTCTTCACAGGCTTGTCCCTGATCTATAGCTGAGGGCAAACACTTGTGTGCTTGTGGGAGAGCCTGTGTCTTTCCTGGAAGCGTTTGGGAGTTTTGCTCAGACGCGTGTTTCCTCAAGTTCAAGAATCAAGATCTAGGATACCTGCAGACAGGTGCCTGTTTGTGTGGAGACAGTCTGTTTGAAACTGTGTTCCTCAGCGCCCGCTCTTTCTCCCCGTCGCTCCACACGCCTGGGAGTCCCTTTCTTTCTCTCCACAAGCACGTGTGTTGACTTCGTCGCACATGTGCATCTGCACAAGCGTTGAGCTCAGCAGAGCGTGTCTCTTGACACTTGATGTGCGTTGGCTGTGTCTGCCTGCTCCAGTGAAGAGAGAAACGGGAAATCATCTTGGTAGAGGCAACAAAGCAAAAGCGAGGCAGGATTGACATCTGCTCAACAGAGACGGATTCCCTGCGCTGACACAGTTCACAGTTACACGAGAAGCAATCTGAGCGGTCCGTCGACCGGAGACGTGTTTCCCAAGAGGTCGTTTAGCGAGTGAACAGCAGTGTGCGCGACTTTCAGGAGTGTGCCTGGAAAGTGCCAGAATCACCAGGAGCATCTGTGCAAAAGCTGCTGCCTCTGTGACCGCATTGAGGCACGTTCGCGTGTCTGCGAGTATATAGACGGCTCTTTCGCGTTCACTCCGAGGGAAACGGTCCGCTATTGCTTCTGTGCGCACAGACGCGATTCCCTTGTCTCTTGCGAACACAGGGAACTCTGTGCATCCAAATCTACAGGCTAAGGACGCGTCTGCATATGTTTTGGTGAACAATCGAGTGTGCGTGTTCTGACAGCTGCCTCTATGCAGACGTCTCCACAGAGCCACTTCTGAATGCCCCGCAGCCCAGGACTGAATGGATACACTAACAAGTGCACCGGTGTGAGCAACCACATATGCAGAAGGACGTCTTTCATCTCACAGAAGCGCGAACGTCTTGGCGTTCAAGCACATGGCAGAAACAAGGTGTGAACAGATGAGCTGCTGCTATTTTCTCCGTTCGGCATGCTTCGTTGTAGCTCTCTTGCCGGTCGCCGGCTTAGCGGCTTGCTTTGCGCGACTAGCTCTGGGGAGAGAAGGAGATAGCGCCGGAAACCTCGCCTTTTGCCTTCTTCGGCGCTGGAACCTGGTTGCTGCGCCTTCTCTTTGTCCATGTGCACACACACGATTCCTCAGCGAAAACCATGCAGAAACCTTTCCACGAGCACCCAGGGATGTGCACCCAGCACCACGTGCACGCACACGCAGCTAGAGAAAAGCACCTACCTTTTCACACACTGATGCCTAAGCAAACGCGTGGCCACACACACGCACACATCCGCAAGCGCGCCTACTCCCATCTATTGAGGGAAAGACGGACGAGCAACGTCCTGACAGGCTTGAGGGGAAAAACGTCCGTTGACGGTTGGCGTACTGCACGCCCGCCTACGGGGCTGCAGGGGAATCCACATTTGGAAGGTACCTGAAGATGTGTGCCTGTTCTTGGAGCTCCGCTAGTAGGGTAGCAAAGACACTCGTAGGCAGTACTGAATGCTGCTCCGTGCTACTTCTCCTCCGCTGGCAAATGCTTCACAGTCGCCCGAGGAAAGACGTTTAACAATCGATCTCCAAGAGGAACGAAACACATGATGCCATAAGGCGAAAGAATAGCAGGGCATCTCTTCACAGGCTTGTCCCTGATCTATAGCTGAGGGCAAACACTTGTGTGCTTGTGGGAGAGCCTGTGTCTTTCCTGGAAGCGTTTGGGAGTTTTGCTCAGACGCGTGTTTCCTCAAGTTCAAGAATCAAGATCTAGGATACCTGCAGACAGGTGCCTGTTTGTGTGGAGACAGTCTGTTTGAAACTGTGTTCCTCAGCGCCCGCTCTTTCTCCCCGTCGCTCCACACGCCTGGGAGTCCCTTTCTTTCTCTCCACAAGCACGTGTGTTGACTTCGTCGCACATGTGCATCTGCACAAGCGTTGAGCTCAGCAGAGCGTGTCTCTTGACACTTGATGTGCGTTGGCTGTGTCTGCCTGCTCCAGTGAAGAGAGAAACGGGAAATCATCTTGGTAGAGGCAACAAAGCAAAAGCGAGGCAGGATTGACATCTGCTCAACAGAGACGGATTCCCTGCGCTGACACAGTTCACAGTTACACGAGAAGCAATCTGAGCGGTCCGTCGACCGGAGACGTGTTTCCCAAGAGGTCGTTTAGCGAGTGAACAGCAGTGTGCGCGACTTTCAGGAGTGTGCCTGGAAAGTGCCAGAATCACCAGGAGCATCTGTGCAAAAGCTGCTGCCTCTGTGACCGCATTGAGGCACGTTCGCGTGTCTGCGAGTATATAGACGGCTCTTTCGCGTTCACTCCGAGGGAAACGGTCCGCTATTGCTTCTGTGCGCACAGACGCGATTCCCTTGTCTCTTGCGAACACAGGGAACTCTGTGCATCCAAATCTACAGGCTAAGGACGCGTCTGCATATGTTTTGGTGAACAATCGAGTGTGCGTGTTCTGACAGCTGCCTCTATGCAGACGTCTCCACAGAGCCACTTCTGAATGCCCCGCAGCCCAGGACTGAATGGATACACTAACAAGTGCACCGGTGTGAGCAACCACATATGCAGAAGGACGTCTTTCATCTCACAGAAGCGCGAACGTCTTGGCGTTCAAGCACATGGCAGAAACAAGGTGTGAACAGATGAGCTGCTGCTATTTTCTCCGTTCGGCATGCTTCGTTGTAGCTCTCTTGCCGGTCGCCGGCTTAGCGGCTTGCTTTGCGCGACTAGCTCTGGGGAGAGAAGGAGATAGCGCCGGAAACCTCGCCTTTTGCCTTCTTCGGCGCTGGAACCTGGTTGCTGCGCCTTCTCTTTGTCCATGTGCACACACACGATTCCTCAGCGAAAACCATGCAGAAACCTTTCCACGAGCACCCAGGGATGTGCACCCAGCACCACGTGCACGC
The DNA here is from genome assembly GCF_037038585.1 of Patagioenas fasciata. Classification (NCBI taxonomy): domain Eukaryota; kingdom Metazoa; phylum Chordata; class Aves; order Columbiformes; family Columbidae; genus Patagioenas; species Patagioenas fasciata. Next base: position 496,924 of record NW_027288655.1, on the reverse strand, counting down.
ACACGCAGCTAGAGAAAAGCACCTACCTTTTCACACACTGATGCCTAAGCAAACGCGTGGCCACACACACGCACACATCCGCAAGCGCGCCTACTCCCATCTATTGAGGGAAAGACGGACGAGCTCTTTGGTTGCTCTTCACAGGCTTGTCCCTGATCTATAGCTGAGGGCAAACACTTGTGTGCTTGTGGGAGAGCCTGTGTCTTTCCTGGAAGCGTTTGGGAGTTTTGCTCAGACGCGTGTTTCCTCAAGTTCAAGAATCAAGATCTAGGATACCTGCAGACAGGTGCCTGTTTGTGTGGAGACAGTCTGTTTGAAACTGTGTTCCTCAGCGCCCGCTCTTTCTCCCCGTCGCTCCACACGCCTGGGAGTCCCTTTCTTTCTCTCCACAAGCACGTGTGTTGACTTCGTCGCACATGTGCATCTGCACAAGCGTTGAGCTCAGCAGAGCGTGTCTCTTGACACTTGATGTGCGTTGGCTGTGTCTGCGTGCTCCAGTGAAGAGAGAAACGGGAAATCATCTTGGTAGAGGCAACAAAGCAAAAGCGAGGCAGGATTGACATCTGCTCAACAGAGACGGATTCCCTGCGCTGACACAATTCACAGTTACACGAGAAGCAATCTGAGCGGTCCGTCGACCGGAGACGTGTTTCCCAAGAGGTCGTTTAGCGAGTGAACAGCAGTGTGCGCGACTTTCAGGAGTGTGCCTGGAAAGTGCCAGAATCACCAGGAGCATCTGTGCAAAAGCTGCTGCCTCTGTGACCGCATTGAGGCACGTTCGCGTGTCTGCGAGTATATAGACGGCTCTTTCGCGTTCACTCCGAGGGAAACGGTCCGCTATTGCTTCTGTGCGCACAGACGCGATTCCCTTGTCTCTTGCGAACACAGGGAACTCTGTGCATCCAAATCTACAGGCTAAGGACGCGTCTGCATATGTTTTGGTGAACAATCGAGTGTGCGTGTTCTGACAGCTGCCTCTATGCAGACGTCTCCACAGAGCCACTTCTGAATGCCCCGCAGCCCAGGACTGAATGGATACACTAACAAGTGCACCGGTGTGAGCAACCACATATGCAGAAGGACGTCTTTCATCTCACAGAAGCGCGAACGTCTTGGCGTTCAAGCACATGGCAGAAACAAGGTGTGAACAGATGAGCTGCTGCTATTTTCTCCGTTCGGCATGCTTCGTTGTAGCTCTCTTGCCGGTCGCCGGCTTAGCGGCTTGCTTTGCGCGACTAGCTCTGGGGAGAGAAGGAGATAGCGCCGGAAACCTCGCCTTTTGCCTTCTTCGGCGCTGGAACCTGGTTGCTGCGCCTTCTCTTTGTCCATGTGCACACACACGATTCCTCAGCGAAAACCATGCAGAAACCTTTCCACGAGCACCCAGGGATGTGCACCCAGCACCACGTGCACGCACACGCAGCTAGAGAAAAGCACCTACCTTTTCACACACTGATGCCTAAGCAAACGCGTGGCCACACACACGCACACATCCGCAAGCGCGCCTACTCCCATCTATTGAGGGAAAGACGGACGAGCTCTTTGGTTGCTCTTCACAGGCTTGTCCCTGATCTATAGCTGAGGGCAAACACTTGTGTGCTTGTGGGAGAGCCTGTGTCTTTCCTGGAAGCGTTTGGGAGTTTTGCTCAGACGCGTGTTTCCTCAAGTTCAAGAATCAAGATCTAGGATACCTGCAGACAGGTGCCTGTTTGTGTGGAGACAGTCTGTTTGAAACTGTGTTCCTCAGCGCCCGCTCTTTCTCCCCGTCGCTCCACACGCCTGGGAGTCCCTTTCTTTCTCTCCACAAGCACGTGTGTTGACTTCGTCGCACATGTGCATCTGCACAAGCGTTGAGCTCAGCAGAGCGTGTCTCTTGACACTTGATGTGCGTTGGCTGTGTCTGCCTGCTCCAGTGAAGAGAGAAACGGGAAATCATCTTGGTAGAGGCAACAAAGCAAAAGCGAGGCAGGATTGACATCTGCTCAACAGAGACGGATTCCCTGCGCTGACACAGTTCACAGTTACACGAGAAGCAATCTGAGCGGTCTGTCGACCGGAGACGTGTTTCCCAAGAGGTCGTTTAGCGAGTGAACAGCAGTGTGCGCGACTTTCAGGAGTGTGCCTGGAAAGTGCCAGAATCACCAGGAGCATCTGTGCAAAAGCTGCTGCCTCTGTGACCGCATTGAGGCACGTTCGCGTGTCTGCGAGTATATAGACGGCTCTTTCGCGTTCACTCCGAGGGAAACGGTCCGCTATTGCTTCTGTGCGCACAGACGCGATTCCCTTGTCTCTTGCGAACACAGGGAACTCTGTGCATCCAAATCTACAGGCTAAGGACGCGTCTGCATATGTTTTGGTGAACAATCGAGTGTGCGTGTTCTGACAGCTGCCTCTATGCAGACGTCTCCACAGAGCCACTTCTGAATGCCCCGCAGCCCAGGACTGAATGGATACACTAACAAGTGCACCGGTGTGAGCAACCACATATGCAGAAGGACGTCTTTCATCTCACAGAAGCGCGAACGTCTTGGCGTTCAAGCACATGGCAGAAACAAGGTGTGAACAGATGAGCTGCTGCTATTTTCTCCGTTCGGCATGCTTCGTTGTAGCTCTCTTGCCGGTCGCCGGCTTAGCGGCTTGCTTTGCGCGACTAGCTCTGGGGAGAGAAGGAGATAGCGCCGGAAACCTCGCCTTTTGCCTTCTTCGGCGCTGGAACCTGGTTGCTGCGCCTTCTCTTTGTCCATGTGCACACACACGATTCCTCAGCGAAAACCATGCAGAAACCTTTCCACGAGCACCCAGGGATGTGCACCCAGCACCACGTGCACGCACACGCAGCTAGAGAAAAGCACCTACCTTTTCACACACTGATGCCTAAGCAAACGCGTGGCCACACACACGCACACATCCGCAAGCGCGCCTACTCCCATCTATTGAGGGAAAGACGGACGAGCTCTTTGGTTGCTCTTCACAGGCTTGTCCCTGATCTATAGCTGAGGGCAAACACTTGTGTGCTTGTGGGAGAGCCTGTGTCTTTCCTGGAAGCGTTTGGGAGTTTTGCTCAGACGCGTGTTTCCTCAAGTTCAAGAATCAAGATCTAGGATACCTGCAGACAGGTGCCTGTTTGTGTGGAGACAGTCTGTTTGAAACTGTGTTCCTCAGCGCCCGCTCTTTCTCCCCGTCGCTCCACACGCCTGGGAGTCCCTTTCTTTCTCTCCACAAGCACGTGTGTTGACTTCGTCGCACATGTGCATCTGCACAAGCGTTGAGCTCAGCAGAGCGTGTCTCTTGACACTTGATGTGCGTTGGCTGTGTCTGCCTGCTCCAGTGAAGAGAGAAACGGGAAATCATCTTGGTAGAGGCAACAAAGCAAAAGCGAGGCAGGATTGACATCTGCTCAACAGAGACGGATTCCCTGCGCTGACACAGTTCACAGTTACACGAGAAGCAATCTGAGCGGTCCGTCGACCGGAGACGTGTTTCCCAAGAGGTCGTTTAGCGAGTGAACAGCAGTGTGCGCGACTTTCAGGAGTGTGCCTGGAAAGTGCCAGAATCACCAGGAGCATCTGTGCAAAAGCTGCTGCCTCTGTGACCGCATTGAGGCACGTTTGCGTGTCTGCGAGTATATAGACGGCTCTTTCGCGTTCACTCCGAGGGAAACGGTCCGCTATTGCTTCTGTGCGCACAGACGCGATTCCCTTGTCTCTTGCGAACACAGGGAACTCTGTGCATCCAAATCTACAGGCTAAGGACGCGTCTGCATATGTTTTGGTGAACAATCGAGTGTGCGTGTTCTGACAGCTGCCTCTATGCAGACGTCTCCACAGAGCCACTTCTGAATGCCCCGCAGCCCAGGACTGAATGGATACACTAACAAGTGCACCGGTGTGAGCAACCACATATGCAGAAGGACGTCTTTCATCTCACAGAAGCGCGAACGTCTTGGCGTTCAAGCACATGGCAGAAACAAGGTGTGAACAGATGAGCTGCTGCTATTTTCTCCGTTCGGCATGCTTTGTTGTAGCTCTCTTGCCGGTCGCCGGCTTAGCGGCTTGCTTTGCGCGACTAGCTCTGGAGAGAGAAGGAGATAGCGCCGGAAACCTCGCCTTTTGCCTTCTTCGGCGCTGGAACCTGGTTGCTGCGCCTTCTCTTTGTCCATGTGCACACACACGATTCCTCAGCGAAAACCATGCAGAAACCTTTCCACGAGCACCCAGGGATGTGCACCCAGCACCACGTGCACGCACACGCAGCTAGAGAAAAGCACCTACCTTTTCACACACTGATGCCTAAGCAAACGCGTGGCCACACACACGCACACATCCGCAAGCGCGCCTACTCCCATCTATTGAGGGAAAGACGGACGAGCTCTTTGGTTGCTCTTCACAGGCTTGTCCCTGATCTATAGCTGAGGGCAAACACTTGTGTGCTTGTGGGAGAGCCTGTGTCTTTCCTGGAAGCGTTTGGGAGTTTTGCTCAGACGCGTGTTTCCTCAAGTTCAAGAATCAAGATCTAGGATACCTGCAGACAGGTGCCTGTTTGTGTGGAGACAGTCTGTTTGAAACTGTGTTCCTCAGCGCCCGCTCTTTCTCCCCGTCGCTCCACACGCCTGGGAGTCCCTTTCTTTCTCTCCACAAGCACGTGTGTTGACTTCGTCGCACATGTGCATCTGCACAAGCGTTGAGCTCAGCAGAGCGTGTCTCTTGACACTTGATGTGCGTTGGCTGTGTCTGCCTGCTCCAGTGAAGAGAGAAACGGGAAATCATCTTGGTAGAGGCAACAAAGCAAAAGCGAGGCAGGATTGACATCTGCTCAACAGAGACGGATTCCCTGCGCTGACACAGTTCACAGTTACACGAGAAGCAATCTGAGCGGTCCGTCGACCGGAGACGTGTTTCCCAAGAGGTCGTTTAGCGAGTGAACAGCAGTGTGCGCGACTTTCAGGAGTGTGCCTGGAAAGTGCCAGAATCACCAGGAGCATCTGTGCAAAAGCTGCTGCCTCTGTGACCGCATTGAGGCACGTTCGCGTGTCTGCGAGTATATAGACGGCTCTTTCGCGTTCACTCCGAGGGAAACGGTCCGCTATTGCTTCTGTGCGCACAGACGCGATTCCCTTGTCTCTTGCGAACACAGGGAACTCTGTGCATCCAAATCTACAGGCTAAGGACGCGTCTGCATATGTTTTGGTGAACAATCGAGTGTGCGTGTTCTGACAGCTGCCTCTATGCAGACGTCTCCACAGAGCCACTTCTGAATGCCCCGCAGCCCAGGACTGAATGGATACACTAACAAGTGCACCGGTGTGAGCAACCACATATGCAGAAGGACGTCTTTCATCTCACAGAAGCGCGAACGTCTTGGCGTTCAAGCACATGGCAGAAACAAGGTGTGAACAGATGAGCTGCTGCTATTTTCTCCGTTCGGCATGCTTCGTTGTAGCTCTCTTGCCGGTCGCCGGCTTAGCGGCTTGCTTTGCGCGACTAGCTCTGGGGAGAGAAGGAGATAGCGCCGGAAACCTCGCCTTTTGCCTTCTTCGGCGCTGGAACCTGGTTGCTGCGCCTTCTCTTTGTCCATGTGCACACACACGATTCCTCAGCGAAAACCATGCAGAAACCTTTCCACGAGCACCCAGGGATGTGCACCCAGCACCACGTGCACGCACACGCAGCTAGAGAAAAGCACCTACCTTTTCACACACTGATGCCTAAGCAAACGCGTGGCCACACACACGCACACATCCGCAAGCGCGCCTACTCCCATCTATTGAGAGAAAGACGGACGAGCTCTTTGGTTGCTCTTCACAGGCTTGTCCCTGATCTATAGCTGAGGGCAAACACTTGTGTGCTTGTGGGAGAGCCTGTGTCTTTCCTGGAAGCGTTTGGGAGTTTTGCTCAGACGCGTGTTTCCTCAAGTTCAAGAATCAAGATCTAGGATACCTGCAGACAGGTGCCTGTTTGTGTGGAGACAGTCTGTTTGAAACTGTGTTCCTCAGCGCCCGCTCTTTCTCCCCGTCGCTCCACACGCCTGGGAGTCCCTTTCTTTCTCTCCACAAGCACGTGTGTTGACTTCGTCGCACATGTGCATCTGCACAAGCGTTGAGCTCAGCAGAGCGTGTCTCTTGACACTTGATGTGCGTTGGCTGTGTCTGCGTGCTCCAGTGAAGAGAGAAACGGGAAATCATCTTGGTAGAGGCAACAAAGCAAAAGCGAGGCAGGATTGACATCTGCTCAACAGAGACGGATTCCCTGCGCTGACACAGTTCACAGTTACACGAGAAGCAATCTGAGCGGTCCGTCGACCGGAGACGTGTTTCCCAAGAGGTCGTTTAGCGAGTGAACAGCAGTGTGCGCGACTTTCAGGAGTGTGCCTGGAAAGTGCCAGAATCACCAGGAGCATCTGTGCAAAAGCTGCTGCCTCTGTGACCGCATTGAGGCACGTTCGCGTGTCTGCGAGTATATAGACGGCTCTTTCGCGTTCACTCCGAGGGAAACGGTCCGCTATTGCTTCTGTGCGCACAGACGCGATTCCCTTGTCTCTTGCGAACACAGGGAACTCTGTGCATCCAAATCTACAGGCTAAGGACGCGTCTGCATATGTTTTGGTGAACAATCGAGTGTGCGTGTTCTGACAGCTGCCTCTATGCAGACGTCTCCACAGAGCCACTTCTGAATGCCCCGCAGCCCAGGACTGAATGGATACACTAACAAGTGCACCGGTGTGAGCAACCACATATGCAGAAGGACGTCTTTCATCTCACAGAAGCGCGAACGTCTTGGCGTTCAAGCACATGGCAGAAACAAGGTGTGAACAGATGAGCTGCTGCTATTTTCTCCGTTCGGCATGCTTCGTTGTAGCTCTCTTGCCGGTCGCCGGCTTAGCGGCTTGCTTTGCGCGACTAGCTCTGGGGAGAGAAGGAGATAGCGCCGGAAACCTCGCCTTTTGCCTTCTTCGGCGCTGGAACCTGGTTGCTGCGCCTTCTCTTTGTCCATGTGCACACACACGATTCCTCAGCGAAAACCATGCAGAAACCTTTCCACGAGCACCCAGGGATGTGCACCCAGCACCACGTGCACGCACACGCAGCTAGAGAAAAGCACCTACCTTTTCACACACTGATGCCTAAGCAAACGCGTGGCCACACACACGCACACATCCGCAAGCGCGCCTACTCCCATCTATTGAGGGAAAGACGGACGAGCTCTTTGGTTGCTCTTCACAGGCTTGTCCCTGATCTATAGCTGAGGGCAAACACTTGTGTGCTTGTGGGAGAGCCTGTGTCTTTCCTGGAAGCGTTTGGGAGTTTTGCTCAGACGCGTGTTTCCTCAAGTTCAAGAATCAAGATCTAGGATACCTGCAGACAGGTGCCTGTTTGTGTGGAGACAGTCTGTTTGAAACTGTGTTCCTCAGCGCCCGCTCTTTCTCCCCGTCGCTCCACACGCCTGGGAGTCCCTTTCTTTCTCTCCACAAGCACGTGTGTTGACTTCGTCGCACATGTGCATCTGCACAAGCGTTGAGCTCAGCAGAGCGTGTCTCTTGACACTTGATGTGCGTTGGCTGTGTCTGCCTGCTCCAGTGAAGAGAGAAACGGGAAATCATCTTGGTAGAGGCAACAAAGCAAAAGCGAGGCAGGATTGACATCTGCTCAACAGAGACGGATTCCCTGCGCTGACACAATTCACAGTTACACGAGAAGCAATCTGAGCGGTCCGTCGACCGGAGACGTGTTTCCCAAGAGGTCGTTTAGCGAGTGAACAGCAGTGTGCGCGACTTTCAGGAGTGTGCCTGGAAAGTGCCAGAATCACCAGGAGCATCTGTGCAAAAGCTGCTGCCTCTGTGACCGCATTGAGGCACGTTCGCGTGTCTGCGAGTATATAGACGGCTCTTTCGCGTTCACTCCGAGGGAAACGGTCCGCTATTGCTTCTGTGCGCACAGACGCGATTCCCTTGTCTCTTGCGAACACAGGGAACTCTGTGCATCCAAATCTACAGGCTAAGGACGCGTCTGCATATGTTTTGGTGAACAATCGAGTGTGCGTGTTCTGACAGCTGCCTCTATGCAGACGTCTCCACAGAGCCACTTCTGAATGCCCCGCAGCCCAGGACTGAATGGATACACTAACAAGTGCACCGGTGTGAGCAACCACATATGCAGAAGGACGTCTTTCATCTCACAGAAGCGCGAACGTCTTGGCGTTCAAGCACATGGCAGAAACAAGGTGTGAACAGATGAGCTGCTGCTATTTTCTCCGTTCGGCATGCTTCGTTGTAGCTCTCTTGCCGGTCGCCGGCTTAGCGGCTTGCTTTGCGCGACTAGCTCTGGGGAGAGAAGGAGATAGCGCCGGAAACCTCGCCTTTTGCCTTCTTCGGCGCTGGAACCTGGTTGCTGTGCCTTCTCTTTGTCCATGTGCACACACACGATTCCTCAGCGAAAACCATGCAGAAACCTTTCCACGAGCACCCAGGGATGTGCACCCAGCACCACGTGCACGCACACGCAGCTAGAGAAAAGCACCTACCTTTTCACACACTGATGCCTAAGCAAACGCGTGGCCACACACACGCACACATCCGCAAGCGCGCCTACTCCCATCTATTGAGGGAAAGACGGACGAGCTCTTTGGTTGCTCTTCACAGGCTTGTCCCTGATCTATAGCTGAGGGCAAACACTTGTGTGCTTGTGGGAGAGCCTGTGTCTTTCCTGGAAGCGTTTGGGAGTTTTGCTCAGACGCGTGTTTCCTCAAGTTCAAGAATCAAGATCTAGGATACCTGCAGACAGGTGCCTGTTTGTGTGGAGACAGTCTGTTTGAAACTGTGTTCCTCAGCGCCCGCTCTTTCTCCCCGTCGCTCCACACGCCTGGGAGTCCCTTTCTTTCTCTCCACAAGCACGTGTGTTGACTTCGTCGCACATGTGCATCTGCACAAGCGTTGAGCTCAGCAGAGCGTGTCTCTTGACACTTGATGTGCGTTGGCTGTGTCTGCCTGCTCCAGTGAAGAGAGAAACGGGAAATCATCTTGGTAGAGGCAACAAAGCAAAAGCGAGGCAGGATTGACATCTGCTCAACAGAGACGGATTCCCTGCGCTGACACAGTTCACAGTTACACGAGAAGCAATCTGAGCGGTCTGTCGACCGGAGACGTGTTTCCCAAGAGGTCGTTTAGCGAGTGAACAGCAGTGTGCGCGACTTTCAGGAGTGTGCCTGGAAAGTGCCAGAATCACCAGGAGCATCTGTGCAAAAGCTGCTGCCTCTGTGACCGCATTGAGGCACGTTCGCGTGTCTGCGAGTATATAGACGGCTCTTTCGCGTTCACTCCGAGGGAAACGGTCCGCTATTGCTTCTGTGCGCACAGACGCGATTCCCTTGTCTCTTGCGAACACAGGGAACTCTGTGCATCCAAATCTACAGGCTAAGGACGCGTCTGCATATGTTTTGGTGAACAATCGAGTGTGCGTGTTCTGACAGCTGCCTCTATGCAGACGTCTCCACAGAGCCACTTCTGAATGCCCCGCAGCCCAGGACTGAATGGATACACTAACAAGTGCACCGGTGTGAGCAACCACATATGCAGAAGGACGTCTTTCATCTCACAGAAGCGCGAACGTCTTGGCGTTCAAGCACATGGCAGAAACAAGGTGTGAACAGATGAGCTGCTGCTATTTTCTCCGTTCGGCATGCTTCGTTGTAGCTCTCTTGCCGGTCGCCGGCTTAGCGGCTTGCTTTGCGCGACTAGCTCTGGGGAGAGAAGGAGATAGCGCCGGAAACCTCGCCTTTTGCCTTCTTCGGCGCTGGAACCTGGTTGCTGCGCCTTCTCTTTGTCCATGTGCACACACACGATTCCTCAGCGAAAACCATGCAGAAACCTTTCCACGAGCACCCAGGGATGTGCACCCAGCACCACGTGCACGCACACGCAGCTAGAGAAAAGCACCTACCTTTTCACACACTGATGCCTAAGCAAACGCGTGGCCACACACACGCACACATCCGCAAGCGCGCCTACTCCCATCTATTGAGGGAAAGACGGACGAGCAACGTCCTGACAGGCTTGAGGGGAAAAACGTCCGTTGACGGTTGGCGTACTGCACGCCCGCCTACGGGGCTGCAGGGGAATCCACATTTGGAAGGTACCTGAAGATGTGTGCCTGTTCTTGGAGCTCCGCTAGTAGGGTAGCAAAGACACTCGTAGGCAGTACTGAATGCTGCTCCGTGCTACTTCTCCTCCGCTGGCAAATGCTTCACAGTCGCCCGAGGAAAGACGTTTAACAATCGATCTCCAAGAGGAACGAAACACATGATGCCATAAGGCGAAAGAATAGCAGGGCATCTCTTCACAGGCTTGTCCCTGATCTATAGCTGAGGGCAAACACTTGTGTGCTTGTGGGAGAGCCTGTGTCTTTCCTGGAAGCGTTTGGGAGTTTTGCTCAGACGCGTGTTTCCTCAAGTTCAAGAATCAAGATCTAGGATACCTGCAGACAGGTGCCTGTTTGTGTGGAGACAGTCTGTTTGAAACTGTGTTCCTCAGCGCCCGCTCTTTCTCCCCGTCGCTCCACACGCCTGGGAGTCCCTTTCTTTCTCTCCACAAGCACGTGTGTTGACTTCGTCGCACATGTGCATCTGCACAAGCGTTGAGCTCAGCAGAGCGTGTCTCTTGACACTTGATGTGCGTTGGCTGTGTCTGCCTGCTCCAGTGAAGAGAGAAACGGGAAATCATCTTGGTAGAGGCAACAAAGCAAAAGCGAGGCAGGATTGACATCTGCTCAACAGAGACGGATTCCCTGCGCTGACACAGTTCACAGTTACACGAGAAGCAATCTGAGCGGTCTGTCGACCGGAGACGTGTTTCCCAAGAGGTCGTTTAGCGAGTGAACAGCAGTGTGCGCGACTTTCAGGAGTGTGCCTGGAAAGTGCCAGAATCACCAGGAGCATCTGTGCAAAAGCTGCTGCCTCTGTGACCGCATTGAGGCACGTTCGCGTGTCTGCGAGTATATAGACGGCTCTTTCGCGTTCACTCCGAGGGAAACGGTCCGCTATTGCTTCTGTGCGCACAGACGCGATTCCCTTGTCTCTTGCGAACACAGGGAACTCTGTGCATCCAAATCTACAGGCTAAGGACGCGTCTGCATATGTTTTGGTGAACAATCGAGTGTGCGTGTTCTGACAGCTGCCTCTATGCAGACGTCTCCACAGAGCCACTTCTGAATGCCCCGCAGCCCAGGACTGAATGGATACACTAACAAGTGCACCGGTGTGAGCAACCACATATGCAGAAGGACGTCTTTCATCTCACAGAAGCGCGAACGTCTTGGCGTTCAAGCACATGGCAGAAACAAGGTGTGAACAGATGAGCTGCTGCTATTTTCTCCGTTCGGCATGCTTCGTTGTAGCTCTCTTGCCGGTCGCCGGCTTAGCGGCTTGCTTTGCGCGACTAGCTCTGGGGAGAGAAGGAGATAGCGCCGGAAACCTCGCCTTTTGCCTTCTTCGGCGCTGGAACCTGGTTGCTGCGCCTTCTCTTTGTCCATGTGCACACACACGATTCCTCAGCGAAAACCATGCAGAAACCTTTCCACGAGCACCCAGGGATGTGCACCCAGCACCACGTGCACGCACACGCAGCTAGAGAAAAGCACCTACCTTTTCACACACTGATGCCTAAGCAAACGCGTGGCCACACACACGCACACATCCGCAAGCGCGCCTACTCCCATCTATTGAGGGAAAGACGGACGAGCAACGTCCTGACAGGCTTGAGGGGAAAAACGTCCGTTGACGGTTGGCGTACTGCACGCCCGCCTACGGGGCTGCAGGGGAATCCACATTTGGAAGGTACCTGAAGATGTGTGCCTGTTCTTGGAGCTCCGCTAGTAGGGTAGCAAAGACACTCGTAGGCAGTACTGAATGCTGCTCCGTGCTACTTCTCCTCCGCTGGCAAATGCTTCACAGTCGCCCGAGGAAAGACGTTTAACAATCGATCTCCAAGAGGAACGAAACACATGATGCCATAAGGCGAAAGAATAGCAGGGCATCTCTTCACAGGCTTGTCCCTGATCTATAGCTGAGGGCAAACACTTGTGTGCTTGTGGGAGAGCCTGTGTCTTTCCTGGAAGCGTTTGGGAGTTTTGCTCAGACGCGTGTTTCCTCAAGTTCAAGAATCAAGATCTAGGATACCTGCAGACAGGTGCCTGTTTGTGTGGAGACAGTCTGTTTGAAACTGTGTTCCTCAGCGCCCGCTCTTTCTCCCCGTCGCTCCACACGCCTGGGAGTCCCTTTCTTTCTCTCCACAAGCACGTGTGTTGACTTCGTCGCACATGTGCATCTGCACAAGCGTTGAGCTCAGCAGAGCGTGTCTCTTGACACTTGATGTGCGTTGGCTGTGTCTGCCTGCTCCAGTGAAGAGAGAAACGGGAAATCATCTTGGTAGAGGCAACAAAGCAAAAGCGAGGCAGGATTGACATCTGCTCAACAGAGACGGATTCCCTGCGCTGACACAGTTCACAGTTACACGAGAAGCAATCTGAGCGGTCTGTCGACCGGAGACGTGTTTCCCAAGAGGTCGTTTAGCGAGTGAACAGCAGTGTGCGCGACTTTCAGGAGTGTGCCTGGAAAGTGCCAGAATCACGAGGAGCATCTGTGCAAAAGCTGCTGCCTCTGTGACCGCATTGAGGCACGTTCGCGTGTCTGCGAGTATATAGACGGCTCTTTCGCGTTCACTCCGAGGGAAACGGTCCGCTATTGCTTCTGTGCGCACAGACGCGATTCCCTTGTCTCTTGCGAACACAGGGAACTCTGTGCATCCAAATCTACAGGCTAAGGACGCGTCTGCATATGTTTTGGTGAACAATCGAGTGTGCGTGTTCTGACAGCTGCCTCTATGCAGACGTCTCCACAGAGCCACTTCTGAATGCCCCGCAGCCCAGGACTGAATGGATACACTAACAAGTGCACCGGTGTGAGCAACCACATATGCAGAAGGACGTCTTTCATCTCACAGAAGCGCGAACGTCTTGGCGTTCAAGCACATGGCAGAAACAAGGTGTGAACAGATGAGCTGCTGCTATTTTCTCCGTTCGGCATGCTTCGTTGTAGCTCTCTTGCCGGTCGCCGGCTTAGCGGCTTGCTTTGCGCGACTAGCTCTGGGGAGAGAAGGAGATAGCGCCGGAAACCTCGCCTTTTGCCTTCTTCGGCGCTGGAACCTGGTTGCTGCGCCTTCTCTTTGTCCATGTGCACACACACGATTCCTCAGCGAAAACCATGCAGAAACCTTTCCACGAGCACCCAGGGATGTGCACCCAGCACCACGTGCACGCACACGCAGCTAGAGAAAAGCACCTACCTTTTCACACACTGATGCCTAAGCAAACGCGTGGCCACACACACGCACACATCCGCAAGCGCGCCTACTCCCATCTATTGAGGGAAAGACGGACGAGCTCTTTGGTTGCTCTTCACAGGCTTGTCCCTGATCTATAGCTGAGGGCAAACACTTGTGTGCTTGTGGGAGAGCCTGTGTCTTTCCTGGAAGCGTTTGGGAGTTTTGCTCAGACGCGTGTTTCCTCAAGTTCAAGAATCAAGATCTAGGATACCTGCAGACAGGTGCCTGTTTGTGTGGAGACAGTCTGTTTGAAACTGTGTTCCTCAGCGCCCGCTCTTTCTCCCCGTCGCTCCACACGCCTGGGAGTCCCTTTCTTTCTCTCCACAAGCACGTGTGTTGACTTCGTCGCACATGTGCATCTGCACAAGCGTTGAGCTCAGCAGAGCGTGTCTCTTGACACTTGATGTGCGTTGGCTGTGTCTGCGTGCTCCAGTGAAGAGAGAAACGGGAAATCATCTTGGTAGAGGCAACAAAGCAAAAGCGAGGCAGGATTGACATCTGCTCAACAGAGACGGATTCCCTGCGCTGACACAGTTCACAGTTACACGAGAAGCAATCTGAGCGGTCCGTCGACCGGAGACGTGTTTCCCAAGAGGTCGTTTAGCGAGTGAACAGCAGTGTGCGCGACTTTCAGGAGTGTGCCTGGAAAGTGCCAGAATCACCAGGAGCATCTGTGCAAAAGCTGCTGCCTCTGTGACCGCATTGAGGCACGTTCGCGTGTCTGCGAGTATATAGACGGCTCTTTCGCGTTCACTCCGAGGGAAACGGTCCGCTATTGCTTCTGTGCGCACAGACGCGATTCCCTTGTCTCTTGCGAACACAGGGAACTCTGTGCATCCAAATCTACAGGCTAAGGACGCGTCTGCATATGTTTTGGTGAACAATCGAGTGTGCGTGTTCTGACAGCTGCCTCTATGCAGACGTCTCCACAGAGCCACTTCTGAATGCCCCGCAGCCCAGGACTGAATGGATACACTAACAAGTGCACCGGTGTGAGCAACCACATATGCAGAAGGACGTCTTTCATCTCACAGAAGCGCGAACGTCTTGGCGTTCAAGCACATGGCAGAAACAAGGTGTGAACAGATGAGCTGCTGCTATTTTCTCCGTTCGGCATGCTTCGTTGTAGCTCTCTTGCCGGTCGCCGGCTTAGCGGCTTGCTTTGCGCGACTAGCTCTGGGGAGAGAAGGAGATAGCGCCGGAAACCTCGCCTTTTGCCTTCTTCGGCGCTGGAACCTGGTTGCTGCGCCTTCTCTTTGTCCATGTGCACACACACGATTCCTCAGCGAAAACCATGCAGAAACCTTTCCACGAGCACCCAGGGATGTGCACCCAGCACCACGTGCACGCACACGCAGCTAGAGAAAAGCACCTACCTTTTCACACACTGATGCCTAAGCAAACGCGTGGCCACACACACGCACACATCCGCAAGCGCGCCTACTCCCATCTATTGAGAGAAAGACGGACGACCTCTTTGGTTGCTCTTCACAGGCTTGTCCCTGATCTATAGCTGAGGGCAAACACTTGTGTGCTTGTGGGAGAGCCTGTGTCTTTCCTGGAAGCGTTTGGGAGTTTTGCTCAGACGCGTGTTTCCTCAAGTTCAAGAATCAAGATCTAGGATACCTGCAGACAGGTGCCTGTTTGTGTGGAGACAGTCTGTTTGAAACTGTGTTCCTCAGCGCCCGCTCTTTCTCCCCGTCGCTCCACACGCCTGGGAGTCCCTTTCTTTCTCTCCACAAGCACGTGTGTTGACTTCGTCGCACATGTGCATCTGCACAAGCGTTGAGCTCAGCAGAGCGTGTCTCTTGACACTTGATGTGCGTTGGCTGTGTCTGCCTGCTCCAGTGAAGAGAGAAACGGGAAATCATCTTGGTAGAGGCAACAAAGCAAAAGCGAGGCAGGATTGACATCTGCTCAACAGAGACGGATTCCCTGCGCTGACACAGTTCACAGTTAGACGAGAAGCAATCTGAGCGGTCCGTCGACCGGAGACGTGTTTCCCAAGAGGTCGTTTAGCGAGTGAACAGCAGTGTGCGCGACTTTCAGGAGTGTGCCTGGAAAGTGCCAGAATCACGAGGAGCATCTGTGCAAAAGCTGCTGCCTCTGTGACCGCATTGAGGCACGTTCGCGTGTCTGCGAGTATATAGACGGCTCTTTCGCGTTCACTCCGAGGGAAACGGTCCGCTATTGCTTCTGTGCGCACAGACGCGATTCCCTTGTCTCTTGCGAACACAGGGAACTCTGTGCATCCAAATCTACAGGCTAAGGACGCGTCTGCATATGTTTTGGTGAACAATCGAGTGTGCGTGTTCTGACAGCTGCCTCTATGCAGACGTCTCCACAGAGCCACTTCTGAATGCCCCGCAGCCCAGGACTGAATGGATACACTAACAAGTGCACCGGTGTGAGCAACCACATATGCAGAAGGACGTCTTTCATCTCACAGAAGCGCGAACGTCTTGGCGTTCAAGCACATGGCAGAAACAAGGTGTGAACAGATGAGCTGCTGCTATTTTCTCCGTTCGGCATGCTTCGTTGTAGCTCTCTTGCCGGTCGCCGGCTTAGCGGCTTGCTTTGCGCGACTAGCTCTGGGGAGAGAAGGAGATAGCGCCGGAAACCTCGCCTTTTGCCTTCTTCGGCGCTGGAACCTGGTTGCTGCGCCTTCTCTTTGTCCATGTGCACACACACGATTCCTCAGCGAAAACCATGCAGAAACCTTTCCACGAGCACCCAGGGATGTGCACCCAGCACCACGTGCACGCACACGCAGCTAGAGAAAAGCACCTACCTTTTCACACACTGATGCCTAAGCAAACGCGTGGCCACACACACGCACACATCCGCAAGCGCGCCTACTCCCATCTATTGAGGGAAAGACGGACGAGCTCTTTGGTTGCTCTTCACAGGCTTGTCCCTGATCTATAGCTGAGGGCAAACACTTGTGTGCTTGTGGGAGAGCCTGTGTCTTTCCTGGAAGCGTTTGGGAGTTTTGCTCAGACGCGTGTTTCCTCAAGTTCAAGAATCAAGATCTAGGATACCTGCAGACAGGTGCCTGTTTGTGTGGAGACAGTCTGTTTGAAACTGTGTTCCTCAGCGCCCGCTCTTTCTCCCCGTCGCTCCACACGCCTGGGAGTCCCTTTCTTTCTCTCCACAAGCACGTGTGTTGACTTCGTCGCACATGTGCATCTGCACAAGCGTTGAGCTCAGCAGAGCGTGTCTCTTGACACTTGATGTGCGTTGGCTGTGTCTGCCTGCTCCAGTGAAGAGAGAAACGGGAAATCATCTTGGTAGAGGCAACAAAGCAAAAGCGAGGCAGGATTGACATCTGCTCAACAGAGACGGATTCCCTGCGCTGACACAGTTCACAGTTACACGAGAAGCAATCTGAGCGGTCCGTCGACCGGAGACGTGTTTCCCAAGAGGTCGTTTAGCGAGTGAACAGCAGTGTGCGCGACTTTCAGGAGTGTGCCTGGAAAGTGCCAGAATCACCAGGAGCATCTGTGCAAAAGCTGCTGCCTCTGTGACCGCATTGAGGCACGTTCGCGTGTCTGCGAGTATATAGACGGCTCTTTCGCGTTCACTCCGAGGGAAACGGTCCGCTATTGCTTCTGTGCGCACAGACGCGATTCCCTTGTCTCTTGCGAACACAGGGAACTCTGTGCATCCAAATCTACAGGCTAAGGACGCGTCTGCATATGTTTTGGTGAACAATCGAGTGTGCGTGTTCTGACAGCTGCCTCTATGCAGACGTCTCCACAGAGCCACTTCTGAATGCCCCGCAGCCCAGGACTGAATGGATACACTAACAAGTGCACCGGTGTGAGCAACCACATATGCAGAAGGACGTCTTTCATCTCACAGAAGCGCGAACGTCTTGGCGTTCAAGCACATGGCAGAAACAAGGTGTGAACAGATGAGCTGCTGCTATTTTCTCCGTTCGGCATGCTTCGTTGTAGCTCTCTTGCCGGTCGCCGGCTTAGCGGCTTGCTTTGCGCGACTAGCTCTGGGGAGAGAAGGAGATAGCGCCGGAAACCTCGCCTTTTGCCTTCTTCGGCGCTGGAACCTGGTTGCTGCGCCTTCTCTTTGTCCATGTGCACACACACGATTCCTCAGCGAAAACCATGCAGAAACCTTTCCACGAGCACCCAGGGATGTGCACCCAGCACCACGTGCACGCACACGCAGCTAGAGAAAAGCACCTACCTTTTCACACACTGATGCCTAAGCAAACGCGTGGCCACACACACGCACACATCCGCAAGCGCGCCTACTCCCATCTATTGAGGGAAAGACGGACGAGCTCTTTGGTTGCTCTTCACAGGCTTGTCCCTGATCTATAGCTGAGGGCAAACACTTGTGTGCTTGTGGGAGAGCCTGTGTCTTTCCTGGAAGCGTTTGGGAGTTTTGCTCAGACGCGTGTTTCCTCAAGTTCAAGAATCAAGATCTAGGATACCTGCAGACAGGTGCCTGTTTGTGTGGAGACAGTCTGTTTGAAACTGTGTTCCTCAGCGCCCGCTCTTTCTCCCCGTCGCTCCACACGCCTGGGAGTCCCTTTCTTTCTCTCCACAAGCACGTGTGTTGACTTCGTCGCACATGTGCATCTGCACAAGCGTTGAGCTCAGCAGAGCGTGTCTCTTGACACTTGATGTGCGTTGGCTGTGTCTGCCTGCTCCAGTGAAGAGAGAAACGGGAAATCATCTTGGTAGAGGCAACAAAGCAAAAGCGAGGCAGGATTGACATCTGCTCAACAGAGACGGATTCCCTGCGCTGACACAGTTCACAGTTACACGAGAAGCAATCTGAGCGGTCCGTCGACCGGAGACGTGTTTCCCAAGAGGTCGTTTAGCGAGTGAACAGCAGTGTGCGCGACTTTCAGGAGTGTGCCTGGAAAGTGCCAGAATCACCAGGAGCATCTGTGCAAAAGCTGCTGCCTCTGTGACCGCATTGAGGCACGTTTGCGTGTCTGCGAGTATATAGACGGCTCTTTCGCGTTCACTCCGAGGGAAACGGTCCGCTATTGCTTCTGTGCGCACAGACGCGATTCCCTTGTCTCTTGCGAACACAGGGAACTCTGTGCATCCAAATCTACAGGCTAAGGACGCGTCTGCATATGTTTTGGTGAACAATCGAGTGTGCGTGTTCTGACAGCTGCCTCTATGCAGACGTCTCCACAGAGCCACTTCTGAATGCCCCGCAGCCCAGGACTGAATGGATACACTAACAAGTGCACCGGTGTGAGCAACCACATATGCAGAAGGACGTCTTTCATCTCACAGAAGCGCGAACGTCTTGGCGTTCAAGCACATGGCAGAAACAAGGTGTGAACAGATGAGCTGCTGCTATTTTCTCCGTTCGGCATGCTTTGTTGTAGCTCTCTTGCCGGTCGCCGGCTTAGCGGCTTGCTTTGCGCGACTAGCTCTGGGGAGAGAAGGAGATAGCGCCGGAAACCTCGCCTTTTGCCTTCTTCGGCGCTGGAACCTGGTTGCTGCGCCTTCTCTTTGTCCATGTGCACACACACGATTCCTCAGCGAAAACCATGCAGAAACCTTTCCACGAGCACCCAGGGATGTGCACCCAGCACCACGTGCACGCACACGCAGCTAGAGAAAAGCACCTACCTTTTCACACACTGATGCCTAAGCAAACGCGTGGCCACACACACGCACACATCCGCAAGCGCGCCTACTCCCATCTATTGAGGGAAAGACGGACGAGCTCTTTGGTTGCTCTTCACAGGCTTGTCCCTGATCTATAGCTGAGGGCAAACACTTGTGTGCTTGTGGGAGAGCCTGTGTCTTTCCTGGAAGCGTTTGGGAGTTTTGCTCAGACGCGTGTTTCCTCAAGTTCAAGAATCAAGATCTAGGATACCTGCAGACAGGTGCCTGTTTGTGTGGAGACAGTCTGTTTGAAACTGTGTTCCTCAGCGCCCGCTCTTTCTCCCCGTCGCTCCACACGCCTGGGAGTCCCTTTCTTTCTCTCCACAAGCACGTGTGTTGACTTCGTCGCACATGTGCATCTGCACAAGCGTTGAGCTCAGCAGAGCGTGTCTCTTGACACTTGATGTGCGTTGGCTGTGTCTGCCTGCTCCAGTGAAGAGAGAAACGGGAAATCATCTTGGTAGAGGCAACAAAGCAAAAGCGAGGCAGGATTGACATCTGCTCAACAGAGACGGATTCCCTGCGCTGACACAGTTCACAGTTACACGAGAAGCAATCTGAGCGGTCCGTCGACCGGAGACGTGTTTCCCAAGAGGTCGTTTAGCGAGTGAACAGCAGTGTGCGCGACTTTCAGGAGTGTGCCTGGAAAGTGCCAGAATCACCAGGAGCATCTGTGCAAAAGCTGCTGCCTCTGTGACCGCATTGAGGCACGTTCGCGTGTCTGCGAGTATATAGACGGCTCTTTCGCGTTCACTCCGAGGGAAACGGTCCGCTATTGCTTCTGTGCGCACAGACGCGATTCCCTTGTCTCTTGCGAACACAGGGAACTCTGTGCATCCAAATCTACAGGCTAAGGACGCGTCTGCATATGTTTTGGTGAACAATCGAGTGTGCGTGTTCTGACAGCTGCCTCTATGCAGACGTCTCCACAGAGCCACTTCTGAATGCCCCGCAGCCCAGGACTGAATGGATACACTAACAAGTGCACCGGTGTGAGCAACCACATATGCAGAAGGACGTCTTTCATCTCACAGAAGCGCGAACGTCTTGGCGTTCAAGCACATGGCAGAAACAAGGTGTGAACAGATGAGCTGCTGCTATTTTCTCCGTTCGGCATGCTTCGTTGTAGCTCTCTTGCCGGTCGCCGGCTTAGCGGCTTGCTTTGCGCGACTAGCTCTGGGGAGAGAAGGAGATAGCGCCGGAAACCTCGCCTTTTGCCTTCTTCGGCGCTGGAACCTGGTTGCTGCGCCTTCTCTTTGTCCATGTGCACACACACGATTCCTCAGCGAAAACCATGCAGAAACCTTTCCACGAGCACCCAGGGATGTGCACCCAGCACCACGTGCACGCACACGCAGCTAGAGAAAAGCACCTACCTTTTCACACACTGATGCCTAAGCAAACGCGTGGCCACACACACGCACACATCCGCAAGCGCGCCTACTCCCATCTATTGAGAGAAAGACGGACGAGCTCTTTGGTTGCTCTTCACAGGCTTGTCCCTGATCTATAGCTGAGGGCAAACACTTGTGTGCTTGTGGGAGAGCCTGTGTCTTTCCTGGAAGAGTTTGGGAGTTTTGCTCAGACGCGTGTTTCCTCAAGTTCAAGAATCAAGATCTAGGATACCTGCAGACAGGTGCCTGTTTGTGTGGAGACAGTCTGTTTGAAACTGTGTTCCTCAGCGCCCGCTCTTTCTCCCCGTCGCTCCACACGCCTGGGAGTCCCTTTCTTTCTCTCCACAAGCACGTGTGTTGACTTCGTCGCACATGTGCATCTGCACAAGCGTTGAGCTCAGCAGAGCGTGTCTCTTGACACTTGATGTGCGTTGGCTGTGTCTGCGTGCTCCAGTGAAGAGAGAAACGGGAAATCATCTTGGTAGAGGCAACAAAGCAAAAGCGAGGCAGGATTGACATCTGCTCAACAGAGACGGATTCCCTGCGCTGACACAGTTCACAGTTAGACGAGAAGCAATCTGAGCGGTCCGTCGACCGGAGACGTGTTTCCCAAGAGGTCGTTTAGCGAGTGAACAGCAGTGTGCGCGACTTTCAGGAGTGTGCCTGGAAAGTGCCAGAATCACGAGGAGCATCTGTGCAAAAGCTGCTGCCTCTGTGACCGCATTGAGGCACGTTCGCGTGTCTGCGAGTATATAGACGGCTCTTTCGCGTTCACTCCGAGGGAAACGGTCCGCTATTGCTTCTGTGCGCACAGACGCGATTCCCTTGTCTCTTGCGAACACAGGGAACTCTGTGCATCCAAATCTACAGGCTAAGGACGCGTCTGCATATGTTTTGGTGAACAATCGAGTGTGCGTGTTCTGACAGCTGCCTCTATGCAGACGTCTCCACAGAGCCACTTCTGAATGCCCCGCAGCCCAGGACTGAATGGATACACTAACAAGTGCACCGGTGTGAGCAACCACATATGCAGAAGGACGTCTTTCATCTCACAGAAGCGCGAACGTCTTGGCGTTCAAGCACATGGCAGAAACAAGGTGTGAACAGATGAGCTGCTGCTATTTTCTCCGTTCGGCATGCTTCGTTGTAGCTCTCTTGCCGGTCGCCGGCTTAGCGGCTTGCTTTGCGCGACTAGCTCTGGGGAGAGAAGGAGATAGCGCCGGAAACCTCGCCTTTTGCCTTCTTCGGCGCTGGAACCTGGTTGCTGCGCCTTCTCTTTGTCCATGTGCACACACACGATT
Source organism: Patagioenas fasciata (assembly GCF_037038585.1). Taxonomy (NCBI): domain Eukaryota; kingdom Metazoa; phylum Chordata; class Aves; order Columbiformes; family Columbidae; genus Patagioenas; species Patagioenas fasciata. The sequence goes on along the minus strand of NW_027288655.1, from coordinate 475,201 downwards.
CCTCAGCGAAAACCATGCAGAAACCTTTCCACGAGCACCCAGGGATGTGCACCCAGCACCACGTGCACGCACACGCAGCTAGAGAAAAGCACCTACCTTTTCACACACTGATGCCTAAGCAAACGCGTGGCCACACACACGCACACATCCGCAAGCGCGCCTACTCCCATCTATTGAGGGAAAGACGGACGAGCTCTTTGGTTGCTCTTCACAGGCTTGTCCCTGATCTATAGCTGAGGGCAAACACTTGTGTGCTTGTGGGAGAGCCTGTGTCTTTCCTGGAAGCGTTTGGGAGTTTTGCTCAGACGCGTGTTTCCTCAAGTTCAAGAATCAAGATCTAGGATACCTGCAGACAGGTGCCTGTTTGTGTGGAGACAGTCTGTTTGAAACTGTGTTCCTCAGCGCCCGCTCTTTCTCCCCGTCGCTCCACACGCCTGGGAGTCCCTTTCTTTCTCTCCACAAGCACGTGTGTTGACTTCGTCGCACATGTGCATCTGCACAAGCGTTGAGCTCAGCAGAGCGTGTCTCTTGACACTTGATGTGCGTTGGCTGTGTCTGCCTGCTCCAGTGAAGAGAGAAACGGGAAATCATCTTGGTAGAGGCAACAAAGCAAAAGCGAGGCAGGATTGACATCTGCTCAACAGAGACGGATTCCCTGCGCTGACACAGTTCACAGTTACACGAGAAGCAATCTGAGCGGTCCGTCGACCGGAGACGTGTTTCCCAAGAGGTCGTTTAGCGAGTGAACAGCAGTGTGCGCGACTTTCAGGAGTGTGCCTGGAAAGTGCCAGAATCACCAGGAGCATCTGTGCAAAAGCTGCTGCCTCTGTGACCGCATTGAGGCACGTTCGCGTGTCTGCGAGTATATAGACGGCTCTTTCGCGTTCACTCCGAGGGAAACGGTCCGCTATTGCTTCTGTGCGCACAGACGCGATTCCCTTGTCTCTTGCGAACACAGGGAACTCTGTGCATCCAAATCTACAGGCTAAGGACGCGTCTGCATATGTTTTGGTGAACAATCGAGTGTGCGTGTTCTGACAGCTGCCTCTATGCAGACGTCTCCACAGAGCCACTTCTGAATGCCCCGCAGCCCAGGACTGAATGGATACACTAACAAGTGCACCGGTGTGAGCAACCACATATGCAGAAGGACGTCTTTCATCTCACAGAAGCGCGAACGTCTTGGCGTTCAAGCACATGGCAGAAACAAGGTGTGAACAGATGAGCTGCTGCTATTTTCTCCGTTCGGCATGCTTCGTTGTAGCTCTCTTGCCGGTCGCCGGCTTAGCGGCTTGCTTTGCGCGACTAGCTCTGGGGAGAGAAGGAGATAGCGCCGGAAACCTCGCCTTTTGCCTTCTTCGGCGCTGGAACCTGGTTGCTGCGCCTTCTCTTTGTCCATGTGCACACACACGATTCCTCAGCGAAAACCATGCAGAAACCTTTCCACGAGCACCCAGGGATGTGCACCCAGCACCACGTGCACGCACACGCAGCTAGAGAAAAGCACCTACCTTTTCACACACTGATGCCTAAGCAAACGCGTGGCCACACACACGCACACATCCGCAAGCGCGCCTACTCCCATCTATTGAGGGAAAGACGGACGAGCAACGTCCTGACAGGCTTGAGGGGAAAAACGTCCGTTGACGGTTGGCGTACTGCACGCCCGCCTACGGGGCTGCAGGGGAATCCACATTTGGAAGGTACCTGAAGATGTGTGCCTGTTCTTGGAGCTCCGCTAGTAGGGTAGCAAAGACACTCGTAGGCAGTACTGAATGCTGCTCCGTGCTACTTCTCCTCCGCTGGCAAATGCTTCACAGTCGCCCGAGGAAAGACGTTTAACAATCGATCTCCAAGAGGAACGAAACACATGATGCCATAAGGCGAAAGAATAGCAGGGCATCTCTTCACAGGCTTGTCCCTGATCTATAGCTGAGGGCAAACACTTGTGTGCTTGTGGGAGAGCCTGTGTCTTTCCTGGAAGCGTTTGGGAGTTTTGCTCAGACGCGTGTTTCCTCAAGTTCAAGAATCAAGATCTAGGATACCTGCAGACAGGTGCCTGTTTGTGTGGAGACAGTCTGTTTGAAACTGTGTTCCTCAGCGCCCGCTCTTTCTCCCCGTCGCTCCACACGCCTGGGAGTCCCTTTCTTTCTCTCCACAAGCACGTGTGTTGACTTCGTCGCACATGTGCATCTGCACAAGCGTTGAGCTCAGCAGAGCGTGTCTCTTGACACTTGATGTGCGTTGGCTGTGTCTGCCTGCTCCAGTGAAGAGAGAAACGGGAAATCATCTTGGTAGAGGCAACAAAGAAAAAGCGAGGCAGGATTGACATCTGCTCAACAGAGACGGATTCCCTGCGCTGACACAATTCACAGTTACACGAGAAGCAATCTGAGCGGTCCGTCGACCGGAGACGTGTTTCCCAAGAGGTCGTTTAGCGAGTGAACAGCAGTGTGCGCGACTTTCAGGAGTGTGCCTGGAAAGTGCCAGAATCACGAGGAGCATCTGTGCAAAAGCTGCTGCCTCTGTGACCGCATTGAGGCACGTTCGCGTGTCTGCGAGTATATAGACGGCTCTTTCGCGTTCACTCCGAGGGAAACGGTCCGCTATTGCTTCTGTGCGCACAGACGCGATTCCCTTGTCTCTTGCGAACACAGGGAACTCTGTGCATCCAAATCTACAGGCTAAGGACGCGTCTGCATATGTTTTGGTGAACAATCGAGTGTGCGTGTTCTGACAGCTGCCTCTATGCAGACGTCTCCACAGAGCCACTTCTGAATGCCCCGCAGCCCAGGACTGAATGGATACACTAACAAGTGCACCGGTGTGAGCAACCACATATGCAGAAGGACGTCTTTCATCTCACAGAAGCGCGAACGTCTTGGCGTTCAAGCACATGGCAGAAACAAGGTGTGAACAGATGAGCTGCTGCTATTTTCTCCGTTCGGCATGCTTCGTTGTAGCTCTCTTGCCGGTCGCCGGCTTAGCGGCTTGCTTTGCGCGACTAGCTCTGGGGAGAGAAGGAGATAGCGCCGGAAACCTCGCCTTTTGCCTTCTTCGGCGCTGGAACCTGGTTGCTGCGCCTTCTCTTTGTCCATGTGCACACACACGATTCCTCAGCGAAAACCATGCAGAAACCTTTCCACGAGCACCCAGGGATGTGCACCCAGCACCACGTGCACGCACACGCAGCTAGAGAAAAGCACCTACCTTTTCACACACTGATGCCTAAGCAAACGCGTGGCCACACACACGCACACATCCGCAAGCGCGCCTACTCCCATCTATTGAGGGAAAGACGGACGAGCTCTTTGGTTGCTCTTCACAGGCTTGTCCCTGATCTATAGCTGAGGGCAAACACTTGTGTGCTTGTGGGAGAGCCTGTGTCTTTCCTGGAAGCGTTTGGGAGTTTTGCTCAGACGCGTGTTTCCTCAAGTTCAAGAATCAAGATCTAGGATACCTGCAGACAGGTGCCTGTTTGTGTGGAGACAGTCTGTTTGAAACTGTGTTCCTCAGCGCCCGCTCTTTCTCCCCGTCGCTCCACACGCCTGGGAGTCCCTTTCTTTCTCTCCACAAGCACGTGTGTTGACTTCGTCGCACATGTGCATCTGCACAAGCGTTGAGCTCAGCAGAGCGTGTCTCTTGACACTTGATGTGCGTTGGCTGTGTCTGCCTGCTCCAGTGAAGAGAGAAACGGGAAATCATCTTGGTAGAGGCAACAAAGCAAAAGCGAGGCAGGATTGACATCTGCTCAACAGAGACGGATTCCCTGCGCTGACACAATTCACAGTTACACGAGAAGCAATCTGAGCGGTCCGTCGACCGGAGACGTGTTTCCCAAGAGGTCGTTTAGCGAGTGAACAGCAGTGTGCGCGACTTTCAGGAGTGTGCCTGGAAAGTGCCAGAATCACGAGGAGCATCTGTGCAAAAGCTGCTGCCTCTGTGACCGCATTGAGGCACGTTCGCGTGTCTGCGAGTATATAGACGGCTCTTTCGCGTTCACTCCGAGGGAAACGGTCCGCTATTGCTTCTGTGCGCACAGACGCGATTCCCTTGTCTCTTGCGAACACAGGGAACTCTGTGCATCCAAATCTACAGGCTAAGGACGCGTCTGCATATGTTTTGGTGAACAATCGAGTGTGCGTGTTCTGACAGCTGCCTCTATGCAGACGTCTCCACAGAGCCACTTCTGAATGCCCCGCAGCCCAGGACTGAATGGATACACTAACAAGTGCACCGGTGTGAGCAACCACATATGCAGAAGGACGTCTTTCATCTCACAGAAGCGCGAACGTCTTGGCGTTCAAGCACATGGCAGAAACAAGGTGTGAAGAGATGAGCTGCTGCTATTTTCTCCGTTCGGCATGCTTCGTTGTAGCTCTCTTGCCGGTCGCCGGCTTAGCGGCTTGCTTTGCGCGACTAGCTCTGGGGAGAGAAGGAGATAGCGCCGGAAACCTCGCCTTTTGCCTTCTTCGGCGCTGGAACCTGGTTGCTGCGCCTTCTCTTTGTCCATGTGCACACACACGATTCCTCAGCGAAAACCATGCAGAAACCTTTCCACGAGCACCCAGGGATGTGCACCCAGCACCACGTGCACGCACACGCAGCTAGAGAAAAGCACCTACCTTTTCACACACTGATGCCTAAGCAAACGCGTGGCCACACACACGCACACATCCGCAAGCGCGCCTACTCCCATCTATTGAGGGAAAGACGGACGAGCAACGTCCTGACAGGCTTGAGGGGAAAAACGTCCGTTGACGGTTGGCGTACTGCACGCCCGCCTACGGGGCTGCAGGGGAATCCACATTTGGAAGGTACCTGAAGATGTGTGCCTGTTCTTGGAGCTCCGCTAGTAGGGTAGCAAAGACACTCGTAGGCAGTACTGAATGCTGCTCCGTGCTACTTCTCCTCCGCTGGCAAATGCTTCACAGTCGCCCGAGGAAAGACGTTTAACAATCGATCTCCAAGAGGAACGAAACACATGATGCCATAAGGCGAAAGAATAGCAGGGCATCTCTTCACAGGCTTGTCCCTGATCTATAGCTGAGGGCAAACACTTGTGTGCTTGTGGGAGAGCCTGTGTCTTTCCTGGAAGCGTTTGGGAGTTTTGCTCAGACGCGTGTTTCCTCAAGTTCAAGAATCAAGATCTAGGATACCTGCAGACAGGTGCCTGTTTGTGTGGAGACAGTCTGTTTGAAACTGTGTTCCTCAGCGCCCGCTCTTTCTCCCCGTCGCTCCACACGCCTGGGAGTCCCTTTCTTTCTCTCCACAAGCACGTGTGTTGACTTCGTCGCACATGTGCATCTGCACAAGCGTTGAGCTCAGCAGAGCGTGTCTCTTGACACTTGATGTGCGTTGGCTGTGTCTGCCTGCTCCAGTGAAGAGAGAAACGGGAAATCATCTTGGTAGAGGCAACAAAGAAAAAGCGAGGCAGGATTGACATCTGCTCAACAGAGACGGATTCCCTGCGCTGACACAATTCACAGTTACACGAGAAGCAATCTGAGCGGTCCGTCGACCGGAGACGTGTTTCCCAAGAGGTCGTTTAGCGAGTGAACAGCAGTGTGCGCGACTTTCAGGAGTGTGCCTGGAAAGTGCCAGAATCACGAGGAGCATCTGTGCAAAAGCTGCTGCCTCTGTGACCGCATTGAGGCACGTTCGCGTGTCTGCGAGTATATAGACGGCTCTTTCGCGTTCACTCCGAGGGAAACGGTCCGCTATTGCTTCTGTGCGCACAGACGCGATTCCCTTGTCTCTTGCGAACACAGGGAACTCTGTGCATCCAAATCTACAGGCTAAGGACGCGTCTGCATATGTTTTGGTGAACAATCGAGTGTGCGTGTTCTGACAGCTGCCTCTATGCAGACGTCTCCACAGAGCCACTTCTGAATGCCCCGCAGCCCAGGACTGAATGGATACACTAACAAGTGCACCGGTGTGAGCAACCACATATGCAGAAGGACGTCTTTCATCTCACAGAAGCGCGAACGTCTTGGCGTTCAAGCACATGGCAGAAACAAGGTGTGAACAGATGAGCTGCTGCTATTTTCTCCGTTCGGCATGCTTCGTTGTAGCTCTCTTGCCGGTCGCCGGCTTAGCGGCTTGCTTTGCGCGACTAGCTCTGGGGAGAGAAGGAGATAGCGCCGGAAACCTCGCCTTTTGCCTTCTTCGGCGCTGGAACCTGGTTGCTGCGCCTTCTCTTTGTCCATGTGCACACACACGATTCCTCAGCGAAAACCATGCAGAAACCTTTCCACGAGCACCCAGGGATGTGCACCCAGCACCACGTGCACGCACACGCAGCTAGAGAAAAGCACCTACCTTTTCACACACTGATGCCTAAGCAAACGCGTGGCCACACACACGCACACATCCGCAAGCGCGCCTACTCCCATCTATTGAGGGAAAGACGGACGAGCTCTTTGGTTGCTCTTCACAGGCTTGTCCCTGATCTATAGCTGAGGGCAAACACTTGTGTGCTTGTGGGAGAGCCTGTGTCTTTCCTGGAAGCGTTTGGGAGTTTTGCTCAGACGCGTGTTTCCTCAAGTTCAAGAATCAAGATCTAGGATACCTGCAGACAGGTGCCTGTTTGTGTGGAGACAGTCTGTTTGAAACTGTGTTCCTCAGCGCCCGCTCTTTCTCCCCGTCGCTCCACACGCCTGGGAGTCCCTTTCTTTCTCTCCACAAGCACGTGTGTTGACTTCGTCGCACATGTGCATCTGCACAAGCGTTGAGCTCAGCAGAGCGTGTCTCTTGACACTTGATGTGCGTTGGCTGTGTCTGCCTGCTCCAGTGAAGAGAGAAACGGGAAATCATCTTGGTAGAGGCAACAAAGAAAAAGCGAGGCAGGATTGACATCTGCTCAACAGAGACGGATTCCCTGCGCTGACACAATTCACAGTTACACGAGAAGCAATCTGAGCGGTCCGTCGACCGGAGACGTGTTTCCCAAGAGGTCGTTTAGCGAGTGAACAGCAGTGTGCGCGACTTTCAGGAGTGTGCCTGGAAAGTGCCAGAATCACGAGGAGCATCTGTGCAAAAGCTGCTGCCTCTGTGACCGCATTGAGGCACGTTCGCGTGTCTGCGAGTATATAGACGGCTCTTTCGCGTTCACTCCGAGGGAAACGGTCCGCTATTGCTTCTGTGCGCACAGACGCGATTCCCTTGTCTCTTGCGAACACAGGGAACTCTGTGCATCCAAATCTACAGGCTAAGGACGCGTCTGCATATGTTTTGGTGAACAATCGAGTGTGCGTGTTCTGACAGCTGCCTCTATGCAGACGTCTCCACAGAGCCACTTCTGAATGCCCCGCAGCCCAGGACTGAATGGATACACTAACAAGTGCACCGGTGTGAGCAACCACATATGCAGAAGGACGTCTTTCATCTCACAGAAGCGCGAACGTCTTGGCGTTCAAGCACATGGCAGAAACAAGGTGTGAACAGATGAGCTGCTGCTATTTTCTCCGTTCGGCATGCTTCGTTGTAGCTCTCTTGCCGGTCGCCGGCTTAGCGGCTTGCTTTGCGCGACTAGCTCTGGGGAGAGAAGGAGATAGCGCCGGAAACCTCGCCTTTTGCCTTCTTCGGCGCTGGAACCTGGTTGCTGCGCCTTCTCTTTGTCCATGTGCACACACACGATTCCTCAGCGAAAACCATGCAGAAACCTTTCCACGAGCACCCAGGGATGTGCACCCAGCACCACGTGCACGCACACGCAGCTAGAGAAAAGCACCTACCTTTTCACACACTGATGCCTAAGCAAACGCGTGGCCACACACACGCACACATCCGCAAGCGCGCCTACTCCCATCTATTGAGGGAAAGACGGACGAGCTCTTTGGTTGCTCTTCACAGGCTTGTCCCTGATCTATAGCTGAGGGCAAACACTTGTGTGCTTGTGGGAGAGCCTGTGTCTTTCCTGGAAGCGTTTGGGAGTTTTGCTCAGACGCGTGTTTCCTCAAGTTCAAGAATCAAGATCTAGGATACCTGCAGACAGGTGCCTGTTTGTGTGGAGACAGTCTGTTTGAAACTGTGTTCCTCAGCGCCCGCTCTTTCTCCCCGTCGCTCCACACGCCTGGGAGTCCCTTTCTTTCTCTCCACAAGCACGTGTGTTGACTTCGTCGCACATGTGCATCTGCACAAGCGTTGAGCTCAGCAGAGCGTGTCTCTTGACACTTGATGTGCGTTGGCTGTGTCTGCCTGCTCCAGTGAAGAGAGAAACGGGAAATCATCTTGGTAGAGGCAACAAAGCAAAAGCGAGGCAGGATTGACATCTGCTCAACAGAGACGGATTCCCTGCGCTGACACAGTTCACAGTTACACGAGAAGCAATCTGAGCGGTCCGTCGACCGGAGACGTGTTTCCCAAGAGGTCGTTTAGCGAGTGAACAGCAGTGTGCGCGACTTTCAGGAGTGTGCCTGGAAAGTGCCAGAATCACGAGGAGCATCTGTGCAAAAGCTGCTGCCTCTGTGACCGCATTGAGGCACGTTCGCGTGTCTGCGAGTATATAGACGGCTCTTTCGCGTTCACTCCGAGGGAAACGGTCCGCTATTGCTTCTGTGCGCACAGACGCGATTCCCTTGTCTCTTGCGAACACAGGGAACTCTGTGCATCCAAATCTACAGGCTAAGGACGCGTCTGCATATGTTTTGGTGAACAATCGAGTGTGCGTGTTCTGACAGCTGCCTCTATGCAGACGTCTCCACAGAGCCACTTCTGAATGCCCCGCAGCCCAGGACTGAATGGATACACTAACAAGTGCACCGGTGTGAGCAACCACATATGCAGAAGGACGTCTTTCATCTCACAGAAGCGCGAACGTCTTGGCGTTCAAGCACATGGCAGAAACAAGGTGTGAACAGATGAGCTGCTGCTATTTTCTCCGTTCGGCATGCTTCGTTGTAGCTCTCTTGCCGGTCGCCGGCTTAGCGGCTTGCTTTGCGCGACTAGCTCTGGGGAGAGAAGGAGATAGCGCCGGAAACCTCGCCTTTTGCCTTCTTCGGCGCTGGAACCTGGTTGCTGCGCCTTCTCTTTGTCCATGTGCACACACACGATTCCTCAGCGAAAACCATGCAGAAACCTTTCCACGAGCACCCAGGGATGTGCACCCAGCACCACGTGCACGCACACGCAGCTAGAGAAAAGCACCTACCTTTTCACACACTGATGCCTAAGCAAACGCGTGGCCACACACACGCACACATCCGCAAGCGCGCCTACTCCCATCTATTGAGGGAAAGACGGACGAGCAACGTCCTGACAGGCTTGAGGGGAAAAACGTCCGTTGACGGTTGGCGTACTGCACGCCCGCCTACGGGGCTGCAGGGGAATCCACATTTGGAAGGTACCTGAAGATGTGTGCCTGTTCTTGGAGCTCCGCTAGTAGGGTAGCAAAGACACTCGTAGGCAGTACTGAATGCTGCTCCGTGCTACTTCTCCTCCGCTGGCAAATGCTTCACAGTCGCCCGAGGAAAGACGTTTAACAATCGATCTCCAAGAGGAACGAAACACATGATGCCATAAGGCGAAAGAATAGCAGGGCATCTCTTCACAGGCTTGTCCCTGATCTATAGCTGAGGGCAAACACTTGTGTGCTTGTGGGAGAGCCTGTGTCTTTCCTGGAAGCGTTTGGGAGTTTTGCTCAGACGCGTGTTTCCTCAAGTTCAAGAATCAAGATCTAGGATACCTGCAGACAGGTGCCTGTTTGTGTGGAGACAGTCTGTTTGAAACTGTGTTCCTCAGCGCCCGCTCTTTCTCCCCGTCGCTCCACACGCCTGGGAGTCCCTTTCTTTCTCTCCACAAGCACGTGTGTTGACTTCGTCGCACATGTGCATCTGCACAAGCGTTGAGCTCAGCAGAGCGTGTCTCTTGACACTTGATGTGCGTTGGCTGTGTCTGCCTGCTCCAGTGAAGAGAGAAACGGGAAATCATCTTGGTAGAGGCAACAAAGAAAAAGCGAGGCAGGATTGACATCTGCTCAACAGAGACGGATTCCCTGCGCTGACACAATTCACAGTTACACGAGAAGCAATCTGAGCGGTCCGTCGACCGGAGACGTGTTTCCCAAGAGGTCGTTTAGCGAGTGAACAGCAGTGTGCGCGACTTTCAGGAGTGTGCCTGGAAAGTGCCAGAATCACGAGGAGCATCTGTGCAAAAGCTGCTGCCTCTGTGACCGCATTGAGGCACGTTCGCGTGTCTGCGAGTATATAGACGGCTCTTTCGCGTTCACTCCGAGGGAAACGGTCCGCTATTGCTTCTGTGCGCACAGACGCGATTCCCTTGTCTCTTGCGAACACAGGGAACTCTGTGCATCCAAATCTACAGGCTAAGGACGCGTCTGCATATGTTTTGGTGAACAATCGAGTGTGCGTGTTCTGACAGCTGCCTCTATGCAGACGTCTCCACAGAGCCACTTCTGAATGCCCCGCAGCCCAGGACTGAATGGATACACTAACAAGTGCACCGGTGTGAGCAACCACATATGCAGAAGGACGTCTTTCATCTCACAGAAGCGCGAACGTCTTGGCGTTCAAGCACATGGCAGAAACAAGGTGTGAACAGATGAGCTGCTGCTATTTTCTCCGTTCGGCATGCTTCGTTGTAGCTCTCTTGCCGGTCGCCGGCTTAGCGGCTTGCTTTGCGCGACTAGCTCTGGGGAGAGAAGGAGATAGCGCCGGAAACCTCGCCTTTTGCCTTCTTCGGCGCTGGAACCTGGTTGCTGCGCCTTCTCTTTGTCCATGTGCACACACACGATTCCTCAGCGAAAACCATGCAGAAACCTTTCCACGAGCACCCAGGGATGTGCACCCAGCACCACGTGCACGCACACGCAGCTAGAGAAAAGCACCTACCTTTTCACACACTGATGCCTAAGCAAACGCGTGGCCACACACACGCACACATCCGCAAGCGCGCCTACTCCCATCTATTGAGGGAAAGACGGACGAGCTCTTTGGTTGCTCTTCACAGGCTTGTCCCTGATCTATAGCTGAGGGCAAACACTTGTGTGCTTGTGGGAGAGCCTGTGTCTTTCCTGGAAGCGTTTGGGAGTTTTGCTCAGACGCGTGTTTCCTCAAGTTCAAGAATCAAGATCTAGGATACCTGCAGACAGGTGCCTGTTTGTGTGGAGACAGTCTGTTTGAAACTGTGTTCCTCAGCGCCCGCTCTTTCTCCCCGTCGCTCCACACGCCTGGGAGTCCCTTTCTTTCTCTCCACAAGCACGTGTGTTGACTTCGTCGCACATGTGCATCTGCACAAGCGTTGAGCTCAGCAGAGCGTGTCTCTTGACACTTGATGTGCGTTGGCTGTGTCTGCCTGCTCCAGTGAAGAGAGAAACGGGAAATCATCTTGGTAGAGGCAACAAAGAAAAAGCGAGGCAGGATTGACATCTGCTCAACAGAGACGGATTCCCTGCGCTGACACAATTCACAGTTACACGAGAAGCAATCTGAGCGGTCCGTCGACCGGAGACGTGTTTCCCAAGAGGTCGTTTAGCGAGTGAACAGCAGTGTGCGCGACTTTCAGGAGTGTGCCTGGAAAGTGCCAGAATCACGAGGAGCATCTGTGCAAAAGCTGCTGCCTCTGTGACCGCATTGAGGCACGTTCGCGTGTCTGCGAGTATATAGACGGCTCTTTCGCGTTCACTCCGAGGGAAACGGTCCGCTATTGCTTCTGTGCGCACAGACGCGATTCCCTTGTCTCTTGCGAACACAGGGAACTCTGTGCATCCAAATCTACAGGCTAAGGACGCGTCTGCATATGTTTTGGTGAACAATCGAGTGTGCGTGTTCTGACAGCTGCCTCTATGCAGACGTCTCCACAGAGCCACTTCTGAATGCCCCGCAGCCCAGGACTGAATGGATACACTAACAAGTGCACCGGTGTGAGCAACCACATATGCAGAAGGACGTCTTTCATCTCACAGAAGCGCGAACGTCTTGGCGTTCAAGCACATGGCAGAAACAAGGTGTGAACAGATGAGCTGCTGCTATTTTCTCCGTTCGGCATGCTTCGTTGTAGCTCTCTTGCCGGTCGCCGGCTTAGCGGCTTGCTTTGCGCGACTAGCTCTGGGGAGAGAAGGAGATAGCGCCGGAAACCTCGCCTTTTGCCTTCTTCGGCACTGGAACCTGGTTGCTGCGCCTTCTCTTTGTCCATGTGCACACACACGATTCCTCAGCGAAAACCATGCAGAAACCTTTCCACGAGCACCCAGGGATGTGCACCCAGCACCACGTGCACGCACACGCAGCTAGAGAAAAGCACCTACCTTTTCACACACTGATGCCTAAGCAAACGCGTGGCCACACACACGCACACATCCGCAAGCGCGCCTACTCCCATCTATTGAGGGAAAGACGGACGAGCTCTTTGGTTGCTCTTCACAGGCTTGTCCCTGATCTATAGCTGAGGGCAAACACTTGTGTGCTTGTGGGAGAGCCTGTGTCTTTCCTGGAAGCGTTTGGGAGTTTTGCTCAGACGCGTGTTTCCTCAAGTTCAAGAATCAAGATCTAGGATACCTGCAGACAGGTGCCTGTTTGTGTGGAGACAGTCTGTTTGAAACTGTGTTCCTCAGCGCCCGCTCTTTCTCCCCGTCGCTCCACACGCCTGGGAGTCCCTTTCTTTCTCTCCACAAGCACGTGTGTTGACTTCGTCGCACATGTGCATCTGCACAAGCGTTGAGCTCAGCAGAGCGTGTCTCTTGACACTTGATGTGCGTTGGCTGTGTCTGCCTGCTCCAGTGAAGAGAGAAACGGGAAATCATCTTGGTAGAGGCAACAAAGCAAAAGCGAGGCAGGATTGACATCTGCTCAACAGAGACGGATTCCCTGCGCTGACACAGTTCACAGTTACACGAGAAGCAATCTGAGCGGTCCGTCGACCGGAGACGTGTTTCCCAAGAGGTCGTTTAGCGAGTGAACAGCAGTGTGCGCGACTTTCAGGAGTGTGCCTGGAAAGTGCCAGAATCACGAGGAGCATCTGTGCAAAAGCTGCTGCCTCTGTGACCGCATTGAGGCACGTTCGCGTGTCTGCGAGTATATAGACGGCTCTTTCGCGTTCACTCCGAGGGAAACGGTCCGCTATTGCTTCTGTGCGCACAGACGCGATTCCCTTGTCTCTTGCGAACACAGGGAACTCTGTGCATCCAAATCTACAGGCTAAGGACGCGTCTGCATATGTTTTGGTGAACAATCGAGTGTGCGTGTTCTGACAGCTGCCTCTATGCAGACGTCTCCACAGAGCCACTTCTGAATGCCCCGCAGCCCAGGACTGAATGGATACACTAACAAGTGCACCGGTGTGAGCAACCACATATGCAGAAGGACGTCTTTCATCTCACAGAAGCGCGAACGTCTTGGCGTTCAAGCACATGGCAGAAACAAGGTGTGAACAGATGAGCTGCTGCTATTTTCTCCGTTCGGCATGCTTCGTTGTAGCTCTCTTGCCGGTCGCCGGCTTAGCGGCTTGCTTTGCGCGACTAGCTCTGGGGAGAGAAGGAGATAGCGCCGGAAACCTCGCCTTTTGCCTTCTTCGGCGCTGGAACCTGGTTGCTGCGCCTTCTCTTTGTCCATGTGCACACACACGATTCCTCAGCGAAAACCATGCAGAAACCTTTCCACGAGCACCCAGGGATGTGCACCCAGCACCACGTGCACGCACACGCAGCTAGAGAAAAGCACCTACCTTTTCACACACTGATGCCTAAGCAAACGCGTGGCCACACACACGCACACATCCGCAAGCGCGCCTACTCCCATCTATTGAGGGAAAGACGGACGAGCAACGTCCTGACAGGCTTGAGGGGAAAAACGTCCGTTGACGGTTGGCGTACTGCACGCCCGCCTACGGGGCTGCAGGGGAATCCACATTTGGAAGGTACCTGAAGATGTGTGCCTGTTCTTGGAGCTCCGCTAGTAGGGTAGCAAAGACACTCGTAGGCAGTACTGAATGCTGCTCCGTGCTACTTCTCCTCCGCTGGCAAATGCTTCACAGTCGCCCGAGGAAAGACGTTTAACAATCGATCTCCAAGAGGAACGAAACACATGATGCCATAAGGCGAAAGAATAGCAGGGCATCTCTTCACAGGCTTGTCCCTGATCTATAGCTGAGGGCAAACACTTGTGTGCTTGTGGGAGAGCCTGTGTCTTTCCTGGAAGCGTTTGGGAGTTTTGCTCAGACGCGTGTTTCCTCAAGTTCAAGAATCAAGATCTAGGATACCTGCAGACAGGTGCCTGTTTGTGTGGAGACAGTCTGTTTGAAACTGTGTTCCTCAGCGCCCGCTCTTTCTCCCCGTCGCTCCACACGCCTGGGAGTCCCTTTCTTTCTCTCCACAAGCACGTGTGTTGACTTCGTCGCACATGTGCATCTGCACAAGCGTTGAGCTCAGCAGAGCGTGTCTCTTGACACTTGATGTGCGTTGGCTGTGTCTGCCTGCTCCAGTGAAGAGAGAAACGGGAAATCATCTTGGTAGAGGCAACAAAGAAAAAGCGAGGCAGGATTGACATCTGCTCAACAGAGACGGATTCCCTGCGCTGACACAATTCACAGTTACACGAGAAGCAATCTGAGCGGTCCGTCGACCGGAGACGTGTTTCCCAAGAGGTCGTTTAGCGAGTGAACAGCAGTGTGCGCGACTTTCAGGAGTGTGCCTGGAAAGTGCCAGAATCACGAGGAGCATCTGTGCAAAAGCTGCTGCCTCTGTGACCGCATTGAGGCACGTTCGCGTGTCTGCGAGTATATAGACGGCTCTTTCGCGTTCACTCCGAGGGAAACGGTCCGCTATTGCTTCTGTGCGCACAGACGCGATTCCCTTGTCTCTTGCGAACACAGGGAACTCTGTGCATCCAAATCTACAGGCTAAGGACGCGTCTGCATATGTTTTGGTGAACAATCGAGTGTGCGTGTTCTGACAGCTGCCTCTATGCAGACGTCTCCACAGAGCCACTTCTGAATGCCCCGCAGCCCAGGACTGAATGGATACACTAACAAGTGCACCGGTGTGAGCAACCACATATGCAGAAGGACGTCTTTCATCTCACAGAAGCGCGAACGTCTTGGCGTTCAAGCACATGGCAGAAACAAGGTGTGAACAGATGAGCTGCTGCTATTTTCTCCGTTCGGCATGCTTCGTTGTAGCTCTCTTGCCGGTCGCCGGCTTAGCGGCTTGCTTTGCGCGACTAGCTCTGGGGAGAGAAGGAGATAGCGCCGGAAACCTCGCCTTTTGCCTTCTTCGGCGCTGGAACCTGGTTGCTGCGCCTTCTCTTTGTCCATGTGCACACACACGATTCCTCAGCGAAAACCATGCAGAAACCTTTCCACGAGCACCCAGGGATGTGCACCCAGCACCACGTGCACGCACACGCAGCTAGAGAAAAGCACCTACCTTTTCACACACTGATGCCTAAGCAAACGCGTGGCCACACACACGCACACATCCGCAAGCGCGCCTACTCCCATCTATTGAGGGAAAGACGGACGAGCTCTTTGGTTGCTCTTCACAGGCTTGTCCCTGATCTATAGCTGAGGGCAAACACTTGTGTGCTTGTGGGAGAGCCTGTGTCTTTCCTGGAAGCGTTTGGGAGTTTTGCTCAGACGCGTGTTTCCTCAAGTTCAAGAATCAAGATCTAGGATACCTGCAGACAGGTGCCTGTTTGTGTGGAGACAGTCTGTTTGAAACTGTGTTCCTCAGCGCCCGCTCTTTCTCCCCGTCGCTCCACACGCCTGGGAGTCCCTTTCTTTCTCTCCACAAGCACGTGTGTTGACTTCGTCGCACATGTGCATCTGCACAAGCGTTGAGCTCAGCAGAGCGTGTCTCTTGACACTTGATGTGCGTTGGCTGTGTCTGCCTGCTCCAGTGAAGAGAGAAACGGGAAATCATCTTGGTAGAGGCAACAAAGCAAAAGCGAGGCAGGATTGACATCTGCTCAACAGAGACGGATTCCCTGCGCTGACACAGTTCACAGTTACACGAGAAGCAATCTGAGCGGTCTGTCGACCGGAGACGTGTTTCCCAAGAGGTCGTTTAGCGAGTGAACAGCAGTGTGCGCGACTTTCAGGAGTGTGCCTGGAAAGTGCCAGAATCACCAGGAGCATCTGTGCAAAAGCTGCTGCCTCTGTGACCGCATTGAGGCACGTTCGCGTGTCTGCGAGTATATAGACGGCTCTTTCGCGTTCACTCCGAGGGAAACGGTCCGCTATTGCTTCTGTGCGCACAGACGCGATTCCCTTGTCTCTTGCGAACACAGGGAACTCTGTGCATCCAAATCTACAGGCTAAGGACGCGTCTGCATATGTTTTGGTGAACAATCGAGTGTGCGTGTTCTGACAGCTGCCTCTATGCAGACGTCTCCACAGAGCCACTTCTGAATGCCCCGCAGCCCAGGACTGAATGGATACACTAACAAGTGCACCGGTGTGAGCAACCACATATGCAGAAGGACGTCTTTCATCTCACAGAAGCGCGAACGTCTTGGCGTTCAAGCACATGGCAGAAACAAGGTGTGAACAGATGAGCTGCTGCTATTTTCTCCGTTCGGCATGCTTCGTTGTAGCTCTCTTGCCGGTCGCCGGCTTAGCGGCTTGCTTTGCGCGACTAGCTCTGGGGAGAGAAGGAGATAGCGCCGGAAACCTCGCCTTTTGCCTTCTTCGGCGCTGGAACCTGGTTGCTGCGCCTTCTCTTTGTCCATGTGCACACACACGATTCCTCAGCGAAAACCATGCAGAAACCTTTCCACGAGCACCCAGGGATGTGCACCCAGCACCACGTGCACGCACACGCAGCTAGAGAAAAGCACCTACCTTTTCACACACTGATGCCTAAGCAAACGCGTGGCCACACACACGCACACATCCGCAAGCGCGCCTACTCCCATCTATTGAGGGAAAGACGGACGAGCAACGTCCTGACAGGCTTGAGGGGAAAAACGTCCGTTGACGGTTGGCGTACTGCACGCCCGCCTACGGGGCTGCAGGGGAATCCACATTTGGAAGGTACCTGAAGATGTGTGCCTGTTCTTGGAGCTCCGCTAGTAGGGTAGCAAAGACACTCGTAGGCAGTACTGAATGCTGCTCCGTGCTACTTCTCCTCCGCTGGCAAATGCTTCACAGTCGCCCGAGGAAAGACGTTTAACAATCGATCTCCAAGAGGAACGAAACACATGATGCCATAAGGCGAAAGAATAGCAGGGCATCTCTTCACAGGCTTGTCCCTGATCTATAGCTGAGGGCAAACACTTGTGTGCTTGTGGGAGAGCCTGTGTCTTTCCTGGAAGCGTTTGGGAGTTTTGCTCAGACGCGTGTTTCCTCAAGTTCAAGAATCAAGATCTAGGATACCTGCAGACAGGTGCCTGTTTGTGTGGAGACAGTCTGTTTGAAACTGTGTTCCTCAGCGCCCGCTCTTTCTCCCCGTCGCTCCACACGCCTGGGAGTCCCTTTCTTTCTCTCCACAAGCACGTGTGTTGACTTCGTCGCACATGTGCATCTGCACAAGCGTTGAGCTCAGCAGAGCGTGTCTCTTGACACTTGATGTGCGTTGGCTGTGTCTGCCTGCTCCAGTGAAGAGAGAAACGGGAAATCATCTTGGTAGAGGCAACAAAGCAAAAGCGAGGCAGGATCGACATCTGCTCAACAGAGACGGATTCCCTGCGCTGACACAGTTCACAGTTACACGAGAAGCAATCTGAGCGGTCCGTCGACCGGAGACGTGTTTCCCAAGAGGTCGTTTAGCGAGTGAACAGCAGTGTGCGCGACTTTCAGGAGTGTGCCTGGAAAGTGCCAGAATCACGAGGAGCATCTGTGCAAAAGCTGCTGCCTCTGTGACCGCATTGAGGCACGTTCGCGTGTCTGCGAGTATATAGACGGCTCTTTCGCGTTCACTCCGAGGGAAACGGTCCGCTATTGCTTCTGTGTGCACAGACGCGATTCCCTTGTCTCTTGCGAACACAGGGAACTCTGTGCATCCAAATCTACAGGCTAAGGACGCGTCTGCATATGTTTTGGTGAACAATCGAGTGTGCGTGTTCTGACAGCTGCCTCTATGCAGACGTCTCCACAGAGCCACTTCTGAATGCCCCGCAGCCCAGGACTGAATGGATACACTAACAAGTGCACCGGTGTGAGCAACCACATATGCAGAAGGACGTCTTTCATCTCACAGAAGCGCGAACGTCTTGGCGTTCAAGCACATGGCAGAAACAAGGTGTGAACAGATGAGCTGCTGCTATTTTCTCCGTTCGGCATGCTTCGTTGTAGCTCTCTTGCCGGTCGCCGGCTTAGCGGCTTGCTTTGCGCGACTAGCTCTGGGGAGAGAAGGAGATAGCGCCGGAAACCTCGCCTTTTGCCTTCTTCGGCGCTGGAACCTGGTTGCTGCGCCTTCTCTTTGTCCATGTGCACACACACGATTCCTCAGCGAAAACCATGCAGAAACCTTTCCACGAGCACCCAGGGATGTGCACCCAGCACCACGTGCACGCACACGCAGCTAGAGAAAAGCACCTACCTTTTCACACACTGATGCCTAAGCAAACGCGTGGCCACACACACGCACACATCCGCAAGCGCGCCTACTCCCATCTATTGAGAGAAAGACGGACGAGCTCTTTGGTTGCTCTTCACAGGCTTGTCCCTGATCTATAGCTGAGGGCAAACACTTGTGTGCTTGTGGGAGAGCCTGTGTCTTTCCTGGAAGCGTTTGGGAGTTTTGCTCAGACGCGTGTTTCCTCAAGTTCAAGAATCAAGATCTAGGATACCTGCAGACAGGTGCCTGTTTGTGTGGAGACAGTCTGTTTGAAACTGTGTTCCTCAGCGCCCGCTCTTTCTCCCCGTCGCTCCACACGCCTGGGAGTCCCTTTCTTTCTCTCCACAAGCACGTGTGTTGACTTCGTCGCACATGTGCATCTGCACAAGCGTTGAGCTCAGCAGAGCGTGTCTCTTGACACTTGATGTGCGTTGGCTGTGTCTGCCTGCTCCAGTGAAGAGAGAAACGGGAAATCATCTTGGTAGAGGCAACAAAGCAAAAGCGAGGCAGGATTGACATCTGCTCAACAGAGACGGATTCCCTGCGCTGACACAGTTCACAGTTACACGAGAAGCAATCTGAGCGGTCCGTCGACCGGAGACGTGTTTCCCAAGAGGTCGTTTAGCGAGTGAACAGCAGTGTGCGCGACTTTCAGGAGTGTGCCTGGAAAGTGCCAGAATCACCAGGAGCATCTGTGCAAAAGCTGCTGCCTCTGTGACCGCATTGAGGCACGTTCGCGTGTCTGCGAGTATATAGACGGCTCTTTCGCGTTCACTCCGAGGGAAACGGTCCGCTATTGCTTCTGTGCGCACAGACGCGATTCCCTTGTCTCTTGCGAACACAGGGAACTCTGTGCATCCAAATCTACAGGCTAAGGACGCGTCTGCATATGTTTTGGTGAACAATCGAGTGTGCGTGTTCTGACAGCTGCCTCTATGCAGACGTCTCCACAGAGCCACTTCTGAATGCCCCGCAGCCCAGGACTGAATGGATACACTAACAAGTGCACCGGTGTGAGCAACCACATATGCAGAAGGACGTCTTTCATCTCACAGAAGCGCGAACGTCTTGGCGTTCAAGCACATGGCAGAAACAAGGTGTGAAGAGATGAGCTGCTGCTATTTTCTCCGTTCGGCATGCTTCGTTGTAGCTCTCTTGCCGGTCGCCGGCTTAGCGGCTTGCTTTGCGCGACTAGCTCTGGGGAGAGAAGGAGATAGCGCCGGAAACCTCGCCTTTTGCCTTCTTCGGCGCTGGAACCTGGTTGCTGCGCCTTCTCTTTGTCCATGTGCACACACACGATTCCTCAGCGAAAACCATGCAGAAACCTTTCCACGAGCACCCAGGGATGTGCACCCAGCACCACGTGCACGCACACGCAGCTAGAGAAAAGCACCTACCTTTTCACACACTGATGCCTAAGCAAACGCGTGGCCACACACACGCACACATCCGCAAGCGCGCCTACTCCCATCTATTGAGGGAAAGACGGACGAGCTCTTTGGTTGCTCTTCACAGGCTTGTCCCTGATCTATAGCTGAGGGCAAACACTTGTGTGCTTGTGGGAGAGCCTGTGTCTTTCCTGGAAGCGTTTGGGAGTTTTGCTCAGACGCGTGTTTCCTCAAGTTCAAGAATCAAGATCTAGGATACCTGCAGACAGGTGCCTGTTTGTGTGGAGACAGTCTGTTTGAAACTGTGTTCCTCAGCGCCCGCTCTTTCTCCCCGTCGCTCCACACGCCTGGGAGTCCCTTTCTTTCTCTCCACAAGCACGTGTGTTGACTTCGTCGCACATGTGCATCTGCACAAGCGTTGAGCTCAGCAGAGCGTGTCTCTTGACACTTGATGTGCGTTGGCTGTGTCTGCCTGCTCCAGTGAAGAGAGAAACGGGAAATCATCTTGGTAGAGGCAACAAAGCAAAAGCGAGGCAGGATTGACATCTGCTCAACAGAGACGGATTCCCTGCGCTGACACAGTTCACAGTTACACGAGAAGCAATCTGAGCGGTCCGTCGACCGGAGACGTGTTTCCCAAGAGGTCGTTTAGCGAGTGAACAGCAGTGTGCGCGACTTTCAGGAGTGTGCCTGGAAAGTGCCAGAATCACGAGGAGCATCTGTGCAAAAGCTGCTGCCTCTGTGACCGCATTGAGGCACGTTCGCGTGTCTGCGAGTATATAGACGGCTCTTTCGCGTTCACTCCGAGGGAAACGGTCCGCTATTGCTTCTGTGCGCACAGACACGATTCCCTTGTCTCTTGCGAACACAGGGAACTCTGTGCATCCAAATCTACAGGCTAAGGACGCGTCTGCATATGTTTTGGTGAACAATCGAGTGTGCGTGTTCTGACAGCTGCCTCTATGCAGACGTCTCCACAGAGCCACTTCTGAATGCCCCGCAGCCCAGGACTGAATGGATACACTAACAAGTGCACCGGTGTGAGCAACCACATATGCAGAAGGACGTCTTTCATCTCACAGAAGCGCGAACGTCTTGGCGTTCAAGCACATGGCAGAAACAAGGTGTGAACAGATGAGCTGCTGCTATTTTCTCCGTTCGGCATGCTTCGTTGTAGCTCTCTTGCCGGTCGCCGGCTTAGCGGCTTGCTTTGCGCGACTAGCTCTGGGGAGAGAAGGAGATAGCGCCGGAAACCTCGCCTTTTGCCTTCTTCGGCGCTGGAACCTGGTTGCTGCGCCTTCTCTTTGTCCATGTGCACACACACGATTCCTCAGCGAAAACCATGCAGAAACCTTTCCACGAGCACCCAGGGATGTGCACCCAGCACCACGTGCACGCACACGCAGCTAGAGAAAAGCACCTACCTTTTCACACACTGATGCCTAAGCAAACGCGTGGCCACACACACGCACACATCCGCAAGCGCGCCTACTCCCATCTATTGAGGGAAAGACGGACGAGCTCTTTGGTTGCTCTTCACAGGCTTGTCCCTGATCTATAGCTGAGGGCAAACACTTGTGTGCTTGTGGGAGAGCCTGTGTCTTTCCTGGAAGCGTTTGGGAGTTTTGCTCAGACGCGTGTTTCCTCAAGTTCAAGAATCAAGATCTAGGATACCTGCAGACAGGTGCCTGTTTGTGTGGAGACAGTCTGTTTGAAACTGTGTTCCTCAGCGCCCGCTCTTTCTCCCCGTCGCTCCACACGCCTGGGAGTCCCTTTCTTTCTCTCCACAAGCACGTGTGTTGACTTCGTCGCACATGTGCATCTGCACAAGCGTTGAGCTCAGCAGAGCGTGTCTCTTGACACTTGATGTGCGTTGGCTGTGTCTGCGTGCTCCAGTGAAGAGAGAAACGGGAAATCATCTTGGTAGAGGCAACAAAGCAAAAGCGAGGCAGGATTGACATCTGCTCAACAGAGACGGATTCCCTGCGCTGACACAGTTCACAGTTACACGAGAAGCAATCTGAGCGGTCCGTCGACCGGAGACGTGTTTCCCAAGAGGTCGTTTAGCGAGTGAACAGCAGTGTGCGCGACTTTCAGGAGTGTGCCTGGAAAGTGCCAGAATCACGAGGAGCATCTGTGCAAAAGCTGCTGCCTCTGTGACCGCATTGAGGCACGTTCGCGTGTCTGCGAGTATATAGACGGCTCTTTCGCGTTCACTCCGAGGGAAACGGTCCGCTATTGCTTCTGTGCGCACAGACGCGATTCCCTTGTCTCTTGCGAACACAGGGAACTCTGTGCATCCAAATCTACAGGCTAAGGACGCGTCTGCATATGTTTTGGTGAACAATCGAGTGTGCGTGTTCTGACAGCTGCCTCTATGCAGACGTCTCCACAGAGCCACTTCTGAATGCCCCGCAGCCCAGGACTGAATGGATACACTAACAAGTGCACCGGTGTGAGCAACCACATATGCAGAAGGACGTCTTTCATCTCACAGAAGCGCGAACGTCTTGGCGTTCAAGCACATGGCAGAAACAAGGTGTGAACAGATGAGCTGCTGCTATTTTCTCCGTTCGGCATGCTTCGTTGTAGCTCTCTTGCCGGTCGCCGGCTTAGCGGCTTGCTTTGCGCGACTAGCTCTGGGGAGAGAAGGAGATAGCGCCGGAAACCTCGCCTTTTGCCTTCTTCGGCGCTGGAACCTGGTTGCTGCGCCTTCTCTTTGTCCATGTGCACACACACGATTCCTCAGCGAAAACCATGCAGAAACCTTTCCACGAGCACCCAGGGATGTGCACCCAGCACCACGTGCACGCACACGCAGCTAGAGAAAAGCACCTACCTTTTCACACACTGATGCCTAAGCAAACGCGTGGCCACACACGCACACATCCGCAAGCGCGCCTACTCCCATCTATTGAGGGAAAGACGGACGAGCTCTTTGGTTGCTCTTCACAGGCTTGTCCCTGATCTATAGCTGAGGGCAAACACTTGTGTGCTTGTGGGAGAGCCTGTGTCTTTCCTGGAAGCGTTTGGGAGTTTTGCTCAGACGCGTGTTTCCTCAAGTTCAAGAATCAAGATCTAGGATACCTGCAGACAGGTGCCTGTTTGTGTGGAGACAGTCTGTTTGAAACTGTGTTCCTCAGCGCCCGCTCTTTCTCCCCGTCGCTCCACACGCCTGGGAGTCCCTTTCTTTCTCTCCACAAGCACGTGTGTTGACTTCGTCGCACATGTGCATCTGCACAAGCGTTGAGCTCAGCAGAGCGTGTCTCTTGACACTTGATGTGCGTTGGCTGTGTCTGCCTGCTCCAGTGAAGAGAGAAACGGGAAATCATCTTGGTAGAGGCAACAAAGCAAAAGCGAGGCAGGATTGACATCTGCTCAACAGAGACGGATTCCCTGCGCTGACACAGTTCACAGTTACACGAGAAGCAATCTGAGCGGTCCGTCGACCGGAGACGTGTTTCCCAAGAGGTCGTTTAGCGAGTGAACAGCAGTGTGCGCGACTTTCAGGAGTGTGCCTGGAAAGTGCCAGAATCACCAGGAGCATCTGTGCAAAAGCTGCTGCCTCTGTGACCGCATTGAGGCACGTTCGCGTGTCTGCGAGTATATAGACGGCTCTTTCGCGTTCACTCCGAGGGAAACGGTCCGCTATTGCTTCTGTGCGCACAGACGCGATTCCCTTGTCTCTTGCGAACACAGGGAACTCTGTGCATCCAAATCTACAGGCTAAGGACGCGTCTGCATATGTTTTGGTGAACAATCGAGTGTGCGTGTTCTGACAGCTGCCTCTATGCAGACGTCTCCACAGAGCCACTTCTGAATGCCCCGCAGCCCAGGACTGAATGGATACACTAACAAGTGCACCGGTGTGAGCAACCACATATGCAGAAGGACGTCTTTCATCTCACAGAAGCGCGAACGTCTTGGCGTTCAAGCACATGGCAGAAACAAGGTGTGAACAGATGAGCTGCTGCTATTTTCTCCGTTCGGCATGCTTCGTTGTAGCTCTCTTGCCGGTCGCCGGCTTAGCGGCTTGCTTTGCGCGACTAGCTCTGGGGAGAGAAGGAGATAGCGCCGGAAACCTCGCCTTTTGCCTTCTTCGGCGCTGGAACCTGGTTGCTGCGCCTTCTCTTTGTCCATGTGCACACACACGATTCCTCAGCGAAAACCATGCAGAAACCTTTCCACGAGCACCCAGGGATGTGCACCCAGCACCACGTGCACGCACACGCAGCTAGAGAAAAGCACCTACCTTTTCACACACTGATGCCTAAGCAAACGCGTGGCCACACACACGCACACATCCGCAAGCGCGCCTACTCCCATCTATTGAGGGAAAGACGGACGAGCTCTTTGGTTGCTCTTCACAGGCTTGTCCCTGATCTATAGCTGAGGGCAAACACTTGTGTGCTTGTGGGAGAGCCTGTGTCTTTCCTGGAAGCGTTTGGGAGTTTTGCTCAGACGCGTGTTTCCTCAAGTTCAAGAATCAAGATCTAGGATACCTGCAGACAGGTGCCTGTTTGTGTGGAGACAGTCTGTTTGAAACTGTGTTCCTCAGCGCCCGCTCTTTCTCCCCGTCGCTCCACACGCCTGGGAGTCCCTTTCTTTCTCTCCACAAGCACGTGTGTTGACTTCGTCGCACATGTGCATCTGCACAAGCGTTGAGCTCAGCAGAGCGTGTCTCTTGACACTTGATGTGCGTTGGCTGTGTCTGCCTGCTCCAGTGAAGAGAGAAACGGGAAATCATCTTGGTAGAGGCAACAAAGCAAAAGCGAGGCAGGATTGACATCTGCTCAACAGAGACGGATTCCCTGCGCTGACACAGTTCACAGTTACACGAGAAGCAATCTGAGCGGTCCGTCGACCGGAGACGTGTTTCCCAAGAGGTCGTTTAGCGAGTGAACAGCAGTGTGCGCGACTTTCAGGAGTGTGCCTGGAAAGTGCCAGAATCACCAGGAGCATCTGTGCAAAAGCTGCTGCCTCTGTGACCGCATTGAGGCACGTTCGCGTGTCTGCGAGTATATAGACGGCTCTTTCGCGTTCACTCCGAGGGAAACGGTCCGCTATTGCTTCTGTGCGCACAGACGCGATTCCCTTGTCTCTTGCGAACACAGGGAACTCTGTGCATCCAAATCTACAGGCTAAGGACGCGTCTGCATATGTTTTGGTGAACAATCGAGTGTGCGTGTTCTGACAGCTGCCTCTATGCAGACGTCTCCACAGAGCCACTTCTGAATGCCCCGCAGCCCAGGACTGAATGGATACACTAACAAGTGCACCGGTGTGAGCAACCACATATGCAGAAGGACGTCTTTCATCTCACAGAAGCGCGAACGTCTTGGCGTTCAAGCACATGGCAGAAACAAGGTGTGAACAGATGAGCTGCTGCTATTTTCTCCGTTCGGCATGCTTCGTTGTAGCTCTCTTGCCGGTCGCCGGCTTAGCGGCTTGCTTTGCGCGACTAGCTCTGGGGAGAGAAGGAGATAGCGCCGGAAACCTCGCCTTTTGCCTTCTTCGGCGCTGGAACCTGGTTGCTGCGCCTTCTCTTTGTCCATGTGCACACACACGATTCCTCAGCGAAAACCATGCAGAAACCTTTCCACGAGCACCCAGGGATGTGCACCCAGCACCACGTGCACGCACACGCAGCTAGAGAAAAGCACCTACCTTTTCACACACTGATGCCTAAGCAAACGCGTGGCCACACACACGCACACATCCGCAAGCGCGCCTACTCCCATCTATTGAGGGAAAGACGGACGAGCTCTTTGGTTGCTCTTCACAGGCTTGTCCCTGATCTATAGCTGAGGGCAAACACTTGTGTGCTTGTGGGAGAGCCTGTGTCTTTCCTGGAAGCGTTTGGGAGTTTTGCTCAGACGCGTGTTTCCTCAAGTTCAAGAATCAAGATCTAGGATACCTGCAGACAGGTGCCTGTTTGTGTGGAGACAGTCTGTTTGAAACTGTGTTCCTCAGCGCCCGCTCTTTCTCCCCGTCGCTCCACACGCCTGGGAGTCCCTTTCTTTCTCTCCACAAGCACGTGTGTTGACTTCGTCGCACATGTGCATCTGCACAAGCGTTGAGCTCAGCAGAGCGTGTCTCTTGACACTTGATGTGCGTTGGCTGTGTCTGCCTGCTCCAGTGAAGAGAGAAACGGGAAATCATCTTGGTAGAGGCAACAAAGCAAAAGCGAGGCAGGATTGACATCTGCTCAACAGAGACGGATTCCCTGCGCTGACACAGTTCACAGTTAGACGAGAAGCAATCTGAGCGGTCCGTCGACCGGAGACGTGTTTCCCAAGAGGTCGTTTAGCGAGTGAACAGCAGTGTGCGCGACTTTCAGGAGTGTGCCTGGAAAGTGCCAGAATCACCAGGAGCATCTGTGCAAAAGCTGCTGCCTCTGTGACCGCATTGAGGCACGTTCGCGTGTCTGCGAGTATATAGACGGCTCTTTCGCGTTCACTCCGAGGGAAACGGTCCGCTATTGCTTCTGTGCGCACAGACGCGATTCCCTTGTCTCTTGCGAACACAGGGAACTCTGTGCATCCAAATCTACAGGCTAAGGACGCGTCTGCATATGTTTTGGTGAACAATCGAGTGTGCGTGTTCTGACAGCTGCCTCTATGCAGACGTCTCCACAGAGCCACTTCTGAATGCCCCGCAGCCCAGGACTGAATGGATACACTAACAAGTGCACCGGTGTGAGCAACCACATATGCAGAAGGACGTCTTTCATCTCACAGAAGCGCGAACGTCTTGGCGTTCAAGCACATGGCAGAAACAAGGTGTGAACAGATGAGCTGCTGCTATTTTCTCCGTTCGGCATGCTTCGTTGTAGCTCTCTTGCCGGTCGCCGGCTTAGCGGCTTGCTTTGCGCGACTAGCTCTGGGGAGAGAAGGAGATAGCGCCGGAAACCTCGCCTTTTGCCTTCTTCGGCGCTGGAACCTGGTTGCTGCGCCTTCTCTTTGTCCATGTGCACACACACGATTCCTCAGCGAAAACCATGCAGAAACCTTTCCACGAGCACCCAGGGATGTGCACCCAGCACCACGTGCACGCACACGCAGCTAGAGAAAAGCACCTACCTTTTCACACACTGATGCCTAAGCAAACGCGTGGCCACACACACGCACACATCCGCAAGCGCGCCTACTCCCATCTATTGAGGGAAAGACGGACGAGCTCTTTGGTTGCTCTTCACAGGCTTGTCCCTGATCTATAGCTGAGGGCAAACACTTGTGTGCTTGTGGGAGAGCCTGTGTCTTTCCTGGAAGCGTTTGGGAGTTTTGCTCAGACGCGTGTTTCCTCAAGTTCAAGAATCAAGATCTAGGATACCTGCAGACAGGTGCCTGTTTGTGTGGAGACAGTCTGTTTGAAACTGTGTTCCTCAGCGCCCGCTCTTTCTCCCCGTCGCTCCACACGCCTGGGAGTCCCTTTCTTTCTCTCCACAAGCACGTGTGTTGACTTCGTCGCACATGTGCATCTGCACAAGCGTTGAGCTCAGCAGAGCGTGTCTCTTGACACTTGATGTGCGTTGGCTGTGTCTGCCTGCTCCAGTGAAGAGAGAAACGGGAAATCATCTTGGTAGAGGCAACAAAGCAAAAGCGAGGCAGGATTGACATCTGCTCAACAGAGACGGATTCCCTGCGCTGACACAGTTCACAGTTAGACGAGAAGCAATCTGAGCGGTCCGTCGACCGGAGACGTGTTTCCCAAGAGGTCGTTTAGCGAGTGAACAGCAGTGTGCGCGACTTTCAGGAGTGTGCCTGGAAAGTGCCAGAATCACCAGGAGCATCTGTGCAAAAGCTGCTGCCTCTGTGACCGCATTGAGGCACGTTCGCGTGTCTGCGAGTATATAGACGGCTCTTTCGCGTTCACTCCGAGGGAAACGGTCCGCTATTGCTTCTGTGCGCACAGACGCGATTCCCTTGTCTCTTGCGAACACAGGGAACTCTGTGCATCCAAATCTACAGGCTAAGGACGCGTCTGCATATGTTTTGGTGAACAATCGAGTGTGCGTGTTCTGACAGCTGCCTCTATGCAGACGTCTCCACAGAGCCACTTCTGAATGCCCCGCAGCCCAGGACTGAATGGATACACTAACAAGTGCACCGGTGTGAGCAACCACATATGCAGAAGGACGTCTTTCATCTCACAGAAGCGCGAACGTCTTGGCGTTCAAGCACATGGCAGAAACAAGGTGTGAACAGATGAGCTGCTGCTATTTTCTCCGTTCGGCATGCTTCGTTGTAGCTCTCTTGCCGGTCGCCGGCTTAGCGGCTTGCTTTGCGCGACTAGCTCTGGGGAGAGAAGGAGATAGCGCCGGAAACCTCGCCTTTTGCCTTCTTCGGCGCTGGAACCTGGTTGCTGCGCCTTCTCTTTGTCCATGTGCACACACACGATTCCTCAGCGAAAACCATGCAGAAACCTTTCCACGAGCACCCAGGGATGTGCACCCAGCACCACGTGCACGCACACGCAGCTAGAGAAAAGCACCTACCTTTTCACACACTGATGCCTAAGCAAACGCGTGGCCACACACACGCACACATCCGCAAGCGCGCCTACTCCCATCTATTGAGAGAAAGACGGACGAGCTCTTTGGTTGCTCTTCACAGGCTTGTCCCTGATCTATAGCTGAGGGCAAACACTTGTGTGCTTGTGGGAGAGCCTGTGTCTTTCCTGGAAGCGTTTGGGAGTTTTGCTCAGACGCGTGTTTCCTCAAGTTCAAGAATCAAGATCTAGGATACCTGCAGACAGGTGCCTGTTTGTGTGGAGACAGTCTGTTTGAAACTGTGTTCCTCAGCGCCCGCTCTTTCTCCCCGTCGCTCCACACGCCTGGGAGTCCCTTTCTTTCTCTCCACAAGCACGTGTGTTGACTTCGTCGCACATGTGCATCTGCACAAGCGTTGAGCTCAGCAGAGCGTGTCTCTTGACACTTGATGTGCGTTGGCTGTGTCTGCCTGCTCCAGTGAAGAGAGAAACGGGAAATCATCTTGGTAGAGGCAACAAAGCAAAAGCGAGGCAGGATTGACATCTGCTCAACAGAGACGGATTCCCTGCGCTGACACAGTTCACAGTTACACGAGAAGCAATCTGAGCGGTCCGTCGACCGGAGACGTGTTTCCCAAGAGGTCGTTTAGCGAGTGAACAGCAGTGTGCGCGACTTTCAGGAGTGTGCCTGGAAAGTGCCAGAATCACCAGGAGCATCTGTGCAAAAGCTGCTGCCTCTGTGACCGCATTGAGGCACGTTCGCGTGTCTGCGAGTATATAGACGGCTCTTTCGCGTTCACTCCGAGGGAAACGGTCCGCTATTGCTTCTGTGCGCACAGACGCGATTCCCTTGTCTCTTGCGAACACAGGGAACTCTGTGCATCCAAATCTACAGGCTAAGGACGCGTCTGCATATGTTTTGGTGAACAATCGAGTGTGCGTGTTCTGACAGCTGCCTCTATGCAGACGTCTCCACAGAGCCACTTCTGAATGCCCCGCAGCCCAGGACTGAATGGATACACTAACAAGTGCACCGGTGTGAGCAACCACATATGCAGAAGGACGTCTTTCATCTCACAGAAGCGCGAACGTCTTGGCGTTCAAGCACATGGCAGAAACAAGGTGTGAACAGATGAGCTGCTGCTATTTTCTCCGTTCGGCATGCTTCGTTGTAGCTCTCTTGCCGGTCGCCGGCTTAGCGGCTTGCTTTGCGCGACTAGCTCTGGGGAGAGAAGGAGATAGCGCCGGAAACCTCGCCTTTTGCCTTCTTCGGCGCTGGAACCTGGTTGCTGCGCCTTCTCTTTGTCCATGTGCACACACACGATTCCTCAGCGAAAACCATGCAGAAACCTTTCCACGAGCACCCAGGGATGTGCACCCAGCACCACGTGCACGCACACGCAGCTAGAGAAAAGCACCTACCTTTTCACACACTGATGCCTAAGCAAACGCGTGGCCACACACACGCACACATCCGCAAGCGCGCCTACTCCCATCTATTGAGAGAAAGACGGACGAGCTCTTTGGTTGCTCTTCACAGGCTTGTCCCTGATCTATAGCTGAGGGCAAACACTTGTGTGCTTGTGGGAGAGCCTGTGTCTTTCCTGGAAGCGTTTGGGAGTTTTGCTCAGACGCGTGTTTCCTCAAGTTCAAGAATCAAGATCTAGGATACCTGCAGACAGGTGCCTGTTTGTGTGGAGACAGTCTGTTTGAAACTGTGTTCCTCAGCGCCCGCTCTTTCTCCCCGTCGCTCCACACGCCTGGGAGTCCCTTTCTTTCTCTCCACAAGCACGTGTGTTGACTTCGTCGCACATGTGCATCTGCACAAGCGTTGAGCTCAGCAGAGCGTGTCTCTTGACACTTGATGTGCGTTGGCTGTGTCTGCCTGCTCCAGTGAAGAGAGAAACGGGAAATCATCTTGGTAGAGGCAACAAAGCAAAAGCGAGGCAGGATTGACATCTGCTCAACAGAGACGGATTCCCTGCGCTGACACAGTTCACAGTTACACGAGAAGCAATCTGAGCGGTCCGTCGACCGGAGACGTGTTTCCCAAGAGGTCGTTTAGCGAGTGAACAGCAGTGTGCGCGACTTTCAGGAGTGTGCCTGGAAAGTGCCAGAATCACGAGGAGCATCTGTGCAAAAGCTGCTGCCTCTGTGACCGCATTGAGGCACGTTCGCCTGTCTGCGAGTATATAGACGGCTCTTTCGCGTTCACTCCGAGGGAAACGGTCCGCTATTGCTTCTGTGCGCACAGACGCGATTCCCTTGTCTCTTGCGAACACAGGGAACTCTGTGCATCCAAATCTACAGGCTAAGGACGCGTCTGCATATGTTTTGGTGAACAATCGAGTGTGCGTGTTCTGACAGCTGCCTCTATGCAGACGTCTCCACAGAGCCACTTCTGAATGCCCCGCAGCCCAGGACTGAATGGATACACTAACAAGTGCACCGGTGTGAGCAACCACATATGCAGAAGGACGTCTTTCATCTCACAGAAGCGCGAACGTCTTGGCGTTCAAGCACATGGCAGAAACAAGGTGTGAACAGATGAGCTGCTGCTATTTTCTCCGTTCGGCATGCTTCGTTGTAGCTCTCTTGCCGGTCGCCGGCTTAGCGGCTTGCTTTGCGCGACTAGCTCTGGGGAGAGAAGGAGATAGCGCCGGAAACCTCGCCTTTTGCCTTCTTCGGCGCTGGAACCTGGTTGCTGCGCCTTCTCTTTGTCCATGTGCACACACACGATTCCTCAGCGAAAACCATGCAGAAACCTTTCCACGAGCACCCAGGGATGTGCACCCAGCACCACGTGCACGCACACGCAGCTAGAGAAAAGCACCTACCTTTTCACACACTGATGCCTAAGCAAACGCGTGGCCACACACACGCACACATCCGCAAGCGCGCCTACTCCCATCTATTGAGGGAAAGACGGACGAGCTCTTTGGTTGCTCTTCACAGGCTTGTCCCTGATCTATAGCTGAGGGCAAACACTTGTGTGCTTGTGGGAGAGCCTGTGTCTTTCCTGGAAGCGTTTGGGAGTTTTGCTCAGACGCGTGTTTCCTCAAGTTCAAGAATCAAGATCTAGGATACCTGCAGACAGGTGCCTGTTTGTGTGGAGACAGTCTGTTTGAAACTGTGTTCCTCAGCGCCCGCTCTTTCTCCCCGTCGCTCCACACGCCTGGGAGTCTCTTTCTTTCTCTCCACAAGCACGTGTGTTGACTTCGTCGCACATGTGCATCTGCACAAGCGTTGAGCTCAGCAGAGCGTGTCTCTTGACACTTGATGTGCGTTGGCTGTGTCTGCCTGCTCCAGTGAAGAGAGAAACGGGAAATCATCTTGGTAGAGGCAACAAAGCAAAAGCGAGGCAGGATTGACATCTGCTCAACAGAGACGGATTCCCTGCGCTGACACAGTTCACAGTTACACGAGAAGCAATCTGAGCGGTCTGTCGACCGGAGACGTGTTTCCCAAGAGGTCGTTTAGCGAGTGAACAGCAGTGTGCGCGACTTTCAGGAGTGTGCCTGGAAAGTGCCAGAATCACCAGGAGCATCTGTGCAAAAGCTGCTGCCTCTGTGACCGCATTGAGGCACGTTCGCGTGTCTGCGAGTATATAGACGGCTCTTTCGCGTTCACTCCGAGGGAAACGGTCCGCTATTGCTTCTGTGCGCACAGACGCGATTCCCTTGTCTCTTGCGAACACAGGGAACTCTGTGCATCCAAATCTACAGGCTAAGGACGCGTCTGCATATGTTTTGGTGAACAATCGAGTGTGCGTGTTCTGACAGCTGCCTCTATGCAGACGTCTCCACAGAGCCACTTCTGAATGCCCCGCAGCCCAGGACTGAATGGATACACTAACAAGTGCACCGGTGTGAGCAACCACATATGCAGAAGGACGTCTTTCATCTCACAGAAGCGCGAACGTCTTGGCGTTCAAGCACATGGCAGAAACAAGGTGTGAACAGATGAGCTGCTGCTATTTTCTCCGTTCGGCATGCTTCGTTGTAGCTCTCTTGCCGGTCGCCGGCTTAGCGGCTTGCTTTGCGCGACTAGCTCTGGGGAGAGAAGGAGATAGCGCCGGAAACCTCGCCTTTTGCCTTCTTCGGCGCTGGAACCTGGTTGCTGCGCCTTCTCTTTGTCCATGTGCACACACACGATTCCTCAGCGAAAACCATGCAGAAACCTTTCCACGAGCACCCAGGGATGTGCACCCAGCACCACGTGCACGCACACGCAGCTAGAGAAAAGCACCTACCTTTTCACACACTGATGCCTAAGCAAACGCGTGGCCACACACACGCACACATCCGCAAGCGCGCCTACTCCCATCTATTGAGAGAAAGACGGACGAGCTCTTTGGTTGCTCTTCACAGGCTTGTCCCTGATCTATAGCTGAGGGCAAACACTTGTGTGCTTGTGGGAGAGCCTGTGTCTTTCCTGGAAGCGTTTGGGAGTTTTGCTCAGACGCGTGTTTCCTCAAGTTCAAGAATCAAGATCTAGGATACCTGCAGACAGGTGCCTGTTTGTGTGGAGACAGTCTGTTTGAAACTGTGTTCCTCAGCGCCCGCTCTTTCTCCCCGTCGCTCCACACGCCTGGGAGTCCCTTTCTTTCTCTCCACAAGCACGTGTGTTGACTTCGTCGCACATGTGCATCTGCACAAGCGTTGAGCTCAGCAGAGCGTGTCTCTTGACACTTGATGTGCGTTGGCTGTGTCTGCCTGCTCCAGTGAAGAGAGAAACGGGAAATCATCTTGGTAGAGGCAACAAAGCAAAAGCGAGGCAGGATTGACATCTGCTCAACAGAGACGGATTCCCTGCGCTGACACAGTTCACAGTTACACGAGAAGCAATCTGAGCGGTCCGTCGACCGGAGACGTGTTTCCCAAGAGGTCGTTTAGCGAGTGAACAGCAGTGTGCGCGACTTTCAGGAGTGTGCCTGGAAAGTGCCAGAATCACCAGGAGCATCTGTGCAAAAGCTGCTGCCTCTGTGACCGCATTGAGGCACGTTCGCGTGTCTGCGAGTATATAGACGGCTCTTTCGCGTTCACTCCGAGGGAAACGGTCCGCTATTGCTTCTGTGCGCACAGACGCGATTCCCTTGTCTCTTGCGAACACAGGGAACTCTGTGCATCCAAATCTACAGGCTAAGGACGCGTCTGCATATGTTTTGGTGAACAATCGAGTGTGCGTGTTCTGACAGCTGCCTCTATGCAGACGTCTCCACAGAGCCACTTCTGAATGCCCCGCAGCCCAGGACTGAATGGATACACTAACAAGTGCACCGGTGTGAGCAACCACATATGCAGAAGGACGTCTTTCATCTCACAGAAGCGCGAACGTCTTGGCGTTCAAGCACATGGCAGAAACAAGGTGTGAAGAGATGAGCTGCTGCTATTTTCTCCGTTCGGCATGCTTCGTTGTAGCTCTCTTGCCGGTCGCCGGCTTAGCGGCTTGCTTTGCGCGACTAGCTCTGGGGAGAGAAGGAGATAGCGCCGGAAACCTCGCCTTTTGCCTTCTTCGGCGCTGGAACCTGGTTGCTGCGCCTTCTCTTTGTCCATGTGCACACACACGATTCCTCAGCGAAAACCATGCAGAAACCTTTCCACGAGCACCCAGGGATGTGCACCCAGCACCACGTGCACGCACACGCAGCTAGAGAAAAGCACCTACCTTTTCACACACTGATGCCTAAGCAAACGCGTGGCCACACACACGCACACATCCGCAAGCGCGCCTACTCCCATCTATTGAGAGAAAGACGGACGAGCTCTTTGGTTGCTCTTCACAGGCTTGTCCCTGATCTATAGCTGAGGGCAAACACTTGTGTGCTTGTGGGAGAGCCTGTGTCTTTCCTGGAAGCGTTTGGGAGTTTTGCTCAGACGCGTGTTTCCTCAAGTTCAAGAATCAAGATCTAGGATACCTGCAGACAGGTGCCTGTTTGTGTGGAGACAGTCTGTTTGAAACTGTGTTCCTCAGCGCCCGCTCTTTCTCCCCGTCGCTCCACACGCCTGGGAGTCCCTTTCTTTCTCTCCACAAGCACGTGTGTTGACTTCGTCGCACATGTGCATCTGCACAAGCGTTGAGCTCAGCAGAGCGTGTCTCTTGACACTTGATGTGCGTTGGCTGTGTCTGCCTGCTCCAGTGAAGAGAGAAACGGGAAATCATCTTGGTAGAGGCAACAAAGCAAAAGCGAGGCAGGATTGACATCTGCTCAACAGAGACGGATTCCCTGCGCTGACACAGTTCACAGTTACACGAGAAGCAATCTGAGCGGTCCGTCGACCGGAGACGTGTTTCCCAAGAGGTCGTTTAGCGAGTGAACAGCAGTGTGCGCGACTTTCAGGAGTGTGCCTGGAAAGTGCCAGAATCACGAGGAGCATCTGTGCAAAAGCTGCTGCCTCTGTGACCGCATTGAGGCACGTTCGCGTGTCTGCGAGTATATAGACGGCTCTTTCGCGTTCACTCCGAGGGAAACGGTCCGCTATTGCTTCTGTGCGCACAGACGCGATTCCCTTGTCTCTTGCGAACACAGGGAACTCTGTGCATCCAAATCTACAGGCTAAGGACGCGTCTGCATATGTTTTGGTGAACAATCGAGTGTGCGTGTTCTGACAGCTGCCTCTATGCAGACGTCTCCACAGAGCCACTTCTGAATGCCCCGCAGCCCAGGACTGAATGGATACACTAACAAGTGCACCGGTGTGAGCAACCACATATGCAGAAGGACGTCTTTCATCTCACAGAAGCGCGAACGTCTTGGCGTTCAAGCACATGGCAGAAACAAGGTGTGAACAGATGAGCTGCTGCTATTTTCTCCGTTCGGCATGCTTCGTTGTAGCTCTCTTGCCGGTCGCCGGCTTAGCGGCTTGCTTTGCGCGACTAGCTCTGGGGAGAGAAGGAGATAGCGCCGGAAACCTCGCCTTTTGCCTTCTTCGGCGCTGGAACCTGGTTGCTGCGCCTTCTCTTTGTCCATGTGCACACACACGATTCCTCAGCGAAAACCATGCAGAAACCTTTCCACGAGCACCCAGGGATGTGCACCCAGCACCACGTGCACGCACACGCAGCTAGAGAAAAGCACCTACCTTTTCACACACTGATGCCTAAGCAAACGCGTGGCCACACACACGCACACATCCGCAAGCGCGCCTACTCCCATCTATTGAGGGAAAGACGGACGAGCTCTTTGGTTGCTCTTCACAGGCTTGTCCCTGATCTATAGCTGAGGGCAAACACTTGTGTGCTTGTGGGAGAGCCTGTGTCTTTCCTGGAAGCGTTTGGGAGTTTTGCTCAGACGCGTGTTTCCTCAAGTTCAAGAATCAAGATCTAGGATACCTGCAGACAGGTGCCTGTTTGTGTGGAGACAGTCTGTTTGAAACTGTGTTCCTCAGCGCCCGCTCTTTCTCCCCGTCGCTCCACACGCCTGGGAGTCTCTTTCTTTCTCTCCACAAGCACGTGTGTTGACTTCGTCGCACATGTGCATCTGCACAAGCGTTGAGCTCAGCAGAGCGTGTCTCTTGACACTTGATGTGCGTTGGCTGTGTCTGCCTGCTCCAGTGAAGAGAGAAACGGGAAATCATCTTGGTAGAGGCAACAAAGCAAAAGCGAGGCAGGATTGACATCTGCTCAACAGAGACGGATTCCCTGCGCTGACACAGTTCACAGTTAGACGAGAAGCAATCTGAGCGGTCTGTCGACCGGAGACGTGTTTCACAAGAGGTCGTTTAGCGAGTGAACAGCAGTGTGCGCGACTTTCAGGAGTGTGCCTGGAAAGTGCCAGAATCACCAGGAGCATCTGTGCAAAAGCTGCTGCCTCTGTGACCGCATTGAGGCACGTTCGCGTGTCTGCGAGTATATAGACGGCTCTTTCGCGTTCACTCCGAGGGAAACGGTCCGCTATTGCTTCTGTGCGCACAGACGCGATTCCCTTGTCTCTTGCGAACACAGGGAACTCTGTGCATCCAAATCTACAGGCTAAGGACGCGTCTGCATATGTTTTGGTGAACAATCGAGTGTGCGTGTTCTGACAGCTGCCTCTATGCAGACGTCTCCACAGAGCCACTTCTGAATGCCCCGCAGCCCAGGACTGAATGGATACACTAACAAGTGCACCGGTGTGAGCAACCACATATGCAGAAGGACGTCTTTCATCTCACAGAAGCGCGAACGTCTTGGCGTTCAAGCACATGGCAGAAACAAGGTGTGAACAGATGAGCTGCTGCTATTTTCTCCGTTCGGCATGCTTCGTTGTAGCTCTCTTGCCGGTCGCCGGCTTAGCGGCTTGCTTTGCGCGACTAGCTCTGGGGAGAGAAGGAGATAGCGCCGGAAACCTCGCCTTTTGCCTTCTTCGGCGCTGGAACCTGGTAGCTGCGCCTTCTCTTTGTCCATGTGCACACACACGATTCCTCAGCGAAAACCATGCAGAAACCTTTCCACGAGCACCCAGGGATGTGCACCCAGCACCACGTGCACGCACACGCAGCTAGAGAAAAGCACCTACCTTTTCACACACTGATGCCTAAGCAAACGCGTGGCCACACACACGCACACATCCGCAAGCGCGCCTACTCCCATCTATTGAGGGAAAGACGGACGAGCAACGTCCTGACAGGCTTGAGGGGAAAAACGTCCGTTGACGGTTGGCGTACTGCACGCCCGCCTACGGGGCTGCAGGGGAATCCACATTTGGAAGGTACCTGAAGATGTGTGCCTGTTCTTGGAGCTCCGCTAGTAGGGTAGCAAAGACACTCGTAGGCAGTACTGAATGCTGCTCCGTGCTACTTCTCCTCCGCTGGCAAATGCTTCACAGTCGCCCTAGGAAAGACGTTTAACAATCGATCTCCAAGAGGAACGAAACACATGATGCCATAAGGCGAAAGAATAGCAGGGCATCTCTTCACAGGCTTGTCCCTGATCTATAGCTGAGGGCAAACACTTGTGTGCTTGTGGGAGAGCCTGTGTCTTTCCTGGAAGCGTTTGGGAGTTTTGCTCAGACGCGTGTTTCCTCAAGTTCAAGAATCAAGATCTAGGATACCTGCAGACAGGTGCCTGTTTGTGTGGAGACAGTCTGTTTGAAACTGTGTTCCTCAGCGCCCGCTCTTTCTCCCCGTCGCTCCACACGCCTGGGAGTCCCTTTCTTTCTCTCCACAAGCACGTGTGTTGACTTCGTCGCACATGTGCATCTGCACAAGCGTTGAGCTCAGCAGAGCGTGTCTCTTGACACTTGATGTGCGTTGGCTGTGTCTGCCTGCTCCAGTGAAGAGAGAAACGGGAAATCATCTTGGTAGAGGCAACAAAGCAAAAGCGAGGCAGGATTGACATCTGCTCAACAGAGACGGATTCCCTGCGCTGACACAGTTCACAGTTACACGAGAAGCAATCTGAGCGGTCCGTCGACCGGAGACGTGTTTCCCAAGAGGTCGTTTAGCGAGTGAACAGCAGTGTGCGCGACTTTCAGGAGTGTGCCTGGAAAGTGCCAGAATCACCAGGAGCATCTGTGCAAAAGCTGCTGCCTCTGTGACCGCATTGAGGCACGTTCGCGTGTCTGCGAGTATATAGACGGCTCTTTCGCGTTCACTCCGAGGGAAACGGTCCGCTATTGCTTCTGTGCGCACAGACGCGATTCCCTTGTCTCTTGCGAACACAGGGAACTCTGTGCATCCAAATCTACAGGCTAAGGACGCGTCTGCATATGTTTTGGTGAACAATCGAGTGTGCGTGTTCTGACAGCTGCCTCTATGCAGACGTCTCCACAGAGCCACTTCTGAATGCCCCGCAGCCCAGGACTGAATGGATACACTAACAAGTGCACCGGTGTGAGCAACCACATATGCAGAAGGACGTCTTTCATCTCACAGAAGCGCGAACGTCTTGGCGTTCAAGCACATGGCAGAAACAAGGTGTGAACAGATGAGCTGCTGCTATTTTCTCCGTTCGGCATGCTTCGTTGTAGCTCTCTTGCCGGTCGCCGGCTTAGCGGCTTGCTTTGCGCGACTAGCTCTGGGGAGAGAAGGAGATAGCGCCGGAAACCTCGCCTTTTGCCTTCTTCGGCGCTGGAACCTGGTTGCTGCGCCTTCTCTTTGTCCATGTGCACACACACGATTCCTCAGCGAAAACCATGCAGAAACCTTTCCACGAGCACCCAGGGATGTGCACCCAGCACCACGTGCACGCACACGCAGCTAGAGAAAAGCACCTACCTTTTCACACACTGATGCCTAAGCAAACGCGTGGCCACACACACGCACACATCCGCAAGCGCGCCTACTCCCATCTATTGAGGGAAAGACGGACGAGCTCTTTGGTTGCTCTTCACAGGCTTGTCCCTGATCTATAGCTGAGGGCAAACACTTGTGTGCTTGTGGGAGAGCCTGTGTCTTTCCTGGAAGCGTTTGGGAGTTTTGCTCAGACGCGTGTTTCCTCAAGTTCAAGAATCAAGATCTAGGATACCTGCAGACAGGTGCCTGTTTGTGTGGAGACAGTCTCTTTGAAACTGTGTTCCTCAGCGCCCGCTCTTTCTCCCCGTCGCTCCACACGCCTGGGAGTCCCTTTCTTTCTCTCCACAAGCACGTGTGTTGACTTCGTCGCACATGTGCATCTGCACAAGCGTTGAGCTCAGCAGAGCGTGTCTCTTGACACTTGATGTGCGTTGGCTGTGTCTGCCTGCTCCAGTGAAGAGAGAAACGGGAAATCATCTTGGTAGAGGCAACAAAGCAAAAGCGAGGCAGGATTGACATCTGCTCAA
Source organism: Patagioenas fasciata (assembly GCF_037038585.1). Taxonomy (NCBI): domain Eukaryota; kingdom Metazoa; phylum Chordata; class Aves; order Columbiformes; family Columbidae; genus Patagioenas; species Patagioenas fasciata. Next base: position 436,068 of record NW_027288655.1, on the reverse strand, counting down.
CAGAGACGGATTCCCTGCGCTGACACAGTTCACAGTTACACGAGAAGCAATCTGAGCGGTCCGTCGACCGGAGACGTGTTTCCCAAGAGGTCGTTTAGCGAGTGAACAGCAGTGTGCGCGACTTTCAGGAGTGTGCCTGGAAAGTGCCAGAATCACCAGGAGCATCTGTGCAAAAGCTGCTGCCTCTGTGACCGCATTGAGGCACGTTCGCGTGTCTGCGAGTATATAGACGGCTCTTTCGCGTTCACTCCGAGGGAAACGGTCCGCTATTGCTTCTGTGCGCACAGACGCGATTCCCTTGTCTCTTGCGAACACAGGGAACTCTGTGCATCCAAATCTACAGGCTAAGGACGCGTCTGCATATGTTTTGGTGAACAATCGAGTGTGCGTGTTCTGACAGCTGCCTCTATGCAGACGTCTCCACAGAGCCACTTCTGAATGCCCCGCAGCCCAGGACTGAATGGATACACTAACAAGTGCACCGGTGTGAGCAACCACATATGCAGAAGGACGTCTTTCATCTCACAGAAGCGCGAACGTCTTGGCGTTCAAGCACATGGCAGAAACAAGGTGTGAACAGATGAGCTGCTGCTATTTTCTCCGTTCGGCATGCTTCGTTGTAGCTCTCTTGCCGGTCGCCGGCTTAGCGGCTTGCTTTGCGCGACTAGCTCTGGGGAGAGAAGGAGATAGCGCCGGAAACCTCGCCTTTTGCCTTCTTCGGCGCTGGAACCTGGTTGCTGCGCCTTCTCTTTGTCCATGTGCACACACACGATTCCTCAGCGAAAACCATGCAGAAACCTTTCCACGAGCACCCAGGGATGTGCACCCAGCACCACGTGCACGCACACGCAGCTAGAGAAAAGCACCTACCTTTTCACACACTGATGCCTAAGCAAACGCGTGGCCACACACACGCACACATCCGCAAGCGCGCCTACTCCCATCTATTGAGGGAAAGACGGACGAGCTCTTTGGTTGCTCTTCACAGGCTTGTCCCTGATCTATAGCTGAGGGCAAACACTTGTGTGCTTGTGGGAGAGCCTGTGTCTTTCCTGGAAGCGTTTGGGAGTTTTGCTCAGACGCGTGTTTCCTCAAGTTCAAGAATCAAGATCTAGGATACCTGCAGACAGGTGCCTGTTTGTGTGGAGACAGTCTGTTTGAAACTGTGTTCCTCAGCGCCCGCTCTTTCTCCCCGTCGCTCCACACGCCTGGGAGTCCCTTTCTTTCTCTCCACAAGCACGTGTGTTGACTTCGTCGCACATGTGCATCTGCACAAGCGTTGAGCTCAGCAGAGCGTGTCTCTTGACACTTGATGTGCGTTGGCTGTGTCTGCCTGCTCCAGTGAAGAGAGAAACGGGAAATCATCTTGGTAGAGGCAACAAAGCAAAAGCGAGGCAGGATTGACATCTGCTCAACAGAGACGGATTCCCTGCGCTGACACAGTTCACAGTTACACGAGAAGCAATCTGAGCGGTCCGTCGACCGGAGACGTGTTTCCCAAGAGGTCGTTTAGCGAGTGAACAGCAGTGTGCGCGACTTTCAGGAGTGTGCCTGGAAAGTGCCAGAATCACCAGGAGCATCTGTGCAAAAGCTGCTGCCTCTGTGACCGCATTGAGGCACGTTCGCGTGTCTGCGAGTATATAGACGGCTCTTTCGCGTTCACTCCGAGGGAAACGGTCCGCTATTGCTTCTGTGCGCACAGACGCGATTCCCTTGTCTCTTGCGAACACAGGGAACTCTGTGCATCCAAATCTACAGGCTAAGGACGCGTCTGCATATGTTTTGGTGAACAATCGAGTGTGCGTGTTCTGACAGCTGCCTCTATGCAGACGTCTCCACAGAGCCACTTCTGAATGCCCCGCAGCCCAGGACTGAATGGATACACTAACAAGTGCACCGGTGTGAGCAACCACATATGCAGAAGGACGTCTTTCATCTCACAGAAGCGCGAACGTCTTGGCGTTCAAGCACATGGCAGAAACAAGGTGTGAACAGATGAGCTGCTGCTATTTTCTCCGTTCGGCATGCTTCGTTGTAGCTCTCTTGCCGGTCGCCGGCTTAGCGGCTTGCTTTGCGCGACTAGCTCTGGGGAGAGAAGGAGATAGCGCCGGAAACCTCGCCTTTTGCCTTCTTCGGCGCTGGAACCTGGTTGCTGCGCCTTCTCTTTGTCCATGTGCACACACACGATTCCTCAGCGAAAACCATGCAGAAACCTTTCCACGAGCACCCAGGGATGTGCACCCAGCACCACGTGCACGCACACGCAGCTAGAGAAAAGCACCTACCTTTTCACACACTGATGCCTAAGCAAACGCGTGGCCACACACACGCACACATCCGCAAGCGCGCCTACTCCCATCTATTGAGAGAAAGACGGACGAGCTCTTTGGTTGCTCTTCACAGGCTTGTCCCTGATCTATAGCTGAGGGCAAACACTTGTGTGCTTGTGGGAGAGCCTGTGTCTTTCCTGGAAGCGTTTGGGAGTTTTGCTCAGACGCGTGTTTCCTCAAGTTCAAGAATCAAGATCTAGGATACCTGCAGACAGGTGCCTGTTTGTGTGGAGACAGTCTGTTTGAAACTGTGTTCCTCAGCGCCCGCTCTTTCTCCCCGTCGCTCCACACGCCTGGGAGTCCCTTTCTTTCTCTCCACAAGCACGTGTGTTGACTTCGTCGCACATGTGCATCTGCACAAGCGTTGAGCTCAGCAGAGCGTGTCTCTTGACACTTGATGTGCGTTGGCTGTGTCTGCCTGCTCCAGTGAAGAGAGAAACGGGAAATCATCTTGGTAGAGGCAACAAAGCAAAAGCGAGGCAGGATTGACATCTGCTCAACAGAGACGGATTCCCTGCGCTGACACAGTTCACAGTTACACGAGAAGCAATCTGAGCGGTCCGTCGACCGGAGACGTGTTTCCCAAGAGGTCGTTTAGCGAGTGAACAGCAGTGTGCGCGACTTTCAGGAGTGTGCCTGGAAAGTGCCAGAATCACCAGGAGCATCTGTGCAAAAGCTGCTGCCTCTGTGACCGCATTGAGGCACGTTCGCGTGTCTGCGAGTATATAGACGGCTCTTTCGCGTTCACTCCGAGGGAAACGGTCCGCTATTGCTTCTGTGCGCACAGACGCGATTCCCTTGTCTCTTGCGAACACAGGGAACTCTGTGCATCCAAATCTACAGGCTAAGGACGCGTCTGCATATGTTTTGGTGAACAATCGAGTGTGCGTGTTCTGACAGCTGCCTCTATGCAGACGTCTCCACAGAGCCACTTCTGAATGCCCCGCAGCCCAGGACTGAATGGATACACTAACAAGTGCACCGGTGTGAGCAACCACATATGCAGAAGGACGTCTTTCATCTCACAGAAGCGCGAACGTCTTGGCGTTCAAGCACATGGCAGAAACAAGGTGTGAACAGATGAGCTGCTGCTATTTTCTCCGTTCGGCATGCTTCGTTGTAGCTCTCTTGCCGGTCGCCGGCTTAGCGGCTTGCTTTGCGCGACTAGCTCTGGGGAGAGAAGGAGATAGCGCCGGAAACCTCGCCTTTTGCCTTCTTCGGCGCTGGAACCTGGTTGCTGCGCCTTCTCTTTGTCCATGTGCACACACACGATTCCTCAGCGAAAACCATGCAGAAACCTTTCCACGAGCACCCAGGGATGTGCACCCAGCACCACGTGCACGCACACGCAGCTAGAGAAAAGCACCTACCTTTTCACACACTGATGCCTAAGCAAACGCGTGGCCACACACACGCACACATCCGCAAGCGCGCCTACTCCCATCTATTGAGGGAAAGACGGACGAGCAACGTCCTGACAGGCTTGAGGGGAAAAACGTCCGTTGACGGTTGGCGTACTGCACGCCCGCCTACGGGGCTGCAGGGGAATCCACATTTGGAAGGTACCTGAAGATGTGTGCCTGTTCTTGGAGCTCCGCTAGTAGGGTAGCAAAGACACTCGTAGGCAGTACTGAATGCTGCTCCGTGCTACTTCTCCTCCGCTGGCAAATGCTTCACAGTCGCCCGAGGAAAGACGTTTAACAATCGATCTCCAAGAGGAACGAAACACATGATGCCATAAGGCGAAAGAATAGCAGGGCATCTCTTCACAGGCTTGTCCCTGATCTATAGCTGAGGGCAAACACTTGTGTGCTTGTGGGAGAGCCTGTGTCTTTCCTGGAAGCGTTTGGGAGTTTTGCTCAGACGCGTGTTTCCTCAAGTTCAAGAATCAAGATCTAGGATACCTGCAGACAGGTGCCTGTTTGTGTGGAGACAGTCTGTTTGAAACTGTGTTCCTCAGCGCCCGCTCTTTCTCCCCGTCGCTCCACACGCCTGGGAGTCCCTTTCTTTCTCTCCACAAGCACGTGTGTTGACTTCGTCGCACATGTGCATCTGCACAAGCGTTGAGCTCAGCAGAGCGTGTCTCTTGACACTTGATGTGCGTTGGCTGTGTCTGCCTGCTCCAGTGAAGAGAGAAACGGGAAATCATCTTGGTAGAGGCAACAAAGCAAAAGCGAGGCAGGATTGACATCTGCTCAACAGAGACGGATTCCCTGCGCTGACACAGTTCACAGTTACACGAGAAGCAATCTGAGCGGTCCGTCGACCGGAGACGTGTTTCCCAAGAGGTCGTTTAGCGAGTGAACAGCAGTGTGCGCGACTTTCAGGAGTGTGCCTGGAAAGTGCCAGAATCACCAGGAGCATCTGTGCAAAAGCTGCTGCCTCTGTGACCGCATTGAGGCACGTTCGCGTGTCTGCGAGTATATAGACGGCTCTTTCGCGTCCACTCCGAGGGAAACGGTCCGCTATTGCTTCTGTGCGCACAGACGCGATTCCCTTGTCTCTTGCGAACACAGGGAACTCTGTGCATCCAAATCTACAGGCTAAGGACGCGTCTGCATATGTTTTGGTGAACAATCGAGTGTGCGTGTTCTGACAGCTGCCTCTATGCAGACGTCTCCACAGAGCCACTTCTGAATGCCCCGCAGCCCAGGACTGAATGGATACACTAACAAGTGCACCGGTGTGAGCAACCACATATGCAGAAGGACGTCTTTCATCTCACAGAAGCGCGAACGTCTTGGCGTTCAAGCACATGGCAGAAACAAGGTGTGAACAGATGAGCTGCTGCTATTTTCTCCGTTCGGCATGCTTCGTTGTAGCTCTCTTGCCGGTCGCCGGCTTAGCGGCTTGCTTTGCGCGACTAGCTCTGGGGAGAGAAGGAGATAGCGCCGGAAACCTCGCCTTTTGCCTTCTTCGGCGCTGGAACCTGGTTGCTGCGCCTTCTCTTTGTCCATGTGCACACACACGATTCCTCAGCGAAAACCATGCAGAAACCTTTCCACGAGCACCCAGGGATGTGCACCCAGCACCACGTGCACGCACACGCAGCTAGAGAAAAGCACCTACCTTTTCACACACTGATGCCTAAGCAAACGCGTGGCCACACACACGCACACATCCGCAAGCGCGCCTACTCCCATCTATTGAGGGAAAGACGGACGAGCTCTTTGGTTGCTCTTCACAGGCTTGTCCCTGATCTATAGCTGAGGGCAAACACTTGTGTGCTTGTGGGAGAGCCTGTGTCTTTCCTGGAAGCGTTTGGGAGTTTTGCTCAGACGCGTGTTTCCTCAAGTTCAAGAATCAAGATCTAGGATACCTGCAGACAGGTGCCTGTTTGTGTGGAGACAGTCTGTTTGAAACTGTGTTCCTCAGCGCCCGCTCTTTCTCCCCGTCGCTCCACACGCCTGGGAGTCCCTTTCTTTCTCTCCACAAGCACGTGTGTTGACTTCGTCGCACATGTGCATCTGCACAAGCGTTGAGCTCAGCAGAGCGTGTCTCTTGACACTTGATGTGCGTTGGCTGTGTCTGCCTGCTCCAGTGAAGAGAGAAACGGGAAATCATCTTGGTAGAGGCAACAAAGCAAAAGCGAGGCAGGATTGACATCTGCTCAACAGAGACGGATTCCCTGCGCTGACACAGTTCACAGTTACACGAGAAGCAATCTGAGCGGTCCGTCGACCGGAGACGTGTTTCCCAAGAGGTCGTTTAGCGAGTGAACAGCAGTGTGCGCGACTTTCAGGAGTGTGCCTGGAAAGTGCCAGAATCACCAGGAGCATCTGTGCAAAAGCTGCTGCCTCTGTGACCGCATTGAGGCACGTTCGCGTGTCTGCGAGTATATAGACGGCTCTTTCGCGTTCACTCCGAGGGAAACGGTCCGCTATTGCTTCTGTGCGCACAGACGCGATTCCCTTGTCTCTTGCGAACACAGGGAACTCTGTGCATCCAAATCTACAGGCTAAGGACGCGTCTGCATATGTTTTGGTGAACAATCGAGTGTGCGTGTTCTGACAGCTGCCTCTATGCAGACGTCTCCACAGAGCCACTTCTGAATGCCCCGCAGCCCAGGACTGAATGGATACACTAACAAGTGCACCGGTGTGAGCAACCACATATGCAGAAGGACGTCTTTCATCTCACAGAAGCGCGAACGTCTTGGCGTTCAAGCACATGGCAGAAACAAGGTGTGAACAGATGAGCTGCTGCTATTTTCTCCGTTCGGCATGCTTCGTTGTAGCTCTCTTGCCGGTCGCCGGCTTAGCGGCTTGCTTTGCGCGACTAGCTCTGGGGAGAGAAGGAGATAGCGCCGGAAACCTCGCCTTTTGCCTTCTTCGGCGCTGGAACCTGGTTGCTGCGCCTTCTCTTTGTCCATGTGCACACACACGATTCCTCAGCGAAAACCATGCAGAAACCTTTCCACGAGCACCCAGGGATGTGCACCCAGCACCACGTGCACGCACACGCAGCTAGAGAAAAGCACCTACCTTTTCACACACTGATGCCTAAGCAAACGCGTGGCCACACACACGCACACATCCGCAAGCGCGCCTACTCCCATCTATTGAGGGAAAGACGGACGAGCTCTTTGGTTGCTCTTCACAGGCTTGTCCCTGATCTATAGCTGAGGGCAAACACTTGTGTGCTTGTGGGAGAGCCTGTGTCTTTCCTGGAAGCGTTTGGGAGTTTTGCTCAGACGCGTGTTTCCTCAAGTTCAAGAATCAAGATCTAGGATACCTGCAGACAGGTGCCTGTTTGTGTGGAGACAGTCTGTTTGAAACTGTGTTCCTCAGCGCCCGCTCTTTCTCCCCGTCGCTCCACACGCCTGGGAGTCCCTTTCTTTCTCTCCACAAGCACGTGTGTTGACTTCGTCGCACATGTGCATCTGCACAAGCGTTGAGCTCAGCAGAGCGTGTCTCTTGACACTTGATGTGCGTTGGCTGTGTCTGCCTGCTCCAGTGAAGAGAGAAACGGGAAATCATCTTGGTAGAGGCAACAAAGCAAAAGCGAGGCAGGATTGACATCTGCTCAACAGAGACGGATTCCCTGCGCTGACACAGTTCACAGTTACACGAGAAGCAATCTGAGCGGTCCGTCGACCGGAGACGTGTTTCCCAAGAGGTCGTTTAGCGAGTGAACAGCAGTGTGCGCGACTTTCAGGAGTGTGCCTGGAAAGTGCCAGAATCACCAGGAGCATCTGTGCAAAAGCTGCTGCCTCTGTGACCGCATTGAGGCACGTTCGCGTGTCTGCGAGTATATAGACGGCTCTTTCGCGTCCACTCCGAGGGAAACGGTCCGCTATTGCTTCTGTGCGCACAGACGCGATTCCCTTGTCTCTTGCGAACACAGGGAACTCTGTGCATCCAAATCTACAGGCTAAGGACGCGTCTGCATATGTTTTGGTGAACAATCGAGTGTGCGTGTTCTGACAGCTGCCTCTATGCAGACGTCTCCACAGAGCCACTTCTGAATGCCCCGCAGCCCAGGACTGAATGGATACACTAACAAGTGCACCGGTGTGAGCAACCACATATGCAGAAGGACGTCTTTCATCTCACAGAAGCGCGAACGTCTTGGCGTTCAAGCACATGGCAGAAACAAGGTGTGAACAGATGAGCTGCTGCTATTTTCTCCGTTCGGCATGCTTCGTTGTAGCTCTCTTGCCGGTCGCCGGCTTAGCGGCTTGCTTTGCGCGACTAGCTCTGGGGAGAGAAGGAGATAGCGCCGGAAACCTCGCCTTTTGCCTTCTTCGGCGCTGGAACCTGGTTGCTGCGCCTTCTCTTTGTCCATGTGCACACACACGATTCCTCAGCGAAAACCATGCAGAAACCTTTCCACGAGCACCCAGGGATGTGCACCCAGCACCACGTGCACGCACACGCAGCTAGAGAAAAGCACCTACCTTTTCACACACTGATGCCTAAGCAAACGCGTGGCCACACACACGCACACATCCGCAAGCGCGCCTACTCCCATCTATTGAGGGAAAGACGGACGAGCTCTTTGGTTGCTCTTCACAGGCTTGTCCCTGATCTATAGCTGAGGGCAAACACTTGTGTGCTTGTGGGAGAGCCTGTGTCTTTCCTGGAAGCGTTTGGGAGTTTTGCTCAGACGCGTGTTTCCTCAAGTTCAAGAATCAAGATCTAGGATACCTGCAGACAGGTGCCTGTTTGTGTGGAGACAGTCTGTTTGAAACTGTGTTCCTCAGCGCCCGCTCTTTCTCCCCGTCGCTCCACACGCCTGGGAGTCCCTTTCTTTCTCTCCACAAGCACGTGTGTTGACTTCGTCGCACATGTGCATCTGCACAAGCGTTGAGCTCAGCAGAGCGTGTCTCTTGACACTTGATGTGCGTTGGCTGTGTCTGCCTGCTCCAGTGAAGAGAGAAACGGGAAATCATCTTGGTAGAGGCAACAAAGCAAAAGCGAGGCAGGATTGACATCTGCTCAACAGAGACGGATTCCCTGCGCTGACACAGTTCACAGTTACACGAGAAGCAATCTGAGCGGTCCGTCGACCGGAGACGTGTTTCCCAAGAGGTCGTTTAGCGAGTGAACAGCAGTGTGCGCGACTTTCAGGAGTGTGCCTGGAAAGTGCCAGAATCACGAGGAGCATCTGTGCAAAAGCTGCTGCCTCTGTGACCGCATTGAGGCACGTTCGCGTGTCTGCGAGTATATAGACGGCTCTTTCGCGTTCACTCCGAGGGAAACGGTCCGCTATTGCTTCTGTGCGCACAGACGCGATTCCCTTGTCTCTTGCGAACACAGGGAACTCTGTGCATCCAAATCTACAGGCTAAGGACGCGTCTGCATATGTTTTGGTGAACAATCGAGTGTGCGTGTTCTGACAGCTGCCTCTATGCAGACGTCTCCACAGAGCCACTTCTGAATGCCCCGCAGCCCAGGACTGAATGGATACACTAACAAGTGCACCGGTGTGAGCAACCACATATGCAGAAGGACGTCTTTCATCTCACAGAAGCGCGAACGTCTTGGCGTTCAAGCACATGGCAGAAACAAGGTGTGAAGAGATGAGCTGCTGCTATTTTCTCCGTTCGGCATGCTTCGTTGTAGCTCTCTTGCCGGTCGCCGGCTTAGCGGCTTGCTTTGCGCGACTAGCTCTGGGGAGAGAAGGAGATAGCGCCGGAAACCTCGCCTTTTGCCTTCTTCGGCGCTGGAACCTGGTTGCTGCGCCTTCTCTTTGTCCATGTGCACACACACGATTCCTCAGCGAAAACCATGCAGAAACCTTTCCACGAGCACCCAGGGATGTGCACCCAGCACCACGTGCACGCACACGCAGCTAGAGAAAAGCACCTACCTTTTCACACACTGATGCCTAAGCAAACGCGTGGCCACACACACGCACACATCCGCAAGCGCGCCTACTCCCATCTATTGAGGGAAAGACGGACGAGCTCTTTGGTTGCTCTTCACAGGCTTGTCCCTGATCTATAGCTGAGGGCAAACACTTGTGTGCTTGTGGGAGAGCCTGTGTCTTTCCTGGAAGCGTTTGGGAGTTTTGCTCAGACGCGTGTTTCCTCAAGTTCAAGAATCAAGATCTAGGATACCTGCAGACAGGTGCCTGTTTGTGTGGAGACAGTCTGTTTGAAACTGTGTTCCTCAGCGCCCGCTCTTTCTCCCCGTCGCTCCACACGCCTGGGAGTCTCTTTCTTTCTCTCCACAAGCACGTGTGTTGACTTCGTCGCACATGTGCATCTGCACAAGCGTTGAGCTCAGCAGAGCGTGTCTCTTGACACTTGATGTGCGTTGGCTGTGTCTGCCTGCTCCAGTGAAGAGAGAAACGGGAAATCATCTTGGTAGAGGCAACAAAGCAAAAGCGAGGCAGGATTGACATCTGCTCAACAGAGACGGATTCCCTGCGCTGACACAGTTCACAGTTACACGAGAAGCAATCTGAGCGGTCTGTCGACCGGAGACGTGTTTCCCAAGAGGTCGTTTAGCGAGTGAACAGCAGTGTGCGCGACTTTCAGGAGTGTGCCTGGAAAGTGCCAGAATCACCAGGAGCATCTGTGCAAAAGCTGCTGCCTCTGTGACCGCATTGAGGCACGTTCGCGTGTCTGCGAGTATATAGACGGCTCTTTCGCGTTCACTCCGAGGGAAACGGTCCGCTATTGCTTCTGTGCGCACAGACGCGATTCCCTTGTCTCTTGCGAACACAGGGAACTCTGTGCATCCAAATCTACAGGCTAAGGACGCGTCTGCATATGTTTTGGTGAACAATCGAGTGTGCGTGTTCTGACAGCTGCCTCTATGCAGACGTCTCCACAGAGCCACTTCTGAATGCCCCGCAGCCCAGGACTGAATGGATACACTAACAAGTGCACCGGTGTGAGCAACCACATATGCAGAAGGACGTCTTTCATCTCACAGAAGCGCGAACGTCTTGGCGTTCAAGCACATGGCAGAAACAAGGTGTGAACAGATGAGCTGCTGCTATTTTCTCCGTTCGGCATGCTTCGTTGTAGCTCTCTTGCCGGTCGCCGGCTTAGCGGCTTGCTTTGCGCGACTAGCTCTGGGGAGAGAAGGAGATAGCGCCGGAAACCTCGCCTTTTGCCTTCTTCGGCGCTGGAACCTGGTAGCTGCGCCTTCTCTTTGTCCATGTGCACACACACGATTCCTCAGCGAAAACCATGCAGAAACCTTTCCACGAGCACCCAGGGATGTGCACCCAGCACCACGTGCACGCACACGCAGCTAGAGAAAAGCACCTACCTTTTCACACACTGATGCCTAAGCAAACGCGTGGCCACACACACGCACACATCCGCAAGCGCGCCTACTCCCATCTATTGAGGGAAAGACGGACGAGCAACGTCCTGACAGGCTTGAGGGGAAAAACGTCCGTTGACGGTTGGCGTACTGCACGCCCGCCTACGGGGCTGCAGGGGAATCCACATTTGGAAGTTACCTGAAGATGTGTGCCTGTTCTTGGAGCTCCGCTAGTAGGGTAGCAAAGACACTCGTAGGCAGTACTGAATGCTGCTCCGTGCTACTTCTCCTCCGCTGGCAAATGCTTCACAGTCGCCCTAGGAAAGACGTTTAACAATCGATCTCCAAGAGGAACGAAACACATGATGCCATAAGGCGAAAGAATAGCAGGGCATCTCTTCACAGGCTTGTCCCTGATCTATAGCTGAGGGCAAACACTTGTGTGCTTGTGGGAGAGCCTGTGTCTTTCCTGGAAGCGTTTGGGAGTTTTGCTCAGACGCGTGTTTCCTCAAGTTCAAGAATCAAGATCTAGGATACCTGCAGACAGGTGCCTGTTTGTGTGGAGACAGTCTGTTTGAAACTGTGTTCCTCAGCGCCCGCTCTTTCTCCCCGTCGCTCCACACGCCTGGGAGTCCCTTTCTTTCTCTCCACAAGCACGTGTGTTGACTTCGTCGCACATGTGCATCTGCACAAGCGTTGAGCTCAGCAGAGCGTGTCTCTTGACACTTGATGTGCGTTGGCTGTGTCTGCCTGCTCCAGTGAAGAGAGAAACGGGAAATCATCTTGGTAGAGGCAACAAAGCAAAAGCGAGGCAGGATTGACATCTGCTCAACAGAGACGGATTCCCTGCGCTGACACAGTTCACAGTTACACGAGAAGCAATCTGAGCGGTCCGTCGACCGGAGACGTGTTTCCCAAGAGGTCGTTTAGCGAGTGAACAGCAGTGTGCGCGACTTTCAGGAGTGTGCCTGGAAAGTGCCAGAATCACGAGGAGCATCTGTGCAAAAGCTGCTGCCTCTGTGACCGCATTGAGGCACGTTCGCGTGTCTGCGAGTATATAGACGGCTCTTTCGCGTTCACTCCGAGGGAAACGGTCCGCTATTGCTTCTGTGCGCACAGACGCGATTCCCTTGTCTCTTGCGAACACAGGGAACTCTGTGCATCCAAATCTACAGGCTAAGGACGCGTCTGCATATGTTTTGGTGAACAATCGAGTGTGCGTGTTCTGACAGCTGCCTCTATGCAGACGTCTCCACAGAGCCACTTCTGAATGCCCCGCAGCCCAGGACTGAATGGATACACTAACAAGTGCACCGGTGTGAGCAACCACATATGCAGAAGGACGTCTTTCATCTCACAGAAGCGCGAACGTCTTGGCGTTCAAGCACATGGCAGAAACAAGGTGTGAACAGATGAGCTGCTGCTATTTTCTCCGTTCGGCATGCTTCGTTGTAGCTCTCTTGCCGGTCGCCGGCTTAGCGGCTTGCTTTGCGCGACTAGCTCTGGGGAGAGAAGGAGATAGCGCCGGAAACCTCGCCTTTTGCCTTCTTCGGCGCTGGAACCTGGTTGCTGCGCCTTCTCTTTGTCCATGTGCACACACACGATTCCTCAGCGAAAACCATGCAGAAACCTTTCCACGAGCACCCAGGGATGTGCACCCAGCACCACGTGCACGCACACGCAGCTAGAGAAAAGCACCTACCTTTTCACACACTGATGCCTAAGCAAACGCGTGGCCACACACACGCACACATCCGCAAGCGCGCCTACTCCCATCTATTGAGGGAAAGACGGACGAGCTCTTTGGTTGCTCTTCACAGGCTTGTCCCTGATCTATAGCTGAGGGCAAACACTTGTGTGCTTGTGGGAGAGCCTGTGTCTTTCCTGGAAGCGTTTGGGAGTTTTGCTCAGACGCGTGTTTCCTCAAGTTCAAGAATCAAGATCTAGGATACCTGCAGACAGGTGCCTGTTTGTGTGGAGACAGTCTGTTTGAAACTGTGTTCCTCAGCGCCCGCTCTTTCTCCCCGTCGCTCCACACGCCTGGGAGTCCCTTTCTTTCTCTCCACAAGCACGTGTGTTGACTTCGTCGCACATGTGCATCTGCACAAGCGTTGAGCTCAGCAGAGCGTGTCTCTTGACACTTGATGTGCGTTGGCTGTGTCTGCCTGCTCCAGTGAAGAGAGAAACGGGAAATCATCTTGGTAGAGGCAACAAAGCAAAAGCGAGGCAGGATTGACATCTGCTCAACAGAGACGGATTCCCTGCGCTGACACAGTTCACAGTTACACGAGAAGCAATCTGAGCGGTCCGTCGACCGGAGACGTGTTTCCCAAGAGGTCGTTTAGCGAGTGAACAGCAGTGTGCGCGACTTTCAGGAGTGTGCCTGGAAAGTGCCAGAATCACCAGGAGCATCTGTGCAAAAGCTGCTGCCTCTGTGACCGCATTGAGGCACGTTCGCGTGTCTGCGAGTATATAGACGGCTCTTTCGCGTCCACTCCGAGGGAAACGGTCCGCTATTGCTTCTGTGCGCACAGACGCGATTCCCTTGTCTCTTGCGAACACAGGGAACTCTGTGCATCCAAATCTACAGGCTAAGGACGCGTCTGCATATGTTTTGGTGAACAATCGAGTGTGCGTGTTCTGACAGCTGCCTCTATGCAGACGTCTCCACAGAGCCACTTCTGAATGCCCCGCAGCCCAGGACTGAATGGATACACTAACAAGTGCACCGGTGTGAGCAACCACATATGCAGAAGGACGTCTTTCATCTCACAGAAGCGCGAACGTCTTGGCGTTCAAGCACATGGCAGAAACAAGGTGTGAACAGATGAGCTGCTGCTATTTTCTCCGTTCGGCATGCTTCGTTGTAGCTCTCTTGCCGGTCGCCGGCTTAGCGGCTTGCTTTGCGCGACTAGCTCTGGGGAGAGAAGGAGATAGCGCCGGAAACCTCGCCTTTTGCCTTCTTCGGCGCTGGAACCTGGTTGCTGCGCCTTCTCTTTGTCCATGTGCACACACACGATTCCTCAGCGAAAACCATGCAGAAACCTTTCCACGAGCACCCAGGGATGTGCACCCAGCACCACGTGCACGCACACGCAGCTAGAGAAAAGCACCTACCTTTTCACACACTGATGCCTAAGCAAACGCGTGGCCACACACACGCACACATCCGCAAGCGCGCCTACTCCCATCTATTGAGGGAAAGACGGACGAGCTCTTTGGTTGCTCTTCACAGGCTTGTCCCTGATCTATAGCTGAGGGCAAACACTTGTGTGCTTGTGGGAGAGCCTGTGTCTTTCCTGGAAGCGTTTGGGAGTTTTGCTCAGACGCGTGTTTCCTCAAGTTCAAGAATCAAGATCTAGGATACCTGCAGACAGGTGCCTGTTTGTGTGGAGACAGTCTGTTTGAAACTGTGTTCCTCAGCGCCCGCTCTTTCTCCCCGTCGCTCCACACGCCTGGGAGTCCCTTTCTTTCTCTCCACAAGCACGTGTGTTGACTTCGTCGCACATGTGCATCTGCACAAGCGTTGAGCTCAGCAGAGCGTGTCTCTTGACACTTGATGTGCGTTGGCTGTGTCTGCCTGCTCCAGTGAAGAGAGAAACGGGAAATCATCTTGGTAGAGGCAACAAAGCAAAAGCGAGGCAGGATTGACATCTGCTCAACAGAGACGGATTCCCTGCGCTGACACAGTTCACAGTTACACGAGAAGCAATCTGAGCGGTCCGTCGACCGGAGACGTGTTTCCCAAGAGGTCGTTTAGCGAGTGAACAGCAGTGTGCGCGACTTTCAGGAGTGTGCCTGGAAAGTGCCAGAATCACCAGGAGCATCTGTGCAAAAGCTGCTGCCTCTGTGACCGCATTGAGGCACGTTCGCGTGTCTGCGAGTATATAGACGGCTCTTTCGCGTTCACTCCGAGGGAAACGGTCCGCTATTGCTTCTGTGCGCACAGACGCGATTCCCTTGTCTCTTGCGAACACAGGGAACTCTGTGCATCCAAATCTACAGGCTAAGGACGCGTCTGCATATGTTTTGGTGAACAATCGAGTGTGCGTGTTCTGACAGCTGCCTCTATGCAGACGTCTCCACAGAGCCACTTCTGAATGCCCCGCAGCCCAGGACTGAATGGATACACTAACAAGTGCACCGGTGTGAGCAACCACATATGCAGAAGGACGTCTTTCATCTCACAGAAGCGCGAACGTCTTGGCGTTCAAGCACATGGCAGAAACAAGGTGTGAACAGATGAGCTGCTGCTATTTTCTCCGTTCGGCATGCTTCGTTGTAGCTCTCTTGCCGGTCGCCGGCTTAGCGGCTTGCTTTGCGCGACTAGCTCTGGGGAGAGAAGGAGATAGCGCCGGAAACCTCGCCTTTTGCCTTCTTCGGCGCTGGAACCTGGTTGCTGCGCCTTCTCTTTGTCCATGTGCACACACACGATTCCTCAGCGAAAACCATGCAGAAACCTTTCCACGAGCACCCAGGGATGTGCACCCAGCACCACGTGCACGCACACGCAGCTAGAGAAAAGCACCTACCTTTTCACACACTGATGCCTAAGCAAACGCGTGGCCACACACACGCACACATCCGCAAGCGCGCCTACTCCCATCTATTGAGGGAAAGACGGACGAGCTCTTTGGTTGCTCTTCACAGGCTTGTCCCTGATCTATAGCTGAGGGCAAACACTTGTGTGCTTGTGGGAGAGCCTGTGTCTTTCCTGGAAGCGTTTGGGAGTTTTGCTCAGACGCGTGTTTCCTCAAGTTCAAGAATCAAGATCTAGGATACCTGCAGACAGGTGCCTGTTTGTGTGGAGACAGTCTGTTTGAAACTGTGTTCCTCAGCGCCCGCTCTTTCTCCCCGTCGCTCCACACGCCTGGGAGTCCCTTTCTTTCTCTCCACAAGCACGTGTGTTGACTTCGTCGCACATGTGCATCTGCACAAGCGTTGAGCTCAGCAGAGCGTGTCTCTTGACACTTGATGTGCGTTGGCTGTGTCTGCCTGCTCCAGTGAAGAGAGAAACGGGAAATCATCTTGGTAGAGGCAACAAAGCAAAAGCGAGGCAGGATTGACATCTGCTCAACAGAGACGGATTCCCTGCGCTGACACAGTTCACAGTTACACGAGAAGCAATCTGAGCGGTCCGTCGACCGGAGACGTGTTTCCCAAGAGGTCGTTTAGCGAGTGAACAGCAGTGTGCGCGACTTTCAGGAGTGTGCCTGGAAAGTGCCAGAATCACCAGGAGCATCTGTGCAAAAGCTGCTGCCTCTGTGACCGCATTGAGGCACGTTCGCGTGTCTGCGAGTATATAGACGGCTCTTTCGCGTCCACTCCGAGGGAAACGGTCCGCTATTGCTTCTGTGCGCACAGACGCGATTCCCTTGTCTCTTGCGAACACAGGGAACTCTGTGCATCCAAATCTACAGGCTAAGGACGCGTCTGCATATGTTTTGGTGAACAATCGAGTGTGCGTGTTCTGACAGCTGCCTCTATGCAGACGTCTCCACAGAGCCACTTCTGAATGCCCCGCAGCCCAGGACTGAATGGATACACTAACAAGTGCACCGGTGTGAGCAACCACATATGCAGAAGGACGTCTTTCATCTCACAGAAGCGCGAACGTCTTGGCGTTCAAGCACATGGCAGAAACAAGGTGTGAACAGATGAGCTGCTGCTATTTTCTCCGTTCGGCATGCTTCGTTGTAGCTCTCTTGCCGGTCGCCGGCTTAGCGGCTTGCTTTGCGCGACTAGCTCTGGGGAGAGAAGGAGATAGCGCCGGAAACCTCGCCTTTTGCCTTCTTCGGCGCTGGAACCTGGTTGCTGTGCCTTCTCTTTGTCCATGTGCACACACACGATTCCTCAGCGAAAACCATGCAGAAACCTTTCCACGAGCACCCAGGGATGTGCACCCAGCACCACGTGCACGCACACGCAGCTAGAGAAAAGCACCTACCTTTTCACACACTGATGCCTAAGCAAACGCGTGGCCACACACACGCACACATCCGCAAGCGCGCCTACTCCCATCTATTGAGGGAAAGACGGACGAGCTCTTTGGTTGCTCTTCACAGGCTTGTCCCTGATCTATAGCTGAGGGCAAACACTTGTGTGCTTGTGGGAGAGCCTGTGTCTTTCCTGGAAGCGTTTGGGAGTTTTGCTCAGACGCGTGTTTCCTCAAGTTCAAGAATCAAGATCTAGGATACCTGCAGACAGGTGCCTGTTTGTGTGGAGACAGTCTGTTTGAAACTGTGTTCCTCAGCGCCCGCTCTTTCTCCCCGTCGCTCCACACGCCTGGGAGTCCCTTTCTTTCTCTCCACAAGCACGTGTGTTGACTTCGTCGCACATGTGCATCTGCACAAGCGTTGAGCTCAGCAGAGCGTGTCTCTTGACACTTGATGTGCGTTGGCTGTGTCTGCCTGCTCCAGTGAAGAGAGAAACGGGAAATCATCTTGGTAGAGGCAACAAAGCAAAAGCGAGGCAGGATTGACATCTGCTCAACAGAGACGGATTCCCTGCGCTGACACAGTTCACAGTTACACGAGAAGCAATCTGAGCGGTCCGTCGACCGGAGACGTGTTTCCCAAGAGGTCGTTTAGCGAGTGAACAGCAGTGTGCGCGACTTTCAGGAGTGTGCCTGGAAAGTGCCAGAATCACCAGGAGCATCTGTGCAAAAGCTGCTGCCTCTGTGACCGCATTGAGGCACGTTCGCGTGTCTGCGAGTATATAGACGGCTCTTTCGCGTCCACTCCGAGGGAAACGGTCCGCTATTGCTTCTGTGCGCACAGACGCGATTCCCTTGTCTCTTGCGAACACAGGGAACTCTGTGCATCCAAATCTACAGGCTAAGGACGCGTCTGCATATGTTTTGGTGAACAATCGAGTGTGCGTGTTCTGACAGCTGCCTCTATGCAGACGTCTCCACAGAGCCACTTCTGAATGCCCCGCAGCCCAGGACTGAATGGATACACTAACAAGTGCACCGGTGTGAGCAACCACATATGCAGAAGGACGTCTTTCATCTCACAGAAGCGCGAACGTCTTGGCGTTCAAGCACATGGCAGAAACAAGGTGTGAACAGATGAGCTGCTGCTATTTTCTCCGTTCGGCATGCTTCGTTGTAGCTCTCTTGCCGGTCGCCGGCTTAGCGGCTTGCTTTGCGCGACTAGCTCTGGGGAGAGAAGGAGATAGCGCCGGAAACCTCGCCTTTTGCCTTCTTCGGCGCTGGAACCTGGTTGCTGCGCCTTCTCTTTGTCCATGTGCACACACACGATTCCTCAGCGAAAACCATGCAGAAACCTTTCCACGAGCACCCAGGGATGTGCACCCAGCACCACGTGCACGCACACGCAGCTAGAGAAAAGCACCTACCTTTTCACACACTGATGCCTAAGCAAACGCGTGGCCACACACACGCACACATCCGCAAGCGCGCCTACTCCCATCTATTGAGGGAAAGACGGACGAGCTCTTTGGTTGCTCTTCACAGGCTTGTCCCTGATCTATAGCTGAGGGCAAACACTTGTGTGCTTGTGGGAGAGCCTGTGTCTTTCCTGGAAGCGTTTGGGAGTTTTGCTCAGACGCGTGTTTCCTCAAGTTCAAGAATCAAGATCTAGGATACCTGCAGACAGGTGCCTGTTTGTGTGGAGACAGTCTGTTTGAAACTGTGTTCCTCAGCGCCCGCTCTTTCTCCCCGTCGCTCCACACGCCTGGGAGTCCCTTTCTTTCTCTCCACAAGCACGTGTGTTGACTTCGTCGCACATGTGCATCTGAACAAGCGTTGAGCTCAGCAGAGCGTGTCTCTTGACACTTGATGTGCGTTGGCTGTGTCTGCCTGCTCCAGTGAAGAGAGAAACGGGAAATCATCTTGGTAGAGGCAACAAAGCAAAAGCGAGGCAGGATTGACATCTGCTCAACAGAGACGGATTCCCTGCGCTGACACAGTTCACAGTTACACGAGAAGCAATCTGAGCGGTCTGTCGACCGGAGACGTGTTTCCCAAGAGGTCGTTTAGCGAGTGAACAGCAGTGTGCGCGACTTTCAGGAGTGTGCCTGGAAAGTGCCAGAATCACGAGGAGCATCTGTGCAAAAGCTGCTGCCTCTGTGACCGCATTGAGGCACGTTCGCGTGTCTGCGAGTATATAGACGGCTCTTTCGCGTTCACTCCGAGGGAAACGGTCCGCTCTTGCTTCTGTGCGCACAGACGCGATTCCCTTGTCTCTTGCGAACACAGGGAACTCTGTGCATCCAAATCTACAGGCTAAGGACGCGTCTGCATATGTTTTGGTGAACAATCGAGTGTGCGTGTTCTGACAGCTGCCTCTATGCAGACGTCTCCACAGAGCCACTTCTGAATGCCCCGCAGCCCAGGACTGAATGGATACACTAACAAGTGCACCGGTGTGAGCAACCACATATGCAGAAGGACGTCTTTCATCTCACAGAAGCGCGAACGTCTTGGCGTTCAAGCACATGGCAGAAACAAGGTGTGAACAGATGAGCTGCTGCTATTTTCTCCGTTCGGCATGCTTCGTTGTAGCTCTCTTGCCGGTCGCCGGCTTAGCGGCTTGCTTTGCGCGACTAGCTCTGGGGAGAGAAGGAGATAGCGCCGGAAACCTCGCCTTTTGCCTTCTTCGGCGCTGGAACCTGGTTGCTGCGCCTTCTCTTTGTCCATGTGCACACACACGATTCCTCAGCGAAAACCATGCAGAAACCTTTCCACGAGCACCCAGGGATGTGCACCCAGCACCACGTGCACGCACACGCAGCTAGAGAAAAGCACCTACCTTTTCACACACTGATGCCTAAGCAAACGCGTGGCCACACACACGCACACATCCGCAAGCGCGCCTACTCCCATCTATTGAGGGAAAGACGGACGAGCTCTTTGGTTGCTCTTCACAGGCTTGTCCCTGATCTATAGCTGAGGGCAAACACTTGTGTGCTTGTGGGAGAGCCTGTGTCTTTCCTGGAAGCGTTTGGGAGTTTTGCTCAGACGCGTGTTTCCTCAAGTTCAAGAATCAAGATCTAGGATACCTGCAGACAGGTGCCTGTTTGTGTGGAGACAATCTGTTTGAAACTGTGTTCCTCAGCGCCCGCTCTTTCTCCCCGTCGCTCCACACGCCTGGGAGTCCCTTTCTTTCTCTCCACAAGCACGTGTGTTGACTTCGTCGCACATGTGCATCTGCACAAGCGTTGAGCTCAGCAGAGCGTGTCTCTTGACACTTGATGTGCGTTGGCTGTGTCTGCCTGCTCCAGTGAAGAGAGAAACGGGAAATCATCTTGGTAGAGGCAACAAAGCAAAAGCGAGGCAGGATTGACATCTGCTCAACAGAGACGGATTCCCTGCGCTGACACAGTTCACAGTTACACGAGAAGCAATCTGAGCGGTCCGTCGACCGGAGACGTGTTTCCCAAGAGGTCGTTTAGCGAGTGAACAGCAGTGTGCGCGACTTTCAGGAGTGTGCCTGGAAAGTGCCAGAATCACCAGGAGCATCTGTGCAAAAGCTGCTGCCTCTGTGACCGCATTGAGGCACGTTCGCGTGTCTGCGAGTATATAGACGGCTCTTTCGCGTTCACTCCGAGGGAAACGGTCCGCTATTGCTTCTGTGCGCACAGACGCGATTCCCTTGTCTCTTGCGAACACAGGGAACTCTGTGCATCCAAATCTACAGGCTAAGGACGCGTCTGCATATGTTTTGGTGAACAATCGAGTGTGCGTGTTCTGACAGCTGCCTCTATGCAGACGTCTCCACAGAGCCACTTCTGAATGCCCCGCAGCCCAGGACTGAATGGATACACTAACAAGTGCACCGGTGTGAGCAACCACATATGCAGAAGGACGTCTTTCATCTCACAGAAGCGCGAACGTCTTGGCGTTCAAGCACATGGCAGAAACAAGGTGTGAACAGATGAGCTGCTGCTATTTTCTCCGTTCGGCATGCTTCGTTGTAGCTCTCTTGCCGGTCGCCGGCTTAGCGGCTTGCTTTGCGCGACTAGCTCTGGGGAGAGAAGGAGATAGCGCCGGAAACCTCGCCTTTTGCCTTCTTCGGCGCTGGAACCTGGTTGCTGCGCCTTCTCTTTGTCCATGTGCACACACACGATTCCTCAGCGAAAACCATGCAGAAACCTTTCCACGAGCACCCAGGGATGTGCACCCAGCACCACGTGCACGCACACGCAGCTAGAGAAAAGCACCTACCTTTTCACACACTGATGCCTAAGCAAACGCGTGGCCACACACACGCACACATCCGCAAGCGCGCCTACTCCCATCTATTGAGGGAAAGGCGGACGAGCTCTTTGGTTGCTCTTCACAGGCTTGTCCCTGATCTATAGCTGAGGGCAAACACTTGTGTGCTTGTGGGAGAGCCTGTGTCTTTCCTGGAAGCGTTTGGGAGTTTTGCTCAGACGCGTGTTTCCTCAAGTTCAAGAATCAAGATCTAGGATACCTGCAGACAGGTGCCTGTTTGTGTGGAGACAGTCTGTTTGAAACTGTGTTCCTCAGCGCCCGCTCTTTCTCCCCGTCGC
This sequence comes from Patagioenas fasciata, assembly GCF_037038585.1. NCBI lineage: Eukaryota > Metazoa > Chordata > Aves > Columbiformes > Columbidae > Patagioenas > Patagioenas fasciata. Next base: position 414,491 of record NW_027288655.1, on the reverse strand, counting down.
TCCACACGCCTGGGAGTCCCTTTCTTTCTCTCCACAAGCACGTGTGTTGACTTCGTCGCACATGTGCATCTGCACAAGCGTTGAGCTCAGCAGAGCGTGTCTCTTGACACTTGATGTGCGTTGGCTGTGTCTGCCTGCTCCAGTGAAGAGAGAAACGGGAAATCATCTTGGTAGAGGCAACAAAGCAAAAGCGAGGCAGGATTGACATCTGCTCAACAGAGACGGATTCCCTGCGCTGACACAGTTCACAGTTACACGAGAAGCAATCTGAGCGGTCCGTCGACCGGAGACGTGTTTCCCAAGAGGTCGTTTAGCGAGTGAACAGCAGTGTGCGCGACTTTCAGGAGTGTGCCTGGAAAGTGCCAGAATCACCAGGAGCATCTGTGCAAAAGCTGCTGCCTCTGTGACCGCATTGAGGCACGTTCGCGTGTCTGCGAGTATATAGACGGCTCTTTCGCGTTCACTCCGAGGGAAACGGTCCGCTATTGCTTCTGTGCGCACAGACGCGATTCCCTTGTCTCTTGCGAACACAGGGAACTCTGTGCATCCAAATCTACAGGCTAAGGACGCGTCTGCATATGTTTTGGTGAACAATCGAGTGTGCGTGTTCTGACAGCTGCCTCTATGCAGACGTCTCCACAGAGCCACTTCTGAATGCCCCGCAGCCCAGGACTGAATGGATACACTAACAAGTGCACCGGTGTGAGCAACCACATATGCAGAAGGACGTCTTTCATCTCACAGAAGCGCGAACGTCTTGGCGTTCAAGCACATGGCAGAAACAAGGTGTGAACAGATGAGCTGCTGCTATTTTCTCCGTTCGGCATGCTTCGTTGTAGCTCTCTTGCCGGTCGCCGGCTTAGCGGCTTGCTTTGCGCGACTAGCTCTGGGGAGAGAAGGAGATAGCGCCGGAAACCTCGCCTTTTGCCTTCTTCGGCGCTGGAACCTGGTTGCTGCGCCTTCTCTTTGTCCATGTGCACACACACGATTCCTCAGCGAAAACCATGCAGAAACCTTTCCACGAGCACCCAGGGATGTGCACCCAGCACCACGTGCACGCACACGCAGCTAGAGAAAAGCACCTACCTTTTCACACACTGATGCCTAAGCAAACGCGTGGCCACACACACGCACACATCCGCAAGCGCGCCTACTCCCATCTATTGAGGGAAAGACGGACGAGCTCTTTGGTTGCTCTTCACAGGCTTGTCCCTGATCTATAGCTGAGGGCAAACACTTGTGTGCTTGTGGGAGAGCCTGTGTCTTTCCTGGAAGCGTTTGGGAGTTTTGCTCAGACGCGTGTTTCCTCAAGTTCAAGAATCAAGATCTAGGATACCTGCAGACAGGTGCCTGTTTGTGTGGAGACAGTCTGTTTGAAACTGTGTTCCTCAGCGCCCGCTCTTTCTCCCCGTCGCTCCACACGCCTGGGAGTCCCTTTCTTTCTCTCCACAAGCACGTGTGTTGACTTCGTCGCACATGTGCATCTGCACAAGCGTTGAGCTCAGCAGAGCGTGTCTCTTGACACTTGATGTGCGTTGGCTGTGTCTGCCTGCTCCAGTGAAGAGAGAAACGGGAAATCATCTTGGTAGAGGCAACAAAGCAAAAGCGAGGCAGGATTGACATCTGCTCAACAGAGACGGATTCCCTGCGCTGACACAGTTCACAGTTACACGAGAAGCAATCTGAGCGGTCCGTCGACCGGAGACGTGTTTCCCAAGAGGTCGTTTAGCGAGTGAACAGCAGTGTGCGCGACTTTCAGGAGTGTGCCTGGAAAGTGCCAGAATCACCAGGAGCATCTGTGCAAAAGCTGCTGCCTCTGTGACCGCATTGAGGCACGTTCGCGTGTCTGCGAGTATATAGACGGCTCTTTCGCGTCCACTCCGAGGGAAACGGTCCGCTATTGCTTCTGTGCGCACAGACGCGATTCCCTTGTCTCTTGCGAACACAGGGAACTCTGTGCATCCAAATCTACAGGCTAAGGACGCGTCTGCATATGTTTTGGTGAACAATCGAGTGTGCGTGTTCTGACAGCTGCCTCTATGCAGACGTCTCCACAGAGCCACTTCTGAATGCCCCGCAGCCCAGGACTGAATGGATACACTAACAAGTGCACCGGTGTGAGCAACCACATATGCAGAAGGACGTCTTTCATCTCACAGAAGCGCGAACGTCTTGGCGTTCAAGCACATGGCAGAAACAAGGTGTGAACAGATGAGCTGCTGCTATTTTCTCCGTTCGGCATGCTTCGTTGTAGCTCTCTTGCCGGTCGCCGGCTTAGCGGCTTGCTTTGCGCGACTAGCTCTGGGGAGAGAAGGAGATAGCGCCGGAAACCTCGCCTTTTGCCTTCTTCGGCGCTGGAACCTGGTTGCTGTGCCTTCTCTTTGTCCATGTGCACACACACGATTCCTCAGCGAAAACCATGCAGAAACCTTTCCACGAGCACCCAGGGATGTGCACCCAGCACCACGTGCACGCACACGCAGCTAGAGAAAAGCACCTACCTTTTCACACACTGATGCCTAAGCAAACGCGTGGCCACACACACGCACACATCCGCAAGCGCGCCTACTCCCATCTATTGAGGGAAAGACGGACGAGCTCTTTGGTTGCTCTTCACAGGCTTGTCCCTGATCTATAGCTGAGGGCAAACACTTGTGTGCTTGTGGGAGAGCCTGTGTCTTTCCTGGAAGCGTTTGGGAGTTTTGCTCAGACGCGTGTTTCCTCAAGTTCAAGAATCAAGATCTAGGATACCTGCAGACAGGTGCCTGTTTGTGTGGAGACAGTCTGTTTGAAACTGTGTTCCTCAGCGCCCGCTCTTTCTCCCCGTCGCTCCACACGCCTGGGAGTCCCTTTCTTTCTCTCCACAAGCACGTGTGTTGACTTCGTCGCACATGTGCATCTGAACAAGCGTTGAGCTCAGCAGAGCGTGTCTCTTGACACTTGATGTGCGTTGGCTGTGTCTGCCTGCTCCAGTGAAGAGAGAAACGGGAAATCATCTTGGTAGAGGCAACAAAGCAAAAGCGAGGCAGGATTGACATCTGCTCAACAGAGACGGATTCCCTGCGCTGACACAGTTCACAGTTACACGAGAAGCAATCTGAGCGGTCTGTCGACCGGAGACGTGTTTCCCAAGAGGTCGTTTAGCGAGTGAACAGCAGTGTGCGCGACTTTCAGGAGTGTGCCTGGAAAGTGCCAGAATCACGAGGAGCATCTGTGCAAAAGCTGCTGCCTCTGTGACCGCATTGAGGCACGTTCGCGTGTCTGCGAGTATATAGACGGCTCTTTCGCGTTCACTCCGAGGGAAACGGTCCGCTCTTGCTTCTGTGCGCACAGACGCGATTCCCTTGTCTCTTGCGAACACAGGGAACTCTGTGCATCCAAATCTACAGGCTAAGGACGCGTCTGCATATGTTTTGGTGAACAATCGAGTGTGCGTGTTCTGACAGCTGCCTCTATGCAGACGTCTCCACAGAGCCACTTCTGAATGCCCCGCAGCCCAGGACTGAATGGATACACTAACAAGTGCACCGGTGTGAGCAACCACATATGCAGAAGGACGTCTTTCATCTCACAGAAGCGCGAACGTCTTGGCGTTCAAGCACATGGCAGAAACAAGGTGTGAACAGATGAGCTGCTGCTATTTTCTCCGTTCGGCATGCTTCGTTGTAGCTCTCTTGCCGGTCGCCGGCTTAGCGGCTTGCTTTGCGCGACTAGCTCTGGGGAGAGAAGGAGATAGCGCCGGAAACCTCGCCTTTTGCCTTCTTCGGCGCTGGAACCTGGTTGCTGCGCCTTCTCTTTGTCCATGTGCACACACACGATTCCTCAGCGAAAACCATGCAGAAACCTTTCCACGAGCACCCAGGGATGTGCACCCAGCACCACGTGCACGCACACGCAGCTAGAGAAAAGCACCTACCTTTTCACACACTGATGCCTAAGCAAACGCGTGGCCACACACACGCACACATCCGCAAGCGCGCCTACTCCCATCTATTGAGGGAAAGACGGACGAGCTCTTTGGTTGCTCTTCACAGGCTTGTCCCTGATCTATAGCTGAGGGCAAACACTTGTGTGCTTGTGGGAGAGCCTGTGTCTTTCCTGGAAGCGTTTGGGAGTTTTGCTCAGACGCGTGTTTCCTCAAGTTCAAGAATCAAGATCTAGGATACCTGCAGACAGGTGCCTGTTTGTGTGGAGACAATCTGTTTGAAACTGTGTTCCTCAGCGCCCGCTCTTTCTCCCCGTCGCTCCACACGCCTGGGAGTCCCTTTCTTTCTCTCCACAAGCACGTGTGTTGACTTCGTCGCACATGTGCATCTGCACAAGCGTTGAGCTCAGCAGAGCGTGTCTCTTGACACTTGATGTGCGTTGGCTGTGTCTGCCTGCTCCAGTGAAGAGAGAAACGGGAAATCATCTTGGTAGAGGCAACAAAGCAAAAGCGAGGCAGGATTGACATCTGCTCAACAGAGACGGATTCCCTGCGCTGACACAGTTCACAGTTACACGAGAAGCAATCTGAGCGGTCCGTCGACCGGAGACGTGTTTCCCAAGAGGTCGTTTAGCGAGTGAACAGCAGTGTGCGCGACTTTCAGGAGTGTGCCTGGAAAGTGCCAGAATCACCAGGAGCATCTGTGCAAAAGCTGCTGCCTCTGTGACCGCATTGAGGCACGTTCGCGTGTCTGCGAGTATATAGACGGCTCTTTCGCGTTCACTCCGAGGGAAACGGTCCGCTATTGCTTCTGTGCGCACAGACGCGATTCCCTTGTCTCTTGCGAACACAGGGAACTCTGTGCATCCAAATCTACAGGCTAAGGACGCGTCTGCATATGTTTTGGTGAACAATCGAGTGTGCGTGTTCTGACAGCTGCCTCTATGCAGACGTCTCCACAGAGCCACTTCTGAATGCCCCGCAGCCCAGGACTGAATGGATACACTAACAAGTGCACCGGTGTGAGCAACCACATATGCAGAAGGACGTCTTTCATCTCACAGAAGCGCGAACGTCTTGGCGTTCAAGCACATGGCAGAAACAAGGTGTGAACAGATGAGCTGCTGCTATTTTCTCCGTTCGGCATGCTTCGTTGTAGCTCTCTTGCCGGTCGCCGGCTTAGCGGCTTGCTTTGCGCGACTAGCTCTGGGGAGAGAAGGAGATAGCGCCGGAAACCTCGCCTTTTGCCTTCTTCGGCGCTGGAACCTGGTTGCTGCGCCTTCTCTTTGTCCATGTGCACACACACGATTCCTCAGCGAAAACCATGCAGAAACCTTTCCACGAGCACCCAGGGATGTGCACCCAGCACCACGTGCACGCACACGCAGCTAGAGAAAAGCACCTACCTTTTCACACACTGATGCCTAAGCAAACGCGTGGCCACACACACGCACACATCCGCAAGCGCGCCTACTCCCATCTATTGAGGGAAAGGCGGACGAGCTCTTTGGTTGCTCTTCACAGGCTTGTCCCTGATCTATAGCTGAGGGCAAACACTTGTGTGCTTGTGGGAGAGCCTGTGTCTTTCCTGGAAGCGTTTGGGAGTTTTGCTCAGACGCGTGTTTCCTCAAGTTCAAGAATCAAGATCTAGGATACCTGCAGACAGGTGCCTGTTTGTGTGGAGACAGTCTGTTTGAAACTGTGTTCCTCAGCGCCCGCTCTTTCTCCCCGTCGCTCCACACGCCTGGGAGTCCCTTTCTTTCTCTCCACAAGCACGTGTGTTGACTTCGTCGCACATGTGCATCTGCACAAGCGTTGAGCTCAGCAGAGCGTGTCTCTTGACACTTGATGTGCGTTGGCTGTGTCTGCCTGCTCCAGTGAAGAGAGAAACGGGAAATCATCTTGGTAGAGGCAACAAAGCAAAAGCGAGGCAGGATTGACATCTGCTCAACAGAGACGGATTCCCTGCGCTGACACAGTTCACAGTTACACGAGAAGCAATCTGAGCGGTCCGTCGACCGGAGACGTGTTTCCCAAGAGGTCGTTTAGCGAGTGAACAGCAGTGTGCGCGACTTTCAGGAGTGTGCCTGGAAAGTGCCAGAATCACCAGGAGCATCTGTGCAAAAGCTGCTGCCTCTGTGACCGCATTGAGGCACGTTCGCGTGTCTGCGAGTATATAGACGGCTCTTTCGCGTTCACTCCGAGGGAAACGGTCCGCTATTGCTTCTGTGCGCACAGACGCGATTCCCTTGTCTCTTGCGAACACAGGGAACTCTGTGCATCCAAATCTACAGGCTAAGGACGCGTCTGCATATGTTTTGGTGAACAATCGAGTGTGCGTGTTCTGACAGCTGCCTCTATGCAGACGTCTCCACAGAGCCACTTCTGAATGCCCCGCAGCCCAGGACTGAATGGATACACTAACAAGTGCACCGGTGTGAGCAACCACATATGCAGAAGGACGTCTTTCATCTCACAGAAGCGCGAACGTCTTGGCGTTCAAGCACATGGCAGAAACAAGGTGTGAACAGATGAGCTGCTGCTATTTTCTCCGTTCGGCATGCTTCGTTGTAGCTCTCTTGCCGGTCGCCGGCTTAGCGGCTTGCTTTGCGCGACTAGCTCTGGGGAGAGAAGGAGATAGCGCCGGAAACCTCGCCTTTTGCCTTCTTCGGCGCTGGAACCTGGTTGCTGTGCCTTCTCTTTGTCCATGTGCACACACACGATTCCTCAGCGAAAACCATGCAGAAACCTTTCCACGAGCACCCAGGGATGTGCACCCAGCACCACGTGCACGCACACGCAGCTAGAGAAAAGCACCTACCTTTTCACACACTGATGCCTAAGCAAACGCGTGGCCACACACACGCACACATCCGCAAGCGCGCCTACTCCCATCTATTGAGGGAAAGACGGACGAGCAACGTCCTGACAGGCTTGAGGGGAAAAACGTCCGTTGACGGTTGGCGTACTGCACGCCCGCCTACGGGGCTGCAGGGGAATCCACATTTGGAAGGTACCTGAAGATGTGTGCCTGTTCTTGGAGCTCCGCTAGTAGGGTAGCAAAGACACTCGTAGGCAGTACTGAATGCTGCTCCGTGCTACTTCTCCTCCGCTGGCAAATGCTTCACAGTCGCCCTAGGAAAGACGTTTAACAATCGATCTCCAAGAGGAACGAAACACATGATGCCATAAGGCGAAAGAATAGCAGGGCATCTCTTCACAGGCTTGTCCCTGATCTATAGCTGAGGGCAAACACTTGTGTGCTTGTGGGAGAGCCTGTGTCTTTCCTGGAAGCGTTTGGGAGTTTTGCTCAGACGCGTGTTTCCTCAAGTTCAAGAATCAAGATCTAGGATACCTGCAGACAGGTGCCTGTTTGTGTGGAGACAGTCTGTTTGAAACTGTGTTCCTCAGCGCCCGCTCTTTCTCCCCGTCGCTCCACACGCCTGGGAGTCCCTTTCTTTCTCTCCACAAGCACGTGTGTTGACTTCGTCGCACATGTGCATCTGCACAAGCGTTGAGCTCAGCAGAGCGTGTCTCTTGACACTTGATGTGCGTTGGCTGTGTCTGCCTGCTCCAGTGAAGAGAGAAACGGGAAATCATCTTGGTAGAGGCAACAAAGCAAAAGCGAGGCAGGATTGACATCTGCTCAACAGAGACGGATTCCCTGCGCTGACACAGTTCACAGTTACACGAGAAGCAATCTGAGCGGTCCGTCGACCGGAGACGTGTTTCCCAAGAGGTCGTTTAGCGAGTGAACAGCAGTGTGCGCGACTTTCAGGAGTGTGCCTGGAAAGTGCCAGAATCACCAGGAGCATCTGTGCAAAAGCTGCTGCCTCTGTGACCGCATTGAGGCACGTTCGCGTGTCTGCGAGTATATAGACGGCTCTTTCGCGTTCACTCCGAGGGAAACGGTCCGCTATTGCTTCTGTGCGCACAGACGCGATTCCCTTGTCTCTTGCGAACACAGGGAACTCTGTGCATCCAAATCTACAGGCTAAGGACGCGTCTGCATATGTTTTGGTGAACAATCGAGTGTGCGTGTTCTGACAGCTGCCTCTATGCAGACGTCTCCACAGAGCCACTTCTGAATGCCCCGCAGCCCAGGACTGAATGGATACACTAACAAGTGCACCGGTGTGAGCAACCACATATGCAGAAGGACGTCTTTCATCTCACAGAAGCGCGAACGTCTTGGCGTTCAAGCACATGGCAGAAACAAGGTGTGAACAGATGAGCTGCTGCTATTTTCTCCGTTCGGCATGCTTCGTTGTAGCTCTCTTGCCGGTCGCCGGCTTAGCGGCTTGCTTTGCGCGACTAGCTCTGGGGAGAGAAGGAGATAGCGCCGGAAACCTCGCCTTTTGCCTTCTTCGGCGCTGGAACCTGGTTGCTGCGCCTTCTCTTTGTCCATGTGCACACACACGATTCCTCAGCGAAAACCATGCAGAAACCTTTCCACGAGCACCCAGGGATGTGCACCCAGCACCACGTGCACGCACACGCAGCTAGAGAAAAGCACCTACCTTTTCACACACTGATGCCTAAGCAAACGCGTGGCCACACACACGCACACATCCGCAAGCGCGCCTACTCCCATCTATTGAGGGAAAGACGGACGAGCTCTTTGGTTGCTCTTCACAGGCTTGTCCCTGATCTATAGCTGAGGGCAAACACTTGTGTGCTTGTGGGAGAGCCTGTGTCTTTCCTGGAAGCGTTTGGGAGTTTTGCTCAGACGCGTGTTTCCTCAAGTTCAAGAATCAAGATCTAGGATACCTGCAGACAGGTGCCTGTTTGTGTGGAGACAGTCTGTTTGAAACTGTGTTCCTCAGCGCCCGCTCTTTCTCCCCGTCGCTCCACACGCCTGGGAGTCCCTTTCTTTCTCTCCACAAGCACGTGTGTTGACTTCGTCGCACATGTGCATCTGCACAAGCGTTGAGCTCAGCAGAGCGTGTCTCTTGACACTTGATGTGCGTTGGCTGTGTCTGCCTGCTCCAGTGAAGAGAGAAACGGGAAATCATCTTGGTAGAGGCAACAAAGCAAAAGCGAGGCAGGATTGACATCTGCTCAACAGAGACGGATTCCCTGCGCTGACACAGTTCACAGTTACACGAGAAGCAATCTGAGCGGTCCGTCGACCGGAGACGTGTTTCCCAAGAGGTCGTTTAGCGAGTGAACAGCAGTGTGCGCGACTTTCAGGAGTGTGCCTGGAAAGTGCCAGAATCACCAGGAGCATCTGTGCAAAAGCTGCTGCCTCTGTGACCGCATTGAGGCACGTTCGCGTGTCTGCGAGTATATAGACGGCTCTTTCGCGTCCACTCCGAGGGAAACGGTCCGCTATTGCTTCTGTGCGCACAGACGCGATTCCCTTGTCTCTTGCGAACACAGGGAACTCTGTGCATCCAAATCTACAGGCTAAGGACGCGTCTGCATATGTTTTGGTGAACAATCGAGTGTGCGTGTTCTGACAGCTGCCTCTATGCAGACGTCTCCACAGAGCCACTTCTGAATGCCCCGCAGCCCAGGACTGAATGGATACACTAACAAGTGCACCGGTGTGAGCAACCACATATGCAGAAGGACGTCTTTCATCTCACAGAAGCGCGAACGTCTTGGCGTTCAAGCACATGGCAGAAACAAGGTGTGAACAGATGAGCTGCTGCTATTTTCTCCGTTCGGCATGCTTCGTTGTAGCTCTCTTGCCGGTCGCCGGCTTAGCGGCTTGCTTTGCGCGACTAGCTCTGGGGAGAGAAGGAGATAGCGCCGGAAACCTCGCCTTTTGCCTTCTTCGGCGCTGGAACCTGGTTGCTGCGCCTTCTCTTTGTCCATGTGCACACACACGATTCCTCAGCGAAAACCATGCAGAAACCTTTCCACGAGCACCCAGGGATGTGCACCCAGCACCACGTGCACGCACACGCAGCTAGAGAAAAGCACCTACCTTTTCACACACTGATGCCTAAGCAAACGCGTGGCCACACACACGCACACATCCGCAAGCGCGCCTACTCCCATCTATTGAGGGAAAGACGGACGAGCTCTTTGGTTGCTCTTCACAGGCTTGTCCCTGATCTATAGCTGAGGGCAAACACTTGTGTGCTTGTGGGAGAGCCTGTGTCTTTCCTGGAAGCGTTTGGGAGTTTTGCTCAGACGCGTGTTTCCTCAAGTTCAAGAATCAAGATCTAGGATACCTGCAGACAGGTGCCTGTTTGTGTGGAGACAGTCTGTTTGAAACTGTGTTCCTCAGCGCCCGCTCTTTCTCCCCGTCGCTCCACACGCCTGGGAGTCCCTTTCTTTCTCTCCACAAGCACGTGTGTTGACTTCGTCGCACATGTGCATCTGCACAAGCGTTGAGCTCAGCAGAGCGTGTCTCTTGACACTTGATGTGCGTTGGCTGTGTCTGCCTGCTCCAGTGAAGAGAGAAACGGGAAATCATCTTGGTAGAGGCAACAAAGCAAAAGCGAGGCAGGATTGACATCTGCTCAACAGAGACGGATTCCCTGCGCTGACACAGTTCACAGTTACACGAGAAGCAATCTGAGCGGTCTGTCGACCGGAGACGTGTTTCCCAAGAGGTCGTTTAGCGAGTGAACAGCAGTGTGCGCGACTTTCAGGAGTGTGCCTGGAAAGTGCCAGAATCACGAGGAGCATCTGTGCAAAAGCTGCTGCCTCTGTGACCGCATTGAGGCACGTTCGCGTGTCTGCGAGTATATAGACGGCTCTTTCGCGTTCACTCCGAGGGAAACGGTCCGCTCTTGCTTCTGTGCGCACAGACGCGATTCCCTTGTCTCTTGCGAACACAGGGAACTCTGTGCATCCAAATCTACAGGCTAAGGACGCGTCTGCATATGTTTTGGTGAACAATCGAGTGTGCGTGTTCTGACAGCTGCCTCTATGCAGACGTCTCCACAGAGCCACTTCTGAATGCCCCGCAGCCCAGGACTGAATGGATACACTAACAAGTGCACCGGTGTGAGCAACCACATATGCAGAAGGACGTCTTTCATCTCACAGAAGCGCGAACGTCTTGGCGTTCAAGCACATGGCAGAAACAAGGTGTGAACAGATGAGCTGCTGCTATTTTCTCCGTTCGGCATGCTTCGTTGTAGCTCTCTTGCCGGTCGCCGGCTTAGCGGCTTGCTTTGCGCGACTAGCTCTGGGGAGAGAAGGAGATAGCGCCGGAAACCTCGCCTTTTGCCTTCTTCGGCGCTGGAACCTGGTTGCTGCGCCTTCTCTTTGTCCATGTGCACACACACGATTCCTCAGCGAAAACCATGCAGAAACCTTTCCACGAGCACCCAGGGATGTGCACCCAGCACCACGTGCACGCACACGCAGCTAGAGAAAAGCACCTACCTTTTCACACACTGATGCCTAAGCAAACGCGTGGCCACACACACGCACACATCCGCAAGCGCGCCTACTCCCATCTATTGAGGGAAAGACGGACGAGCTCTTTGGTTGCTCTTCACAGGCTTGTCCCTGATCTATAGCTGAGGGCAAACACTTGTGTGCTTGTGGGAGAGCCTGTGTCTTTCCTGGAAGCGTTTGGGAGTTTTGCTCAGACGCGTGTTTCCTCAAGTTCAAGAATCAAGATCTAGGATACCTGCAGACAGGTGCCTGTTTGTGTGGAGACAATCTGTTTGAAACTGTGTTCCTCAGCGCCCGCTCTTTCTCCCCGTCGCTCCACACGCCTGGGAGTCCCTTTCTTTCTCTCCACAAGCACGTGTGTTGACTTCGTCGCACATGTGCATCTGCACAAGCGTTGAGCTCAGCAGAGCGTGTCTCTTGACACTTGATGTGCGTTGGCTGTGTCTGCCTGCTCCAGTGAAGAGAGAAACGGGAAATCATCTTGGTAGAGGCAACAAAGCAAAAGCGAGGCAGGATTGACATCTGCTCAACAGAGACGGATTCCCTGCGCTGACACAGTTCACAGTTACACGAGAAGCAATCTGAGCGGTCCGTCGACCGGAGACGTGTTTCCCAAGAGGTCGTTTAGCGAGTGAACAGCAGTGTGCGCGACTTTCAGGAGTGTGCCTGGAAAGTGCCAGAATCACCAGGAGCATCTGTGCAAAAGCTGCTGCCTCTGTGACCGCATTGAGGCACGTTCGCGTGTCTGCGAGTATATAGACGGCTCTTTCGCGTTCACTCCGAGGGAAACGGTCCGCTATTGCTTCTGTGCGCACAGACGCGATTCCCTTGTCTCTTGCGAACACAGGGAACTCTGTGCATCCAAATCTACAGGCTAAGGACGCGTCTGCATATGTTTTGGTGAACAATCGAGTGTGCGTGTTCTGACAGCTGCCTCTATGCAGACGTCTCCACAGAGCCACTTCTGAATGCCCCGCAGCCCAGGACTGAATGGATACACTAACAAGTGCACCGGTGTGAGCAACCACATATGCAGAAGGACGTCTTTCATCTCACAGAAGCGCGAACGTCTTGGCGTTCAAGCACATGGCAGAAACAAGGTGTGAACAGATGAGCTGCTGCTATTTTCTCCGTTCGGCATGCTTCGTTGTAGCTCTCTTGCCGGTCGCCGGCTTAGCGGCTTGCTTTGCGCGACTAGCTCTGGGGAGAGAAGGAGATAGCGCCGGAAACCTCGCCTTTTGCCTTCTTCGGCGCTGGAACCTGGTTGCTGCGCCTTCTCTTTGTCCATGTGCACACACACGATTCCTCAGCGAAAACCATGCAGAAACCTTTCCACGAGCACCCAGGGATGTGCACCCAGCACCACGTGCACGCACACGCAGCTAGAGAAAAGCACCTACCTTTTCACACACTGATGCCTAAGCAAACGCGTGGCCACACACACGCACACATCCGCAAGCGCGCCTACTCCCATCTATTGAGGGAAAGACGGACGAGCTCTTTGGTTGCTCTTCACAGGCTTGTCCCTGATCTATAGCTGAGGGCAAACACTTGTGTGCTTGTGGGAGAGCCTGTGTCTTTCCTGGAAGCGTTTGGGAGTTTTGCTCAGACGCGTGTTTCCTCAAGTTCAAGAATCAAGATCTAGGATACCTGCAGACAGGTGCCTGTTTGTGTGGAGACAGTCTGTTTGAAACTGTGTTCCTCAGCGCCCGCTCTTTCTCCCCGTCGCTCCACACGCCTGGGAGTCCCTTTCTTTCTCTCCACAAGCACGTGTGTTGACTTCGTCGCACATGTGCATCTGCACAAGCGTTGAGCTCAGCAGAGCGTGTCTCTTGACACTTGATGTGCGTTGGCTGTGTCTGCCTGCTCCAGTGAAGAGAGAAACGGGAAATCATCTTGGTAGAGGCAACAAAGCAAAAGCGAGGCAGGATTGACATCTGCTCAACAGAGACGGATTCCCTGCGCTGACACAGTTCACAGTTACACGAGAAGCAATCTGAGCGGTCCGTCGACCGGAGACGTGTTTCCCAAGAGGTCGTTTAGCGAGTGAACAGCAGTGTGCGCGACTTTCAGGAGTGTGCCTGGAAAGTGCCAGAATCACCAGGAGCATCTGTGCAAAAGCTGCTGCCTCTGTGACCGCATTGAGGCACGTTCGCGTGTCTGCGAGTATATAGACGGCTCTTTCGCGTTCACTCCGAGGGAAACGGTCCGCTATTGCTTCTGTGCGCACAGACGCGATTCCCTTGTCTCTTGCGAACACAGGGAACTCTGTGCATCCAAATCTACAGGCTAAGGACGCGTCTGCATATGTTTTGGTGAACAATCGAGTGTGCGTGTTCTGACAGCTGCCTCTATGCAGACGTCTCCACAGAGCCACTTCTGAATGCCCCGCAGCCCAGGACTGAATGGATACACTAACAAGTGCACCGGTGTGAGCAACCACATATGCAGAAGGACGTCTTTCATCTCACAGAAGCGCGAACGTCTTGGCGTTCAAGCACATGGCAGAAACAAGGTGTGAACAGATGAGCTGCTGCTATTTTCTCCGTTCGGCATGCTTCGTTGTAGCTCTCTTGCCGGTCGCCGGCTTAGCGGCTTGCTTTGCGCGACTAGCTCTGGGGAGAGAAGGAGATAGCGCCGGAAACCTCGCCTTTTGCCTTCTTCGGCGCTGGAACCTGGTTGCTGTGCCTTCTCTTTGTCCATGTGCACACACACGATTCCTCAGCGAAAACCATGCAGAAACCTTTCCACGAGCACCCAGGGATGTGCACCCAGCACCACGTGCACGCACACGCAGCTAGAGAAAAGCACCTACCTTTTCACACACTGATGCCTAAGCAAACGCGTGGCCACACACACGCACACATCCGCAAGCGCGCCTACTCCCATCTATTGAGGGAAAGACGGACGAGCAACGTCCTGACAGGCTTGAGGGGAAAAACGTCCGTTGACGGTTGGCGTACTGCACGCCCGCCTACGGGGCTGCAGGGGAATCCACATTTGGAAGGTACCTGAAGATGTGTGCCTGTTCTTGGAGCTCCGCTAGTAGGGTAGCAAAGACACTCGTAGGCAGTACTGAATGCTGCTCCGTGCTACTTCTCCTCCGCTGGCAAATGCTTCACAGTCGCCCTAGGAAAGACGTTTAACAATCGATCTCCAAGAGGAACGAAACACATGATGCCATAAGGCGAAAGAATAGCAGGGCATCTCTTCACAGGCTTGTCCCTGATCTATAGCTGAGGGCAAACACTTGTGTGCTTGTGGGAGAGCCTGTGTCTTTCCTGGAAGCGTTTGGGAGTTTTGCTCAGACGCGTGTTTCCTCAAGTTCAAGAATCAAGATCTAGGATACCTGCAGACAGGTGCCTGTTTGTGTGGAGACAGTCTGTTTGAAACTGTGTTCCTCAGCGCCCGCTCTTTCTCCCCGTCGCTCCACACGCCTGGGAGTCCCTTTCTTTCTCTCCACAAGCACGTGTGTTGACTTCGTCGCACATGTGCATCTGCACAAGCGTTGAGCTCAGCAGAGCGTGTCTCTTGACACTTGATGTGCGTTGGCTGTGTCTGCCTGCTCCAGTGAAGAGAGAAACGGGAAATCATCTTGGTAGAGGCAACAAAGCAAAAGCGAGGCAGGATTGACATCTGCTCAACAGAGACGGATTCCCTGCGCTGACACAGTTCACAGTTACACGAGAAGCAATCTGAGCGGTCCGTCGACCGGAGACGTGTTTCCCAAGAGGTCGTTTAGCGAGTGAACAGCAGTGTGCGCGACTTTCAGGAGTGTGCCTGGAAAGTGCCAGAATCACGAGGAGCATCTGTGCAAAAGCTGCTGCCTCTGTGACCGCATTGAGGCACGTTCGCGTGTCTGCGAGTATATAGACGGCTCTTTCGCGTTCACTCCGAGGGAAACGGTCCGCTATTGCTTCTGTGCGCACAGACGCGATTCCCTTGTCTCTTGCGAACACAGGGAACTCTGTGCATCCAAATCTACAGGCTAAGGACGCGTCTGCATATGTTTTGGTGAACAATCGAGTGTGCGTGTTCTGACAGCTGCCTCTATGCAGACGTCTCCACAGAGCCACTTCTGAATGCCCCGCAGCCCAGGACTGAATGGATACACTAACAAGTGCACCGGTGTGAGCAACCACATATGCAGAAGGACGTCTTTCATCTCACAGAAGCGCGAACGTCTTGGCGTTCAAGCACATGGCAGAAACAAGGTGTGAACAGATGAGCTGCTGCTATTTTCTCCGTTCGGCATGCTTCGTTGTAGCTCTCTTGCCGGTCGCCGGCTTAGCGGCTTGCTTTGCGCGACTAGCTCTGGGGAGAGAAGGAGATAGCGCCGGAAACCTCGCCTTTTGCCTTCTTCGGCGCTGGAACCTGGTTGCTGCGCCTTCTCTTTGTCCATGTGCACACACACGATTCCTCAGCGAAAACCATGCAGAAACCTTTCCACGAGCACCCAGGGATGTGCACCCAGCACCACGTGCACGCACACGCAGCTAGAGAAAAGCACCTACCTTTTCACACACTGATGCCTAAGCAAACGCGTGGCCACACACACGCACACATCCGCAAGCGCGCCTACTCCCATCTATTGAGGGAAAGACGGACGAGCTCTTTGGTTGCTCTTCACAGGCTTGTCCCTGATCTATAGCTGAGGGCAAACACTTGTGTGCTTGTGGGAGAGCCTGTGTCTTTCCTGGAAGCGTTTGGGAGTTTTGCTCAGACGCGTGTTTCCTCAAGTTCAAGAATCAAGATCTAGGATACCTGCAGACAGGTGCCTGTTTGTGTGGAGACAGTCTGTTTGAAACTGTGTTCCTCAGCGCCCGCTCTTTCTCCCCGTCGCTCCACACGCCTGGGAGTCCCTTTCTTTCTCTCCACAAGCACGTGTGTTGACTTCGTCGCACATGTGCATCTGCACAAGCGTTGAGCTCAGCAGAGCGTGTCTCTTGACACTTGATGTGCGTTGGCTGTGTCTGCCTGCTCCAGTGAAGAGAGAAACGGGAAATCATCTTGGTAGAGGCAACAAAGCAAAAGCGAGGCAGGATTGACATCTGCTCAACAGAGACGGATTCCCTGCGCTGACACAGTTCACAGTTACACGAGAAGCAATCTGAGCGGTCCGTCGACCGGAGACGTGTTTCCCAAGAGGTCGTTTAGCGAGTGAACAGCAGTGTGCGCGACTTTCAGGAGTGTGCCTGGAAAGTGCCAGAATCACCAGGAGCATCTGTGCAAAAGCTGCTGCCTCTGTGACCGCATTGAGGCACGTTCGCGTGTCTGCGAGTATATAGACGGCTCTTTCGCGTTCACTCCGAGGGAAACGGTCCGCTATTGCTTCTGTGCGCACAGACGCGATTCCCTTGTCTCTTGCGAACACAGGGAACTCTGTGCATCCAAATCTACAGGCTAAGGACGCGTCTGCATATGTTTTGGTGAACAATCGAGTGTGCGTGTTCTGACAGCTGCCTCTATGCAGACGTCTCCACAGAGCCACTTCTGAATGCCCCGCAGCCCAGGACTGAATGGATACACTAACAAGTGCACCGGTGTGAGCAACCACATATGCAGAAGGACGTCTTTCATCTCACAGAAGCGCGAACGTCTTGGCGTTCAAGCACATGGCAGAAACAAGGTGTGAACAGATGAGCTGCTGCTATTTTCTCCGTTCGGCATGCTTCGTTGTAGCTCTCTTGCCGGTCGCCGGCTTAGCGGCTTGCTTTGCGCGACTAGCTCTGGGGAGAGAAGGAGATAGCGCCGGAAACCTCGCCTTTTGCCTTCTTCGGCGCTGGAACCTGGTTGCTGCGCCTTCTCTTTGTCCATGTGCACACACACGATTCCTCAGCGAAAACCATGCAGAAACCTTTCCACGAGCACCCAGGGATGTGCACCCAGCACCACGTGCACGCACACGCAGCTAGAGAAAAGCACCTACCTTTTCACACACTGATGCCTAAGCAAACGCGTGGCCACACACACGCACACATCCGCAAGCGCGCCTACTCCCATCTATTGAGGGAAAGACGGACGAGCTCTTTGGTTGCTCTTCACAGGCTTGTCCCTGATCTATAGCTGAGGGCAAACACTTGTGTGCTTGTGGGAGAGCCTGTGTCTTTCCTGGAAGCGTTTGGGAGTTTTGCTCAGACGCGTGTTTCCTCAAGTTCAAGAATCAAGATCTAGGATACCTGCAGACAGGTGCCTGTTTGTGTGGAGACAGTCTGTTTGAAACTGTGTTCCTCAGCGCCCGCTCTTTCTCCCCGTCGCTCCACACGCCTGGGAGTCCCTTTCTTTCTCTCCACAAGCACGTGTGTTGACTTCGTCGCACATGTGCATCTGCACAAGCGTTGAGCTCAGCAGAGCGTGTCTCTTGACACTTGATGTGCGTTGGCTGTGTCTGCCTGCTCCAGTGAAGAGAGAAACGGGAAATCATCTTGGTAGAGGCAACAAAGCAAAAGCGAGGCAGGATTGACATCTGCTCAACAGAGACGGATTCCCTGCGCTGACACAGTTCACAGTTACACGAGAAGCAATCTGAGCGGTCCGTCGACCGGAGACGTGTTTCCCAAGAGGTCGTTTAGCGAGTGAACAGCAGTGTGCGCGACTTTCAGGAGTGTGCCTGGAAAGTGCCAGAATCACCAGGAGCATCTGTGCAAAAGCTGCTGCCTCTGTGACCGCATTGAGGCACGTTCGCGTGTCTGCGAGTATATAGACGGCTCTTTCGCGTTCACTCCGAGGGAAACGGTCCGCTATTGCTTCTGTGCGCACAGACGCGATTCCCTTGTCTCTTGCGAACACAGGGAACTCTGTGCATCCAAATCTACAGGCTAAGGACGCGTCTGCATATGTTTTGGTGAACAATCGAGTGTGCGTGTTCTGACAGCTGCCTCTATGCAGACGTCTCCACAGAGCCACTTCTGAATGCCCCGCAGCCCAGGACTGAATGGATACACTAACAAGTGCACCGGTGTGAGCAACCACATATGCAGAAGGACGTCTTTCATCTCACAGAAGCGCGAACGTCTTGGCGTTCAAGCACATGGCAGAAACAAGGTGTGAACAGATGAGCTGCTGCTATTTTCTCCGTTCGGCATGCTTCGTTGTAGCTCTCTTGCCGGTCGCCGGCTTAGCGGCTTGCTTTGCGCGACTAGCTCTGGGGAGAGAAGGAGATAGCGCCGGAAACCTCGCCTTTTGCCTTCTTCGGCGCTGGAACCTGGTTGCTGCGCCTTCTCTTTGTCCATGTGCACACACACGATTCCTCAGCGAAAACCATGCAGAAACCTTTCCACGAGCACCCAGGGATGTGCACCCAGCACCACGTGCACGCACACGCAGCTAGAGAAAAGCACCTACCTTTTCACACACTGATGCCTAAGCAAACGCGTGGCCACACACACGCACACATCCGCAAGCGCGCCTACTCCCATCTATTGAGGGAAAGACGGACGAGCTCTTTGGTTGCTCTTCACAGGCTTGTCCCTGATCTATAGCTGAGGGCAAACACTTGTGTGCTTGTGGGAGAGCCTGTGTCTTTCCTGGAAGCGTTTGGGAGTTTTGCTCAGACGCGTGTTTCCTCAAGTTCAAGAATCAAGATCTAGGATACCTGCAGACAGGTGCCTGTTTGTGTGGAGACAGTCTGTTTGAAACTGTGTTCCTCAGCGCCCGCTCTTTCTCCCCGTCGCTCCACACGCCTGGGAGTCCCTTTCTTTCTCTCCACAAGCACGTGTGTTGACTTCGTCGCACATGTGCATCTGCACAAGCGTTGAGCTCAGCAGAGCGTGTCTCTTGACACTTGATGTGCGTTGGCTGTGTCTGCGTGCTCCAGTGAAGAGAGAAACGGGAAATCATCTTGGTAGAGGCAACAAAGCAAAAGCGAGGCAGGATTGACATCTGCTCAACAGAGACGGATTCCCTGCGCTGACACAGTTCACAGTTACACGAGAAGCAATCTGAGCGGTCCGTCGACCGGAGACGTGTTTCCCAAGAGGTCGTTTAGCGAGTGAACAGCAGTGTGCGCGACTTTCAGGAGTGTGCCTGGAAAGTGCCAGAATCACCAGGAGCATCTGTGCAAAAGCTGCTGCCTCTGTGACCGCATTGAGGCACGTTCGCGTGTCTGCGAGTATATAGACGGCTCTTTCGCGTTCACTCCGAGGGAAACGGTCCGCTATTGCTTCTGTGCGCACAGACGCGATTCCCTTGTCTCTTGCGAACACAGGGAACTCTGTGCATCCAAATCTACAGGCTAAGGACGCGTCTGCATATGTTTTGGTGAACAATCGAGTGTGCGTGTTCTGACAGCTGCCTCTATGCAGACGTCTCCACAGAGCCACTTCTGAATGCCCCGCAGCCCAGGACTGAATGGATACACTAACAAGTGCACCGGTGTGAGCAACCACATATGCAGAAGGACGTCTTTCATCTCACAGAAGCGCGAACGTCTTGGCGTTCAAGCACATGGCAGAAACAAGGTGTGAACAGATGAGCTGCTGCTATTTTCTCCGTTCGGCATGCTTCGTTGTAGCTCTCTTGCCGGTCGCCGGCTTAGCGGCTTGCTTTGCGCGACTAGCTCTGGGGAGAGAAGGAGATAGCGCCGGAAACCTCGCCTTTTGCCTTCTTCGGCGCTGGAACCTGGTTGCTGCGCCTTCTCTTTGTCCATGTGCACACACACGATTCCTCAGCGAAAACCATGCAGAAACCTTTCCACGAGCACCCAGGGATGTGCACCCAGCACCACGTGCACGCACACGCAGCTAGAGAAAAGCACCTACCTTTTCACACACTGATGCCTAAGCAAACGCGTGGCCACACACACGCACACATCCGCAAGCGCGCCTACTCCCATCTATTGAGGGAAAGACGGACGAGCAACGTCCTGACAGGCTTGAGGGGAAAAACGTCCGTTGACGGTTGGCGTACTGCACGCCCGCCTACGGGGCTGCAGGGGAATCCACATTTGGAAGGTACCTGAAGATGTGTGCCTGTTCTTGGAGCTCCGCTAGTAGGGTAGCAAAGACACTCGTAGGCAGTACTGAATGCTGCTCCGTGCTACTTCTCCTCCGCTGGCAAATGCTTCACAGTCGCCCTAGGAAAGACGTTTAACAATCGATCTCCAAGAGGAACGAAACACATGATGCCATAAGGCGAAAGAATAGCAGGGCATCTCTTCACAGGCTTGTCCCTGATCTATAGCTGAGGGCAAACACTTGTGTGCTTGTGGGAGAGCCTGTGTCTTTCCTGGAAGCGTTTGGGAGTTTTGCTCAGACGCGTGTTTCCTCAAGTTCAAGAATCAAGATCTAGGATACCTGCAGACAGGTGCCTGTTTGTGTGGAGACAGTCTGTTTGAAACTGTGTTCCTCAGCGCCCGCTCTTTCTCCCCGTCGCTCCACACGCCTGGGAGTCCCTTTCTTTCTCTCCACAAGCACGTGTGTTGACTTCGTCGCACATGTGCATCTGCACAAGCGTTGAGCTCAGCAGAGCGTGTCTCTTGACACTTGATGTGCGTTGGCTGTGTCTGCCTGCTCCAGTGAAGAGAGAAACGGGAAATCATCTTGGTAGAGGCAACAAAGCAAAAGCGAGGCAGGATTGACATCTGCTCAACAGAGACGGATTCCCTGCGCTGACACAGTTCACAGTTACACGAGAAGCAATCTGAGCGGTCCGTCGACCGGAGACGTGTTTCCCAAGAGGTCGTTTAGCGAGTGAACAGCAGTGTGCGCGACTTTCAGGAGTGTGCCTGGAAAGTGCCAGAATCACGAGGAGCATCTGTGCAAAAGCTGCTGCCTCTGTGACCGCATTGAGGCACGTTCGCGTGTCTGCGAGTATATAGACGGCTCTTTCGCGTTCACTCCGAGGGAAACGGTCCGCTATTGCTTCTGTGCGCACAGACGCGATTCCCTTGTCTCTTGCGAACACAGGGAACTCTGTGCATCCAAATCTACAGGCTAAGGACGCGTCTGCATATGTTTTGGTGAACAATCGAGTGTGCGTGTTCTGACAGCTGCCTCTATGCAGACGTCTCCACAGAGCCACTTCTGAATGCCCCGCAGCCCAGGACTGAATGGATACACTAACAAGTGCACCGGTGTGAGCAACCACATATGCAGAAGGACGTCTTTCATCTCACAGAAGCGCGAACGTCTTGGCGTTCAAGCACATGGCAGAAACAAGGTGTGAACAGATGAGCTGCTGCTATTTTCTCCGTTCGGCATGCTTCGTTGTAGCTCTCTTGCCGGTCGCCGGCTTAGCGGCTTGCTTTGCGCGACTAGCTCTGGGGAGAGAAGGAGATAGCGCCGGAAACCTCGCCTTTTGCCTTCTTCGGCGCTGGAACCTGGTTGCTGCGCCTTCTCTTTGTCCATGTGCACACACACGATTCCTCAGCGAAAACCATGCAGAAACCTTTCCACGAGCACCCAGGGATGTGCACCCAGCACCACGTGCACGCACACGCAGCTAGAGAAAAGCACCTACCTTTTCACACACTGATGCCTAAGCAAACGCGTGGCCACACACACGCACACATCCGCAAGCGCGCCTACTCCCATCTATTGAGGGAAAGACGGACGAGCTCTTTGGTTGCTCTTCACAGGCTTGTCCCTGATCTATAGCTGAGGGCAAACACTTGTGTGCTTGTGGGAGAGCCTGTGTCTTTCCTGGAAGCGTTTGGGAGTTTTGCTCAGACGCGTGTTTCCTCAAGTTCAAGAATCAAGATCTAGGATACCTGCAGACAGGTGCCTGTTTGTGTGGAGACAGTCTGTTTGAAACTGTGTTCCTCAGCGCCCGCTCTTTCTCCCCGTCGCTCCACACGCCTGGGAGTCCCTTTCTTTCTCTCCACAAGCACGTGTGTTGACTTCGTCGCACATGTGCATCTGCACAAGCGTTGAGCTCAGCAGAGCGTGTCTCTTGACACTTGATGTGCGTTGGCTGTGTCTGCCTGCTCCAGTGAAGAGAGAAACGGGAAATCATCTTGGTAGAGGCAACAAAGCAAAAGCGAGGCAGGATTGACATCTGCTCAACAGAGACGGATTCCCTGCGCTGACACAGTTCACAGTTACACGAGAAGCAATCTGAGCGGTCCGTCGACCGGAGACGTGTTTCCCAAGAGGTCGTTTAGCGAGTGAACAGCAGTGTGCGCGACTTTCAGGAGTGTGCCTGGAAAGTGCCAGAATCACGAGGAGCATCTGTGCAAAAGCTGCTGCCTCTGTGACCGCATTGAGGCACGTTCGCGTGTCTGCGAGTATATAGACGGCTCTTTCGCGTTCACTCCGAGGGAAACGGTCCGCTATTGCTTCTGTGCGCACAGACGCGATTCCCTTGTCTCTTGCGAACACAGGGAACTCTGTGCATCCAAATCTACAGGCTAAGGACGCGTCTGCATATGTTTTGGTGAACAATCGAGTGTGCGTGTTCTGACAGCTGCCTCTATGCAGACGTCTCCACAGAGCCACTTCTGAATGCCCCGCAGCCCAGGACTGAATGGATACACTAACAAGTGCACCGGTGTGAGCAACCACATATGCAGAAGGACGTCTTTCATCTCACAGAAGCGCGAACGTCTTGGCGTTCAAGCACATGGCAGAAACAAGGTGTGAACAGATGAGCTGCTGCTATTTTCTCCGTTCGGCATGCTTCGTTGTAGCTCTCTTGCCGGTCGCCGGCTTAGCGGCTTGCTTTGCGCGACTAGCTCTGGGGAGAGAAGGAGATAGCGCCGGAAACCTCGCCTTTTGCCTTCTTCGGCGCTGGAACCTGGTTGCTGCGCCTTCTCTTTGTCCATGTGCACACACACGATTCCTCAGCGAAAACCATGCAGAAACCTTTCCACGAGCACCCAGGGATGTGCACCCAGCACCACGTGCACGCACACGCAGCTAGAGAAAAGCACCTACCTTTTCACACACTGATGCCTAAGCAAACGCGTGGCCACACACACGCACACATCCGCAAGCGCGCCTACTCCCATCTATTGAGGGAAAGACGGACGAGCTCTTTGGTTGCTCTTCACAGGCTTGTCCCTGATCTATAGCTGAGGGCAAACACTTGTGTGCTTGTGGGAGAGCCTGTGTCTTTCCTGGAAGCGTTTGGGAGTTTTGCTCAGACGCGTGTTTCCTCAAGTTCAAGAATCAAGATCTAGGATACCTGCAGACAGGTGCCTGTTTGTGTGGAGACAGTCTGTTTGAAACTGTGTTCCTCAGCGCCCGCTCTTTCTCCCCGTCGCTCCACACGCCTGGGAGTCCCTTTCTTTCTCTCCACAAGCACGTGTGTTGACTTCGTCGCACATGTGCATCTGCACAAGCGTTGAGCTCAGCAGAGCGTGTCTCTTGACACTTGATGTGCGTTGGCTGTGTCTGCCTGCTCCAGTGAAGAGAGAAACGGGAAATCATCTTGGTAGAGGCAACAAAGCAAAAGCGAGGCAGGATTGACATCTGCTCAACAGAGAGGGATTCCCTGCGCTGACACAGTTCACAGTTACACG
Organism: Patagioenas fasciata; assembly: GCF_037038585.1. Classification (NCBI taxonomy): domain Eukaryota; kingdom Metazoa; phylum Chordata; class Aves; order Columbiformes; family Columbidae; genus Patagioenas; species Patagioenas fasciata. The sequence goes on along the minus strand of NW_027288655.1, from coordinate 390,741 downwards.
AGAAGCAATCTGAGCGGTCCGTCGACCGGAGACGTGTTTCCCAAGAGGTCGTTTAGCGAGTGAACAGCAGTGTGCGCGACTTTCAGGAGTGTGCCTGGAAAGTGCCAGAATCACCAGGAGCATCTGTGCAAAAGCTGCTGCCTCTGTGACCGCATTGAGGCACGTTCGCGTGTCTGCGAGTATATAGACGGCTCTTTCGCGTTCACTCCGAGGGAAACGGTCCGCTATTGCTTCTGTGCGCACAGACGCGATTCCCTTGTCTCTTGCGAACACAGGGAACTCTGTGCATCCAAATCTACAGGCTAAGGACGCGTCTGCATATGTTTTGGTGAACAATCGAGTGTGCGTGTTCTGACAGCTGCCTCTATGCAGACGTCTCCACAGAGCCACTTCTGAATGCCCCGCAGCCCAGGACTGAATGGATACACTAACAAGTGCACCGGTGTGAGCAACCACATATGCAGAAGGACGTCTTTCATCTCACAGAAGCGCGAACGTCTTGGCGTTCAAGCACATGGCAGAAACAAGGTGTGAACAGATGAGCTGCTGCTATTTTCTCCGTTCGGCATGCTTCGTTGTAGCTCTCTTGCCGGTCGCCGGCTTAGCGGCTTGCTTTGCGCGACTAGCTCTGGGGAGAGAAGGAGATAGCGCCGGAAACCTCGCCTTTTGCCTTCTTCGGCGCTGGAACCTGGTTGCTGCGCCTTCTCTTTGTCCATGTGCACACACACGATTCCTCAGCGAAAACCATGCAGAAACCTTTCCACGAGCACCCAGGGATGTGCACCCAGCACCACGTGCACGCACACGCAGCTAGAGAAAAGCACCTACCTTTTCACACACTGATGCCTAAGCAAACGCGTGGCCACACACACGCACACATCCGCAAGCGCGCCTACTCCCATCTATTGAGGGAAAGACGGACGAGCTCTTTGGTTGCTCTTCACAGGCTTGTCCCTGATCTATAGCTGAGGGCAAACACTTGTGTGCTTGTGGGAGAGCCTGTGTCTTTCCTGGAAGCGTTTGGGAGTTTTGCTCAGACGCGTGTTTCCTCAAGTTCAAGAATCAAGATCTAGGATACCTGCAGACAGGTGCCTGTTTGTGTGGAGACAGTCTGTTTGAAACTGTGTTCCTCAGCGCCCGCTCTTTCTCCCCGTCGCTCCACACGCCTGGGAGTCCCTTTCTTTCTCTCCACAAGCACGTGTGTTGACTTCGTCGCACATGTGCATCTGCACAAGCGTTGAGCTCAGCAGAGCGTGTCTCTTGACACTTGATGTGCGTTGGCTGTGTCTGCCTGCTCCAGTGAAGAGAGAAACGGGAAATCATCTTGGTAGAGGCAACAAAGCAAAAGCGAGGCAGGATTGACATCTGCTCAACAGAGACGGATTCCCTGCGCTGACACAGTTCACAGTTACACGAGAAGCAATCTGAGCGGTCTGTCGACCGGAGACGTGTTTCCCAAGAGGTCGTTTAGCGAGTGAACAGCAGTGTGCGCGACTTTCAGGAGTGTGCCTGGAAAGTGCCAGAATCACCAGGAGCATCTGTGCAAAAGCTGCTGCCTCTGTGACCGCATTGAGGCACGTTCGCGTGTCTGCGAGTATATAGACGGCTCTTTCGCGTTCACTCCGAGGGAAACGGTCCGCTATTGCTTCTGTGCGCACAGACGCGATTCCCTTGTCTCTTGCGAACACAGGGAACTCTGTGCATCCAAATCTACAGGCTAAGGACGCGTCTGCATATGTTTTGGTGAACAATCGAGTGTGCGTGTTCTGACAGCTGCCTCTATGCAGACGTCTCCACAGAGCCACTTCTGAATGCCCCGCAGCCCAGGACTGAATGGATACACTAACAAGTGCACCGGTGTGAGCAACCACATATGCAGAAGGACGTCTTTCATCTCACAGAAGCGCGAACGTCTTGGCGTTCAAGCACATGGCAGAAACAAGGTGTGAACAGATGAGCTGCTGCTATTTTCTCCGTTCGGCATGCTTCGTTGTAGCTCTCTTGCCGGTCGCCGGCTTAGCGGCTTGCTTTGCGCGACTAGCTCTGGGGAGAGAAGGAGATAGCGCCGGAAACCTCGCCTTTTGCCTTCTTCGGCGCTGGAACCTGGTTGCTGCGCCTTCTCTTTGTCCATGTGCACACACACGATTCCTCAGCGAAAACCATGCAGAAACCTTTCCACGAGCACCCAGGGATGTGCACCCAGCACCACGTGCACGCACACGCAGCTAGAGAAAAGCACCTACCTTTTCACACACTGATGCCTAAGCAAACGCGTGGCCACACACACGCACACATCCGCAAGCGCGCCTACTCCCATCTATTGAGGGAAAGACGGACGAGCTCTTTGGTTGCTCTTCACAGGCTTGTCCCTGATCTATAGCTGAGGGCAAACACTTGTGTGCTTGTGGGAGAGCCTGTGTCTTTCCTGGAAGCGTTTGGGAGTTTTGCTCAGACGCGTGTTTCCTCAAGTTCAAGAATCAAGATCTAGGATACCTGCAGACAGGTGCCTGTTTGTGTGGAGACAGTCTGTTTGAAACTGTGTTCCTCAGCGCCCGCTCTTTCTCCCCGTCGCTCCACACGCCTGGGAGTCCCTTTCTTTCTCTCCACAAGCACGTGTGTTGACTTCGTCGCACATGTGCATCTGCACAAGCGTTGAGCTCAGCAGAGCGTGTCTCTTGACACTTGATGTGCGTTGGCTGTGTCTGCCTGCTCCAGTGAAGAGAGAAACGGGAAATCATCTTGGTAGAGGCAACAAAGCAAAAGCGAGGCAGGATTGACATCTGCTCAACAGAGACGGATTCCCTGCGCTGACACAGTTCACAGTTACACGAGAAGCAATCTGAGCGGTCTGTCGACCGGAGACGTGTTTCCCAAGAGGTCGTTTAGCGAGTGAACAGCAGTGTGCGCGACTTTCAGGAGTGTGCCTGGAAAGTGCCAGAATCACCAGGAGCATCTGTGCAAAAGCTGCTGCCTCTGTGACCGCATTGAGGCACGTTCGCGTGTCTGCGAGTATATAGACGGCTCTTTCGCGTTCACTCCGAGGGAAACGGTCCGCTATTGCTTCTGTGCGCACAGACGCGATTCCCTTGTCTCTTGCGAACACAGGGAACTCTGTGCATCCAAATCTACAGGCTAAGGACGCGTCTGCATATGTTTTGGTGAACAATCGAGTGTGCGTGTTCTGACAGCTGCCTCTATGCAGACGTCTCCACAGAGCCACTTCTGAATGCCCCGCAGCCCAGGACTGAATGGATACACTAACAAGTGCACCGGTGTGAGCAACCACATATGCAGAAGGACGTCTTTCATCTCACAGAAGCGCGAACGTCTTGGCGTTCAAGCACATGGCAGAAACAAGGTGTGAACAGATGAGCTGCTGCTATTTTCTCCGTTCGGCATGCTTCGTTGTAGCTCTCTTGCCGGTCGCCGGCTTAGCGGCTTGCTTTGCGCGACTAGCTCTGGGGAGAGAAGGAGATAGCGCCGGAAACCTCGCCTTTTGCCTTCTTCGGCGCTGGAACCTGGTTGCTGCGCCTTCTCTTTGTCCATGTGCACACACACGATTCCTCAGCGAAAACCATGCAGAAACCTTTCCACGAGCACCCAGGGATGTGCACCCAGCACCACGTGCACGCACACGCAGCTAGAGAAAAGCACCTACCTTTTCACACACTGAAGCCTAAGCAAACGCGTGGCCACACACACGCACACATCCGCAAGCGCGCCTACTCCCATCTATTGAGGGAAAGACGGACGAGCAACGTCCTGACAGGCTTGAGGGGAAAAACGTCCGTTGACGGTTGGCGTACTGCACGCCCGCCTACGGGGCTGCAGGGGAATCCACATTTGGAAGGTACCTGAAGATGTGTGCCTGTTCTTGGAGCTCCGCTAGTAGGGTAGCAAAGACACTCGTAGGCAGTACTGAATGCTGCTCCGTGCTACTTCTCCTCCGCTGGCAAATGCTTCACAGTCGCCCTAGGAAAGACGTTTAACAATCGATCTCCAAGAGGAACGAAACACATGATGCCATAAGGCGAAAGAATAGCAGGGCATCTCTTCACAGGCTTGTCCCTGATCTATAGCTGAGGGCAAACACTTGTGTGCTTGTGGGAGAGCCTGTGTCTTTCCTGGAAGCGTTTGGGAGTTTTGCTCAGACGCGTGTTTCCTCAAGTTCAAGAATCAAGATCTAGGATACCTGCAGACAGGTGCCTGTTTGTGTGGAGACAGTCTGTTTGAAACTGTGTTCCTCAGCGCCCGCTCTTTCTCCCCGTCGCTCCACACGCCTGGGAGTCCCTTTCTTTCTCTCCACAAGCACGTGTGTTGACTTCGTCGCACATGTGCATCTGCACAAGCGTTGAGCTCAGCAGAGCGTGTCTCTTGACACTTGATGTGCGTTGGCTGTGTCTGCCTGCTCCAGTGAAGAGAGAAACGGGAAATCATCTTGGTAGAGGCAACAAAGCAAAAGCGAGGCAGGATTGACATCTGCTCAACAGAGACGGATTCCCTGCGCTGACACAGTTCACAGTTACACGAGAAGCAATCTGAGCGGTCCGTCGCCCGGAGACGTGTTTCCCAAGAGGTCGTTTAGCGAGTGAACAGCAGTGTGCGCGACTTTCAGGAGTGTGCCTGGAAAGTGCCAGAATCACCAGGAGCATCTGTGCAAAAGCTGCTGCCTCTGTGACCGCATTGAGGCACGTTCGCGTGTCTGCGAGTATATAGACGGCTCTTTCGCGTTCACTCCGAGGGAAACGGTCCGCTATTGCTTCTGTGCGCACAGACGCGATTCCCTTGTCTCTTGCGAACACAGGGAACTCTGTGCATCCAAATCTACAGGCTAAGGACGCGTCTGCATATGTTTTGGTGAACAATCGAGTGTGCGTGTTCTGACAGCTGCCTCTATGCAGACGTCTCCACAGAGCCACTTCTGAATGCCCCGCAGCCCAGGACTGAATGGATACACTAACAAGTGCACCGGTGTGAGCAACCACATATGCAGAAGGACGTCTTTCATCTCACAGAAGCGCGAACGTCTTGGCGTTCAAGCACATGGCAGAAACAAGGTGTGAACAGATGAGCTGCTGCTATTTTCTCCGTTCGGCATGCTTCGTTGTAGCTCTCTTGCCGGTCGCCGGCTTAGCGGCTTGCTTTGCGCGACTAGCTCTGGGGAGAGAAGGAGATAGCGCCGGAAACCTCGCCTTTTGCCTTCTTCGGCGCTGGAACCTGGTTGCTGCGCCTTCTCTTTGTCCATGTGCACACACACGATTCCTCAGCGAAAACCATGCAGAAACCTTTCCACGAGCACCCAGGGATGTGCACCCAGCACCACGTGCACGCACACGCAGCTAGAGAAAAGCACCTACCTTTTCACACACTGATGCCTAAGCAAACGCGTGGCCACACACACGCACACATCCGCAAGCGCGCCTACTCCCATCTATTGAGGGAAAGACGGACGAGCTCTTTGGTTGCTCTTCACAGGCTTGTCCCTGATCTATAGCTGAGGGCAAACACTTGTGTGCTTGTGGGAGAGCCTGTGTCTTTCCTGGAAGCGTTTGGGAGTTTTGCTCAGACGCGTGTTTCCTCAAGTTCAAGAATCAAGATCTAGGATACCTGCAGACAGGTGCCTGTTTGTGTGGAGACAGTCTGTTTGAAACTGTGTTCCTCAGCGCCCGCTCTTTCTCCCCGTCGCTCCACACGCCTGGGAGTCCCTTTCTTTCTCTCCACAAGCACGTGTGTTGACTTCGTCGCACATGTGCATCTGCACAAGCGTTGAGCTCAGCAGAGCGTGTCTCTTGACACTTGATGTGCGTTGGCTGTGTCTGCCTGCTCCAGTGAAGAGAGAAACGGGAAATCATCTTGGTAGAGGCAACAAAGCAAAAGCGAGGCAGGATTGACATCTGCTCAACAGAGACGGATTCCCTGCGCTGACACAGTTCACAGTTACACGAGAAGCAATCTGAGCGGTCCGTCGACCGGAGACGTGTTTCCCAAGAGGTCGTTTAGCGAGTGAACAGCAGTGTGCGCGACTTTCAGGAGTGTGCCTGGAAAGTGCCAGAATCACCAGGAGCATCTGTGCAAAAGCTGCTGCCTCTGTGACCGCATTGAGGCACGTTCGCGTGTCTGCGAGTATATAGACGGCTCTTTCGCGTTCACTCCGAGGGAAACGGTCCGCTATTGCTTCTGTGCGCACAGACGCGATTCCCTTGTCTCTTGCGAACACAGGGAACTCTGTGCATCCAAATCTACAGGCTAAGGACGCGTCTGCATATGTTTTGGTGAACAATCGAGTGTGCGTGTTCTGACAGCTGCCTCTATGCAGACGTCTCCACAGAGCCACTTCTGAATGCCCCGCAGCCCAGGACTGAATGGATACACTAACAAGTGCACCGGTGTGAGCAACCACATATGCAGAAGGACGTCTTTCATCTCACAGAAGCGCGAACGTCTTGGCGTTCAAGCACATGGCAGAAACAAGGTGTGAACAGATGAGCTGCTGCTATTTTCTCCGTTCGGCATGCTTCGTTGTAGCTCTCTTGCCGGTCGCCGGCTTAGCGGCTTGCTTTGCGCGACTAGCTCTGGGGAGAGAAGGAGATAGCGCCGGAAACCTCGCCTTTTGCCTTCTTCGGCGCTGGAACCTGGTTGCTGCGCCTTCTCTTTGTCCATGTGCACACACACGATTCCTCAGCGAAAACCATGCAGAAACCTTTCCACGAGCACCCAGGGATGTGCACCCAGCACCACGTGCACGCACACGCAGCTAGAGAAAAGCACCTACCTTTTCACACACTGATGCCTAAGCAAACGCGTGGCCACACACACGCACACATCCGCAAGCGCGCCTACTCCCATCTATTGAGGGAAAGACGGACGAGCTCTTTGGTTGCTCTTCACAGGCTTGTCCCTGATCTATAGCTGAGGGCAAACACTTGTGTGCTTGTGGGAGAGCCTGTGTCTTTCCTGGAAGCGTTTGGGAGTTTTGCTCAGACGCGTGTTTCCTCAAGTTCAAGAATCAAGATCTAGGATACCTGCAGACAGGTGCCTGTTTGTGTGGAGACAGTCTGTTTGAAACTGTGTTCCTCAGCGCCCGCTCTTTCTCCCCGTCGCTCCACACGCCTGGGAGTCCCTTTCTTTCTCTCCACAAGCACGTGTGTTGACTTCGTCGCACATGTGCATCTGCACAAGCGTTGAGCTCAGCAGAGCGTGTCTCTTGACACTTGATGTGCGTTGGCTGTGTCTGCCTGCTCCAGTGAAGAGAGAAACGGGAAATCATCTTGGTAGAGGCAACAAAGCAAAAGCGAGGCAGGATTGACATCTGCTCAACAGAGACGGATTCCCTGCGCTGACACAGTTCACAGTTACACGAGAAGCAATCTGAGCGGTCCGTCGCCCGGAGACGTGTTTCCCAAGAGGTCGTTTAGCGAGTGAACAGCAGTGTGCGCGACTTTCAGGAGTGTGCCTGGAAAGTGCCAGAATCACCAGGAGCATCTGTGCAAAAGCTGCTGCCTCTGTGACCGCATTGAGGCACGTTCGCGTGTCTGCGAGTATATAGACGGCTCTTTCGCGTTCACTCCGAGGGAAACGGTCCGCTATTGCTTCTGTGCGCACAGACGCGATTCCCTTGTCTCTTGCGAACACAGGGAACTCTGTGCATCCAAATCTACAGGCTAAGGACGCGTCTGCATATGTTTTGGTGAACAATCGAGTGTGCGTGTTCTGACAGCTGCCTCTATGCAGACGTCTCCACAGAGCCACTTCTGAATGCCCCGCAGCCCAGGACTGAATGGATACACTAACAAGTGCACCGGTGTGAGCAACCACATATGCAGAAGGACGTCTTTCATCTCACAGAAGCGCGAACGTCTTGGCGTTCAAGCACATGGCAGAAACAAGGTGTGAACAGATGAGCTGCTGCTATTTTCTCCGTTCGGCATGCTTCGTTGTAGCTCTCTTGCCGGTCGCCGGCTTAGCGGCTTGCTTTGCGCGACTAGCTCTGGGGAGAGAAGGAGATAGCGCCGGAAACCTCGCCTTTTGCCTTCTTCGGCGCTGGAACCTGGTTGCTGCGCCTTCTCTTTGTCCATGTGCACACACACGATTCCTCAGCGAAAACCATGCAGAAACCTTTCCACGAGCACCCAGGGATGTGCACCCAGCACCACGTGCACGCACACGCAGCTAGAGAAAAGCACCTACCTTTTCACACACTGATGCCTAAGCAAACGCGTGGCCACACACACGCACACATCCGCAAGCGCGCCTACTCCCATCTATTGAGGGAAAGACGGACGAGCTCTTTGGTTGCTCTTCACAGGCTTGTCCCTGATCTATAGCTGAGGGCAAACACTTGTGTGCTTGTGGGAGAGCCTGTGTCTTTCCTGGAAGCGTTTGGGAGTTTTGCTCAGACGCGTGTTTCCTCAAGTTCAAGAATCAAGATCTAGGATACCTGCAGACAGGTGCCTGTTTGTGTGGAGACAGTCTGTTTGAAACTGTGTTCCTCAGCGCCCGCTCTTTCTCCCCGTCGCTCCACACGCCTGGGAGTCCCTTTCTTTCTCTCCACAAGCACGTGTGTTGACTTCGTCGCACATGTGCATCTGCACAAGCGTTGAGCTCAGCAGAGCGTGTCTCTTGACACTTGATGTGCGTTGGCTGTGTCTGCCTGCTCCAGTGAAGAGAGAAACGGGAAATCATCTTGGTAGAGGCAACAAAGCAAAAGCGAGGCAGGATTGACAGCTGCTCAACAGAGACGGATTCCCTGCGCTGACACAGTTCACAGTTACACGAGAAGCAATCTGAGCGGTCCGTCGACCGGAGACGTGTTTCCCAAGAGGTCGTTTAGCGAGTGAACAGCAGTGTGCGCGACTTTCAGGAGTGTGCCTGGAAAGTGCCAGAATCACCAGGAGCATCTGTGCAAAAGCTGCTGCCTCTGTGACCGCATTGAGGCACGTTCGCGTGTCTGCGAGTATATAGACGGCTCTTTCGCGTTCACTCCGAGGGAAACGGTCCGCTATTGCTTCTGTGCGCACAGACGCGATTCCCTTGTCTCTTGCGAACACAGGGAACTCTGTGCATCCAAATCTACAGGCTAAGGACGCGTCTGCATATGTTTTGGTGAACAATCGAGTGTGCGTGTTCTGACAGCTGCCTCTATGCAGACGTCTCCACAGAGCCATTTCTGAATGCCCCGCAGCCCAGGACTGAATGGATACACTAACAAGTGCACCGGTGTGAGCAACCACATATGCAGAAGGACGTCTTTCATCTCACAGAAGCGCGAACGTCTTGGCGTTCAAGCACATGGCAGAAACAAGGTGTGAACAGATGAGCTGCTGCTATTTTCTCCGTTCGGCATGCTTCGTTGTAGCTCTCTTGCCGGTCGCCGGCTTAGCGGCTTGCTTTGCGCGACTAGCTCTGGGGAGAGAAGGAGATAGCGCCGGAAACCTCGCCTTTTGCCTTCTTCGGCGCTGGAACCTGGTTGCTGCGCCTTCTCTTTGTCCATGTGCACACACACGATTCCTCAGCGAAAACCATGCAGAAACCTTTCCACGAGCACCCAGGGATGTGCACCCAGCACCACGTGCACGCACACGCAGCTAGAGAAAAGCACCTACCTTTTCACACACTGATGCCTAAGCAAACGCGTGGCCACACACACGCACACATCCGCAAGCGCGCCTACTCCCATCTATTGAGGGAAAGACGGACGAGCTCTTTGGTTGCTCTTCACAGGCTTGTCCCTGATCTATAGCTGAGGGCAAACACTTGTGTGCTTGTGGGAGAGCCTGTGTCTTTCCTGGAAGCGTTTGGGAGTTTTGCTCAGACGCGTGTTTCCTCAAGTTCAAGAATCAAGATCTAGGATACCTGCAGACAGGTGCCTGTTTGTGTGGAGACAGTCTGTTTGAAACTGTGTTCCTCAGCGCCCGCTCTTTCTCCCCGTCGCTCCACACGCCTGGGAGTCCCTTTCTTTCTCTCCACAAGCACGTGTGTTGACTTCGTCGCACATGTGCATCTGCACAAGCGTTGAGCTCAGCAGAGCGTGTCTCTTGACACTTGATGTGCGTTGGCTGTGTCTGCCTGCTCCAGTGAAGAGAGAAACGGGAAATCATCTTGGTAGAGGCAACAAAGCAAAAGCGAGGCAGGATTGACATCTGCTCAACAGAGACGGATTCCCTGCGCTGACACAGTTCACAGTTACACGAGAAGCAATCTGAGCGGTCCGTCGACCGGAGACGTGTTTCCCAAGAGGTCGTTTAGCGAGTGAACAGCAGTGTGCGCGACTTTCAGGAGTGTGCCTGGAAAGTGCCAGAATCACCAGGAGCATCTGTGCAAAAGCTGCTGCCTCTGTGACCGCATTGAGGCACGTTCGCGTGTCTGCGAGTATATAGACGGCTCTTTCGCGTTCACTCCGAGGGAAACGGTCCGCTATTGCTTCTGTGCGTACAGACGCGATTCCCTTGTCTCTTGCGAACACAGGGAACTCTGTGCATCCAAATCTACAGGCTAAGGACGCGTCTGCGTATGTTTTGGTGAACAATCGAGTGTGCGTGTTCTGACAGCTGCCTCTATGCAGACGTCTCCACAGAGCCACTTCTGAATGCCCCGCAGCCCAGGACTGAATGGATACACTAACAAGTGCACCGGTGTGAGCAACCACATATGCAGAAGGACGTCTTTCATCTCACAGAAGCGCGAACGTCTTGGCGTTCAAGCACATGGCAGAAACAAGGTGTGAACAGATGAGCTGCTGCTATTTTCTCCGTTCGGCATGCTTCGTTGTAGCTCTCTTGCCGGTCGCCGGCTTAGCGGCTTGCTTTGCGCGACTAGCTCTGGGGAGAGAAGGAGATAGCGCCGGAAACCTCGCCTTTTGCCTTCTTCGGCGCTGGAACCTGGTTGCTGCGCCTTCTCTTTGTCCATGTGCACACACACGATTCCTCAGCGAAAACCATGCAGAAACCTTTCCACGAGCACCCAGGGATGTGCACCCAGCACCACGTGCACGCACACGCAGCTAGAGAAAAGCACCTACCTTTTCACACACTGATGCCTAAGCAAACGCGTGGCCACACACACGCACACATCCGCAAGCGCGCCTACTCCCATCTATTGAGGGAAAGACGGACGAGCTCTTTGGTTGCTCTTCACAGGCTTGTCCCTGATCTATAGCTGAGGGCAAACACTTGTGTGCTTGTGGGAGAGCCTGTGTCTTTCCTGGAAGCGTTTGGGAGTTTTGCTCAGACGCGTGTTTCCTCAAGTTCAAGAATCAAGATCTAGGATACCTGCAGACAGGTGCCTGTTTGTGTGGAGACAGTCTGTTTGAAACTGTGTTCCTCAGCGCCCGCTCTTTCTCCCCGTCGCTCCACACGCCTGGGAGTCCCTTTCTTTCTCTCCACAAGCACGTGTGTTGACTTCGTCGCACATGTGCATCTGCACAAGCGTTGAGCTCAGCAGAGCGTGTCTCTTGACACTTGATGTGCGTTGGCTGTGTCTGCCTGCTCCAGTGAAGAGAGAAACGGGAAATCATCTTGGTAGAGGCAACAAAGCAAAAGCGAGGCAGGATTGACATCTGCTCAACAGAGACGGATTCCCTGCGCTGACACAGTTCACAGTTACACGAGAAGCAATCTGAGCGGTCCGTCGACCGGAGACGTGTTTCCCAAGAGGTCGTTTAGCGAGTGAACAGCAGTGTGCGCGACTTTCAGGAGTGTGCCTGGAAAGTGCCAGAATCACCAGGAGCATCTGTGCAAAAGCTGCTGCCTCTGTGACCGCATTGAGGCACGTTCGCGTGTCTGCGAGTATATAGACGGCTCTTTCGCGTTCACTCCGAGGGAAACGGTCCGCTATTGCTTCTGTGCGTACAGACGCGATTCCCTTGTCTCTTGCGAACACAGGGAACTCTGTGCATCCAAATCTACAGGGTAAGGACGCGTCTGCATATGTTTTGGTGAACAATCGAGTGTGCGTGTTCTGACAGCTGCCTCTATGCAGACGTCTCCACAGAGCCACTTCTGAATGCCCCGCAGCCCAGGACTGAATGGATACACTAACAAGTGCACCGGTGTGAGCAACCACATATGCAGAAGGACGTCTTTCATCTCACAGAAGCGCGAACGTCTTGGCGTTCAAGCACATGGCAGAAACAAGGTGTGAACAGATGAGCTGCTGCTATTTTCTCCGTTCGGCATGCTTCGTTGTAGCTCTCTTGCCGGTCGCCGGCTTAGCGGCTTGCTTTGCGCGACTAGCTCTGGGGAGAGAAGGAGATAGCGCCGGAAACCTCGCCTTTTGCCTTCTTCGGCGCTGGAACCTGGTTGCTGCGCCTTCTCTTTGTCCATGTGCACACACACGATTCCTCAGCGAAAACCATGCAGAAACCTTTCCACGAGCACCCAGGGATGTGCACCCAGCACCACGTGCACGCACACGCAGCTAGAGAAAAGCACCTACCTTTTCACACACTGATGCCTAAGCAAACGCGTGGCCACACACACGCACACATCCGCAAGCGCGCCTACTCCCATCTATTGAGGGAAAGACGGACGAGCAACGTCCTGACAGGCTTGAGGGGAAAAACGTCCGTTGACGGTTGGCGTACTGCACGCCCGCCTACGGGGCTGCAGGGGAATCCACATTTGGAAGGTACCTGAAGATGTGTGCCTGTTCTTGGAGCTCCGCTAGTAGGGTAGCAAAGACACTCGTAGGCAGTACTGAATGCTGCTCCGTGCTACTTCTCCTCCGCTGGCAAATGCTTCACAGTCGCCCTAGGAAAGACGTTTAACAATCGATCTCCAAGAGGAACGAAACACATGATGCCATAAGGCGAAAGAATAGCAGGGCATCTCTTCACAGGCTTGTCCCTGATCTATAGCTGAGGGCAAACACTTGTGTGCTTGTGGGAGAGCCTGTGTCTTTCCTGGAAGCGTTTGGGAGTTTTGCTCAGACGCGTGTTTCCTCAAGTTCAAGAATCAAGATCTAGGATACCTGCAGACAGGTGCCTGTTTGTGTGGAGACAGTCTGTTTGAAACTGTGTTCCTCAGCGCCCGCTCTTTCTCCCCGTCGCTCCACACGCCTGGGAGTCCCTTTCTTTCTCTCCACAAGCACGTGTGTTGACTTCGTCGCACATGTGCATCTGCACAAGCGTTGAGCTCAGCAGAGCGTGTCTCTTGACACTTGATGTGCGTTGGCTGTGTCTGCCTGCTCCAGTGAAGAGAGAAACGGGAAATCATCTTGGTAGAGGCAACAAAGCAAAAGCGAGGCAGGATTGACATCTGCTCAACAGAGACGGATTCCCTGCGCTGACACAGTTCACAGTTACACGAGAAGCAATCTGAGCGGTCCGTCGACCGGAGACGTGTTTCCCAAGAGGTCGTTTAGCGAGTGAACAGCAGTGTGCGCGACTTTCAGGAGTGTGCCTGGAAAGTGCCAGAATCACCAGGAGCATCTGTGCAAAAGCTGCTGCCTCTGTGACCGCATTGAGGCACGTTCGCGTGTCTGCGAGTATATAGACGGCTCTTTCGCGTTCACTCCGAGGGAAACGGTCCGCTATTGCTTCTGTGCGCACAGACGCGATTCCCTTGTCTCTTGCGAACACAGGGAACTCTGTGCATCCAAATCTACAGGGTAAGGACGCGTCTGCATATGTTTTGGTGAACAATCGAGTGTGCGTGTTCTGACAGCTGCCTCTATGCAGACGTCTCCACAGAGCCACTTCTGAATGCCCCGCAGCCCAGGACTGAATGGATACACTAACAAGTGCACCGGTGTGAGCAACCACATATGCAGAAGGACGTCTTTCATCTCACAGAAGCGCGAACGTCTTGGCGTTCAAGCACATGGCAGAAACAAGGTGTGAACAGATGAGCTGCTGCTATTTTCTCCGTTCGGCATGCTTCGTTGTAGCTCTCTTGCCGGTCGCCGGCTTAGCGGCTTGCTTTGCGCGACTAGCTCTGGGGAGAGAAGGAGATAGCGCCGGAAACCTCGCCTTTTGCCTTCTTCGGCGCTGGAACCTGGTTGCTGCGCCTTCTCTTTGTCCATGTGCACACACACGATTCCTCAGCGAAAACCATGCAGAAACCTTTCCACGAGCACCCAGGGATGTGCACCCAGCACCACGTGCACGCACACGCAGCTAGAGAAAAGCACCTACCTTTTCACACACTGATGCCTAAGCAAACGCGGGGCCACACACACGCACACATCCGCAAGCGCGCCTACTCCCATCTATTGAGGGAAAGACGGACGAGCTCTTTGGTTGCTCTTCACAGGCTTGTCCCTGATCTATAGCTGAGGGCAAACACTTGTGTGCTTGTGGGAGAGCCTGTGTCTTTCCTGGAAGCGTTTGGGAGTTTTGCTCAGACGCGTGTTTCCTCAAGTTCAAGAATCAAGATCTAGGATACCTGCAGACAGGTGCCTGTTTGTGTGGAGACAGTCTGTTTGAAACTGTGTTCCTCAGCGCCCGCTCTTTCTCCCCGTCGCTCCACACGCCTGGGAGTCCCTTTCTTTCTCTCCACAAGCACGTGTGTTGACTTCGTCGCACATGTGCATCTGCACAAGCGTTGAGCTCAGCAGAGCGTGTCTCTTGACACTTGATGTGCGTTGGCTGTGTCTGCCTGCTCCAGTGAAGAGAGAAACGGGAAATCATCTTGGTAGAGGCAACAAAGCAAAAGCGAGGCAGGATTGACATCTGCTCAACAGAGACGGATTCCCTGCGCTGACACAGTTCACAGTTACACGAGAAGCAATCTGAGCGGTCCGTCGACCGGAGACGTGTTTCCCAAGAGGTCGTTTAGCGAGTGAACAGCAGTGTGCGCGACTTTCAGGAGTGTGCCTGGAAAGTGCCAGAATCACCAGGAGCATCTGTGCAAAAGCTGCTGCCTCTGTGACCGCATTGAGGCACGTTCGCGTGTCTGCGAGTATATAGACGGCTCTTTCGCGTTCACTCCGAGGGAAACGGTCCGCTATTGCTTCTGTGCGCACAGACGCGATTCCCTTGTCTCTTGCGAACACAGGGAACTCTGTGCATCCAAATCTACAGGCTAAGGACGCGTCTGCATATGTTTTGGTGAACAATCGAGTGTGCGTGTTCTGACAGCTGCCTCTATGCAGACGTCTCCACAGAGCCACTTCTGAATGCCCCGCAGCCCAGGACTGAATGGATACACTAACAAGTGCACCGGTGTGAGCAACCACATATGCAGAAGGACGTCTTTCATCTCACAGAAGCGCGAACGTCTTGGCGTTCAAGCACATGGCAGAAACAAGGTGTGAACAGATGAGCTGCTGCTATTTTCTCCGTTCGGCATGCTTCGTTGTAGCTCTCTTGCCGGTCGCCGGCTTAGCGGCTTGCTTTGCGCGACTAGCTCTGGGGAGAGAAGGAGATAGCGCCGGAAACCTCGCCTTTTGCCTTCTTCGGCGCTGGAACCTGGTTGCTGCGCCTTCTCTTTGTCCATGTGCACACACACGATTCCTCAGCGAAAACCATGCAGAAACCTTTCCACGAGCACCCAGGGATGTGCACCCAGCACCACGTGCACGCACACGCAGCTAGAGAAAAGCACCTACCTTTTCACACACTGATGCCTAAGCAAACGCGTGGCCACACACACGCACACATCCGCAAGCGCGCCTACTCCCATCTATTGAGGGAAAGACGGACGAGCAACGTCCTGACAGGCTTGAGGGGAAAAACGTCCGTTGACGGTTGGCGTACTGCACGCCCGCCTACGGGGCTGCAGGGGAATCCACATTTGGAAGGTACCTGAAGATGTGTGCCTGTTCTTGGAGCTCCGCTAGTAGGGTAGCAAAGACACTCGTAGGCAGTACTGAATGCTGCTCCGTGCTACTTCTCCTCCGCTGGCAAATGCTTCACAGTCGCCCTAGGAAAGACGTTTAACAATCGATCTCCAAGAGGAACGAAACACATGATGCCATAAGGCGAAAGAATAGCAGGGCATCTCTTCACAGGCTTGTCCCTGATCTATAGCTGAGGGCAAACACTTGTGTGCTTGTGGGAGAGCCTGTGTCTTTCCTGGAAGCGTTTGGGAGTTTTGCTCAGACGCGTGTTTCCTCAAGTTCAAGAATCAAGATCTAGGATACCTGCAGACAGGTGCCTGTTTGTGTGGAGACAGTCTGTTTGAAACTGTGTTCCTCAGCGCCCGCTCTTTCTCCCCGTCGCTCCACACGCCTGGGAGTCCCTTTCTTTCTCTCCACAAGCACGTGTGTTGACTTCGTCGCACATGTGCATCTGCACAAGCGTTGAGCTCAGCAGAGCGTGTCTCTTGACACTTGATGTGCGTTGGCTGTGTCTGCGTGCTCCAGTGAAGAGAGAAACGGGAAATCATCTTGGTAGAGGCAACAAAGCAAAAGCGAGGCAGGATTGACATCTGCTCAACAGAGAGGGATTCCCTGCGCTGACACAGTTCACAGTTACACGAGAAGCAATCTGAGCGGTCCGTCGACCGGAGACGTGTTTCCCAAGAGGTCGTTTAGCGAGTGAACAGCAGTGTGCGCGACTTTCAGGAGTGTGCCTGGAAAGTGCCAGAATCACCAGGAGCATCTGTGCAAAAGCTGCTGCCTCTGTGACCGCATTGAGGCACGTTCCCGTGTCTGCGAGTATATAGACGGCTCTTTCGCGTTCACTCCGAGGGAAACGGTCCGCTATTGCTTCTGTGCGTACAGACGCGATTCCCTTGTCTCTTGCGAACACAGGGAACTCTGTGCATCCAAATCTACAGGGTAAGGACGCGTCTGCATATGTTTTGGTGAACAATCGAGTGTGCGTGTTCTGACAGCTGCCTCTATGCAGACGTCTCCACAGAGCCACTTCTGAATGCCCCGCAGCCCAGGACTGAATGGATACACTAACAAGTGCACCGGTGTGAGCAACCACATATGCAGAAGGACGTCTTTCATCTCACAGAAGCGCGAACGTCTTGGCGTTCAAGCACATGGCAGAAACAAGGTGTGAACAGATGAGCTGCTGCTATTTTCTCCGTTCGGCATGCTTCGTTGTAGCTCTCTTGCCGGTCGCCGGCTTAGCGGCTTGCTTTGCGCGACTAGCTCTGGGGAGAGAAGGAGATAGCGCCGGAAACCTCGCCTTTTGCCTTCTTCGGCGCTGGAACCTGGTTGCTGCGCCTTCTCTTTGTCCATGTGCACACACACGATTCCTCAGCGAAAACCATGCAGAAACCTTTCCACGAGCACCCAGGGATGTGCACCCAGCACCACGTGCACGCACACGCAGCTAGAGAAAAGCACCTACCTTTTCACACACTGATGCCTAAGCAAACGCGTGGCCACACACACGCACACATCCGCAAGCGCGCCTACTCCCATCTATTGAGGGAAAGACGGACGAGCAACGTCCTGACAGGCTTGAGGGGAAAAACGTCCGTTGACGGTTGGCGTACTGCACGCCCGCCTACGGGGCTGCAGGGGAATCCACATTTGGAAGGTACCTGAAGATGTGTGCCTGTTCTTGGAGCTCCGCTAGTAGGGTAGCAAAGACACTCGTAGGCAGTACTGAATGCTGCTCCGTGCTACTTCTCCTCCGCTGGCAAATGCTTCACAGTCGCCCTAGGAAAGACGTTTAACAATCGATCTCCAAGAGGAACGAAACACATGATGCCATAAGGCGAAAGAATAGCAGGGCATCTCTTCACAGGCTTGTCCCTGATCTATAGCTGAGGGCAAACACTTGTGTGCTTGTGGGAGAGCCTGTGTCTTTCCTGGAAGCGTTTGGGAGTTTTGCTCAGACGCGTGTTTCCTCAAGTTCAAGAATCAAGATCTAGGATACCTGCAGACAGGTGCCTGTTTGTGTGGAGACAGTCTGTTTGAAACTGTGTTCCTCAGCGCCCGCTCTTTCTCCCCGTCGCTCCACACGCCTGGGAGTCCCTTTCTTTCTCTCCACAAGCACGTGTGTTGACTTCGTCGCACATGTGCATCTGCACAAGCGTTGAGCTCAGCAGAGCGTGTCTCTTGACACTTGATGTGCGTTGGCTGTGTCTGCCTGCTCCAGTGAAGAGAGAAACGGGAAATCATCTTGGTAGAGGCAACAAAGCAAAAGCGAGGCAGGATTGACATCTGCTCAACAGAGACGGATTCCCTGCGCTGACACAGTTCACAGTTACACGAGAAGCAATCTGAGCGGTCCGTCGACCGGAGACGTGTTTCCCAAGAGGTCGTTTAGCGAGTGAACAGCAGTGTGCGCGACTTTCAGGAGTGTGCCTGGAAAGTGCCAGAATCACGAGGAGCATCTGTGCAAAAGCTGCTGCCTCTGTGACCGCATTGAGGCACGTTCCCGTGTCTGCGAGTATATAGACGGCTCTTTCGCGTTCACTCCGAGGGAAACGGTCCGCTATTGCTTCTGTGCGTACAGACGCGATTCCCTTGTCTCTTGCGAACACAGGGAACTCTGTGCATCCAAATCTACAGGCTAAGGACGCGTCTGCATATGTTTTGGTGAACAATCGAGTGTGCGTGTTCTGACAGCTGCCTCTATGCAGACGTCTCCACAGAGCCACTTCTGAATGCCCCGCAGCCCAGGACTGAATGGATACACTAACAAGTGCACCGGTGTGAGCAACCACATATGCAGAAGGACGTCTTTCATCTCACAGAAGCGCGAACGTCTTGGCGTTCAAGCACATGGCAGAAACAAGGTGTGAACAGATGAGCTGCTGCTATTTTCTCCGTTCGGCATGCTTCGTTGTAGCTCTCTTGCCGGTCGCCGGCTTAGCGGCTTGCTTTGCGCGACTAGCTCTGGGGAGAGAAGGAGATAGCGCCGGAAACCTCGCCTTTTGCCTTCTTCGGCGCTGGAACCTGGTTGCTGCGCCTTCTCTTTGTCCATGTGCACACACACGATTCCTCAGCGAAAACCATGCAGAAACCTTTCCACGAGCACCCAGGGATGTGCACCCAGCACCACGTGCACGCACACGCAGCTAGAGAAAAGCACCTACCTTTTCACACACTGATGCCTAAGCAAACGCGTGGCCACACACACGCACACATCCGCAAGCGCGCCTACTCCCATCTATTGAGGGAAAGACGGACGAGCAACGTCCTGACAGGCTTGAGGGGAAAAACGTCCGTTGACGGTTGGCGTACTGCACGCCCGCCTACGGGGCTGCAGGGGAATCCACATTTGGAAGGTACCTGAAGATGTGTGCCTGTTCTTGGAGCTCCGCTAGTAGGGTAGCAAAGACACTCGTAGGCAGTACTGAATGCTGCTCCGTGCTACTTCTCCTCCGCTGGCAAATGCTTCACAGTCGCCCTAGGAAAGACGTTTAACAATCGATCTCCAAGAGGAACGAAACACATGATGCCATAAGGCGAAAGAATAGCAGGGCATCTCTTCACAGGCTTGTCCCTGATCTATAGCTGAGGGCAAACACTTGTGTGCTTGTGGGAGAGCCTGTGTCTTTCCTGGAAGCGTTTGGGAGTTTTGCTCAGACGCGTGTTTCCTCAAGTTCAAGAATCAAGATCTAGGATACCTGCAGACAGGTGCCTGTTTGTGTGGAGACAGTCTGTTTGAAACTGTGTTCCTCAGCGCCCGCTCTTTCTCCCCGTCGCTCCACACGCCTGGGAGTCCCTTTCTTTCTCTCCACAAGCACGTGTGTTGACTTCGTCGCACATGTGCATCTGCACAAGCGTTGAGCTCAGCAGAGCGTGTCTCTTGACACTTGATGTGCGTTGGCTGTGTCTGCCTGCTCCAGTGAAGAGAGAAACGGGAAATCATCTTGGTAGAGGCAACAAAGCAAAAGCGAGGCAGGATTGACATCTGCTCAACAGAGACGGATTCCCTGCGCTGACACAGTTCACAGTTACACGAGAAGCAATCTGAGCGGTCCGTCGACCGGAGACGTGTTTCCCAAGAGGTCGTTTAGCGAGTGAACAGCAGTGTGCGCGACTTTCAGGAGTGTGCCTGGAAAGTGCCAGAATCACGAGGAGCATCTGTGCAAAAGCTGCTGCCTCTGTGACCGCATTGAGGCACGTTCGCGTGTCTGCGAGTATATAGACGGCTCTTTCGCGTTCACTCCGAGGGAAACGGTCCGCTATTGCTTCTGTGCGCACAGACGCGATTCCCTTGTCTCTTGCGAACACAGGGAACTCTGTGCATCCAAATCTACAGGCTAAGGACGCGTCTGCATATGTTTTGGTGAACAATCGAGTGTGCGTGTTCTGACAGCTGCCTCTATGCAGACGTCTCCACAGAGCCACTTCTGAATGCCCCGCAGCCCAGGACTGAATGGATACACTAACAAGTGCACCGGTGTGAGCAACCACATATGCAGAAGGACGTCTTTCATCTCACAGAAGCGCGAACGTCTTGGCGTTCAAGCACATGGCAGAAACAAGGTGTGAACAGATGAGCTGCTGCTATTTTCTCCGTTCGGCATGCTTCGTTGTAGCTCTCTTGCCGGTCGCCGGCTTAGCGGCTTGCTTTGCGCGACTAGCTCTGGGGAGAGAAGGAGATAGCGCCGGAAACCTCGCCTTTTGCCTTCTTCGGCGCTGGAACCTGGTTGCTGCGCCTTCTCTTTGTCCATGTGCACACACACGATTCCTCAGCGAAAACCATGCAGAAACCTTTCCACGAGCACCCAGGGATGTGCACCCAGCACCACGTGCACGCACACGCAGCTAGAGAAAAGCACCTACCTTTTCACACACTGATGCCTAAGCAAACGCGTGGCCACACACACGCACACATCCGCAAGCGCGCCTACTCCCATCTATTGAGAGAAAGACGGACGAGCTCTTTGGTTGCTCTTCACAGGCTTGTCCCTGATCTATAGCTGAGGGCAAACACTTGTGTGCTTGTGGGAGAGCCTGTGTCTTTCCTGGAAGCGTTTGGGAGTTTTGCTCAGACGCGTGTTTCCTCAAGTTCAAGAATCAAGATCTAGGATACCTGCAGACAGGTGCCTGTTTGTGTGGAGACAGTCTGTTTGAAACTGTGTTCCTCAGCGCCCGCTCTTTCTCCCCGTCGCTCCACACGCCTGGGAGTCCCTTTCTTTCTCTCCACAAGCACGTGTGTTGACTTCGTCGCACATGTGCATCTGCACAAGCGTTGAGCTCAGCAGAGCGTGTCTCTTGACACTTGATGTGCGTTGGCTGTGTCTGCCTGCTCCAGTGAAGAGAGAAACGGGAAATCATCTTGGTAGAGGCAACAAAGCAAAAGCGAGGCAGGATTGACATCTGCTCAACAGAGACGGATTCCCTGCGCTGACACAGTTCACAGTTACACGAGAAGCAATCTGAGCGGTCCGTCGACCGGAGACGTGTTTCCCAAGAGGTCGTTTAGCGAGTGAACAGCAGTGTGCGCGACTTTCAGGAGTGTGCCTGGAAAGTGCCAGAATCACCAGGAGCATCTGTGCAAAAGCTGCTGCCTCTGTGACCGCATTGAGGCACGTTCGCGTGTCTGCGAGTATATAGACGGCTCTTTCGCGTTCACTCCGAGGGAAACGGTCCGCTATTGCTTCTGTGCGCACAGACGCGATTCCCTTGTCTCTTGCGAACACAGGGAACTCTGTGCATCCAAATCTACAGGCTAAGGACGCGTCTGCATATGTTTTGGTGAACAATCGAGTGTGCGTGTTCTGACAGCTGCCTCTATGCAGACGTCTCCACAGAGCCACTTCTGAATGCCCCGCAGCCCAGGACTGAATGGATACACTAACAAGTGCACCGGTGTGAGCAACCACATATGCAGAAGGACGTCTTTCATCTCACAGAAGCGCGAACGTCTTGGCGTTCAAGCACATGGCAGAAACAAGGTGTGAACAGATGAGCTGCTGCTATTTTCTCCGTTCGGCATGCTTCGTTGTAGCTCTCTTGCCGGTCGCCGGCTTAGCGGCTTGCTTTGCGCGACTAGCTCTGGGGAGAGAAGGAGATAGCGCCGGAAACCTCGCCTTTTGCCTTCTTCGGCGCTGGAACCTGGTTGCTGCGCCTTCTCTTTGTCCATGTGCACACACACGATTCCTCAGCGAAAACCATGCAGAAACCTTTCCACGAGCACCCAGGGATGTGCACCCAGCACCACGTGCACGCACACGCAGCTAGAGAAAAGCACCTACCTTTTCACACACTGATGCCTAAGCAAACGCGTGGCCACACACACGCACACATCCGCAAGCGCGCCTACTCCCATCTATTGAGGGAAAGACGGACGAGCAACGTCCTGACAGGCTTGAGGGGAAAAACGTCCGTTGACGGTTGGCGTACTGCACGCCCGCCTACGGGGCTGCAGGGGAATCCACATTTGGAAGGTACCTGAAGATGTGTGCCTGTTCTTGGAGCTCCGCTAGTAGGGTAGCAAAGACACTCGTAGGCAGTACTGAATGCTGCTCCGTGCTACTTCTCCTCCGCTGGCAAATGCTTCAGTGTCGCCCGAGGAAAGACGTTTAACAATCGATCTCCAAGAGGAACGAAACACATGATGCCATAAGGCGAAAGAATAGCAGGGCATCTCTTCACAGGCTTGTCCCTGATCTATAGCTGAGGGCAAACACTTGTGTGCTTGTGGGAGAGCCTGTGTCTTTCCTGGAAGCGTTTGGGAGTTTTGCTCAGACGCGTGTTTCCTCAAGTTCAAGAATCAAGATCTAGGATACCTGCAGACAGGTGCCTGTTTGTGTGGAGACAGTCTGTTTGAAACTGTGTTCCTCAGCGCCCGCTCTTTCTCCCCGTCGCTCCACACGCCTGGGAGTCCCTTTCTTTCTCTCCACAAGCACGTGTGTTGACTTCGTCGCACATGTGCATCTGCACAAGCGTTGAGCTCAGCAGAGCGTGTCTCTTGACACTTGATGTGCGTTGGCTGTGTCTGCCTGCTCCAGTGAAGAGAGAAACGGGAAATCATCTTGGTAGAGGCAACAAAGCAAAAGCGAGGCAGGATTGACATCTGCTCAACAGAGACGGATTCCCTGCGCTGACACAGTTCACAGTTACACGAGAAGCAATCTGAGCGGTCCGTCGACCGGAGACGTGTTTCCCAAGAGGTCGTTTAGCGAGTGAACAGCAGTGTGCGCGACTTTCAGGAGTGTGCCTGGAAAGTGCCAGAATCACCAGGAGCATCTGTGCAAAAGCTGCTGCCTCTGTGACCGCATTGAGGCACGTTCGCGTGTCTGCGAGTATATAGACGGCTCTTTCGCGTTCACTCCGAGGGAAACGGTCCGCTATTGCTTCTGTGCGCACAGACGCGATTCCCTTGTCTCTTGCGAACACAGGGAACTCTGTGCATCCAAATCTACAGGCTAAGGACGCGTCTGCATATGTTTTGGTGAACAATCGAGTGTGCGTGTTCTGACAGCTGCCTCTATGCAGACGTCTCCACAGAGCCACTTCTGAATGCCCCGCAGCCCAGGACTGAATGAATACACTAACAAGTGCACCGGTGTGAGCAACCACATATGCAGAAGGACGTCTTTCATCTCACAGAAGCGCGAACGTCTTGGCGTTCAAGCACATGGCAGAAACAAGGTGTGAACAGATGAGCTGCTGCTATTTTCTCCGTTCGGCATGCTTCGTTGTAGCTCTCTTGCCGGTCGCCGGCTTAGCGGCTTGCTTTGCGCGACTAGCTCTGGGGAGAGAAGGAGATAGCGCCGGAAACCTCGCCTTTTGCCTTCTTCGGCGCTGGAACCTGGTTGCTGCGCCTTCTCTTTGTCCATGTGCACACACACGATTCCTCAGCGAAAACCATGCAGAAACCTTTCCACGAGCACCCAGGGATGTGCACCCAGCACCACGTGCACGCACACGCAGCTAGAGAAAAGCACCTACCTTTTCACACACTGATGCCTAAGCAAACGCGTGGCCACACACACGCACACATCCGCAAGCGCGCCTACTCCCATCTATTGAGGGAAAGACGGACGAGCAACGTCCTGACAGGCTTGAGGGGAAAAACGTCCGTTGACGGTTGGCGTACTGCACGCCCGCCTACGGGGCTGCAGGGGAATCCACATTTGGAAGGTACCTGAAGATGTGTGCCTGTTCTTGGAGCTCCGCTAGTAGGGTAGCAAAGACACTCGTAGGCAGTACTGAATGCTGCTCCGTGCTACTTCTCCTCCGCTGGCAAATGCTTCACAGTCGCCCTAGGAAAGACGTTTAACAATCGATCTCCAAGAGGAACGAAACACATGATGCCATAAGGCGAAAGAATAGCAGGGCATCTCTTCACAGGCTTGTCCCTGATCTATAGCTGAGGGCAAACACTTGTGTGCTTGTGGGAGAGCCTGTGTCTTTCCTGGAAGCGTTTGGGAGTTTTGCTCAGACGCGTGTTTCCTCAAGTTCAAGAATCAAGATCTAGGATACCTGCAGACAGGTGCCTGTTTGTGTGGAGACAGTCTGTTTGAAACTGTGTTCCTCAGCGCCCGCTCTTTCTCCCCGTCGCTCCACACGCCTGGGAGTCCCTTTCTTTCTCTCCACAAGCACGTGTGTTGACTTCGTCGCACATGTGCATCTGCACAAGCGTTGAGCTCAGCAGAGCGTGTCTCTTGACACTTGATGTGCGTTGGCTGTGTCTGCCTGCTCCAGTGAAGAGAGAAACGGGAAATCATCTTGGTAGAGGCAACAAAGCAAAAGCGAGGCAGGATTGACATCTGCTCAACAGAGACGGATTCCCTGCGCTGACACAGTTCACAGTTACACGAGAAGCAATCTGAGCGGTCCGTCGACCGGAGACGTGTTTCCCAAGAGGTCGTTTAGCGAGTGAACAGCAGTGTGCGCGACTTTCAGGAGTGTGCCTGGAAAGTGCCAGAATCACCAGGAGCATCTGTGCAAAAGCTGCTGCCTCTGTGACCGCATTGAGGCACGTTCGCGTGTCTGCGAGTATATAGACGGCTCTTTCGCGTTCACTCCGAGGGAAACGGTCCGCTATTGCTTCTGTGCGCACAGACGCGATTCCCTTGTCTCTTGCGAACACAGGGAACTCTGTGCATCCAAATCTACAGGGTAAGGACGCGTCTGCATATGTTTTGGTGAACAATCGAGTGTGCGTGTTCTGACAGCTGCCTCTATGCAGACGTCTCCACAGAGCCATTTCTGAATGCCCCGCAGCCCAGGACTGAATGGATACACTAACAAGTGCACCGGTGTGAGCAACCACATATGCAGAAGGACGTCTTTCATCTCACAGAAGCGCGAACGTCTTGGCGTTCAAGCACATGGCAGAAACAAGGTGTGAACAGATGAGCTGCTGCTATTTTCTCCGTTCGGCATGCTTCGTTGTAGCTCTCTTGCCGGTCGCCGGCTTAGCGGCTTGCTTTGCGCGACTAGCTCTGGGGAGAGAAGGAGATAGCGCCGGAAACCTCGCCTTTTGCCTTCTTCGGCGCTGGAACCTGGTTGCTGCGCCTTCTCTTTGTCCATGTGCACACACACGATTCCTCAGCGAAAACCATGCAGAAACCTTTCCACGAGCACCCAGGGATGTGCACCCAGCACCACGTGCACGCACACGCAGCTAGAGAAAAGCACCTACCTTTTCACACACTGATGCCTAAGCAAACGCGTGGCCACACACACGCACACATCCGCAAGCGCGCCTACTCCCATCTATTGAGGGAAAGACGGACGAGCAACGTCCTGACAGGCTTGAGGGGAAAAACGTCCGTTGACGGTTGGCGTACTGCACGCCCGCCTACGGGGCTGCAGGGGAATCCACATTTGGAAGGTACCTGAAGATGTGTGCCTGTTCTTGGAGCTCCGCTAGTAGGGTAGCAAAGACACTCGTAGGCAGTACTGAATGCTGCTCCGTGCTACTTCTCCTCCGCTGGCAAATGCTTCACAGTCGCCCTAGGAAAGACGTTTAACAATCGATCTCCAAGAGGAACGAAACACATGATGCCATAAGGCGAAAGAATAGCAGGGCATCTCTTCACAGGCTTGTCCCTGATCTATAGCTGAGGGCAAACACTTGTGTGCTTGTGGGAGAGCCTGTGTCTTTCCTGGAAGCGTTTGGGAGTTTTGCTCAGACGCGTGTTTCCTCAAGTTCAAGAATCAAGATCTAGGATACCTGCAGACAGGTGCCTGTTTGTGTGGAGACAGTCTGTTTGAAACTGTGTTCCTCAGCGCCCGCTCTTTCTCCCCGTCGCTCCACACGCCTGGGAGTCCCTTTCTTTCTCTCCACAAGCACGTGTGTTGACTTCGTCGCACATGTGCATCTGCACAAGCGTTGAGCTCAGCAGAGCGTGTCTCTTGACACTTGATGTGCGTTGGCTGTGTCTGCCTGCTCCAGTGAAGAGAGAAACGGGAAATCATCTTGGTAGAGGCAACAAAGCAAAAGCGAGGCAGGATTGACATCTGCTCAACAGAGACGGATTCCCTGCGCTGACACAGTTCACAGTTACACGAGAAGCAATCTGAGCGGTCCGTCGACCGGAGACGTGTTTCCCAAGAGGTCGTTTAGCGAGTGAACAGCAGTGTGCGCGACTTTCAGGAGTGTGCCTGGAAAGTGCCAGAATCACCAGGAGCATCTGTGCAAAAGCTGCTGCCTCTGTGACCGCATTGAGGCACGTTCCCGTGTCTGCGAGTATATAGACGGCTCTTTCGCGTTCACTCCGAGGGAAACGGTCCGCTATTGCTTCTGTGCGTACAGACGCGATTCCCTTGTCTCTTGCGAACACAGGGAACTCTGTGCATCCAAATCTACAGGCTAAGGACGCGTCTGCATATGTTTTGGTGAACAATCGAGTGTGCGTGTTCTGACAGCTGCCTCTATGCAGACGTCTCCACAGAGCCACTTCTGAATGCCCCGCAGCCCAGGACTGAATGGATACACTAACAAGTGCACCGGTGTGAGCAACCACATATGCAGAAGGACGTCTTTCATCTCACAGAAGCGCGAACGTCTTGGCGTTCAAGCACATGGCAGAAACAAGGTGTGAACAGATGAGCTGCTGCTATTTTCTCCGTTCGGCATGCTTCGTTGTAGCTCTCTTGCCGGTCGCCGGCTTAGCGGCTTGCTTTGCGCGACTAGCTCTGGGGAGAGAAGGAGATAGCGCCGGAAACCTCGCCTTTTGCCTTCTTCGGCGCTGGAACCTGGTTGCTGCGCCTTCTCTTTGTCCATGTGCACACACACGATTCCTCAGCGAAAACCATGCAGAAACCTTTCCACGAGCACCCAGGGATGTGCACCCAGCACCACGTGCACGCACACGCAGCTAGAGAAAAGCACCTACCTTTTCACACACTGATGCCTAAGCAAACGCGTGGCCACACACACGCACACATCCGCAAGCGCGCCTACTCCCATCTATTGAGAGAAAGACGGACGAGCTCTTTGGTTGCTCTTCACAGGCTTGTCCCTGATCTATAGCTGAGGGCAAACACTTGTGTGCTTGTGGGAGAGCCTGTGTCTTTCCTGGAAGCGTTTGGGAGTTTTGCTCAGACGCGTGTTTCCTCAAGTTCAAGAATCAAGATCTAGGATACCTGCAGACAGGTGCCTGTTTGTGTGGAGACAGTCTGTTTGAAACTGTGTTCCTCAGCGCCCGCTCTTTCTCCCCGTCGCTCCACACGCCTGGGAGTCCCTTTCTTTCTCTCCACAAGCACGTGTGTTGACTTCGTCGCACATGTGCATCTGCACAAGCGTTGAGCTCAGCAGAGCGTGTCTCTTGACACTTGATGTGCGTTGGCTGTGTCTGCCTGCTCCAGTGAAGAGAGAAACGGGAAATCATCTTGGTAGAGGCAACAAAGCAAAAGCGAGGCAGGATTGACATCTGCTCAACAGAGACGGATTCCCTGCGCTGACACAGTTCACAGTTACACGAGAAGCAATCTGAGCGGTCCGTCGACCGGAGACGTGTTTCCCAAGAGGTCGTTTAGCGAGTGAACAGCAGTGTGCGCGACTTTCAGGAGTGTGCCTGGAAAGTGCCAGAATCACCAGGAGCATCTGTGCAAAAGCTGCTGCCTCTGTGACCGCATTGAGGCACGTTCGCGTGTCTGCGAGTATATAGACGGCTCTTTCGCGTTCACTCCGAGGGAAACGGTCCGCTATTGCTTCTGTGCGCACAGACGCGATTCCCTTGTCTCTTGCGAACACAGGGAACTCTGTGCATCCAAATCTACAGGCTAAGGACGCGTCTGCATATGTTTTGGTGAACAATCGAGTGTGCGTGTTCTGACAGCTGCCTCTATGCAGACGTCTCCACAGAGCCACTTCTGAATGCCCCGCAGCCCAGGACTGAATGGATACACTAACAAGTGCACCGGTGTGAGCAACCACATATGCAGAAGGACGTCTTTCATCTCACAGAAGCGCGAACGTCTTGGCGTTCAAGCACATGGCAGAAACAAGGTGTGAACAGATGAGCTGCTGCTATTTTCTCCGTTCGGCATGCTTCGTTGTAGCTCTCTTGCCGGTCGCCGGCTTAGCGGCTTGCTTTGCGCGACTAGCTCTGGGGAGAGAAGGAGATAGCGCCGGAAACCTCGCCTTTTGCCTTCTTCGGCGCTGGAACCTGGTTGCTGCGCCTTCTCTTTGTCCATGTGCACACACACGATTCCTCAGCGAAAACCATGCAGAAACCTTTCCACGAGCACCCAGGGATGTGCACCCAGCACCACGTGCACGCACACGCAGCTAGAGAAAAGCACCTACCTTTTCACACACTGATGCCTAAGCAAACGCGTGGCCACACACACGCACACATCCGCAAGCGCGCCTACTCCCATCTATTGAGGGAAAGACGGACGAGCAACGTCCTGACAGGCTTGAGGGGAAAAACGTCCGTTGACGGTTGGCGTACTGCACGCCCGCCTACGGGGCTGCAGGGGAATCCACATTTGGAAGGTACCTGAAGATGTGTGCCTGTTCTTGGAGCTCCGCTAGTAGGGTAGCAAAGACACTCGTAGGCAGTACTGAATGCTGCTCCGTGCTACTTCTCCTCCGCTGGCAAATGCTTCAGTGTCGCCCGAGGAAAGACGTTTAACAATCGATCTCCAAGAGGAACGAAACACATGATGCCATAAGGCGAAAGAATAGCAGGGCATCTCTTCACAGGCTTGTCCCTGATCTATAGCTGAGGGCAAACACTTGTGTGCTTGTGGGAGAGCCTGTGTCTTTCCTGGAAGCGTTTGGGAGTTTTGCTCAGACGCGTGTTTCCTCAAGTTCAAGAATCAAGATCTAGGATACCTGCAGACAGGTGCCTGTTTGTGTGGAGACAGTCTGTTTGAAACTGTGTTCCTCAGCGCCCGCTCTTTCTCCCCGTCGCTCCACACGCCTGGGAGTCCCTTTCTTTCTCTCCACAAGCACGTGTGTTGACTTCGTCGCACATGTGCATCTGCACAAGCGTTGAGCTCAGCAGAGCGTGTCTCTTGACACTTGATGTGCGTTGGCTGTGTCTGCGTGCTCCAGTGAAGAGAGAAACGGGAAATCATCTTGGTAGAGGCAACAAAGCAAAAGCGAGGCAGGATTGACATCTGCTCAACAGAGACGGATTCCCTGCGCTGACACAGTTCACAGTTACACGAGAAGCAATCTGAGCGGTCCGTCGACCGGAGACGTGTTTCCCAAGAGGTCGTTTAGCGAGTGAACAGCAGTGTGCGCGACTTTCAGGAGTGTGCCTGGAAAGTGCCAGAATCACCAGGAGCATCTGTGCAAAAGCTGCTGCCTCTGTGACCGCATTGAGGCACGTTCGCGTGTCTGCGAGTATATAGACGGCTCTTTCGCGTTCACTCCGAGGGAAACGGTCCGCTATTGCTTCTGTGCGCACAGACGCGATTCCCTTGTCTCTTGCGAACACAGGGAACTCTGTGCATCCAAATCTACAGGCTAAGGACGCGTCTGCATATGTTTTGGTGAACAATCGAGTGTGCGTGTTCTGACAGCTGCCTCTATGCAGACGTCTCCACAGAGCCACTTCTGAATGCCCCGCAGCCCAGGACTGAATGAATACACTAACAAGTGCACCGGTGTGAGCAACCACATATGCAGAAGGACGTCTTTCATCTCACAGAAGCGCGAACGTCTTGGCGTTCAAGCACATGGCAGAAACAAGGTGTGAACAGATGAGCTGCTGCTATTTTCTCCGTTCGGCATGCTTCGTTGTAGCTCTCTTGCCGGTCGCCGGCTTAGCGGCTTGCTTTGCGCGACTAGCTCTGGGGAGAGAAGGAGATAGCGCCGGAAACCTCGCCTTTTGCCTTCTTCGGCGCTGGAACCTGGTTGCTGCGCCTTCTCTTTGTCCATGTGCACACACACGATTCCTCAGCGAAAACCATGCAGAAACCTTTCCACGAGCACCCAGGGATGTGCACCCAGCACCACGTGCACGCACACGCAGCTAGAGAAAAGCACCTACCTTTTCACACACTGATGCCTAAGCAAACGCGTGGCCACACACACGCACACATCCGCAAGCGCGCCTACTCCCATCTATTGAGGGAAAGACGGACGAGCAACGTCCTGACAGGCTTGAGGGGAAAAACGTCCGTTGACGGTTGGCGTACTGCACGCCCGCCTACGGGGCTGCAGGGGAATCCACATTTGGAAGGTACCTGAAGATGTGTGCCTGTTCTTGGAGCTCCGCTAGTAGGGTAGCAAAGACACTCGTAGGCAGTACTGAATGCTGCTCCGTGCTACTTCTCCTCCGCTGGCAAATGCTTCAGTGTCGCCCGAGGAAAGACGTTTAACAATCGATCTCCAAGAGGAACGAAACACATGATGCCATAAGGCGAAAGAATAGCAGGGCATCTCTTCACAGGCTTGTCCCTGATCTATAGCTGAGGGCAAACACTTGTGTGCTTGTGGGAGAGCCTGTGTCTTTCCTGGAAGCGTTTGGGAGTTTTGCTCAGACGCGTGTTTCCTCAAGTTCAAGAATCAAGATCTAGGATACCTGCAGACAGGTGCCTGTTTGTGTGGAGACAGTCTGTTTGAAACTGTGTTCCTCAGCGCCCGCTCTTTCTCCCCGTCGCTCCACACGCCTGGGAGTCCCTTTCTTTCTCTCCACAAGCACGTGTGTTGACTTCGTCGCACATGTGCATCTGCACAAGCGTTGAGCTCAGCAGAGCGTGTCTCTTGACACTTGATGTGCGTTGGCTGTGTCTGCCTGCTCCAGTGAAGAGAGAAACGGGAAATCATCTTGGTAGAGGCAACAAAGCAAAAGCGAGGCAGGATTGACATCTGCTCAACAGAGACGGATTCCCTGCGCTGACACAGTTCACAGTTACACGAGAAGCAATCTGAGCGGTCCGTCGACCGGAGACGTGTTTCCCAAGAGGTCGTTTAGCGAGTGAACAGCAGTGTGCGCGACTTTCAGGAGTGTGCCTGGAAAGTGCCAGAATCACCAGGAGCATCTGTGCAAAAGCTGCTGCCTCTGTGACCGCATTGAGGCACGTTCGCGTGTCTGCGAGTATATAGACGGCTCTTTCGCGTTCACTCCGAGGGAAACGGTCCGCTATTGCTTCTGTGCGCACAGACGCGATTCCCTTGTCTCTTGCGAACACAGGGAACTCTGTGCATCCAAATCTACAGGGTAAGGACGCGTCTGCATATGTTTTGGTGAACAATCGAGTGTGCGTGTTCTGACAGCTGCCTCTATGCAGACGTCTCCACAGAGCCACTTCTGAATGCCCCGCAGCCCAGGACTGAATGGATACACTAACAAGTGCACCGGTGTGAGCAACCACATATGCAGAAGGACGTCTTTCATCTCACAGAAGCGCGAACGTCTTGGCGTTCAAGCACATGGCAGAAACAAGGTGTGAACAGATGAGCTGCTGCTATTTTCTCCGTTCGGCATGCTTCGTTGTAGCTCTCTTGCCGGTCGCCGGCTTAGCGGCTTGCTTTGCGCGACTAGCTCTGGGGAGAGAAGGAGATAGCGCCGGAAACCTCGCCTTTTGCCTTCTTCGGCGCTGGAACCTGGTTGCTGCGCCTTCTCTTTGTCCATGTGCACACACACGATTCCTCAGCGAAAACCATGCAGAAACCTTTCCACGAGCACCCAGGGATGTGCACCCAGCACCACGTGCACGCACACGCAGCTAGAGAAAAGCACCTACCTTTTCACACACTGATGCCTAAGCAAACGCGTGGCCACACACACGCACACATCCGCAAGCGCGCCTACTCCCATCTATTGAGGGAAAGACGGACGAGCAACGTCCTGACAGGCTTGAGGGGAAAAACGTCCGTTGACGGTTGGCGTACTGCACGCCCGCCTACGGGGCTG
This sequence comes from Patagioenas fasciata, assembly GCF_037038585.1. Taxonomy (NCBI): domain Eukaryota; kingdom Metazoa; phylum Chordata; class Aves; order Columbiformes; family Columbidae; genus Patagioenas; species Patagioenas fasciata. The sequence goes on along the minus strand of NW_027288655.1, from coordinate 358,603 downwards.
CAGGGGAATCCACATTTGGAAGGTACCTGAAGATGTGTGCCTGTTCTTGGAGCTCCGCTAGTAGGGTAGCAAAGACACTCGTAGGCAGTACTGAATGCTGCTCCGTGCTACTTCTCCTCCGCTGGCAAATGCTTCACAGTCGCCCTAGGAAAGACGTTTAACAATCGATCTCCAAGAGGAACGAAACACATGATGCCATAAGGCGAAAGAATAGCAGGGCATCTCTTCACAGGCTTGTCCCTGATCTATAGCTGAGGGCAAACACTTGTGTGCTTGTGGGAGAGCCTGTGTCTTTCCTGGAAGCGTTTGGGAGTTTTGCTCAGACGCGTGTTTCCTCAAGTTCAAGAATCAAGATCTAGGATACCTGCAGACAGGTGCCTGTTTGTGTGGAGACAGTCTGTTTGAAACTGTGTTCCTCAGCGCCCGCTCTTTCTCCCCGTCGCTCCACACGCCTGGGAGTCCCTTTCTTTCTCTCCACAAGCACGTGTGTTGACTTCGTCGCACATGTGCATCTGCACAAGCGTTGAGCTCAGCAGAGCGTGTCTCTTGACACTTGATGTGCGTTGGCTGTGTCTGCCTGCTCCAGTGAAGAGAGAAACGGGAAATCATCTTGGTAGAGGCAACAAAGCAAAAGCGAGGCAGGATTGACATCTGCTCAACAGAGACGGATTCCCTGCGCTGACACAGTTCACAGTTACACGAGAAGCAATCTGAGCGGTCCGTCGACCGGAGACGTGTTTCCCAAGAGGTCGTTTAGCGAGTGAACAGCAGTGTGCGCGACTTTCAGGAGTGTGCCTGGAAAGTGCCAGAATCACGAGGAGCATCTGTGCAAAAGCTGCTGCCTCTGTGACCGCATTGAGGCACGTTCGCGTGTCTGCGAGTATATAGACGGCTCTTTCGCGTTCACTCCGAGGGAAACGGTCCGCTATTGCTTCTGTGCGTACAGACGCGATTCCCTTGTCTCTTGCGAACACAGGGAACTCTGTGCATCCAAATCTACAGGCTAAGGACGCGTCTGCATATGTTTTGGTGAACAATCGAGTGTGCGTGTTCTGACAGCTGCCTCTATGCAGACGTCTCCACAGAGCCACTTCTGAATGCCCCGCAGCCCAGGACTGAATGGATACACTAACAAGTGCACCGGTGTGAGCAACCACATATGCAGAAGGACGTCTTTCATCTCACAGAAGCGCGAACGTCTTGGCGTTCAAGCACATGGCAGAAACAAGGTGTGAACAGATGAGCTGCTGCTATTTTCTCCGTTCGGCATGCTTCGTTGTAGCTCTCTTGCCGGTCGCCGGCTTAGCGGCTTGCTTTGCGCGACTAGCTCTGGGGAGAGAAGGAGATAGCGCCGGAAACCTCGCCTTTTGCCTTCTTCGGCGCTGGAACCTGGTTGCTGCGCCTTCTCTTTGTCCATGTGCACACACACGATTCCTCAGCGAAAACCATGCAGAAACCTTTCCACGAGCACCCAGGGATGTGCACCCAGCACCACGTGCACGCACACGCAGCTAGAGAAAAGCACCTACCTTTTCACACACTGATGCCTAAGCAAACGCGTGGCCACACACACGCACACATCCGCAAGCGCGCCTACTCCCATCTATTGAGAGAAAGACGGACGAGCTCTTTGGTTGCTCTTCACAGGCTTGTCCCTGATCTATAGCTGAGGGCAAACACTTGTGTGCTTGTGGGAGAGCCTGTGTCTTTCCTGGAAGCGTTTGGGAGTTTTGCTCAGACGCGTGTTTCCTCAAGTTCAAGAATCAAGATCTAGGATACCTGCAGACAGGTGCCTGTTTGTGTGGAGACAGTCTGTTTGAAACTGTGTTCCTCAGCGCCCGCTCTTTCTCCCCGTCGCTCCACACGCCTGGGAGTCCCTTTCTTTCTCTCCACAAGCACGTGTGTTGACTTCGTCGCACATGTGCATCTGCACAAGCGTTGAGCTCAGCAGAGCGTGTCTCTTGACACTTGATGTGCGTTGGCTGTGTCTGCCTGCTCCAGTGAAGAGAGAAACGGGAAATCATCTTGGTAGAGGCAACAAAGCAAAAGCGAGGCAGGATTGACATCTGCTCAACAGAGACGGATTCCCTGCGCTGACACAGTTCACAGTTACACGAGAAGCAATCTGAGCGGTCCGTCGACCGGAGACGTGTTTCCCAAGAGGTCGTTTAGCGAGTGAACAGCAGTGTGCGCGACTTTCAGGAGTGTGCCTGGAAAGTGCCAGAATCACCAGGAGCATCTGTGCAAAAGCTGCTGCCTCTGTGACCGCATTGAGGCACGTTCGCGTGTCTGCGAGTATATAGACGGCTCTTTCGCGTTCACTCCGAGGGAAACGGTCCGCTATTGCTTCTGTGCGCACAGACGCGATTCCCTTGTCTCTTGCGAACACAGGGAACTCTGTGCATCCAAATCTACAGGCTAAGGACGCGTCTGCATATGTTTTGGTGAACAATCGAGTGTGCGTGTTCTGACAGCTGCCTCTATGCAGACGTCTCCACAGAGCCACTTCTGAATGCCCCGCAGCCCAGGACTGAATGAATACACTAACAAGTGCACCGGTGTGAGCAACCACATATGCAGAAGGACGTCTTTCATCTCACAGAAGCGCGAACGTCTTGGCGTTCAAGCACATGGCAGAAACAAGGTGTGAACAGATGAGCTGCTGCTATTTTCTCCGTTCGGCATGCTTCGTTGTAGCTCTCTTGCCGGTCGCCGGCTTAGCGGCTTGCTTTGCGCGACTAGCTCTGGGGAGAGAAGGAGATAGCGCCGGAAACCTCGCCTTTTGCCTTCTTCGGCGCTGGAACCTGGTTGCTGCGCCTTCTCTTTGTCCATGTGCACACACACGATTCCTCAGCGAAAACCATGCAGAAACCTTTCCACGAGCACCCAGGGATGTGCACCCAGCACCACGTGCACGCACACGCAGCTAGAGAAAAGCACCTACCTTTTCACACACTGATGCCTAAGCAAACGCGTGGCCACACACACGCACACATCCGCAAGCGCGCCTACTCCCATCTATTGAGGGAAAGACGGACGAGCAACGTCCTGACAGGCTTGAGGGGAAAAACGTCCGTTGACGGTTGGCGTACTGCACGCCCGCCTACGGGGCTGCAGGGGAATCCACATTTGGAAGGTACCTGAAGATGTGTGCCTGTTCTTGGAGCTCCGCTAGTAGGGTAGCAAAGACACTCGTAGGCAGTACTGAATGCTGCTCCGTGCTACTTCTCCTCCGCTGGCAAATGCTTCAGTGTCGCCCGAGGAAAGACGTTTAACAATCGATCTCCAAGAGGAACGAAACACATGATGCCATAAGGCGAAAGAATAGCAGGGCATCTCTTCACAGGCTTGTCCCTGATCTATAGCTGAGGGCAAACACTTGTGTGCTTGTGGGAGAGCCTGTGTCTTTCCTGGAAGCGTTTGGGAGTTTTGCTCAGACGCGTGTTTCCTCAAGTTCAAGAATCAAGATCTAGGATACCTGCAGACAGGTGCCTGTTTGTGTGGAGACAGTCTGTTTGAAACTGTGTTCCTCAGCGCCCGCTCTTTCTCCCCGTCGCTCCACACGCCTGGGAGTCCCTTTCTTTCTCTCCACAAGCACGTGTGTTGACTTCGTCGCACATGTGCATCTGCACAAGCGTTGAGCTCAGCAGAGCGTGTCTCTTGACACTTGATGTGCGTTGGCTGTGTCTGCCTGCTCCAGTGAAGAGAGAAACGGGAAATCATCTTGGTAGAGGCAACAAAGCAAAAGCGAGGCAGGATTGACATCTGCTCAACAGAGACGGATTCCCTGCGCTGACACAGTTCACAGTTACACGAGAAGCAATCTGAGCGGTCCGTCGACCGGAGACGTGTTTCCCAAGAGGTCGTTTAGCGAGTGAACAGCAGTGTGCGCGACTTTCAGGAGTGTGCCTGGAAAGTGCCAGAATCACCAGGAGCATCTGTGCAAAAGCTGCTGCCTCTGTGACCGCATTGAGGCACGTTCGCGTGTCTGCGAGTATATAGACGGCTCTTTCGCGTTCACTCCGAGGGAAACGGTCCGCTATTGCTTCTGTGCGCACAGACGCGATTCCCTTGTCTCTTGCGAACACAGGGAACTCTGTGCATCCAAATCTACAGGGTAAGGACGCGTCTGCATATGTTTTGGTGAACAATCGAGTGTGCGTGTTCTGACAGCTGCCTCTATGCAGACGTCTCCACAGAGCCATTTCTGAATGCCCCGCAGCCCAGGACTGAATGGATACACTAACAAGTGCACCGGTGTGAGCAACCACATATGCAGAAGGACGTCTTTCATCTCACAGAAGCGCGAACGTCTTGGCGTTCAAGCACATGGCAGAAACAAGGTGTGAACAGATGAGCTGCTGCTATTTTCTCCGTTCGGCATGCTTCGTTGTAGCTCTCTTGCCGGTCGCCGGCTTAGCGGCTTGCTTTGCGCGACTAGCTCTGGGGAGAGAAGGAGATAGCGCCGGAAACCTCGCCTTTTGCCTTCTTCGGCGCTGGAACCTGGTTGCTGCGCCTTCTCTTTGTCCATGTGCACACACACGATTCCTCAGCGAAAACCATGCAGAAACCTTTCCACGAGCACCCAGGGATGTGCACCCAGCACCACGTGCACGCACACGCAGCTAGAGAAAAGCACCTACCTTTTCACACACTGATGCCTAAGCAAACGCGTGGCCACACACACGCACACATCCGCAAGCGCGCCTACTCCCATCTATTGAGGGAAAGACGGACGAGCAACGTCCTGACAGGCTTGAGGGGAAAAACGTCCGTTGACGGTTGGCGTACTGCACGCCCGCCTACGGGGCTGCAGGGGAATCCACATTTGGAAGGTACCTGAAGATGTGTGCCTGTTCTTGGAGCTCCGCTAGTAGGGTAGCAAAGACACTCGTAGGCAGTACTGAATGCTGCTCCGTGCTACTTCTCCTCCGCTGGCAAATGCTTCACAGTCGCCCTAGGAAAGACGTTTAACAATCGATCTCCAAGAGGAACGAAACACATGATGCCATAAGGCGAAAGAATAGCAGGGCATCTCTTCACAGGCTTGTCCCTGATCTATAGCTGAGGGCAAACACTTGTGTGCTTGTGGGAGAGCCTGTGTCTTTCCTGGAAGCGTTTGGGAGTTTTGCTCAGACGCGTGTTTCCTCAAGTTCAAGAATCAAGATCTAGGATACCTGCAGACAGGTGCCTGTTTGTGTGGAGACAGTCTGTTTGAAACTGTGTTCCTCAGCGCCCGCTCTTTCTCCCCGTCGCTCCACACGCCTGGGAGTCCCTTTCTTTCTCTCCACAAGCACGTGTGTTGACTTCGTCGCACATGTGCATCTGCACAAGCGTTGAGCTCAGCAGAGCGTGTCTCTTGACACTTGATGTGCGTTGGCTGTGTCTGCCTGCTCCAGTGAAGAGAGAAACGGGAAATCATCTTGGTAGAGGCAACAAAGCAAAAGCGAGGCAGGATTGACATCTGCTCAACAGAGACGGATTCCCTGCGCTGACACAGTTCACAGTTACACGAGAAGCAATCTGAGCGGTCCGTCGACCGGAGACGTGTTTCCCAAGAGGTCGTTTAGCGAGTGAACAGCAGTGTGCGCGACTTTCAGGAGTGTGCCTGGAAAGTGCCAGAATCACCAGGAGCATCTGTGCAAAAGCTGCTGCCTCTGTGACCGCATTGAGGCACGTTCCCGTGTCTGCGAGTATATAGACGGCTCTTTCGCGTTCACTCCGAGGGAAACGGTCCGCTATTGCTTCTGTGCGTACAGACGCGATTCCCTTGTCTCTTGCGAACACAGGGAACTCTGTGCATCCAAATCTACAGGCTAAGGACGCGTCTGCATATGTTTTGGTGAACAATCGAGTGTGCGTGTTCTGACAGCTGCCTCTATGCAGACGTCTCCACAGAGCCACTTCTGAATGCCCCGCAGCCCAGGACTGAATGGATACACTAACAAGTGCACCGGTGTGAGCAACCACATATGCAGAAGGACGTCTTTCATCTCACAGAAGCGCGAACGTCTTGGCGTTCAAGCACATGGCAGAAACAAGGTGTGAACAGATGAGCTGCTGCTATTTTCTCCGTTCGGCATGCTTCGTTGTAGCTCTCTTGCCGGTCGCCGGCTTAGCGGCTTGCTTTGCGCGACTAGCTCTGGGGAGAGAAGGAGATAGCGCCGGAAACCTCGCCTTTTGCCTTCTTCGGCGCTGGAACCTGGTTGCTGCGCCTTCTCTTTGTCCATGTGCACACACACGATTCCTCAGCGAAAACCATGCAGAAACCTTTCCACGAGCACCCAGGGATGTGCACCCAGCACCACGTGCACGCACACGCAGCTAGAGAAAAGCACCTACCTTTTCACACACTGATGCCTAAGCAAACGCGTGGCCACACACACGCACACATCCGCAAGCGCGCCTACTCCCATCTATTGAGAGAAAGACGGACGAGCTCTTTGGTTGCTCTTCACAGGCTTGTCCCTGATCTATAGCTGAGGGCAAACACTTGTGTGCTTGTGGGAGAGCCTGTGTCTTTCCTGGAAGCGTTTGGGAGTTTTGCTCAGACGCGTGTTTCCTCAAGTTCAAGAATCAAGATCTAGGATACCTGCAGACAGGTGCCTGTTTGTGTGGAGACAGTCTGTTTGAAACTGTGTTCCTCAGCGCCCGCTCTTTCTCCCCGTCGCTCCACACGCCTGGGAGTCCCTTTCTTTCTCTCCACAAGCACGTGTGTTGACTTCGTCGCACATGTGCATCTGCACAAGCGTTGAGCTCAGCAGAGCGTGTCTCTTGACACTTGATGTGCGTTGGCTGTGTCTGCCTGCTCCAGTGAAGAGAGAAACGGGAAATCATCTTGGTAGAGGCAACAAAGCAAAAGCGAGGCAGGATTGACATCTGCTCAACAGAGACGGATTCCCTGCGCTGACACAGTTCACAGTTACACGAGAAGCAATCTGAGCGGTCCGTCGACCGGAGACGTGTTTCCCAAGAGGTCGTTTAGCGAGTGAACAGCAGTGTGCGCGACTTTCAGGAGTGTGCCTGGAAAGTGCCAGAATCACCAGGAGCATCTGTGCAAAAGCTGCTGCCTCTGTGACCGCATTGAGGCACGTTCGCGTGTCTGCGAGTATATAGACGGCTCTTTCGCGTTCACTCCGAGGGAAACGGTCCGCTATTGCTTCTGTGCGCACAGACGCGATTCCCTTGTCTCTTGCGAACACAGGGAACTCTGTGCATCCAAATCTACAGGCTAAGGACGCGTCTGCATATGTTTTGGTGAACAATCGAGTGTGCGTGTTCTGACAGCTGCCTCTATGCAGACGTCTCCACAGAGCCACTTCTGAATGCCCCGCAGCCCAGGACTGAATGAATACACTAACAAGTGCACCGGTGTGAGCAACCACATATGCAGAAGGACGTCTTTCATCTCACAGAAGCGCGAACGTCTTGGCGTTCAAGCACATGGCAGAAACAAGGTGTGAACAGATGAGCTGCTGCTATTTTCTCCGTTCGGCATGCTTCGTTGTAGCTCTCTTGCCGGTCGCCGGCTTAGCGGCTTGCTTTGCGCGACTAGCTCTGGGGAGAGAAGGAGATAGCGCCGGAAACCTCGCCTTTTGCCTTCTTCGGCGCTGGAACCTGGTTGCTGCGCCTTCTCTTTGTCCATGTGCACACACACGATTCCTCAGCGAAAACCATGCAGAAACCTTTCCACGAGCACCCAGGGATGTGCACCCAGCACCACGTGCACGCACACGCAGCTAGAGAAAAGCACCTACCTTTTCACACACTGATGCCTAAGCAAACGCGTGGCCACACACACGCACACATCCGCAAGCGCGCCTACTCCCATCTATTGAGAGAAAGACGGACGAGCTCTTTGGTTGCTCTTCACAGGCTTGTCCCTGATCTATAGCTGAGGGCAAACACTTGTGTGCTTGTGGGAGAGCCTGTGTCTTTCCTGGAAGCGTTTGGGAGTTTTGCTCAGACGCGTGTTTCCTCAAGTTCAAGAATCAAGATCTAGGATACCTGCAGACAGGTGCCTGTTTGTGTGGAGACAGTCTGTTTGAAACTGTGTTCCTCAGCGCCCGCTCTTTCTCCCCGTCGCTCCACACGCCTGGGAGTCCCTTTCTTTCTCTCCACAAGCACGTGTGTTGACTTCGTCGCACATGTGCATCTGCACAAGCGTTGAGCTCAGCAGAGCGTGTCTCTTGACACTTGATGTGCGTTGGCTGTGTCTGCCTGCTCCAGTGAAGAGAGAAACGTGAAATCATCTTGGTAGAGGCAACAAAGCAAAAGCGAGGCAGGATTGACATCTGCTCAACAGAGACGGATTCCCTGCGCTGACACAGTTCACAGTTACACGAGAAGCAATCTGAGCGGTCCGTCGACCGGAGACGTGTTTCCCAAGAGGTCGTTTAGCGAGTGAACAGCAGTGTGCGCGACTTTCAGGAGTGTGCCTGGAAAGTGCCAGAATCACCAGGAGCATCTGTGCAAAAGCTGCTGCCTCTGTGACCGCATTGAGGCACGTTCGCGTGTCTGCGAGTATATAGACGGCTCTTTCGCGTTCACTCCGACGGAAACGGTCCGCTATTGCTTCTGTGCGCACAGACGCGATTCCCTTGTCTCTTGCGAACACAGGGAACTCTGTGCATCCAAATCTACAGGCTAAGGACGCGTCTGCATATGTTTTGGTGAACAATCGAGTGTGCGTGTTCTGACAGCTGCCTCTATGCAGACGTCTCCACAGAGCCACTTCTGAATGCCCCGCAGCCCAGGACTGAATGGATACACTAACAAGTGCACCGGTGTGAGCAACCACATATGCAGAAGGACGTCTTTCATCTCACAGAAGCGCGAACGTCTTGGCGTTCAAGCACATGGCAGAAACAAGGTGTGAACAGATGAGCTGCTGCTATTTTCTCCGTTCGGCATGCTTCGTTGTAGCTCTCTTGCCGGTCGCCGGCTTAGCGGCTTGCTTTGCGCGACTAGCTCTGGGGAGAGAAGGAGATAGCGCCGGAAACCTCGCCTTTTGCCTTCTTCGGCGCTGGAACCTGGTTGCTGCGCCTTCTCTTTGTCCATGTGCACACACACGATTCCTCAGCGAAAACCATGCAGAAACCTTTCCACGAGCACCCAGGGATGTGCACCCAGCACCACGTGCACGCACACGCAGCTAGAGAAAAGCACCTACCTTTTCACACACTGATGCCTAAGCAAACGCGTGGCCACACACACGCACACATCCGCAAGCGCGCCTACTCCCATCTATTGAGGGAAAGACGGACGAGCTCTTTGGTTGCTCTTCACAGGCTTGTCCCTGATCTATAGCTGAGGGCAAACACTTGTGTGCTTGTGGGAGAGCCTGTGTCTTTCCTGGAAGCGTTTGGGAGTTTTGCTCAGACGCGTGTTTCCTCAAGTTCAAGAATCAAGATCTAGGATACCTGCAGACAGGTGCCTGTTTGTGTGGAGACAGTCTGTTTGAAACTGTGTTCCTCAGCGCCCGCTCTTTCTCCCCGTCGCTCCACACGCCTGGGAGTCCCTTTCTTTCTCTCCACAAGCACGTGTGTTGACTTCGTCGCACATGTGCATCTGCACAAGCGTTGAGCTCAGCAGAGCGTGTCTCTTGACACTTGATGTGCGTTGGCTGTGTCTGCCTGCTCCAGTGAAGAGAGAAACGGGAAATCATCTTGGTAGAGGCAACAAAGCAAAAGCGAGGCAGGATTGACATCTGCTCAACAGAGACGGATTCCCTGCGCTGACACAGTTCACAGTTACACGAGAAGCAATCTGAGCGGTCCGTCGACCGGAGACGTGTTTCCCAAGAGGTCGTTTAGCGAGTGAACAGCAGTGTGCGCGACTTTCAGGAGTGTGCCTGGAAAGTGCCAGAATCACCAGGAGCATCTGTGCAAAAGCTGCTGCCTCTGTGACCGCATTGAGGCACGTTCGCGTGTCTGCGAGTATATAGACGGCTCTTTCGCGTTCACTCCGAGGGAAACGGTCCGCTATTGCTTCTGTGCGTACAGACGCGATTCCCTTGTCTCTTGCGAACACAGGGAACTCTGTGCATCCAAATCTACAGGCTAAGGACGCGTCTGCATATGTTTTGGTGAACAATCGAGTGTGCGTGTTCTGACAGCTGCCTCTATGCAGACGTCTCCACAGAGCCACTTCTGAATGCCCCGCAGCCCAGGACTGAATGGATACACTAACAAGTGCACCGGTGTGAGCAACCACATATGCAGAAGGACGTCTTTCATCTCACAGAAGCGCGAACGTCTTGGCGTTCAAGCACATGGCAGAAACAAGGTGTGAACAGATGAGCTGCTGCTATTTTCTCCGTTCGGCATGCTTCGTTGTAGCTCTCTTGCCGGTCGCCGGCTTAGCGGCTTGCTTTGCGCGACTAGCTCTGGGGAGAGAAGGAGATAGCGCCGGAAACCTCGCCTTTTGCCTTCTTCGGCGCTGGAACCTGGTTGCTGCGCCTTCTCTTTGTCCATGTGCACACACACGATTCCTCAGCGAAAACCATGCAGAAACCTTTCCACGAGCACCCAGGGATGTGCACCCAGCACCACGTGCACGCACACGCAGCTAGAGAAAAGCACCTACCTTTTCACACACTGATGCCTAAGCAAACGCGTGGCCACACACACGCACACATCCGCAAGCGCGCCTACTCCCATCTATTGAGGGAAAGACGGACGAGCTCTTTGGTTGCTCTTCACAGGCTTGTCCCTGATCTATAGCTGAGGGCAAACACTTGTGTGCTTGTGGGAGAGCCTGTGTCTTTCCTGGAAGCGTTTGGGAGTTTTGCTCAGACGCGTGTTTCCTCAAGTTCAAGAATCAAGATCTAGGATACCTGCAGACAGGTGCCTGTTTGTGTGGAGACAGTCTGTTTGAAACTGTGTTCCTCAGCGCCCGCTCTTTCTCCCCGTCGCTCCACACGCCTGGGAGTCCCTTTCTTTCTCTCCACAAGCACGTGTGTTGACTTCGTCGCACATGTGCATCTGCACAAGCGTTGAGCTCAGCAGAGCGTGTCTCTTGACACTTGATGTGCGTTGGCTGTGTCTGCCTGCTCCAGTGAAGAGAGAAACGGGAAATCATCTTGGTAGAGGCAACAAAGCAAAAGCGAGGCAGGATTGACATCTGCTCAACAGAGACGGATTCCCTGCGCTGACACAGTTCACAGTTACACGAGAAGCAATCTGAGCGGTCCGTCGACCGGAGACGTGTTTCCCAAGAGGTCGTTTAGCGAGTGAACAGCAGTGTGCGCGACTTTCAGGAGTGTGCCTGGAAAGTGCCAGAATCACCAGGAGCATCTGTGCAAAAGCTGCTGCCTCTGTGACCGCATTGAGGCACGTTCGCGTGTCTGCGAGTATATAGACGGCTCTTTCGCGTTCACTCCGAGGGAAACGGTCCGCTATTGCTTCTGTGCGTACAGACGCGATTCCCTTGTCTCTTGCGAACACAGGGAACTCTGTGCATCCAAATCTACAGGCTAAGGACGCGTCTGCATATGTTTTGGTGAACAATCGAGTGTGCGTGTTCTGACAGCTGCCTCTATGCAGACGTCTCCACAGAGCCACTTCTGAATGCCCCGCAGCCCAGGACTGAATGGATACACTAACAAGTGCACCGGTGTGAGCAACCACATATGCAGAAGGACGTCTTTCATCTCACAGAAGCGCGAACGTCTTGGCGTTCAAGCACATGGCAGAAACAAGGTGTGAACAGATGAGCTGCTGCTATTTTCTCCGTTCGGCATGCTTCGTTGTAGCTCTCTTGCCGGTCGCCGGCTTAGCGGCTTGCTTTGCGCGACTAGCTCTGGGGAGAGAAGGAGATAGCGCCGGAAACCTCGCCTTTTGCCTTCTTCGGCGCTGGAACCTGGTTGCTGCGCCTTCTCTTTGTCCATGTGCACACACACGATTCCTCAGCGAAAACCATGCAGAAACCTTTCCACGAGCACCCAGGGATGTGCACCCAGCACCACGTGCACGCACACGCAGCTAGAGAAAAGCACCTACCTTTTCACACACTGATGCCTAAGCAAACGCGTGGCCACACACACGCACACATCCGCAAGCGCGCCTACTCCCATCTATTGAGGGAAAGACGGACGAGCTCTTTGGTTGCTCTTCACAGGCTTGTCCCTGATCTATAGCTGAGGGCAAACACTTGTGTGCTTGTGGGAGAGCCTGTGTCTTTCCTGGAAGCGTTTGGGAGTTTTGCTCAGACGCGTGTTTCCTCAAGTTCAAGAATCAAGATCTAGGATACCTGCAGACAGGTGCCTGTTTGTGTGGAGACAGTCTGTTTGAAACTGTGTTCCTCAGCGCCCGCTCTTTCTCCCCGTCGCTCCACACGCCTGGGAGTCCCTTTCTTTCTCTCCACAAGCACGTGTGTTGACTTCGTCGCACATGTGCATCTGCACAAGCGTTGAGCTCAGCAGAGCGTGTCTCTTGACACTTGATGTGCGTTGGCTGTGTCTGCCTGCTCCAGTGAAGAGAGAAACGGGAAATCATCTTGGTAGAGGCAACAAAGCAAAAGCGAGGCAGGATTGACATCTGCTCAACAGAGACGGATTCCCTGCGCTGACACAGTTCACAGTTACACGAGAAGCAATCTGAGCGGTCCGTCGACCGGAGACGTGTTTCCCAAGAGGTCGTTTAGCGAGTGAACAGCAGTGTGCGCGACTTTCAGGAGTGTGCCTGGAAAGTGCCAGAATCACCAGGAGCATCTGTGCAAAAGCTGCTGCCTCTGTGACCGCATTGAGGCACGTTCGCGTGTCTGCGAGTATATAGACGGCTCTTTCGCGTTCACTCCGAGGGAAACGGTCCGCTATTGCTTCTGTGCGCACAGACGCGATTCCCTTGTCTCTTGCGAACACAGGGAACTCTGTGCATCCAAATCTACAGGCTAAGGACGCGTCTGCATATGTTTTGGTGAACAATCGAGTGTGCGTGTTCTGACAGCTGCCTCTATGCAGACGTCTCCACAGAGCCACTTCTGAATGCCCCGCAGCCCAGGACTGAATGGATACACTAACAAGTGCACCGGTGTGAGCAACCACATATGCAGAAGGACGTCTTTCATCTCACAGAAGCGCGAACGTCTTGGCGTTCAAGCACATGGCAGAAACAAGGTGTGAACAGATGAGCTGCTGCTATTTTCTCCGTTCGGCATGCTTCGTTGTAGCTCTCTTGCCGGTCGCCGGCTTAGCGGCTTGCTTTGCGCGACTAGCTCTGGGGAGAGAAGGAGATAGCGCCGGAAACCTCGCCTTTTGCCTTCTTCGGCGCTGGAACCTGGTTGCTGCGCCTTCTCTTTGTCCATGTGCACACACACGATTCCTCAGCGAAAACCATGCAGAAACCTTTCCACGAGCACCCAGGGATGTGCACCCAGCACCACGTGCACGCACACGCAGCTAGAGAAAAGCACCTACCTTTTCACACACTGATGCCTAAGCAAACGCGTGGCCACACACACGCACACATCCGCAAGCGCGCCTACTCCCATCTATTGAGGGAAAGACGGACGAGCAACGTCCTGACAGGCTTGAGGGGAAAAACGTCCGTTGACGGTTGGCGTACTGCACGCCCGCCTACGGGGCTGCAGGGGAATCCACATTTGGAAGGTACCTGAAGATGTGCGCCTGATCTTGGAGCTCCGCTAGTAGGGTAGCAAAGACACTCGTAGGCAGTACTGAATGCTGCTCCGTGCTACTTCTCCTCCGCTGGCAAATGCTTCACAGTCGCCCTAGGAAAGACGTTTAACAATCGATCTCCAAGAGGAACGAAACACATGATGCCATAAGGCGAAAGAATAGCAGGGCATCTCTTCACAGGCTTGTCCCTGATCTATAGCTGAGGGCAAACACTTGTGTGCTTGTGGGAGAGCCTGTGTCTTTCCTGGAAGCGTTTGGGAGTTTTGCTCAGACGCGTGTTTCCTCAAGTTCAAGAATCAAGATCTAGGATACCTGCAGACAGGTGCCTGTTTGTGTGGAGACAGTCTGTTTGAAACTGTGTTCCTCAGCGCCCGCTCTTTCTCCCCGTCGCTCCACACGCCTGGGAGTCCCTTTCTTTCTCTCCACAAGCACGTGTGTTGACTTCGTCGCACATGTGCATCTGCACAAGCGTTGAGCTCAGCAGAGCGTGTCTCTTGACACTTGATGTGCGTTGGCTGTGTCTGCCTGCTCCAGTGAAGAGAGAAACGGGAAATCATCTTGGTAGAGGCAACAAAGCAAAAGCGAGGCAGGATTGACATCTGCTCAACAGAGACGGATTCCCTGCGCTGACACAGTTCACAGTTACACGAGAAGCAATCTGAGCGGTCCGTCGACCGGAGACGTGTTTCCCAAGAGGTCGTTTAGCGAGTGAACAGCAGTGTGCGCGACTTTCAGGAGTGTGCCTGGAAAGTGCCAGAATCACCAGGAGCATCTGTGCAAAAGCTGCTGCCTCTGTGACCGCATTGAGGCACGTTCGCGTGTCTGCGAGTATATAGACGGCTCTTTCGCGTTCACTCCGAGGGAAACGGTCCGCTATTGCTTCTGTGCGCACAGACGCGATTCCCTTGTCTCTTGCGAACACAGGGAACTCTGTGCATCCAAATCTACAGGCTAAGGACGCGTCTGCATATGTTTTGGTGAACAATCGAGTGTGCGTGTTCTGACAGCTGCCTCTATGCAGACGTCTCCACAGAGCCACTTCTGAATGCCCCGCAGCCCAGGACTGAATGGATACACTAACAAGTGCACCGGTGTGAGCAACCACATATGCAGAAGGACGTCTTTCATCTCACAGAAGCGCGAACGTCTTGGCGTTCAAGCACATAGCAGAAACAAGGTGTGAACAGATGAGCTGCTGCTATTTTCTCCGTTCGGCATGCTTCGTTGTAGCTCTCTTGCCGGTCGCCGGCTTAGCGGCTTGCTTTGCGCGACTAGCTCTGGGGAGAGAAGGAGATAGCGCCGGAAACCTCGCCTTTTGCCTTCTTCGGCGCTGGAACCTGGTTGCTGCGCCTTCTCTTTGTCCATGTGCACACACACGATTCCTCAGCGAAAACCATGCAGAAACCTTTCCACGAGCACCCAGGGATGTGCACCCAGCACCACGTGCACGCACACGCAGCTAGAGAAAAGCACCTACCTTTTCACACACTGATGCCTAAGCAAACGCGTGGCCACACACACGCACACATCCGCAAGCGCGCCTACTCCCATCTATTGAGAGAAAGACGGACGAGCTCTTTGGTTGCTCTTCACAGGCTTGTCCCTGATCTATAGCTGAGGGCAAACACTTGTGTGCTTGTGGGAGAGCCTGTGTCTTTCCTGGAAGCGTTTGGGAGTTTTGCTCAGACGCGTGTTTCCTCAAGTTCAAGAATCAAGATCTAGGATACCTGCAGACAGGTGCCTGTTTGTGTGGAGACAGTCTGTTTGAAACTGTGTTCCTCAGCGCCCGCTCTTTCTCCCCGTCGCTCCACACGCCTGGGAGTCCCTTTCTTTCTCTCCACAAGCACGTGTGTTGACTTCGTCGCACATGTGCATCTGCACAAGCGTTGAGCTCAGCAGAGCGTGTCTCTTGACACTTGATGTGCGTTGGCTGTGTCTGCCTGCTCCAGTGAAGAGAGAAACGTGAAATCATCTTGGTAGAGGCAACAAAGCAAAAGCGAGGCAGGATTGACATCTGCTCAACAGAGACGGATTCCCTGCGCTGACACAGTTCACAGTTACACGAGAAGCAATCTGAGCGGTCCGTCGACCGGAGACGTGTTTCCCAAGAGGTCGTTTAGCGAGTGAACAGCAGTGTGCGCGACTTTCAGGAGTGTGCCTGGAAAGTGCCAGAATCACCAGGAGCATCTGTGCAAAAGCTGCTGCCTCTGTGACCGCATTGAGGCACGTTCGCGTGTCTGCGAGTATATAGACGGCTCTTTCGCGTTCACTCCGACGGAAACGGTCCGCTATTGCTTCTGTGCGCACAGACGCGATTCCCTTGTCTCTTGCGAACACAGGGAACTCTGTGCATCCAAATCTACAGGCTAAGGACGCGTCTGCATATGTTTTGGTGAACAATCGAGTGTGCGTGTTCTGACAGCTGCCTCTATGCAGACGTCTCCACAGAGCCACTTCTGAATGCCCCGCAGCCCAGGACTGAATGGATACACTAACAAGTGCACCGGTGTGAGCAACCACATATGCAGAAGGACGTCTTTCATCTCACAGAAGCGCGAACGTCTTGGCGTTCAAGCACATGGCAGAAACAAGGTGTGAACAGATGAGCTGCTGCTATTTTCTCCGTTCGGCATGCTTCGTTGTAGCTCTCTTGCCGGTCGCCGGCTTAGCGGCTTGCTTTGCGCGACTAGCTCTGGGGAGAGAAGGAGATAGCGCAGGAAACCTCGCCTTTTGCCTTCTTCGGCGCTGGAACCTGGTTGCTGCGCCTTCTCTTTGTCCATGTGCACACACACGATTCCTCAGCGAAAACCATGCAGAAACCTTTCCACGAGCACCCAGGGATGTGCACCCAGCACCACGTGCACGCACACGCAGCTAGAGAAAAGCACCTACCTTTTCACACACTGATGCCTAAGCAAACGCGTGGCCACACACACGCACACATCCGCAAGCGCGCCTACTCCCATCTATTGAGAGAAAGACGGACGAGCTCTTTGGTTGCTCTTCACAGGCTTGTCCCTGATCTATAGCTGAGGGCAAACACTTGTGTGCTTGTGGGAGAGCCTGTGTCTTTCCTGGAAGCGTTTGGGAGTTTTGCTCAGACGCGTGTTTCCTCAAGTTCAAGAATCAAGATCTAGGATACCTGCAGACAGGTGCCTGTTTGTGTGGAGACAGTCTGTTTGAAACTGTGTTCCTCAGCGCCCGCTCTTTCTCCCCGTCGCTCCACACGCCTGGGAGTCCCTTTCTTTCTCTCCACAAGCACGTGTGTTGACTTCGTCGCACATGTGCATCTGCACAAGCGTTGAGCTCAGCAGAGCGTGTCTCTTGACACTTGATGTGCGTTGGCTGTGTCTGCCTGCTCCAGTGAAGAGAGAAACGTGAAATCATCTTGGTAGAGGCAACAAAGCAAAAGCGAGGCAGGATTGACATCTGCTCAACAGAGACGGATTCCCTGCGCTGACACAGTTCACAGTTACACGAGAAGCAATCTGAGCGGTCCGTCGACCGGAGACGTGTTTCCCAAGAGGTCGTTTAGCGAGTGAACAGCAGTGTGCGCGACTTTCAGGAGTGTGCCTGGAAAGTGCCAGAATCACCAGGAGCATCTGTGCAAAAGCTGCTGCCTCTGTGACCGCATTGAGGCACGTTCGCGTGTCTGCGAGTATATAGACGGCTCTTTCGCGTTCACTCCGAGGGAAACGGTCCGCTATTGCTTCTGTGCGCACAGACGCGATTCCCTTGTCTCTTGCGAACACAGGGAACTCTGTGCATCCAAATCTACAGGCTAAGGACGCGTCTGCATATGTTTTGGTGAACAATCGAGTGTGCGTGTTCTGACAGCTGCCTCTATGCAGACGTCTCCACAGAGCCACTTCTGAATGCCCCGCAGCCCAGGACTGAATGGATACACTAACAAGTGCACCGGTGTGAGCAACCACATATGCAGAAGGACGTCTTTCATCTCACAGAAGCGCGAACGTCTTGGCGTTCAAGCACATGGCAGAAACAAGGTGTGAACAGATGAGCTGCTGCTATTTTCTCCGTTCGGCATGCTTCGTTGTAGCTCTCTTGCCGGTCGCCGGCTTAGCGGCTTGCTTTGCGCGACTAGCTCTGGGGAGAGAAGGAGATAGCGCCGGAAACCTCGCCTTTTGCCTTCTTCGGCGCTGGAACCTGGTTGCTGCGCCTTCTCTTTGTCCATGTGCACACACACGATTCCTCAGCGAAAACCATGCAGAAACCTTTCCACGAGCACCCAGGGATGTGCACCCAGCACCACGTGCACGCACACGCAGCTAGAGAAAAGCACCTACCTTTTCACACACTGATGCCTAAGCAAACGCGTGGCCACACACACGCACACATCCGCAAGCGCGCCTACTCCCATCTATTGAGGGAAAGACGGACGAGCTCTTTGGTTGCTCTTCACAGGCTTGTCCCTGATCTATAGCTGAGGGCAAACACTTGTGTGCTTGTGGGAGAGCCTGTGTCTTTCCTGGAAGCGTTTGGGAGTTTTGCTCAGACGCGTGTTTCCTCAAGTTCAAGAATCAAGATCTAGGATACCTGCAGACAGGTGCCTGTTTGTGTGGAGACAGTCTGTTTGAAACTGTGTTCCTCAGCGCCCGCTCTTTCTCCCCGTCGCTCCACACGCCTGGGAGTCCCTTTCTTTCTCTCCACAAGCACGTGTGTTGACTTCGTCGCACATGTGCATCTGCACAAGCGTTGAGCTCAGCAGAGCGTGTCTCTTGACACTTGATGTGCGTTGGCTGTGTCTGCCTGCTCCAGTGAAGAGAGAAACGGGAAATCATCTTGGTAGAGGCAACAAAGCAAAAGCGAGGCAGGATTGACATCTGCTCAACAGAGACGGATTCCCTGCGCTGACACAGTTCACAGTTACACGAGAAGCAATCTGAGCGGTCCGTCGACCGGAGACGTGTTTCCCAAGAGGTCGTTTAGCGAGTGAACAGCAGTGTGCGCGACTTTCAGGAGTGTGCCTGGAAAGTGCCAGAATCACCAGGAGCATCTGTGCAAAAGCTGCTGCCTCTGTGACCGCATTGAGGCACGTTCGCGTGTCTGCGAGTATATAGACGGCTCTTTCGCGTTCACTCCGAGGGAAACGGTCCGCTATTGCTTCTGTGCGTACAGACGCGATTCCCTTGTCTCTTGCGAACACAGGGAACTCTGTGCATCCAAATCTACAGGCTAAGGACGCGTCTGCATATGTTTTGGTGAACAATCGAGTGTGCGTGTTCTGACAGCTGCCTCTATGCAGACGTCTCCACAGAGCCACTTCTGAATGCCCCGCAGCCCAGGACTGAATGGATACACTAACAAGTGCACCGGTGTGAGCAACCACATATGCAGAAGGACGTCTTTCATCTCACAGAAGCGCGAACGTCTTGGCGTTCAAGCACATGGCAGAAACAAGGTGTGAACAGATGAGCTGCTGCTATTTTCTCCGTTCGGCATGCTTCGTTGTAGCTCTCTTGCCGGTCGCCGGCTTAGCGGCTTGCTTTGCGCGACTAGCTCTGGGGAGAGAAGGAGATAGCGCCGGAAACCTCGCCTTTTGCCTTCTTCGGCGCTGGAACCTGGTTGCTGCGCCTTCTCTTTGTCCATGTGCACACACACGATTCCTCAGCGAAAACCATGCAGAAACCTTTCCACGAGCACCCAGGGATGTGCACCCAGCACCACGTGCACGCACACGCAGCTAGAGAAAAGCACCTACCTTTTCACACACTGATGCCTAAGCAAACGCGTGGCCACACACACGCACACATCCGCAAGCGCGCCTACTCCCATCTATTGAGGGAAAGACGGACGAGCTCTTTGGTTGCTCTTCACAGGCTTGTCCCTGATCTATAGCTGAGGGCAAACACTTGTGTGCTTGTGGGAGAGCCTGTGTCTTTCCTGGAAGCGTTTGGGAGTTTTGCTCAGACGCGTGTTTCCTCAAGTTCAAGAATCAAGATCTAGGATACCTGCAGACAGGTGCCTGTTTGTGTGGAGACAGTCTGTTTGAAACTGTGTTCCTCAGCGCCCGCTCTTTCTCCCCGTCGCTCCACACGCCTGGGAGTCCCTTTCTTTCTCTCCACAAGCACGTGTGTTGACTTCGTCGCACATGTGCATCTGCACAAGCGTTGAGCTCAGCAGAGCGTGTCTCTTGACACTTGATGTGCGTTGGCTGTGTCTGCCTGCTCCAGTGAAGAGAGAAACGTGAAATCATCTTGGTAGAGGCAACAAAGCAAAAGCGAGGCAGGATTGACATCTGCTCAACAGAGACGGATTCCCTGCGCTGACACAGTTCACAGTTACACGAGAAGCAATCTGAGCGGTCCGTCGACCGGAGACGTGTTTCCCAAGAGGTCGTTTAGCGAGTGAACAGCAGTGTGCGCGACTTTCAGGAGTGTGCCTGGAAAGTGCCAGAATCACCAGGAGCATCTGTGCAAAAGCTGCTGCCTCTGTGACCGCATTGAGGCACGTTCGCGTGTCTGCGAGTATATAGACGGCTCTTTCGCGTTCACTCCGAGGGAAACGGTCCGCTATTGCTTCTGTGCGCACAGACGCGATTCCCTTGTCTCTTGCGAACACAGGGAACTCTGTGCATCCAAATCTACAGGCTAAGGACGCGTCTGCATATGTTTTGGTGAACAATCGAGTGTGCGTGTTCTGACAGCTGCCTCTATGCAGACGTCTCCACAGAGCCACTTCTGAATGCCCCGCAGCCCAGGACTGAATGGATACACTAACAAGTGCACCGGTGTGAGCAACCACATATGCAGAAGGACGTCTTTCATCTCACAGAAGCGCGAACGTCTTGGCGTTCAAGCACATGGCAGAAACAAGGTGTGAACAGATGAGCTGCTGCTATTTTCTCCGTTCGGCATGCTTCGTTGTAGCTCTCTTGCCGGTCGCCGGCTTAGCGGCTTGCTTTGCGCGACTAGCTCTGGGGAGAGAAGGAGATAGCGCCGGAAACCTCGCCTTTTGCCTTCTTCGGCGCTGGAACCTGGTTGCTGCGCCTTCTCTTTGTCCATGTGCACACACACGATTCCTCAGCGAAAACCATGCAGAAACCTTTCCACGAGCACCCAGGGATGTGCACCCAGCACCACGTGCACGCACACGCAGCTAGAGAAAAGCACCTACCTTTTCACACACTGATGCCTAAGCAAACGCGTGGCCACACACACGCACACATCCGCAAGCGCGCCTACTCCCATCTATTGAGAGAAAGACGGACGAGCTCTTTGGTTGCTCTTCACAGGCTTGTCCCTGATCTATAGCTGAGGGCAAACACTTGTGTGCTTGTGGGAGAGCCTGTGTCTTTCCTGGAAGCGTTTGGGAGTTTTGCTCAGACGCGTGTTTCCTCAAGTTCAAGAATCAAGATCTAGGATACCTGCAGACAGGTGCCTGTTTGTGTGGAGACAGTCTGTTTGAAACTGTGTTCCTCAGCGCCCGCTCTTTCTCCCCGTCGCTCCACACGCCTGGGAGTCCCTTTCTTTCTCTCCACAAGCACGTGTGTTGACTTCGTCGCACATGTGCATCTGCACAAGCGTTGAGCTCAGCAGAGCGTGTCTCTTGACACTTGATGTGCGTTGGCTGTGTCTGCCTGCTCCAGTGAAGAGAGAAACGTGAAATCATCTTGGTAGAGGCAACAAAGCAAAAGCGAGGCAGGATTGACATCTGCTCAACAGAGACGGATTCCCTGCGCTGACACAGTTCACAGTTACACGAGAAGCAATCTGAGCGGTCCGTCGACCGGAGACGTGTTTCCCAAGAGGTCGTTTAGCGAGTGAACAGCAGTGTGCGCGACTTTCAGGAGTGTGCCTGGAAAGTGCCAGAATCACCAGGAGCATCTGTGCAAAAGCTGCTGCCTCTGTGACCGCATTGAGGCACGTTCGCGTGTCTGCGAGTATATAGACGGCTCTTTCGCGTTCACTCCGACGGAAACGGTCCGCTATTGCTTCTGTGCGCACAGACGCGATTCCCTTGTCTCTTGCGAACACAGGGAACTCTGTGCATCCAAATCTACAGGCTAAGGACGCGTCTGCATATGTTTTGGTGAACAATCGAGTGTGCGTGTTCTGACAGCTGCCTCTATGCAGACGTCTCCACAGAGCCACTTCTGAATGCCCCGCAGCCCAGGACTGAATGGATACACTAACAAGTGCACCGGTGTGAGCAACCACATATGCAGAAGGACGTCTTTCATCTCACAGAAGCGCGAACGTCTTGGCGTTCAAGCACATGGCAGAAACAAGGTGTGAACAGATGAGCTGCTGCTATTTTCTCCGTTCGGCATGCTTCGTTGTAGCTCTCTTGCCGGTCGCCGGCTTAGCGGCTTGCTTTGCGCGACTAGCTCTGGGGAGAGAAGGAGATAGCGCCGGAAACCTCGCCTTTTGCCTTCTTCGGCGCTGGAACCTGGTTGCTGCGCCTTCTCTTTGTCCATGTGCACACACACGATTCCTCAGCGAAAACCATGCAGAAACCTTTCCACGAGCACCCAGGGATGTGCACCCAGCACCACGTGCACGCACACGCAGCTAGAGAAAAGCACCTACCTTTTCACACACTGATGCCTAAGCAAACGCGTGGCCACACACACGCACACATCCGCAAGCGCGCCTACTCCCATCTATTGAGGGAAAGACGGACGAGCTCTTTGGTTGCTCTTCACAGGCTTGTCCCTGATCTATAGCTGAGGGCAAACACTTGTGTGCTTGTGGGAGAGCCTGTGTCTTTCCTGGAAGCGTTTGGGAGTTTTGCTCAGACGCGTGTTTCCTCAAGTTCAAGAATCAAGATCTAGGATACCTGCAGACAGGTGCCTGTTTGTGTGGAGACAGTCTGTTTGAAACTGTGTTCCTCAGCGCCCGCTCTTTCTCCCCGTCGCTCCACACGCCTGGGAGTCCCTTTCTTTCTCTCCACAAGCACGTGTGTTGACTTCGTCGCACATGTGCATCTGCACAAGCGTTGAGCTCAGCAGAGCGTGTCTCTTGACACTTGATGTGCGTTGGCTGTGTCTGCCTGCTCCAGTGAAGAGAGAAACGGGAAATCATCTTGGTAGAGGCAACAAAGCAAAAGCGAGGCAGGATTGACATCTGCTCAACAGAGACGGATTCCCTGCGCTGACACAGTTCACAGTTACACGAGAAGCAATCTGAGCGGTCCGTCGACCGGAGACGTGTTTCCCAAGAGGTCGTTTAGCGAGTGAACAGCAGTGTGCGCGACTTTCAGGAGTGTGCCTGGAAAGTGCCAGAATCACCAGGAGCATCTGTGCAAAAGCTGCTGCCTCTGTGACCGCATTGAGGCACGTTCGCGTGTCTGCGAGTATATAGACGGCTCTTTCGCGTTCACTCCGAGGGAAACGGTCCGCTATTGCTTCTGTGCGTACAGACGCGATTCCCTTGTCTCTTGCGAACACAGGGAACTCTGTGCATCCAAATCTACAGGCTAAGGACGCGTCTGCATATGTTTTGGTGAACAATCGAGTGTGCGTGTTCTGACAGCTGCCTCTATGCAGACGTCTCCACAGAGCCACTTCTGAATGCCCCGCAGCCCAGGACTGAATGGATACACTAACAAGTGCACCGGTGTGAGCAACCACATATGCAGAAGGACGTCTTTCATCTCACAGAAGCGCGAACGTCTTGGCGTTCAAGCACATGGCAGAAACAAGGTGTGAACAGATGAGCTGCTGCTATTTTCTCCGTTCGGCATGCTTCGTTGTAGCTCTCTTGCCGGTCGCCGGCTTAGCGGCTTGCTTTGCGCGACTAGCTCTGGGGAGAGAAGGAGATAGCGCCGGAAACCTCGCCTTTTGCCTTCTTCGGCGCTGGAACCTGGTTGCTGCGCCTTCTCTTTGTCCATGTGCACACACACGATTCCTCAGCGAAAACCATGCAGAAACCTTTCCACGAGCACCCAGGGATGTGCACCCAGCACCACGTGCACGCACACGCAGCTAGAGAAAAGCACCTACCTTTTCACACACTGATGCCTAAGCAAACGCGTGGCCACACACACGCACACATCCGCAAGCGCGCCTACTCCCATCTATTGAGGGAAAGACGGACGAGCAACGTCCTGACAGGCTTGAGGGGAAAAACGTCCGTTGACGGTTGGCGTACTGCACGCCCGCCTACGGGGCTGCAGGGGAATCCACATTTGGAAGGTACCTGAAGATGTGCGCCTGATCTTGGAGCTCCGCTAGTAGGGTAGCAAAGACACTCGTAGGCAGTACTGAATGCTGCTCCGTGCTACTTCTCCTCCGCTGGCAAATGCTTCACAGTCGCCCTAGGAAAGACGTTTAACAATCGATCTCCAAGAGGAACGAAACACATGATGCCATAAGGCGAAAGAATAGCAGGGCATCTCTTCACAGGCTTGTCCCTGATCTATAGCTGAGGGCAAACACTTGTGTGCTTGTGGGAGAGCCTGTGTCTTTCCTGGAAGCGTTTGGGAGTTTTGCTCAGACGCGTGTTTCCTCAAGTTCAAGAATCAAGATCTAGGATACCTGCAGACAGGTGCCTGTTTGTGTGGAGACAGTCTGTTTGAAACTGTGTTCCTCAGCGCCCGCTCTTTCTCCCCGTCGCTCCACACGCCTGGGAGTCCCTTTCTTTCTCTCCACAAGCACGTGTGTTGACTTCGTCGCACATGTGCATCTGCACAAGCGTTGAGCTCAGCAGAGCGTGTCTCTTGACACTTGATGTGCGTTGGCTGTGTCTGCCTGCTCCAGTGAAGAGAGAAACGGGAAATCATCTTGGTAGAGGCAACAAAGCAAAAGCGAGGCAGGATTGACATCTGCTCAACAGAGACGGATTCCCTGCGCTGACACAGTTCACAGTTACACGAGAAGCAATCTGAGCGGTCCGTCGACCGGAGACGTGTTTCCCAAGAGGTCGTTTAGCGAGTGAACAGCAGTGTGCGCGACTTTCAGGAGTGTGCCTGGAAAGTGCCAGAATCACCAGGAGCATCTGTGCAAAAGCTGCTGCCTCTGTGACCGCATTGAGGCACGTTCGCGTGTCTGCGAGTATATAGACGGCTCTTTCGCGTTCACTCCGAGGGAAACGGTCCGCTATTGCTTCTGTGCGCACAGACGCGATTCCCTTGTCTCTTGCGAACACAGGGAACTCTGTGCATCCAAATCTACAGGCTAAGGACGCGTCTGCATATGTTTTGGTGAACAATCGAGTGTGCGTGTTCTGACAGCTGCCTCTATGCAGACGTCTCCACAGAGCCACTTCTGAATGCCCCGCAGCCCAGGACTGAATGGATACACTAACAAGTGCACCGGTGTGAGCAACCACATATGCAGAAGGACGTCTTTCATCTCACAGAAGCGCGAACGTCTTGGCGTTCAAGCACATGGCAGAAACAAGGTGTGAACAGATGAGCTGCTGCTATTTTCTCCGTTCGGCATGCTTCGTTGTAGCTCTCTTGCCGGTCGCCGGCTTAGCGGCTTGCTTTGCGCGACTAGCTCTGGGGAGAGAAGGAGATAGCGCCGGAAACCTCGCCTTTTGCCTTCTTCGGCGCTGGAACCTGGTTGCTGCGCCTTCTCTTTGTCCATGTGCACACACACGATTCCTCAGCGAAAACCATGCAGAAACCTTTCCACGAGCACCCAGGGATGTGCACCCAGCACCACGTGCACGCACACGCAGCTAGAGAAAAGCACCTACCTTTTCACACACTGATGCCTAAGCAAACGCGTGGCCACACACACGCACACATCCGCAAGCGCGCCTACTCCCATCTATTGAGAGAAAGACGGACGAGCTCTTTGGTTGCTCTTCACAGGCTTGTCCCTGATCTATAGCTGAGGGCAAACACTTGTGTGCTTGTGGGAGAGCCTGTGTCTTTCCTGGAAGCGTTTGGGAGTTTTGCTCAGACGCGTGTTTCCTCAAGTTCAAGAATCAAGATCTAGGATACCTGCAGACAGGTGCCTGTTTGTGTGGAGACAGTCTGTTTGAAACTGTGTTCCTCAGCGCCCGCTCTTTCTCCCCGTCGCTCCACACGCCTGGGAGTCCCTTTCTTTCTCTCCACAAGCACGTGTGTTGACTTCGTCGCACATGTGCATCTGCACAAGCGTTGAGCTCAGCAGAGCGTGTCTCTTGACACTTGATGTGCGTTGGCTGTGTCTGCCTGCTCCAGTGAAGAGAGAAACGGGAAATCATCTTGGTAGAGGCAACAAAGCAAAAGCGAGGCAGGATTGACATCTGCTCAACAGAGACGGATTCCCTGCGCTGACACAGTTCACAGTTACACGAGAAGCAATCTGAGCGGTCCGTCGACCGGAGACGTGTTTCCCAAGAGGTCGTTTAGCGAGTGAACAGCAGTGTGCGCGACTTTCAGGAGTGTGCCTGGAAAGTGCCAGAATCACCAGGAGCATCTGTGCAAAAGCTGCTGCCTCTGTGACCGCATTGAGGCACGTTCCCGTGTCTGCGAGTATATAGACGGCTCTTTCGCGTTCACTCCGAGGGAAACGGTCCGCTATTGCTTCTGTGCGTACAGACGCGATTCCCTTGTCTCTTGCGAACACAGGGAACTCTGTGCATCCAAATCTACAGGGTAAGGACGCGTCTGCATATGTTTTGGTGAACAATCGAGTGTGCGTGTTCTGACAGCTGCCTCTATGCAGACGTCTCCACAGAGCCACTTCTGAATGCCCCGCAGCCCAGGACTGAATGGATACACTAACAAGTGCACCGGTGTGAGCAACCACATATGCAGAAGGACGTCTTTCATCTCACAGAAGCGCGAACGTCTTGGCGTTCAAGCACATGGCAGAAACAAGGTGTGAACAGATGAGCTGCTGCTATTTTCTCCGTTCGGCATGCTTCGTTGTAGCTCTCTTGCCGGTCGCCGGCTTAGCGGCTTGCTTTGCGCGACTAGCTCTGGGGAGAGAAGGAGATAGCGCCGGAAACCTCGCCTTTTGCCTTCTTCGGCGCTGGAACCTGGTTGCTGCGCCTTCTCTTTGTCCATGTGCACACACACGATTCCTCAGCGAAAACCATGCAGAAACCTTTCCACGAGCACCCAGGGATGTGCACCCAGCACCACGTGCACGCACACGCAGCTAGAGAAAAGCACCTACCTTTTCACACACTGATGCCTAAGCAAACGCGTGGCCACACACACGCACACATCCGCAAGCGCGCCTACTCCCATCTATTGAGGGAAAGACGGACGAGCAACGTCCTGACAGGCTTGAGGGGAAAAACGTCCGTTGACGGTTGGCGTACTGCACGCCCGCCTACGGGGCTGCAGGGGAATCCACATTTGGAAGGTACCTGAAGATGTGTGCCTGTTCTTGGAGCTCCGCTAGTAGGGTAGCAAAGACACTCGTAGGCAGTACTGAATGCTGCTCCGTGCTACTTCTCCTCCGCTGGCAAATGCTTCACAGTCGCCCTAGGAAAGACGTTTAACAATCGATCTCCAAGAGGAACGAAACACATGATGCCATAAGGCGAAAGAATAGCAGGGCATCTCTTCACAGGCTTGTCCCTGATCTATAGCTGAGGGCAAACACTTGTGTGCTTGTGGGAGAGCCTGTGTCTTTCCTGGAAGCGTTTGGGAGTTTTGCTCAGACGCGTGTTTCCTCAAGTTCAAGAATCAAGATCTAGGATACCTGCAGACAGGTGCCTGTTTGTGTGGAGACAGTCTGTTTGAAACTGTGTTCCTCAGCGCCCGCTCTTTCTCCCCGTCGCTCCACACGCCTGGGAGTCCCTTTCTTTCTCTCCACAAGCACGTGTGTTGACTTCGTCGCACATGTGCATCTGCACAAGCGTTGAGCTCAGCAGAGCGTGTCTCTTGACACTTGATGTGCGTTGGCTGTGTCTGCCTGCTCCAGTGAAGAGAGAAACGGGAAATCATCTTGGTAGAGGCAACAAAGCAAAAGCGAGGCAGGATTGACATCTGCTCAACAGAGACGGATTCCCTGCGCTGACACAGTTCACAGTTACACGAGAAGCAATCTGAGCGGTCCGTCGACCGGAGACGTGTTTCCCAAGAGGTCGTTTAGCGAGTGAACAGCAGTGTGCGCGACTTTCAGGAGTGTGCCTGGAAAGTGCCAGAATCACCAGGAGCATCTGTGCAAAAGCTGCTGCCTCTGTGACCGCATTGAGGCACGTTCGCGTGTCTGCGAGTATATAGACGGCTCTTTCGCGTTCACTCCGAGGGAAACGGTCCGCTATTGCTTCTGTGCGCACAGACGCGATTCCCTTGTCTCTTGCGAACACAGGGAACTCTGTGCATCCAAATCTACAGGCTAAGGACGCGTCTGCATATGTTTTGGTGAACAATCGAGTGTGCGTGTTCTGACAGCTGCCTCTATGCAGACGTCTCCACAGAGCCACTTCTGAATGCCCCGCAGCCCAGGACTGAATGGATACACTAACAAGTGCACCGGTGTGAGCAACCACATATGCAGAAGGACGTCTTTCATCTCACAGAAGCGCGAACGTCTTGGCGTTCAAGCACATGGCAGAAACAAGGTGTGAACAGATGAGCTGCTGCTATTTTCTCCGTTCGGCATGCTTCGTTGTAGCTCTCTTGCCGGTCGCCGGCTTAGCGGCTTGCTTTGCGCGACTAGCTCTGGGGAGAGAAGGAGATAGCGCCGGAAACCTCGCCTTTTGCCTTCTTCGGCGCTGGAACCTGGTTGCTGCGCCTTCTCTTTGTCCATGTGCACACACACGATTCCTCAGCGAAAACCATGCAGAAACCTTTCCACGAGCACCCAGGGATGTGCACCCAGCACCACGTGCACGCACACGCAGCTAGAGAAAAGCACCTACCTTTTCACACACTGATGCCTAAGCAAACGCGTGGCCACACACACGCACACATCCGCAAGCGCGCCTACTCCCATCTATTGAGGGAAAGACGGACGAGCAACGTCCTGACAGGCTTGAGGGGAAAAACGTCCGTTGACGGTTGGCGTACTGCACGCCCGCCTACGGGGCTGCAGGGGAATCCACATTTGGAAGGTACCTGAAGATGTGCGCCTGATCTTGGAGCTCCGCTAGTAGGGTAGCAAAGACACTCGTAGGCAGTACTGAATGCTGCTCCGTGCTACTTCTCCTCCGCTGGCAAATGCTTCACAGTCGCCCTAGGAAAGACGTTTAACAATCGATCTCCAAGAGGAACGAAACACATGATGCCATAAGGCGAAAGAATAGCAGGGCATCTCTTCACAGGCTTGTCCCTGATCTATAGCTGAGGGCAAACACTTGTGTGCTTGTGGGAGAGCCTGTGTCTTTCCTGGAAGCGTTTGGGAGTTTTGCTCAGACGCGTGTTTCCTCAAGTTCAAGAATCAAGATCTAGGATACCTGCAGACAGGTGCCTGTTTGTGTGGAGACAGTCTGTTTGAAACTGTGTTCCTCAGCGCCCGCTCTTTCTCCCCGTCGCTCCACACGCCTGGGAGTCCCTTTCTTTCTCTCCACAAGCACGTGTGTTGACTTCGTCGCACATGTGCATCTGCACAAGCGTTGAGCTCAGCAGAGCGTGTCTCTTGACACTTGATGTGCGTTGGCTGTGTCTGCCTGCTCCAGTGAAGAGAGAAACGGGAAATCATCTTGGTAGAGGCAACAAAGCAAAAGCGAGGCAGGATTGACATCTGCTCAACAGAGACGGATTCCCTGCGCTGACACAGTTCACAGTTACACGAGAAGCAATCTGAGCGGTCCGTCGACCGGAGACGTGTTTCCCAAGAGGTCGTTTAGCGAGTGAACAGCAGTGTGCGCGACTTTCAGGAGTGTGCCTGGAAAGTGCCAGAATCACCAGGAGCATCTGTGCAAAAGCTGCTGCCTCTGTGACCGCATTGAGGCACGTTCGCGTGTCTGCGAGTATATAGACGGCTCTTTCGCGTTCACTCCGAGGGAAACGGTCCGCTATTGCTTCTGTGCGTACAGACGCGATTCCCTTGTCTCTTGCGAACACAGGGAACTCTGTGCATCCAAATCTACAGGCTAAGGACGCGTCTGCATATGTTTTGGTGAACAATCGAGTGTGCGTGTTCTGACAGCTGCCTCTATGCAGACGTCTCCACAGAGCCACTTCTGAATGCCCCGCAGCCCAGGACTGAATGGATACACTAACAAGTGCACCGGTGTGAGCAACCACATATGCAGAAGGACGTCTTTCATCTCACAGAAGCGCGAACGTCTTGGCGTTCAAGCACATGGCAGAAACAAGGTGTGAACAGATGAGCTGCTGCTATTTTCTCCGTTCGGCATGCTTCGTTGTAGCTCTCTTGCCGGTCGCCGGCTTAGCGGCTTGCTTTGCGCGACTAGCTCTGGGGAGAGAAGGAGATAGCGCCGGAAACCTCGCCTTTTGCCTTCTTCGGCGCTGGAACCTGGTTGCTGCGCCTTCTCTTTGTCCATGTGCACACACACGATTCCTCAGCGAAAACCATGCAGAAACCTTTCCACGAGCACCCAGGGATGTGCACCCAGCACCACGTGCACGCACACGCAGCTAGAGAAAAGCACCTACCTTTTCACACACTGATGCCTAAGCAAACGCGTGGCCACACACACGCACACATCCGCAAGCGCGCCTACTCCCATCTATTGAGGGAAAGACGGACGAGCAACGTCCTGACAGGCTTGAGGGGAAAAACGTCCGTTGACGGTTGGCGTACTGCACGCCCGCCTACGGGGCTGCAGGGGAATCCACATTTGGAAGGTACCTGAAGATGTGCGCCTGTTCTTGGAGCTCCGCTAGTAGGGTAGCAAAGACACTCGTAGGCAGTACTGAATGCTGCTCCGTGCTACTTCTCCTCCGCTGGCAAATGCTTCACAGTCGCCCTAGGAAAGACGTTTAACAATCGATCTCCAAGAGGAACGAAACACATGATGCCATAAGGCGAAAGAATAGCAGGGCATCTCTTCACAGGCTTGTCCCTGATCTATAGCTGAGGGCAAACACTTGTGTGCTTGTGGGAGAGCCTGTGTCTTTCCTGGAAGCGTTTGGGAGTTTTGCTCAGACGCGTGTTTCCTCAAGTTCAAGAATCAAGATCTAGGATACCTGCAGACAGGTGCCTGTTTGTGTGGAGACAGTCTGTTTGAAACTGTGTTCCTCAGCGCCCGCTCTTTCTCCCCGTCGCTCCACACGCCTGGGAGTCCCTTTCTTTCTCTCCACAAGCACGTGTGTTGACTTCGTCGCACATGTGCATCTGCACAAGCGTTGAGCTCAGCAGAGCGTGTCTCTTGACACTTGATGTGCGTTGGCTGTGTCTGCCTGCTCCAGTGAAGAGAGAAACGGGAAATCATCTTGGTAGAGGCAACAAAGCAAAAGCGAGGCAGGATTGACATCTGCTCAACAGAGACGGATTCCCTGCGCTGACACAGTTCACAGTTACACGAGAAGCAATCTGAGCGGTCCGTCGACCGGAGACGTGTTTCCCAAGAGGTCGTTTAGCGAGTGAACAGCAGTGTGCGCGACTTTCAGGAGTGTGCCTGGAAAGTGCCAGAATCACCAGGAGCATCTGTGCAAAAGCTGCTGCCTCTGTGACCGCATTGAGGCACGTTCCCGTGTCTGCGAGTATATAGACGGCTCTTTCGCGTTCACTCCGAGGGAAACGGTCCGCTA
Organism: Patagioenas fasciata; assembly: GCF_037038585.1. Taxonomy (NCBI): domain Eukaryota; kingdom Metazoa; phylum Chordata; class Aves; order Columbiformes; family Columbidae; genus Patagioenas; species Patagioenas fasciata. Next base: position 327,387 of record NW_027288655.1, on the reverse strand, counting down.
TTGCTTCTGTGCGTACAGACGCGATTCCCTTGTCTCTTGCGAACACAGGGAACTCTGTGCATCCAAATCTACAGGCTAAGGACGCGTCTGCATATGTTTTGGTGAACAATCGAGTGTGCGTGTTCTGACAGCTGCCTCTATGCAGACGTCTCCACAGAGCCACTTCTGAATGCCCCGCAGCCCAGGACTGAATGGATACACTAACAAGTGCACCGGTGTGAGCAACCACATATGCAGAAGGACGTCTTTCATCTCACAGAAGCGCGAACGTCTTGGCGTTCAAGCACATGGCAGAAACAAGGTGTGAACAGATGAGCTGCTGCTATTTTCTCCGTTCGGCATGCTTCGTTGTAGCTCTCTTGCCGGTCGCCGGCTTAGCGGCTTGCTTTGCGCGACTAGCTCTGGGGAGAGAAGGAGATAGCGCCGGAAACCTCGCCTTTTGCCTTCTTCGGCGCTGGAACCTGGTTGCTGCGCCTTCTCTTTGTCCATGTGCACACACACGATTCCTCAGCGAAAACCATGCAGAAACCTTTCCACGAGCACCCAGGGATGTGCACCCAGCACCACGTGCACGCACACGCAGCTAGAGAAAAGCACCTACCTTTTCACACACTGATGCCTAAGCAAACGTGTGGCCACACACACGCACACATCCGCAAGCGCGCCTACTCCCATCTATTGAGGGAAAGACGGACGAGCAACGTCCTGACAGGCTTGAGGGGAAAAACGTCCGTTGACGGTTGGCGTACTGCACGCCCGCCTACGGGGCTGCAGGGGAATCCACATTTGGAAGGTACCTGAAGATGTGTGCCTGTTCTTGGAGCTCCGCTAGTAGGGTAGCAAAGACACTCGTAGGCAGTACTGAATGCTGCTCCGTGCTACTTCTCCTCCGCTGGCAAATGCTTCACAGTCGCCCTAGGAAAGACGTTTAACAATCGATCTCCAAGAGGAACGAAACACATGATGCCATAAGGCGAAAGAATAGCAGGGCATCTCTTCACAGGCTTGTCCCTGATCTATAGCTGAGGGCAAACACTTGTGTGCTTGTGGGAGAGCCTGTGTCTTTCCTGGAAGCGTTTGGGAGTTTTGCTCAGACGCGTGTTTCCTCAAGTTCAAGAATCAAGATCTAGGATACCTGCAGACAGGTGCCTGTTTGTGTGGAGACAGTCTGTTTGAAACTGTGTTCCTCAGCGCCCGCTCTTTCTCCCCGTCGCTCCACACGCCTGGGAGTCCCTTTCTTTCTCTCCACAAGCACGTGTGTTGACTTCGTCGCACATGTGCATCTGCACAAGCGTTGAGCTCAGCAGAGCGTGTCTCTTGACACTTGATGTGCGTTGGCTGTGTCTGCCTGCTCCAGTGAAGAGAGAAACGGGAAATCATCTTGGTAGAGGCAACAAAGCAAAAGCGAGGCAGGATTGACATCTGCTCAACAGAGACGGATTCCCTGCGCTGACACAGTTCACAGTTACACGAGAAGCAATCTGAGCGGTCCGTCGACCGGAGACGTGTTTCCCAAGAGGTCGTTTAGCGAGTGAACAGCAGTGTGCGCGACTTTCAGGAGTGTGCCTGGAAAGTGCCAGAATCACCAGGAGCATCTGTGCAAAAGCTGCTGCCTCTGTGACCGCATTGAGGCACGTTCGCGTGTCTGCGAGTATATAGACGGCTCTTTCGCGTTCACTCCGAGGGAAACGGTCCGCTATTGCTTCTGTGCGTACAGACGCGATTCCCTTGTCTCTTGCGAACACAGGGAACTCTGTGCATCCAAATCTACAGGCTAAGGACGCGTCTGCATATGTTTTGGTGAACAATCGAGTGTGCGTGTTCTGACAGCTGCCTCTATGCAGACGTCTCCACAGAGCCACTTCTGAATGCCCCGCAGCCCAGGACTGAATGGATACACTAACAAGTGCACCGGTGTGAGCAACCACATATGCAGAAGGACGTCTTTCATCTCACAGAAGCGCGAACGTCTTGGCGTTCAAGCACATGGCAGAAACAAGGTGTGAACAGATGAGCTGCTGCTATTTTCTCCGTTCGGCATGCTTCGTTGTAGCTCTCTTGCCGGTCGCCGGCTTAGCGGCTTGCTTTGCGCGACTAGCTCTGGGGAGAGAAGGAGATAGCGCCGGAAACCTCGCCTTTTGCCTTCTTCGGCGCTGGAACCTGGTTGCTGCGCCTTCTCTTTGTCCATGTGCACACACACGATTCCTCAGCGAAAACCATGCAGAAACCTTTCCACGAGCACCCAGGGATGTGCACCCAGCACCACGTGCACGCACACGCAGCTAGAGAAAAGCACCTACCTTTTCACACACTGATGCCTAAGCAAACGCGTGGCCACACACACGCACACATCCGCAAGCGCGCCTACTCCCATCTATTGAGGGAAAGACGGACGAGCAACGTCCTGACAGGCTTGAGGGGAAAAACGTCCGTTGACGGTTGGCGTACTGCACGCCCGCCTACGGGGCTGCAGTGGAATCCACATTTGGAAGGTACCTGAAGATGTGTGCCTGTTCTTGGAGCTCCGCTAGTAGGGTAGCAAAGACACTCGTAGGCAGTACTGAATGCTGCTCCGTGCTACTTCTCCTCCGCTGGCAGATGCTTCACAGTCGCCCTAGGAAAGACGTTTAACAATCGATCTCCAAGAGGAACGAAACACATGATGCCATAAGGCGAAAGAATAGCAGGGCATCTCTTCACAGGCTTGTCCCTGATCTATAGCTGAGGGCAAACACTTGTGTGCTTGTGGGAGAGCCTGTGTCTTTCCTGGAAGCGTTTGGGAGTTTTGCTCAGACGCGTGTTTCCTCAAGTTCAAGAATCAAGATCTAGGATACCTGCAGACAGGTGCCTGTTTGTGTGGAGACAGTCTGTTTGAAACTGTGTTCCTCAGCGCCCGCTCTTTCTCCCCGTCGCTCCACACGCCTGGGAGTCCCTTTCTTTCTCTCCACAAGCACGTGTGTTGACTTCGTCGCACATGTGCATCTGCACAAGCGTTGAGCTCAGCAGAGCGTGTCTCTTGACACTTGATGTGCGTTGGCTGTGTCTGCCTGCTCCAGTGAAGAGAGAAACGAGAAATCATCTTGGTAGAGGCAACAAAGCAAAAGCGAGGCAGGATTGACATCTGCTCAACAGAGACGGATTCCCTGCGCTGACACAGTTCACAGTTACACGAGAAGCAATCTGAGCGGTCCGTCGACCGGAGACGTGTTTCCCAAGAGGTCGTTTAGCGAGTGAACAGCAGTGTGCGCGACTTTCAGGAGTGTGCCTGGAAAGTGCCAGAATCACCAGGAGCATCTGTGCAAAAGCTGCTGCCTCTGTGACCGCATTGAGGCACGTTCCCGTGTCTGCGAGTATATAGACGGCTCTTTCGCGTTCACTCCGAGGGAAACGGTCCGCTATTGCTTCTGTGCGTACAGACGCGATTCCCTTGTCTCTTGCGAACACAGGGAACTCTGTGCATCCAAATCTACAGGCTAAGGACGCGTCTGCATATGTTTTGGTGAACAATCGAGTGTGCGTGTTCTGACAGCTGCCTCTATGCAGACGTCTCCACAGAGCCACTTCTGAATGCCCCGCAGCCCAGGACTGAATGGATACACTAACAAGTGCACCGGTGTGAGCAACCACATATGCAGAAGGACGTCTTTCATCTCACAGAAGCGCGAACGTCTTGGCGTTCAAGCACATGGCAGAAACAAGGTGTGAACAGATGAGCTGCTGCTATTTTCTCCGTTCGGCATGCTTCGTTGTAGCTCTCTTGCCGGTCGCCGGCTTAGCGGCTTGCTTTGCGCGACTAGCTCTGGGGAGAGAAGGAGATAGCGCCGGAAACCTCGCCTTTTGCCTTCTTCGGCGCTGGAACCTGGTTGCTGCGCCTTCTCTTTGTCCATGTGCACACACACGATTCCTCAGCGAAAACCATGCAGAAACCTTTCCACGAGCACCCAGGGATGTGCACCCAGCACCACGTGCACGCACACGCAGCTAGAGAAAAGCACCTACCTTTTCACACACTGATGCCTAAGCAAACGCGTGGCCACACACACGCACACATCCGCAAGCGCGCCTACTCCCATCTATTGAGGGAAAGACGGACGAGCTCTTTGGTTGCTCTTCACAGGCTTGTCCCTGATCTATAGCTGAGGGCAAACACTTGTGTGCTTGTGGGAGAGCCTGTGTCTTTCCTGGAAGCGTTTGGGAGTTTTGCTCAGACGCGTGTTTCCTCAAGTTCAAGAATCAAGATCTAGGATACCTGCAGACAGGTGCCTGTTTGTGTGGAGACAGTCTGTTTGAAACTGTGTTCCTCAGCGCCCGCTCTTTCTCCCCGTCGCTCCACACGCCTGGGAGTCCCTTTCTTTCTCTCCACAAGCACGTGTGTTGACTTCGTCGCACATGTGCATCTGCACAAGCGTTGAGCTCAGCAGAGCGTGTCTCTTGACACTTGATGTGCGTTGGCTGTGTCTGCGTGCTCCAGTGAAGAGAGAAACGGGAAATCATCTTGGTAGAGGCAACAAAGCAAAAGCGAGGCAGGATTGACATCTGCTCAACAGAGACGGATTCCCTGCGCTGACACAGTTCACAGTTACACGAGAAGCAATCTGAGCGGTCCGTCGACCGGAGACGTGTTTCCCAAGAGGTCGTTTAGCGAGTGAACAGCAGTGTGCGCGACTTTCAGGAGTGTGCCTGGAAAGTGCCAGAATCACCAGGAGCATCTGTGCAAAAGCTGCTGCCTCTGTGACCGCATTGAGGCACGTTCGCGTGTCTGCGAGTATATAGACGGCTCTTTCGCGTTCACTCCGAGGGAAACGGTCCGCTATTGCTTCTGTGCGCACAGACGCGATTCCCTTGTCTCTTGCGAACACAGGGAACTCTGTGCATCCAAATCTACAGGCTAAGGACGCGTCTGTATATGTTTTGGTGAACAATCGAGTGTGCGTGTTCTGACAGCTGCCTCTATGCAGACGTCTCCACAGAGCCACTTCTGAATGCCCCGCAGCCCAGGACTGAATGGATACACTAACAAGTGCACCGGTGTGAGCAACCACATATGCAGAAGGACGTCTTTCATCTCACAGAAGCGCGAACGTCTTGGCGTTCAAGCACATGGCAGAAACAAGGTGTGAACAGATGAGCTGCTGCTATTTTCTCCGTTCGGCATGCTTCGTTGTAGCTCTCTTGCCGGTCGCCGGCTTAGCGGCTTGCTTTGCGCGACTAGCTCTGGGGAGAGAAGGAGATAGCGCCGGAAACCTCGCCTTTTGCCTTCTTCGGCGCTGGAACCTGGTTGCTGCGCCTTCTCTTTGTCCATGTGCACACACACGATTCCTCAGCGAAAACCATGCAGAAACCTTTCCACGAGCACCCAGGGATGTGCACCCAGCACCACGTGCACGCACACGCAGCTAGAGAAAAGCACCTACCTTTTCACACACTGATGCCTAAGCAAACGCGTGGCCACACACACGCACACATCCGCAAGCGCGCCTACTCCCATCTATTGAGGGAAAGACGGACGAGCTCTTTGGTTGCTCTTCACAGGCTTGTCCCTGATCTATAGCTGAGGGCAAACACTTGTGTGCTTGTGGGAGAGCCTGTGTCTTTCCTGGAAGCGTTTGGGAGTTTTGCTCAGACGCGTGTTTCCTCAAGTTCAAGAATCAAGATCTAGGATACCTGCAGACAGGTGCCTGTTTGTGTGGAGACAGTCTGTTTGAAACTGTGTTCCTCAGCGCCCGCTCTTTCTCCCCGTCGCTCCACACGCCTGGGAGTCCCTTTCTTTCTCTCCACAAGCACGTGTGTTGACTTCGTCGCACATGTGCATCTGCACAAGCGTTGAGCTCAGCAGAGCGTGTCTCTTGACACTTGATGTGCGTTGGCTGTGTCTGCCTGCTCCAGTGAAGAGAGAAACGAGAAATCATCTTGGTAGAGGCAACAAAGCAAAAGCGAGGCAGGATTGACATCTGCTCAACAGAGACGGATTCCCTGCGCTGACACAGTTCACAGTTACACGAGAAGCAATCTGAGCGGTCCGTCGACCGGAGACGTGTTTCCCAAGAGGTCGTTTAGCGAGTGAACAGCAGTGTGCGCGACTTTCAGGAGTGTGCCTGGAAAGTGCCAGAATCACCAGGAGCATCTGTGCAAAAGCTGCTGCCTCTGTGACCGCATTGAGGCACGTTCCCGTGTCTGCGAGTATATAGACGGCTCTTTCGCGTTCACTCCGAGGGAAACGGTCCGCTATTGCTTCTGTGCGTACAGACGCGATTCCCTTGTCTCTTGCGAACACAGGGAACTCTGTGCATCCAAATCTACAGGCTAAGGACGCGTCTGCATATGTTTTGGTGAACAATCGAGTGTGCGTGTTCTGACAGCTGCCTCTATGCAGACGTCTCCACAGAGCCACTTCTGAATGCCCCGCAGCCCAGGACTGAATGGATACACTAACAAGTGCACCGGTGTGAGCAACCACATATGCAGAAGGACGTCTTTCATCTCACAGAAGCGCGAACGTCTTGGCGTTCAAGCACATGGCAGAAACAAGGTGTGAACAGATGAGCTGCTGCTATTTTCTCCGTTCGGCATGCTTCGTTGTAGCTCTCTTGCCGGTCGCCGGCTTAGCGGCTTGCTTTGCGCGACTAGCTCTGGGGAGAGAAGGAGATAGCGCCGGAAACCTCGCCTTTTGCCTTCTTCGGCGCTGGAACCTGGTTGCTGCGCCTTCTCTTTGTCCATGTGCACACACACGATTCCTCAGCGAAAACCATGCAGAAACCTTTCCACGAGCACCCAGGGATGTGCACCCAGCACCACGTGCACGCACACGCAGCTAGAGAAAAGCACCTACCTTTTCACACACTGATGCCTAAGCAAACGCGTGGCCACACACACGCACACATCCGCAAGCGCGCCTACTCCCATCTATTGAGGGAAAGACGGACGAGCTCTTTGGTTGCTCTTCACAGGCTTGTCCCTGATCTATAGCTGAGGGCAAACACTTGTGTGCTTGTGGGAGAGCCTGTGTCTTTCCTGGAAGCGTTTGGGAGTTTTGCTCAGACGCGTGTTTCCTCAAGTTCAAGAATCAAGATCTAGGATACCTGCAGACAGGTGCCTGTTTGTGTGGAGACAGTCTGTTTGAAACTGTGTTCCTCAGCGCCCGCTCTTTCTCCCCGTCGCTCCACACGCCTGGGAGTCCCTTTCTTTCTCTCCACAAGCACGTGTGTTGACTTCGTCGCACATGTGCATCTGCACAAGCGTTGAGCTCAGCAGAGCGTGTCTCTTGACACTTGATGTGCGTTGGCTGTGTCTGCGTGCTCCAGTGAAGAGAGAAACGGGAAATCATCTTGGTAGAGGCAACAAAGCAAAAGCGAGGCAGGATTGACATCTGCTCAACAGAGACGGATTCCCTGCGCTGACACAGTTCACAGTTACACGAGAAGCAATCTGAGCGGTCCGTCGACCGGAGACGTGTTTCCCAAGAGGTCGTTTAGCGAGTGAACAGCAGTGTGCGCGACTTTCAGGAGTGTGCCTGGAAAGTGCCAGAATCACCAGGAGCATCTGTGCAAAAGCTGCTGCCTCTGTGACCGCATTGAGGCACGTTCGCGTGTCTGCGAGTATATAGACGGCTCTTTCGCGTTCACTCCGAGGGAAACGGTCCGCTATTGCTTCTGTGCGCACAGACGCGATTCCCTTGTCTCTTGCGAACACAGGGAACTCTGTGCATCCAAATCTACAGGCTAAGGACGCGTCTGTATATGTTTTGGTGAACAATCGAGTGTGCGTGTTCTGACAGCTGCCTCTATGCAGACGTCTCCACAGAGCCACTTCTGAATGCCCCGCAGCCCAGGACTGAATGGATACACTAACAAGTGCACCGGTGTGAGCAACCACATATGCAGAAGGACGTCTTTCATCTCACAGAAGCGCGAACGTCTTGGCGTTCAAGCACATGGCAGAAACAAGGTGTGAACAGATGAGCTGCTGCTATTTTCTCCGTTCGGCATGCTTCGTTGTAGCTCTCTTGCCGGTCGCCGGCTTAGCGGCTTGCTTTGCGCGACTAGCTCTGGGGAGAGAAGGAGATAGCGCCGGAAACCTCGCCTTTTGCCTTCTTCGGCGCTGGAACCTGGTTGCTGCGCCTTCTCTTTGTCCATGTGCACACACACGATTCCTCAGCGAAAACCATGCAGAAACCTTTCCACGAGCACCCAGGGATGTGCACCCAGCACCACGTGCACGCACACGCAGCTAGAGAAAAGCACCTACCTTTTCACACACTGATGCCTAAGCAAACGCGTGGCCACACACACGCACACATCCGCAAGCGCGCCTACTCCCATCTATTGAGGGAAAGACGGACGAGCTCTTTGGTTGCTCTTCACAGGCTTGTCCCTGATCTATAGCTGAGGGCAAACACTTGTGTGCTTGTGGGAGAGCCTGTGTCTTTCCTGGAAGCGTTTGGGAGTTTTGCTCAGACGCGTGTTTCCTCAAGTTCAAGAATCAAGATCTAGGATACCTGCAGACAGGTGCCTGTTTGTGTGGAGACAGTCTGTTTGAAACTGTGTTCCTCAGCGCCCGCTCTTTCTCCCCGTCGCTCCACACGCCTGGGAGTCCCTTTCTTTCTCTCCACAAGCACGTGTGTTGACTTCGTCGCACATGTGCATCTGCACAAGCGTTGAGCTCAGCAGAGCGTGTCTCTTGACACTTGATGTGCGTTGGCTGTGTCTGCCTGCTCCAGTGAAGAGAGAAACGGGAAATCATCTTGGTAGAGGCAACAAAGCAAAAGCGAGGCAGGATTGACATCTGCTCAACAGAGACGGATTCCCTGCGCTGACACAGTTCACAGTTACACGAGAAGCAATCTGAGCGGTCCGTCGACCGGAGACGTGTTTCCCAAGAGGTCGTTTAGCGAGTGAACAGCAGTGTGCGCGACTTTCAGGAGTGTGCCTGGAAAGTGCCAGAATCACCAGGAGCATCTGTGCAAAAGCTGCTGCCTCTGTGACCGCATTGAGGCACGTTCGCGTGTCTGCGAGTATATAGACGACTCTTTCGCGTTCACTCCGAGGGAAACGGTCCGCTATTGCTTCTGTGCGCACAGACGCGATTCCCTTGTCTCTTGCGAACACAGGGAACTCTGTGCATCCAAATCTACAGGCTAAGGACGCGTCTGCATATGTTTTGGTGAACAATCGAGTGTGCGTGTTCTGACAGCTGCCTCTATGCAGACGTCTCCACAGAGCCACTTCTGAATGCCCCGCAGCCCAGGACTGAATGGATACACTAACAAGTGCACCGGTGTGAGCAACCACATATGCAGAAGGACGTCTTTCATCTCACAGAAGCGCGAACGTCTTGGCGTTCAAGCACATGGCAGAAACAAGGTGTGAACAGATGAGCTGCTGCTATTTTCTCCGTTCGGCATGCTTCGTTGTAGCTCTCTTGCCGGTCGCCGGCTTAGCGGCTTGCTTTGCGCGACTAGCTCTGGGGAGAGAAGGAGATAGCGCCGGAAACCTCGCCTTTTGCCTTCTTCGGCGCTGGAACCTGGTTGCTGCGCCTTCTCTTTGTCCATGTGCACACACACGATTCCTCAGCGAAAACCATGCAGAAACCTTTCCACGAGCACCCAGGGATGTGCACCCAGCACCACGTGCACGCACACGCAGCTAGAGAAAAGCACCTACCTTTTCACACACTGATGCCTAAGCAAACGCGTGGCCACACACACGCACACATCCGCAAGCGCGCCTACTCCCATCTATTGAGGGAAAGACGGACGAGCTCTTTGGTTGCTCTTCACAGGCTTGTCCCTGATCTATAGCTGAGGGCAAACACTTGTGTGCTTGTGGGAGAGCCTGTGTCTTTCCTGGAAGCGTTTGGGAGTTTTGCTCAGACGCGTGTTTCCTCAAGTTCAAGAATCAAGATCTAGGATACCTGCAGACAGGTGCCTGTTTGTGTGGAGACAGTCTGTTTGAAACTGTGTTCCTCAGCGCCCGCTCTTTCTCCCCGTCGCTCCACACGCCTGGGAGTCCCTTTCTTTCTCTCCACAAGCACGTGTGTTGACTTCGTCGCACATGTGCATCTGCACAAGCGTTGAGCTCAGCAGAGCGTGTCTCTTGACACTTGATGTGCGTTGGCTGTGTCTGCCTGCTCCAGTGAAGAGAGAAACGGGAAATCATCTTGGTAGAGGCAACAAAGCAAAAGCGAGGCAGGATTGACATCTGCTCAACAGAGACGGATTCCCTGCGCTGACACAGTTCACAGTTACACGAGAAGCAATCTGAGCGGTCCGTCGACCGGAGACGTGTTTCCCAAGAGGTCGTTTAGCGAGTGAACAGCAGTGTGCGCGACTTTCAGGAGTGTGCCTGGAAAGTGCCAGAATCACCAGGAGCATCTGTGCAAAAGCTGCTGCCTCTGTGACCGCATTGAGGCACGTTCGCGTGTCTGCGAGTATATAGACGGCTCTTTCGCGTTCACTCCGAGGGAAACGGTCCGCTATTGCTTCTGTGCGCACAGACGCGATTCCCTTGTCTCTTGCGAACACAGGGAACTCTGTGCATCCAAATCTACAGGCTAAGGACGCGTCTGCATATGTTTTGGTGAACAATCGAGTGTGCGTGTTCTGACAGCTGCCTCTATGCAGACGTCTCCACAGAGCCACTTCTGAATGCCCCGCAGCCCAGGACTGAATGGATACACTAACAAGTGCACCGGTGTGAGCAACCACATATGCAGAAGGACGTCTTTCATCTCACAGAAGCGCGAACGTCTTGGCGTTCAAGCACATGGCAGAAACAAGGTGTGAACAGATGAGCTGCTGCTATTTTCTCCGTTCGGCATGCTTCGTTGTAGCTCTCTTGCCGGTCGCCGGCTTAGCGGCTTGCTTTGCGCGACTAGCTCTGGGGAGAGAAGGAGATAGCGCCGGAAACCTCGCCTTTTGCCTTCTTCGGCGCTGGAACCTGGTTGCTGCGCCTTCTCTTTGTCCATGTGCACACACACGATTCCTCAGCGAAAACCATGCAGAAACCTTTCCACGAGCACCCAGGGATGTGCACCCAGCACCACGTGCACGCACACGCAGCTAGAGAAAAGCACCTACCTTTTCACACACTGATGCCTAAGCAAACGCGTGGCCACACACACGCACACATCCGCAAGCGCGCCTACTCCCATCTATTGAGGGAAAGACGGACGAGCTCTTTGGTTGCTCTTCACAGGCTTGTCCCTGATCTATAGCTGAGGGCAAACACTTGTGTGCTTGTGGGAGAGCCTGTGTCTTTCCTGGAAGCGTTTGGGAGTTTTGCTCAGACGCGTGTTTCCTCAAGTTCAAGAATCAAGATCTAGGATACCTGCAGACAGGTGCCTGTTTGTGTGGAGACAGTCTGTTTGAAACTGTGTTCCTCAGCGCCCGCTCTTTCTCCCCGTCGCTCCACACGCCTGGGAGTCCCTTTCTTTCTCTCCACAAGCACGTGTGTTGACTTCGTCGCACATGTGCATCTGCACAAGCGTTGAGCTCAGCAGAGCGTGTCTCTTGACACTTGATGTGCGTTGGCTGTGTCTGCCTGCTCCAGTGAAGAGAGAAACGGGAAATCATCTTGGTAGAGGCAACAAAGCAAAAGCGAGGCAGGATTGACATCTGCTCAACAGAGACGGATTCCCTGCGCTGACACAGTTCACAGTTACACGAGAAGCAATCTGAGCGGTCCGTCGACCGGAGACGTGTTTCCCAAGAGGTCGTTTAGCGAGTGAACAGCAGTGTGCGCGACTTTCAGGAGTGTGCCTGGAAAGTGCCAGAATCACCAGGAGCATCTGTGCAAAAGCTGCTGCCTCTGTGACCGCATTGAGGCACGTTCGCGTGTCTGCGAGTATATAGACGGCTCTTTCGCGTTCACTCCGAGGGAAACGGTCCGCTATTGCTTCTGTGCGCACAGACGCGATTCCCTTGTCTCTTGCGAACACAGGGAACTCTGTGCATCCAAATCTACAGGCTAAGGACGCGTCTGCATATGTTTTGGTGAACAATCGAGTGTGCGTGTTCTGACAGCTGCCTCTATGCAGACGTCTCCACAGAGCCACTTCTGAATGCCCCGCAGCCCAGGACTGAATGGATACACTAACAAGTGCACCGGTGTGAGCAACCACATATGCAGAAGGACGTCTTTCATCTCACAGAAGCGCGAACGTCTTGGCGTTCAAGCACATGGCAGAAACAAGGTGTGAACAGATGAGCTGCTGCTATTTTCTCCGTTCGGCATGCTTCGTTGTAGCTCTCTTGCCGGTCGCCGGCTTAGCGGCTTGCTTTGCGCGACTAGCTCTGGGGAGAGAAGGAGATAGCGCCGGAAACCTCGCCTTTTGCCTTCTTCGGCGCTGGAACCTGGTTGCTGCGCCTTCTCTTTGTCCATGTGCACACACACGATTCCTCAGCGAAAACCATGCAGAAACCTTTCCACGAGCACCCAGGGATGTGCACCCAGCACCACGTGCACGCACACGCAGCTAGAGAAAAGCACCTACCTTTTCACACACTGATGCCTAAGCAAACGCGTGGCCACACACACGCACACATCCGCAAGCGCGCCTACTCCCATCTATTGAGGGAAAGACGGACGAGCTCTTTGGTTGCTCTTCACAGGCTTGTCCCTGATCTATAGCTGAGGGCAAACACTTGTGTGCTTGTGGGAGAGCCTGTGTCTTTCCTGGAAGCGTTTGGGAGTTTTGCTCAGACGCGTGTTTCCTCAAGTTCAAGAATCAAGATCTAGGATACCTGCAGACAGGTGCCTGTTTGTGTGGAGACAGTCTGTTTGAAACTGTGTTCCTCAGCGCCCGCTCTTTCTCCCCGTCGCTCCACACGCCTGGGAGTCCCTTTCTTTCTCTCCACAAGCACGTGTGTTGACTTCGTCGCACATGTGCATCTGCACAAGCGTTGAGCTCAGCAGAGCGTGTCTCTTGACACTTGATGTGCGTTGGCTGTGTCTGCCTGCTCCAGTGAAGAGAGAAACGGGAAATCATCTTGGTAGAGGCAACAAAGCAAAAGCGAGGCAGGATTGACATCTGCTCAACAGAGACGGATTCCCTGCGCTGACACAGTTCACAGTTACACGAGAAGCAATCTGAGCGGTCCGTCGACCGGAGACGTGTTTCCCAAGAGGTCGTTTAGCGAGTGAACAGCAGTGTGCGCGACTTTCAGGAGTGTGCCTGGAAAGTGCCAGAATCACCAGGAGCATCTGTGCAAAAGCTGCTGCCTCTGTGACCGCATTGAGGCACGTTCGCGTGTCTGCGAGTATATAGACGGCTCTTTCGCGTTCACTCCGAGGGAAACGGTCCGCTATTGCTTCTGTGCGCACAGACGCGATTCCCTTGTCTCTTGCGAACACAGGGAACTCTGTGCATCCAAATCTACAGGCTAAGGACGCGTCTGCATATGTTTTGGTGAACAATCGAGTGTGCGTGTTCTGACAGCTGCCTCTATGCAGACGTCTCCACAGAGCCACTTCTGAATGCCCCGCAGCCCAGGACTGAATGGATACACTAACAAGTGCACCGGTGTGAGCAACCACATATGCAGAAGGACGTCTTTCATCTCACAGAAGCGCGAACGTCTTGGCGTTCAAGCACATGGCAGAAACAAGGTGTGAACAGATGAGCTGCTGCTATTTTCTCCGTTCGGCATGCTTCGTTGTAGCTCTCTTGCCGGTCGCCGGCTTAGCGGCTTGCTTTGCGCGACTAGCTCTGGGGAGAGAAGGAGATAGCGCCGGAAACCTCGCCTTTTGCCTTCTTCGGCGCTGGAACCTGGTTGCTGCGCCTTCTCTTTGTCCATGTGCACACACACGATTCCTCAGCGAAAACCATGCAGAAACCTTTCCACGAGCACCCAGGGATGTGCACCCAGCACCACGTGCACGCACACGCAGCTAGAGAAAAGCACCTACCTTTTCACACACTGATGCCTAAGCAAACGCGTGGCCACACACACGCACACATCCGCAAGCGCGCCTACTCCCATCTATTGAGGGAAAGACGGACGAGCTCTTTGGTTGCTCTTCACAGGCTTGTCCCTGATCTATAGCTGAGGGCAAACACTTGTGTGCTTGTGGGAGAGCCTGTGTCTTTCCTGGAAGCGTTTGGGAGTTTTGCTCAGACGCGTGTTTCCTCAAGTTCAAGAATCAAGATCTAGGATACCTGCAGACAGGTGCCTGTTTGTGTGGAGACAGTCTGTTTGAAACTGTGTTCCTCAGCGCCCGCTCTTTCTCCCCGTCGCTCCACACGCCTGGGAGTCCCTTTCTTTCTCTCCACAAGCACGTGTGTTGACTTCGTCGCACATGTGCATCTGCACAAGCGTTGAGCTCAGCAGAGCGTGTCTCTTGACACTTGATGTGCGTTGGCTGTGTCTGCCTGCTCCAGTGAAGAGAGAAACGGGAAATCATCTTGGTAGAGGCAACAAAGCAAAAGCGAGGCAGGATTGACATCTGCTCAACAGAGACGGATTCCCTGCGCTGACACAGTTCACAGTTACACGAGAAGCAATCTGAGCGGTCCGTCGACCGGAGACGTGTTTCCCAAGAGGTCGTTTAGCGAGTGAACAGCAGTGTGCGCGACTTTCAGGAGTGTGCCTGGAAAGTGCCAGAATCACCAGGAGCATCTGTGCAAAAGCTGCTGCCTCTGTGACCGCATTGAGGCACGTTCGCGTGTCTGCGAGTATATAGACGGCTCTTTCGCGTTCACTCCGAGGGAAACGGTCCGCTATTGCTTCTGTGCGCACAGACGCGATTCCCTTGTCTCTTGCGAACACAGGGAACTCTGTGCATCCAAATCTACAGGCTAAGGACGCGTCTGCATATGTTTTGGTGAACAATCGAGTGTGCGTGTTCTGACAGCTGCCTCTATGCAGACGTCTCCACAGAGCCACTTCTGAATGCCCCGCAGCCCAGGACTGAATGGATACACTAACAAGTGCACCGGTGTGAGCAACCACATATGCAGAAGGACGTCTTTCATCTCACAGAAGCGCGAACGTCTTGGCGTTCAAGCACATGGCAGAAACAAGGTGTGAACAGATGAGCTGCTGCTATTTTCTCCGTTCGGCATGCTTCGTTGTAGCTCTCTTGCCGGTCGCCGGCTTAGCGGCTTGCTTTGCGCGACTAGCTCTGGGGAGAGAAGGAGATAGCGCCGGAAACCTCGCCTTTTGCCTTCTTCGGCGCTGGAACCTGGTTGCTGCGCCTTCTCTTTGTCCATGTGCACACACACGATTCCTCAGCGAAAACCATGCAGAAACCTTTCCACGAGCACCCAGGGATGTGCACCCAGCACCACGTGCACGCACACGCAGCTAGAGAAAAGCACCTACCTTTTCACACACTGATGCCTAAGCAAACGCGTGGCCACACACACGCACACATCCGCAAGCGCGCCTACTCCCATCTATTGAGGGAAAGACGGACGAGCTCTTTGGTTGCTCTTCACAGGCTTGTCCCTGATCTATAGCTGAGGGCAAACACTTGTGTGCTTGTGGGAGAGCCTGTGTCTTTCCTGGAAGCGTTTGGGAGTTTTGCTCAGACGCGTGTTTCCTCAAGTTCAAGAATCAAGATCTAGGATACCTGCAGACAGGTGCCTGTTTGTGTGGAGACAGTCTGTTTGAAACTGTGTTCCTCAGCGCCCGCTCTTTCTCCCCGTCGCTCCACACGCCTGGGAGTCCCTTTCTTTCTCTCCACAAGCACGTGTGTTGACTTCGTCGCACATGTGCATCTGCACAAGCGTTGAGCTCAGCAGAGCGTGTCTCTTGACACTTGATGTGCGTTGGCTGTGTCTGCCTGCTCCAGTGAAGAGAGAAACGGGAAATCATCTTGGTAGAGGCAACAAAGCAAAAGCGAGGCAGGATTGACATCTGCTCAACAGAGACGGATTCCCTGCGCTGACACAGTTCACAGTTACACGAGAAGCAATCTGAGCGGTCCGTCGACCGGAGACGTGTTTCCCAAGAGGTCGTTTAGCGAGTGAACAGCAGTGTGCGCGACTTTCAGGAGTGTGCCTGGAAAGTGCCAGAATCACCAGGAGCATCTGTGCAAAAGCTGCTGCCTCTGTGACCGCATTGAGGCACGTTCGCGTGTCTGCGAGTATATAGACGGCTCTTTCGCGTTCACTCCGAGGGAAACGGTCCGCTATTGCTTCTGTGCGCACAGACGCGATTCCCTTGTCTCTTGCGAACACAGGGAACTCTGTGCATCCAAATCTACAGGCTAAGGACGCGTCTGCATATGTTTTGGTGAACAATCGAGTGTGCGTGTTCTGACAGCTGCCTCTATGCAGACGTCTCCACAGAGCCACTTCTGAATGCCCCGCAGCCCAGGACTGAATGGATACACTAACAAGTGCACCGGTGTGAGCAACCACATATGCAGAAGGACGTCTTTCATCTCACAGAAGCGCGAACGTCTTGGCGTTCAAGCACATGGCAGAAACAAGGTGTGAACAGATGAGCTGCTGCTATTTTCTCCGTTCGGCATGCTTCGTTGTAGCTCTCTTGCCGGTCGCCGGCTTAGCGGCTTGCTTTGCGCGACTAGCTCTGGGGAGAGAAGGAGATAGCGCCGGAAACCTCGCCTTTTGCCTTCTTCGGCGCTGGAACCTGGTTGCTGCGCCTTCTCTTTGTCCATGTGCACACACACGATTCCTCAGCGAAAACCATGCAGAAACCTTTCCACGAGCACCCAGGGATGTGCACCCAGCACCACGTGCACGCACACGCAGCTAGAGAAAAGCACCTACCTTTTCACACACTGATGCCTAAGCAAACGCGTGGCCACACACACGCACACATCCGCAAGCGCGCCTACTCCCATCTATTGAGGGAAAGACGGACGAGCTCTTTGGTTGCTCTTCACAGGCTTGTCCCTGATCTATAGCTGAGGGCAAACACTTGTGTGCTTGTGGGAGAGCCTGTGTCTTTCCTGGAAGCGTTTGGGAGTTTTGCTCAGACGCGTGTTTCCTCAAGTTCAAGAATCAAGATCTAGGATACCTGCAGACAGGTGCCTGTTTGTGTGGAGACAGTCTGTTTGAAACTGTGTTCCTCAGCGCCCGCTCTTTCTCCCCGTCGCTCCACACGCCTGGGAGTCCCTTTCTTTCTCTCCACAAGCACGTGTGTTGACTTCGTCGCACATGTGCATCTGCACAAGCGTTGAGCTCAGCAGAGCGTGTCTCTTGACACTTGATGTGCGTTGGCTGTGTCTGCCTGCTCCAGTGAAGAGAGAAACGGGAAATCATCTTGGTAGAGGCAACAAAGCAAAAGCGAGGCAGGATTGACATCTGCTCAACAGAGACGGATTCCCTGCGCTGACACAGTTCACAGTTACACGAGAAGCAATCTGAGCGGTCCGTCGACCGGAGACGTGTTTCCCAAGAGGTCGTTTAGCGAGTGAACAGCAGTGTGCGCGACTTTCAGGAGTGTGCCTGGAAAGTGCCAGAATCACCAGGAGCATCTGTGCAAAAGCTGCTGCCTCTGTGACCGCATTGAGGCACGTTCGCGTGTCTGCGAGTATATAGACGGCTCTTTCGCGTTCACTCCGAGGGAAACGGTCCGCTATTGCTTCTGTGCGCACAGACGCGATTCCCTTGTCTCTTGCGAACACAGGGAACTCTGTGCATCCAAATCTACAGGCTAAGGACGCGTCTGCATATGTTTTGGTGAACAATCGAGTGTGCGTGTTCTGACAGCTGCCTCTATGCAGACGTCTCCACAGAGCCACTTCTGAATGCCCCGCAGCCCAGGACTGAATGGATACACTAACAAGTGCACCGGTGTGAGCAACCACATATGCAGAAGGACGTCTTTCATCTCACAGAAGCGCGAACGTCTTGGCGTTCAAGCACATGGCAGAAACAAGGTGTGAACAGATGAGCTGCTGCTATTTTCTCCGTTCGGCATGCTTCGTTGTAGCTCTCTTGCCGGTCGCCGGCTTAGCGGCTTGCTTTGCGCGACTAGCTCTGGGGAGAGAAGGAGATAGCGCCGGAAACCTCGCCTTTTGCCTTCTTCGGCGCTGGAACCTGGTTGCTGCGCCTTCTCTTTGTCCATGTGCACACACACGATTCCTCAGCGAAAACCATGCAGAAACCTTTCCACGAGCACCCAGGGATGTGCACCCAGCACCACGTGCACGCACACGCAGCTAGAGAAAAGCACCTACCTTTTCACACACTGATGCCTAAGCAAACGCGTGGCCACACACACGCACACATCCGCAAGCGCGCCTACTCCCATCTATTGAGGGAAAGACGGACGAGCTCTTTGGTTGCTCTTCACAGGCTTGTCCCTGATCTATAGCTGAGGGCAAACACTTGTGTGCTTGTGGGAGAGCCTGTGTCTTTCCTGGAAGCGTTTGGGAGTTTTGCTCAGACGCGTGTTTCCTCAAGTTCAAGAATCAAGATCTAGGATACCTGCAGACAGGTGCCTGTTTGTGTGGAGACAGTCTGTTTGAAACTGTGTTCCTCAGCGCCCGCTCTTTCTCCCCGTCGCTCCACACGCCTGGGAGTCCCTTTCTTTCTCTCCACAAGCACGTGTGTTGACTTCGTCGCACATGTGCATCTGCACAAGCGTTGAGCTCAGCAGAGCGTGTCTCTTGACACTTGATGTGCGTTGGCTGTGTCTGCCTGCTCCAGTGAAGAGAGAAACGGGAAATCATCTTGGTAGAGGCAACAAAGCAAAAGCGAGGCAGGATTGACATCTGCTCAACAGAGACGGATTCCCTGCGCTGACACAGTTCACAGTTACACGAGA
The DNA here is from genome assembly GCF_037038585.1 of Patagioenas fasciata. Classification (NCBI taxonomy): domain Eukaryota; kingdom Metazoa; phylum Chordata; class Aves; order Columbiformes; family Columbidae; genus Patagioenas; species Patagioenas fasciata. Next base: position 308,648 of record NW_027288655.1, on the reverse strand, counting down.
AGCAATCTGAGCGGTCCGTCGACCGGAGACGTGTTTCCCAAGAGGTCGTTTAGCGAGTGAACAGCAGTGTGCGCGACTTTCAGGAGTGTGCCTGGAAAGTGCCAGAATCACCAGGAGCATCTGTGCAAAAGCTGCTGCCTCTGTGACCGCATTGAGGCACGTTCGCGTGTCTGCGAGTATATAGACGGCTCTTTCGCGTTCACTCCGAGGGAAACGGTCCGCTATTGCTTCTGTGCGCACAGACGCGATTCCCTTGTCTCTTGCGAACACAGGGAACTCTGTGCATCCAAATCTACAGGCTAAGGACGCGTCTGCATATGTTTTGGTGAACAATCGAGTGTGCGTGTTCTGACAGCTGCCTCTATGCAGACGTCTCCACAGAGCCACTTCTGAATGCCCCGCAGCCCAGGACTGAATGGATACACTAACAAGTGCACCGGTGTGAGCAACCACATATGCAGAAGGACGTCTTTCATCTCACAGAAGCGCGAACGTCTTGGCGTTCAAGCACATGGCAGAAACAAGGTGTGAACAGATGAGCTGCTGCTATTTTCTCCGTTCGGCATGCTTCGTTGTAGCTCTCTTGCCGGTCGCCGGCTTAGCGGCTTGCTTTGCGCGACTAGCTCTGGGGAGAGAAGGAGATAGCGCCGGAAACCTCGCCTTTTGCCTTCTTCGGCGCTGGAACCTGGTTGCTGCGCCTTCTCTTTGTCCATGTGCACACACACGATTCCTCAGCGAAAACCATGCAGAAACCTTTCCACGAGCACCCAGGGATGTGCACCCAGCACCACGTGCACGCACACGCAGCTAGAGAAAAGCACCTACCTTTTCACACACTGATGCCTAAGCAAACGCGTGGCCACACACACGCACACATCCGCAAGCGCGCCTACTCCCATCTATTGAGGGAAAGACGGACGAGCTCTTTGGTTGCTCTTCACAGGCTTGTCCCTGATCTATAGCTGAGGGCAAACACTTGTGTGCTTGTGGGAGAGCCTGTGTCTTTCCTGGAAGCGTTTGGGAGTTTTGCTCAGACGCGTGTTTCCTCAAGTTCAAGAATCAAGATCTAGGATACCTGCAGACAGGTGCCTGTTTGTGTGGAGACAGTCTGTTTGAAACTGTGTTCCTCAGCGCCCGCTCTTTCTCCCCGTCGCTCCACACGCCTGGGAGTCCCTTTCTTTCTCTCCACAAGCACGTGTGTTGACTTCGTCGCACATGTGCATCTGCACAAGCGTTGAGCTCAGCAGAGCGTGTCTCTTGACACTTGATGTGCGTTGGCTGTGTCTGCCTGCTCCAGTGAAGAGAGAAACGGGAAATCATCTTGGTAGAGGCAACAAAGCAAAAGCGAGGCAGGATTGACATCTGCTCAACAGAGACGGATTCCCTGCGCTGACACAGTTCACAGTTACACGAGAAGCAATCTGAGCGGTCCGTCGACCGGAGACGTGTTTCCCAAGAGGTCGTTTAGCGAGTGAACAGCAGTGTGCGCGACTTTCAGGAGTGTGCCTGGAAAGTGCCAGAATCACCAGGAGCATCTGTGCAAAAGCTGCTGCCTCTGTGACCGCATTGAGGCACGTTCGCGTGTCTGCGAGTATATAGACGGCTCTTTCGCGTTCACTCCGAGGGAAACGGTCCGCTATTGCTTCTGTGCGCACAGACGCGATTCCCTTGTCTCTTGCGAACACAGGGAACTCTGTGCATCCAAATCTACAGGCTAAGGACGCGTCTGCATATGTTTTGGTGAACAATCGAGTGTGCGTGTTCTGACAGCTGCCTCTATGCAGACGTCTCCACAGAGCCACTTCTGAATGCCCCGCAGCCCAGGACTGAATGGATACACTAACAAGTGCACCGGTGTGAGCAACCACATATGCAGAAGGACGTCTTTCATCTCACAGAAGCGCGAACGTCTTGGCGTTCAAGCACATGGCAGAAACAAGGTGTGAACAGATGAGCTGCTGCTATTTTCTCCGTTCGGCATGCTTCGTTGTAGCTCTCTTGCCGGTCGCCGGCTTAGCGGCTTGCTTTGCGCGACTAGCTCTGGGGAGAGAAGGAGATAGCGCCGGAAACCTCGCCTTTTGCCTTCTTCGGCGCTGGAACCTGGTTGCTGCGCCTTCTCTTTGTCCATGTGCACACACACGATTCCTCAGCGAAAACCATGCAGAAACCTTTCCACGAGCACCCAGGGATGTGCACCCAGCACCACGTGCACGCACACGCAGCTAGAGAAAAGCACCTACCTTTTCACACACTGATGCCTAAGCAAACGCGTGGCCACACACACGCACACATCCGCAAGCGCGCCTACTCCCATCTATTGAGGGAAAGACGGACGAGCTCTTTGGTTGCTCTTCACAGGCTTGTCCCTGATCTATAGCTGAGGGCAAACACTTGTGTGCTTGTGGGAGAGCCTGTGTCTTTCCTGGAAGCGTTTGGGAGTTTTGCTCAGACGCGTGTTTCCTCAAGTTCAAGAATCAAGATCTAGGATACCTGCAGACAGGTGCCTGTTTGTGTGGAGACAGTCTGTTTGAAACTGTGTTCCTCAGCGCCCGCTCTTTCTCCCCGTCGCTCCACACGCCTGGGAGTCCCTTTCTTTCTCTCCACAAGCACGTGTGTTGACTTCGTCGCACATGTGCATCTGCACAAGCGTTGAGCTCAGCAGAGCGTGTCTCTTGACACTTGATGTGCGTTGGCTGTGTCTGCCTGCTCCAGTGAAGAGAGAAACGGGAAATCATCTTGGTAGAGGCAACAAAGCAAAAGCGAGGCAGGATTGACATCTGCTCAACAGAGACGGATTCCCTGCGCTGACACAGTTCACAGTTACACGAGAAGCAATCTGAGCGGTCCGTCGACCGGAGACGTGTTTCCCAAGAGGTCGTTTAGCGAGTGAACAGCAGTGTGCGCGACTTTCAGGAGTGTGCCTGGAAAGTGCCAGAATCACCAGGAGCATCTGTGCAAAAGCTGCTGCCTCTGTGACCGCATTGAGGCACGTTCGCGTGTCTGCGAGTATATAGACGGCTCTTTCGCGTTCACTCCGAGGGAAACGGTCCGCTATTGCTTCTGTGCGCACAGACGCGATTCCCTTGTCTCTTGCGAACACAGGGAACTCTGTGCATCCAAATCTACAGGCTAAGGACGCGTCTGCATATGTTTTGGTGAACAATCGAGTGTGCGTGTTCTGACAGCTGCCTCTATGCAGACGTCTCCACAGAGCCACTTCTGAATGCCCCGCAGCCCAGGACTGAATGGATACACTAACAAGTGCACCGGTGTGAGCAACCACATATGCAGAAGGACGTCTTTCATCTCACAGAAGCGCGAACGTCTTGGCGTTCAAGCACATGGCAGAAACAAGGTGTGAACAGATGAGCTGCTGCTATTTTCTCCGTTCGGCATGCTTCGTTGTAGCTCTCTTGCCGGTCGCCGGCTTAGCGGCTTGCTTTGCGCGACTAGCTCTGGGGAGAGAAGGAGATAGCGCCGGAAACCTCGCCTTTTGCCTTCTTCGGCGCTGGAACCTGGTTGCTGCGCCTTCTCTTTGTCCATGTGCACACACACGATTCCTCAGCGAAAACCATGCAGAAACCTTTCCACGAGCACCCAGGGATGTGCACCCAGCACCACGTGCACGCACACGCAGCTAGAGAAAAGCACCTACCTTTTCACACACTGATGCCTAAGCAAACGCGTGGCCACACACACGCACACATCCGCAAGCGCGCCTACTCCCATCTATTGAGGGAAAGACGGACGAGCTCTTTGGTTGCTCTTCACAGGCTTGTCCCTGATCTATAGCTGAGGGCAAACACTTGTGTGCTTGTGGGAGAGCCTGTGTCTTTCCTGGAAGCGTTTGGGAGTTTTGCTCAGACGCGTGTTTCCTCAAGTTCAAGAATCAAGATCTAGGATACCTGCAGACAGGTGCCTGTTTGTGTGGAGACAGTCTGTTTGAAACTGTGTTCCTCAGCGCCCGCTCTTTCTCCCCGTCGCTCCACACGCCTGGGAGTCCCTTTCTTTCTCTCCACAAGCACGTGTGTTGACTTCGTCGCACATGTGCATCTGCACAAGCGTTGAGCTCAGCAGAGCGTGTCTCTTGACACTTGATGTGCGTTGGCTGTGTCTGCCTGCTCCAGTGAAGAGAGAAACGGGAAATCATCTTGGTAGAGGCAACAAAGCAAAAGCGAGGCAGGATTGACATCTGCTCAACAGAGACGGATTCCCTGCGCTGACACAGTTCACAGTTACACGAGAAGCAATCTGAGCGGTCCGTCGACCGGAGACGTGTTTCCCAAGAGGTCGTTTAGCGAGTGAACAGCAGTGTGCGCGACTTTCAGGAGTGTGCCTGGAAAGTGCCAGAATCACCAGGAGCATCTGTGCAAAAGCTGCTGCCTCTGTGACCGCATTGAGGCACGTTCGCGTGTCTGCGAGTATATAGACGGCTCTTTCGCGTTCACTCCGAGGGAAACGGTCCGCTATTGCTTCTGTGCGCACAGACGCGATTCCCTTGTCTCTTGCGAACACAGGGAACTCTGTGCATCCAAATCTACAGGCTAAGGACGCGTCTGCATATGTTTTGGTGAACAATCGAGTGTGCGTGTTCTGACAGCTGCCTCTATGCAGACGTCTCCACAGAGCCACTTCTGAATGCCCCGCAGCCCAGGACTGAATGGATACACTAACAAGTGCACCGGTGTGAGCAACCACATATGCAGAAGGACGTCTTTCATCTCACAGAAGCGCGAACGTCTTGGCGTTCAAGCACATGGCAGAAACAAGGTGTGAACAGATGAGCTGCTGCTATTTTCTCCGTTCGGCATGCTTCGTTGTAGCTCTCTTGCCGGTCGCCGGCTTAGCGGCTTGCTTTGCGCGACTAGCTCTGGGGAGAGAAGGAGATAGCGCCGGAAACCTCGCCTTTTGCCTTCTTCGGCGCTGGAACCTGGTTGCTGCGCCTTCTCTTTGTCCATGTGCACACACACGATTCCTCAGCGAAAACCATGCAGAAACCTTTCCACGAGCACCCAGGGATGTGCACCCAGCACCACGTGCACGCACACGCAGCTAGAGAAAAGCACCTACCTTTTCACACACTGATGCCTAAGCAAACGCGTGGCCACACACACGCACACATCCGCAAGCGCGCCTACTCCCATCTATTGAGGGAAAGACGGACGAGCTCTTTGGTTGCTCTTCACAGGCTTGTCCCTGATCTATAGCTGAGGGCAAACACTTGTGTGCTTGTGGGAGAGCCTGTGTCTTTCCTGGAAGCGTTTGGGAGTTTTGCTCAGACGCGTGTTTCCTCAAGTTCAAGAATCAAGATCTAGGATACCTGCAGACAGGTGCCTGTTTGTGTGGAGACAGTCTGTTTGAAACTGTGTTCCTCAGCGCCCGCTCTTTCTCCCCGTCGCTCCACACGCCTGGGAGTCCCTTTCTTTCTCTCCACAAGCACGTGTGTTGACTTCGTCGCACATGTGCATCTGCACAAGCGTTGAGCTCAGCAGAGCGTGTCTCTTGACACTTGATGTGCGTTGGCTGTGTCTGCCTGCTCCAGTGAAGAGAGAAACGGGAAATCATCTTGGTAGAGGCAACAAAGCAAAAGCGAGGCAGGATTGACATCTGCTCAACAGAGACGGATTCCCTGCGCTGACACAGTTCACAGTTACACGAGAAGCAATCTGAGCGGTCCGTCGACCGGAGACGTGTTTCCCAAGAGGTCGTTTAGCGAGTGAACAGCAGTGTGCGCGACTTTCAGGAGTGTGCCTGGAAAGTGCCAGAATCACCAGGAGCATCTGTGCAAAAGCTGCTGCCTCTGTGACCGCATTGAGGCACGTTCGCGTGTCTGCGAGTATATAGACGGCTCTTTCGCGTTCACTCCGAGGGAAACGGTCCGCTATTGCTTCTGTGCGCACAGACGCGATTCCCTTGTCTCTTGCGAACACAGGGAACTCTGTGCATCCAAATCTACAGGCTAAGGACGCGTCTGCATATGTTTTGGTGAACAATCGAGTGTGCGTGTTCTGACAGCTGCCTCTATGCAGACGTCTCCACAGAGCCACTTCTGAATGCCCCGCAGCCCAGGACTGAATGGATACACTAACAAGTGCACCGGTGTGAGCAACCACATATGCAGAAGGACGTCTTTCATCTCACAGAAGCGCGAACGTCTTGGCGTTCAAGCACATGGCAGAAACAAGGTGTGAACAGATGAGCTGCTGCTATTTTCTCCGTTCGGCATGCTTCGTTGTAGCTCTCTTGCCGGTCGCCGGCTTAGCGGCTTGCTTTGCGCGACTAGCTCTGGGGAGAGAAGGAGATAGCGCCGGAAACCTCGCCTTTTGCCTTCTTCGGCGCTGGAACCTGGTTGCTGCGCCTTCTCTTTGTCCATGTGCACACACACGATTCCTCAGCGAAAACCATGCAGAAACCTTTCCACGAGCACCCAGGGATGTGCACCCAGCACCACGTGCACGCACACGCAGCTAGAGAAAAGCACCTACCTTTTCACACACTGATGCCTAAGCAAACGCGTGGCCACACACACGCACACATCCGCAAGCGCGCCTACTCCCATCTATTGAGGGAAAGACGGACGAGCTCTTTGGTTGCTCTTCACAGGCTTGTCCCTGATCTATAGCTGAGGGCAAACACTTGTGTGCTTGTGGGAGAGCCTGTGTCTTTCCTGGAAGCGTTTGGGAGTTTTGCTCAGACGCGTGTTTCCTCAAGTTCAAGAATCAAGATCTAGGATACCTGCAGACAGGTGCCTGTTTGTGTGGAGACAGTCTGTTTGAAACTGTGTTCCTCAGCGCCCGCTCTTTCTCCCCGTCGCTCCACACGCCTGGGAGTCCCTTTCTTTCTCTCCACAAGCACGTGTGTTGACTTCGTCGCACATGTGCATCTGCACAAGCGTTGAGCTCAGCAGAGCGTGTCTCTTGACACTTGATGTGCGTTGGCTGTGTCTGCCTGCTCCAGTGAAGAGAGAAACGGGAAATCATCTTGGTAGAGGCAACAAAGCAAAAGCGAGGCAGGATTGACATCTGCTCAACAGAGACGGATTCCCTGCGCTGACACAGTTCACAGTTACACGAGAAGCAATCTGAGCGGTCCGTCGACCGGAGACGTGTTTCCCAAGAGGTCGTTTAGCGAGTGAACAGCAGTGTGCGCGACTTTCAGGAGTGTGCCTGGAAAGTGCCAGAATCACCAGGAGCATCTGTGCAAAAGCTGCTGCCTCTGTGACCGCATTGAGGCACGTTCGCGTGTCTGCGAGTATATAGACGGCTCTTTCGCGTTCACTCCGAGGGAAACGGTCCGCTATTGCTTCTGTGCGCACAGACGCGATTCCCTTGTCTCTTGCGAACACAGGGAACTCTGTGCATCCAAATCTACAGGCTAAGGACGCGTCTGCATATGTTTTGGTGAACAATCGAGTGTGCGTGTTCTGACAGCTGCCTCTATGCAGACGTCTCCACAGAGCCACTTCTGAATGCCCCGCAGCCCAGGACTGAATGGATACACTAACAAGTGCACCGGTGTGAGCAACCACATATGCAGAAGGACGTCTTTCATCTCACAGAAGCGCGAACGTCTTGGCGTTCAAGCACATGGCAGAAACAAGGTGTGAACAGATGAGCTGCTGCTATTTTCTCCGTTCGGCATGCTTCGTTGTAGCTCTCTTGCCGGTCGCCGGCTTAGCGGCTTGCTTTGCGCGACTAGCTCTGGGGAGAGAAGGAGATAGCGCCGGAAACCTCGCCTTTTGCCTTCTTCGGCGCTGGAACCTGGTTGCTGCGCCTTCTCTTTGTCCATGTGCACACACACGATTCCTCAGCGAAAACCATGCAGAAACCTTTCCACGAGCACCCAGGGATGTGCACCCAGCACCACGTGCACGCACACGCAGCTAGAGAAAAGCACCTACCTTTTCACACACTGATGCCTAAGCAAACGCGTGGCCACACACACGCACACATCCGCAAGCGCGCCTACTCCCATCTATTGAGGGAAAGACGGACGAGCTCTTTGGTTGCTCTTCACAGGCTTGTCCCTGATCTATAGCTGAGGGCAAACACTTGTGTGCTTGTGGGAGAGCCTGTGTCTTTCCTGGAAGCGTTTGGGAGTTTTGCTCAGACGCGTGTTTCCTCAAGTTCAAGAATCAAGATCTAGGATACCTGCAGACAGGTGCCTGTTTGTGTGGAGACAGTCTGTTTGAAACTGTGTTCCTCAGCGCCCGCTCTTTCTCCCCGTCGCTCCACACGCCTGGGAGTCCCTTTCTTTCTCTCCACAAGCACGTGTGTTGACTTCGTCGCACATGTGCATCTGCACAAGCGTTGAGCTCAGCAGAGCGTGTCTCTTGACACTTGATGTGCGTTGGCTGTGTCTGCCTGCTCCAGTGAAGAGAGAAACGGGAAATCATCTTGGTAGAGGCAACAAAGCAAAAGCGAGGCAGGATTGACATCTGCTCAACAGAGACGGATTCCCTGCGCTGACACAGTTCACAGTTACACGAGAAGCAATCTGAGCGGTCCGTCGACCGGAGACGTGTTTCCCAAGAGGTCGTTTAGCGAGTGAACAGCAGTGTGCGCGACTTTCAGGAGTGTGCCTGGAAAGTGCCAGAATCACCAGGAGCATCTGTGCAAAAGCTGCTGCCTCTGTGACCGCATTGAGGCACGTTCGCGTGTCTGCGAGTATATAGACGGCTCTTTCGCGTTCACTCCGAGGGAAACGGTCCGCTATTGCTTCTGTGCGCACAGACGCGATTCCCTTGTCTCTTGCGAACACAGGGAACTCTGTGCATCCAAATCTACAGGCTAAGGACGCGTCTGCATATGTTTTGGTGAACAATCGAGTGTGCGTGTTCTGACAGCTGCCTCTATGCAGACGTCTCCACAGAGCCACTTCTGAATGCCCCGCAGCCCAGGACTGAATGGATACACTAACAAGTGCACCGGTGTGAGCAACCACATATGCAGAAGGACGTCTTTCATCTCACAGAAGCGCGAACGTCTTGGCGTTCAAGCACATGGCAGAAACAAGGTGTGAACAGATGAGCTGCTGCTATTTTCTCCGTTCGGCATGCTTCGTTGTAGCTCTCTTGCCGGTCGCCGGCTTAGCGGCTTGCTTTGCGCGACTAGCTCTGGGGAGAGAAGGAGATAGCGCCGGAAACCTCGCCTTTTGCCTTCTTCGGCGCTGGAACCTGGTTGCTGCGCCGTTCTCTTTGTCCATGTGCACACACACGATTCCTCAGCGAAAACCATGCAGAAACCTTTCCACGAGCACCCAGGGATGTGCACCCAGCACCACGTGCACGCACACGCAGCTAGAGAAAAGCACCTACCTTTTCACACACTGATGCCTAAGCAAACGCGTGGCCACACACACGCACACATCCGCAAGCGCGCCTACTCCCATCTATTGAGGGAAAGACGGACGAGCTCTTTGGTTGCTCTTCACAGGCTTGTCCCTGATCTATAGCTGAGGGCAAACACTTGTGTGCTTGTGGGAGAGCCTGTGTCTTTCCTGGAAGCGTTTGGGAGTTTTGCTCAGACGCGTGTTTCCTCAAGTTCAAGAATCAAGATCTAGGATACCTGCAGACAGGTGCCTGTTTGTGTGGAGACAGTCTGTTTGAAACTGTGTTCCTCAGCGCCCGCTCTTTCTCCCCGTCGCTCCACACGCCTGGGAGTCCCTTTCTTTCTCTCCACAAGCACGTGTGTTGACTTCGTCGCACATGTGCATCTGCACAAGCGTTGAGCTCAGCAGAGCGTGTCTCTTGACACTTGATGTGCGTTGGCTGTGTCTGCCTGCTCCAGTGAAGAGAGAAACGGGAAATCATCTTGGTAGAGGCAACAAAGCAAAAGCGAGGCAGGATTGACATCTGCTCAACAGAGACGGATTCCCTGCGCTGACACAGTTCACAGTTACACGAGAAGCAATCTGAGCGGTCCGTCGACCGGAGACGTGTTTCCCAAGAGGTCGTTTAGCGAGTGAACAGCAGTGTGCGCGACTTTCAGGAGTGTGCCTGGAAAGTGCCAGAATCACCAGGAGCATCTGTGCAAAAGCTGCTGCCTCTGTGACCGCATTGAGGCACGTTCGCGTGTCTGCGAGTATATAGACGGCTCTTTCGCGTTCACTCCGAGGGAAACGGTCCGCTATTGCTTCTGTGCGCACAGACGCGATTCCCTTGTCTCTTGCGAACACAGGGAACTCTGTGCATCCAAATCTACAGGCTAAGGACGCGTCTGCATATGTTTTGGTGAACAATCGAGTGTGCGTGTTCTGACAGCTGCCTCTATGCAGACGTCTCCACAGAGCCACTTCTGAATGCCCCGCAGCCCAGGACTGAATGGATACACTAACAAGTGCACCGGTGTGAGCAACCACATATGCAGAAGGACGTCTTTCATCTCACAGAAGCGCGAACGTCTTGGCGTTCAAGCACATGGCAGAAACAAGGTGTGAACAGATGAGCTGCTGCTATTTTCTCCGTTCGGCATGCTTCGTTGTAGCTCTCTTGCCGGTCGCCGGCTTAGCGGCTTGCTTTGCGCGACTAGCTCTGGGGAGAGAAGGAGATAGCGCCGGAAACCTCGCCTTTTGCCTTCTTCGGCGCTGGAACCTGGTTGCTGCGCCTTCTCTTTGTCCATGTGCACACACACGATTCCTCAGCGAAAACCATGCAGAAACCTTTCCACGAGCACCCAGGGATGTGCACCCAGCACCACGTGCACGCACACGCAGCTAGAGAAAAGCACCTACCTTTTCACACACTGATGCCTAAGCAAACGCGTGGCCACACACACGCACACATCCGCAAGCGCGCCTACTCCCATCTATTGAGGGAAAGACGGACGAGCTCTTTGGTTGCTCTTCACAGGCTTGTCCCTGATCTATAGCTGAGGGCAAACACTTGTGTGCTTGTGGGAGAGCCTGTGTCTTTCCTGGAAGCGTTTGGGAGTTTTGCTCAGACGCGTGTTTCCTCAAGTTCAAGAATCAAGATCTAGGATACCTGCAGACAGGTGCCTGTTTGTGTGGAGACAGTCTGTTTGAAACTGTGTTCCTCAGCGCCCGCTCTTTCTCCCCGTCGCTCCACACGCCTGGGAGTCCCTTTCTTTCTCTCCACAAGCACGTGTGTTGACTTCGTCGCACATGTGCATCTGCACAAGCGTTGAGCTCAGCAGAGCGTGTCTCTTGACACTTGATGTGCGTTGGCTGTGTCTGCCTGCTCCAGTGAAGAGAGAAACGGGAAATCATCTTGGTAGAGGCAACAAAGCAAAAGCGAGGCAGGATTGACATCTGCTCAACAGAGACGGATTCCCTGCGCTGACACAGTTCACAGTTACACGAGAAGCAATCTGAGCGGTCCGTCGACCGGAGACGTGTTTCCCAAGAGGTCGTTTAGCGAGTGAACAGCAGTGTGCGCGACTTTCAGGAGTGTGCCTGGAAAGTGCCAGAATCACCAGGAGCATCTGTGCAAAAGCTGCTGCCTCTGTGACCGCATTGAGGCACGTTCGCGTGTCTGCGAGTATATAGACGGCTCTTTCGCGTTCACTCCGAGGGAAACGGTCCGCTATTGCTTCTGTGCGCACAGACGCGATTCCCTTGTCTCTTGCGAACACAGGGAACTCTGTGCATCCAAATCTACAGGCTAAGGACGCGTCTGCATATGTTTTGGTGAACAATCGAGTGTGCGTGTTCTGACAGCTGCCTCTATGCAGACGTCTCCACAGAGCCACTTCTGAATGCCCCGCAGCCCAGGACTGAATGGATACACTAACAAGTGCACCGGTGTGAGCAACCACATATGCAGAAGGACGTCTTTCATCTCACAGAAGCGCGAACGTCTTGGCGTTCAAGCACATGGCAGAAACAAGGTGTGAACAGATGAGCTGCTGCTATTTTCTCCGTTCGGCATGCTTCGTTGTAGCTCTCTTGCCGGTCGCCGGCTTAGCGGCTTGCTTTGCGCGACTAGCTCTGGGGAGAGAAGGAGATAGCGCCGGAAACCTCGCCTTTTGCCTTCTTCGGCGCTGGAACCTGGTTGCTGCGCCTTCTCTTTGTCCATGTGCACACACACGATTCCTCAGCGAAAACCATGCAGAAACCTTTCCACGAGCACCCAGGGATGTGCACCCAGCACCACGTGCACGCACACGCAGCTAGAGAAAAGCACCTACCTTTTCACACACTGATGCCTAAGCAAACGCGTGGCCACACACACGCACACATCCGCAAGCGCGCCTACTCCCATCTATTGAGGGAAAGACGGACGAGCTCTTTGGTTGCTCTTCACAGGCTTGTCCCTGATCTATAGCTGAGGGCAAACACTTGTGTGCTTGTGGGAGAGCCTGTGTCTTTCCTGGAAGCGTTTGGGAGTTTTGCTCAGACGCGTGTTTCCTCAAGTTCAAGAATCAAGATCTAGGATACCTGCAGACAGGTGCCTGTTTGTGTGGAGACAGTCTGTTTGAAACTGTGTTCCTCAGCGCCCGCTCTTTCTCCCCGTCGCTCCACACGCCTGGGAGTCCCTTTCTTTCTCTCCACAAGCACGTGTGTTGACTTCGTCGCACATGTGCATCTGCACAAGCGTTGAGCTCAGCAGAGCGTGTCTCTTGACACTTGATGTGCGTTGGCTGTGTCTGCCTGCTCCAGTGAAGAGAGAAACGGGAAATCATCTTGGTAGAGGCAACAAAGCAAAAGCGAGGCAGGATTGACATCTGCTCAACAGAGACGGATTCCCTGCGCTGACACAGTTCACAGTTACACGAGAAGCAATCTGAGCGGTCCGTCGACCGGAGACGTGTTTCCCAAGAGGTCGTTTAGCGAGTGAACAGCAGTGTGCGCGACTTTCAGGAGTGTGCCTGGAAAGTGCCAGAATCACCAGGAGCATCTGTGCAAAAGCTGCTGCCTCTGTGACCGCATTGAGGCACGTTCGCGTGTCTGCGAGTATATAGACGGCTCTTTCGCGTTCACTCCGAGGGAAACGGTCCGCTATTGCTTCTGTGCGCACAGACGCGATTCCCTTGTCTCTTGCGAACACAGGGAACTCTGTGCATCCAAATCTACAGGCTAAGGACGCGTCTGCATATGTTTTGGTGAACAATCGAGTGTGCGTGTTCTGACAGCTGCCTCTATGCAGACGTCTCCACAGAGCCACTTCTGAATGCCCCGCAGCCCAGGACTGAATGGATACACTAACAAGTGCACCGGTGTGAGCAACCACATATGCAGAAGGACGTCTTTCATCTCACAGAAGCGCGAACGTCTTGGCGTTCAAGCACATGGCAGAAACAAGGTGTGAACAGATGAGCTGCTGCTATTTTCTCCGTTCGGCATGCTTCGTTGTAGCTCTCTTGCCGGTCGCCGGCTTAGCGGCTTGCTTTGCGCGACTAGCTCTGGGGAGAGAAGGAGATAGCGCCGGAAACCTCGCCTTTTGCCTTCTTCGGCGCTGGAACCTGGTTGCTGCGCCTTCTCTTTGTCCATGTGCACACACACGATTCCTCAGCGAAAACCATGCAGAAACCTTTCCACGAGCACCCAGGGATGTGCACCCAGCACCACGTGCACGCACACGCAGCTAGAGAAAAGCACCTACCTTTTCACACACTGATGCCTAAGCAAACGCGTGGCCACACACACGCACACATCCGCAAGCGCGCCTACTCCCATCTATTGAGGGAAAGACGGACGAGCTCTTTGGTTGCTCTTCACAGGCTTGTCCCTGATCTATAGCTGAGGGCAAACACTTGTGTGCTTGTGGGAGAGCCTGTGTCTTTCCTGGAAGCGTTTGGGAGTTTTGCTCAGACGCGTGTTTCCTCAAGTTCAAGAATCAAGATCTAGGATACCTGCAGACAGGTGCCTGTTTGTGTGGAGACAGTCTGTTTGAAACTGTGTTCCTCAGCGCCCGCTCTTTCTCCCCGTCGCTCCACACGCCTGGGAGTCCCTTTCTTTCTCTCCACAAGCACGTGTGTTGACTTCGTCGCACATGTGCATCTGCACAAGCGTTGAGCTCAGCAGAGCGTGTCTCTTGACACTTGATGTGCGTTGGCTGTGTCTGCCTGCTCCAGTGAAGAGAGAAACGGGAAATCATCTTGGTAGAGGCAACAAAGCAAAAGCGAGGCAGGATTGACATCTGCTCAACAGAGACGGATTCCCTGCGCTGACACAGTTCACAGTTACACGAGAAGCAATCTGAGCGGTCCGTCGACCGGAGACGTGTTTCCCAAGAGGTCGTTTAGCGAGTGAACAGCAGTGTGCGCGACTTTCAGGAGTGTGCCTGGAAAGTGCCAGAATCACCAGGAGCATCTGTGCAAAAGCTGCTGCCTCTGTGACCGCATTGAGGCACGTTCGCGTGTCTGCGAGTATATAGACGGCTCTTTCGCGTTCACTCCGAGGGAAACGGTCCGCTATTGCTTCTGTGCGCACAGACGCGATTCCCTTGTCTCTTGCGAACACAGGGAACTCTGTGCATCCAAATCTACAGGCTAAGGACGCGTCTGCATATGTTTTGGTGAACAATCGAGTGTGCGTGTTCTGACAGCTGCCTCTATGCAGACGTCTCCACAGAGCCACTTCTGAATGCCCCGCAGCCCAGGACTGAATGGATACACTAACAAGTGCACCGGTGTGAGCAACCACATATGCAGAAGGACGTCTTTCATCTCACAGAAGCGCGAACGTCTTGGCGTTCAAGCACATGGCAGAAACAAGGTGTGAACAGATGAGCTGCTGCTATTTTCTCCGTTCGGCATGCTTCGTTGTAGCTCTCTTGCCGGTCGCCGGCTTAGCGGCTTGCTTTGCGCGACTAGCTCTGGGGAGAGAAGGAGATAGCGCCGGAAACCTCGCCTTTTGCCTTCTTCGGCGCTGGAACCTGGTTGCTGCGCCTTCTCTTTGTCCATGTGCACACACACGATTCCTCAGCGAAAACCATGCAGAAACCTTTCCACGAGCACCCAGGGATGTGCACCCAGCACCACGTGCACGCACACGCAGCTAGAGAAAAGCACCTACCTTTTCACACACTGATGCCTAAGCAAACGCGTGGCCACACACACGCACACATCCGCAAGCGCGCCTACTCCCATCTATTGAGGGAAAGACGGACGAGCTCTTTGGTTGCTCTTCACAGGCTTGTCCCTGATCTATAGCTGAGGGCAAACACTTGTGTGCTTGTGGGAGAGCCTGTGTCTTTCCTGGAAGCGTTTGGGAGTTTTGCTCAGACGCGTGTTTCCTCAAGTTCAAGAATCAAGATCTAGGATACCTGCAGACAGGTGCCTGTTTGTGTGGAGACAGTCTGTTTGAAACTGTGTTCCTCAGCGCCCGCTCTTTCTCCCCGTCGCTCCACACGCCTGGGAGTCCCTTTCTTTCTCTCCACAAGCACGTGTGTTGACTTCGTCGCACATGTGCATCTGCACAAGCGTTGAGCTCAGCAGAGCGTGTCTCTTGACACTTGATGTGCGTTGGCTGTGTCTGCCTGCTCCAGTGAAGAGAGAAACGGGAAATCATCTTGGTAGAGGCAACAAAGCAAAAGCGAGGCAGGATTGACATCTGCTCAACAGAGACGGATTCCCTGCGCTGACACAGTTCACAGTTACACGAGAAGCAATCTGAGCGGTCCGTCGACCGGAGACGTGTTTCCCAAGAGGTCGTTTAGCGAGTGAACAGCAGTGTGCGCGACTTTCAGGAGTGTGCCTGGAAAGTGCCAGAATCACCAGGAGCATCTGTGCAAAAGCTGCTGCCTCTGTGACCGCATTGAGGCACGTTCGCGTGTCTGCGAGTATATAGACGGCTCTTTCGCGTTCACTCCGAGGGAAACGGTCCGCTATTGCTTCTGTGCGCACAGACGCGATTCCCTTGTCTCTTGCGAACACAGGGAACTCTGTGCATCCAAATCTACAGGCTAAGGACGCGTCTGCATATGTTTTGGTGAACAATCGAGTGTGCGTGTTCTGACAGCTGCCTCTATGCAGACGTCTCCACAGAGCCACTTCTGAATGCCCCGCAGCCCAGGACTGAATGGATACACTAACAAGTGCACCGGTGTGAGCAACCACATATGCAGAAGGACGTCTTTCATCTCACAGAAGCGCGAACGTCTTGGCGTTCAAGCACATGGCAGAAACAAGGTGTGAACAGATGAGCTGCTGCTATTTTCTCCGTTCGGCATGCTTCGTTGTAGCTCTCTTGCCGGTCGCCGGCTTAGCGGCTTGCTTTGCGCGACTAGCTCTGGGGAGAGAAGGAGATAGCGCCGGAAACCTCGCCTTTTGCCTTCTTCGGCGCTGGAACCTGGTTGCTGCGCCTTCTCTTTGTCCATGTGCACACACACGATTCCTCAGCGAAAACCATGCAGAAACCTTTCCACGAGCACCCAGGGATGTGCACCCAGCACCACGTGCACGCACACGCAGCTAGAGAAAAGCACCTACCTTTTCACACACTGATGCCTAAGCAAACGCGTGGCCACACACACGCACACATCCGCAAGCGCGCCTACTCCCATCTATTGAGGGAAAGACGGACGAGCTCTTTGGTTGCTCTTCACAGGCTTGTCCCTGATCTATAGCTGAGGGCAAACACTTGTGTGCTTGTGGGAGAGCCTGTGTCTTTCCTGGAAGCGTTTGGGAGTTTTGCTCAGACGCGTGTTTCCTCAAGTTCAAGAATCAAGATCTAGGATACCTGCAGACAGGTGCCTGTTTGTGTGGAGACAGTCTGTTTGAAACTGTGTTCCTCAGCGCCCGCTCTTTCTCCCCGTCGCTCCACACGCCTGGGAGTCCCTTTCTTTCTCTCCACAAGCACGTGTGTTGACTTCGTCGCACATGTGCATCTGCACAAGCGTTGAGCTCAGCAGAGCGTGTCTCTTGACACTTGATGTGCGTTGGCTGTGTCTGCCTGCTCCAGTGAAGAGAGAAACGGGAAATCATCTTGGTAGAGGCAACAAAGCAAAAGCGAGGCAGGATTGACATCTGCTCAACAGAGACGGATTCCCTGCGCTGACACAGTTCACAGTTACACGAGAAGCAATCTGAGCGGTCCGTCGACCGGAGACGTGTTTCCCAAGAGGTCGTTTAGCGAGTGAACAGCAGTGTGCGCGACTTTCAGGAGTGTGCCTGGAAAGTGCCAGAATCACCAGGAGCATCTGTGCAAAAGCTGCTGCCTCTGTGACCGCATTGAGGCACGTTCGCGTGTCTGCGAGTATATAGACGGCTCTTTCGCGTTCACTCCGAGGGAAACGGTCCGCTATTGCTTCTGTGCGCACAGACGCGATTCCCTTGTCTCTTGCGAACACAGGGAACTCTGTGCATCCAAATCTACAGGCTAAGGACGCGTCTGCATATGTTTTGGTGAACAATCGAGTGTGCGTGTTCTGACAGCTGCCTCTATGCAGACGTCTCCACAGAGCCACTTCTGAATGCCCCGCAGCCCAGGACTGAATGGATACACTAACAAGTGCACCGGTGTGAGCAACCACATATGCAGAAGGACGTCTTTCATCTCACAGAAGCGCGAACGTCTTGGCGTTCAAGCACATGGCAGAAACAAGGTGTGAACAGATGAGCTGCTGCTATTTTCTCCGTTCGGCATGCTTCGTTGTAGCTCTCTTGCCGGTCGCCGGCTTAGCGGCTTGCTTTGCGCGACTAGCTCTGGGGAGAGAAGGAGATAGCGCCGGAAACCTCGCCTTTTGCCTTCTTCGGCGCTGGAACCTGGTTGCTGCGCCTTCTCTTTGTCCATGTGCACACACACGATTCCTCAGCGAAAACCATGCAGAAACCTTTCCACGAGCACCCAGGGATGTGCACCCAGCACCACGTGCACGCACACGCAGCTAGAGAAAAGCACCTACCTTTTCACACACTGATGCCTAAGCAAACGCGTGGCCACACACACGCACACATCCGCAAGCGCGCCTACTCCCATCTATTGAGGGAAAGACGGACGAGCTCTTTGGTTGCTCTTCACAGGCTTGTCCCTGATCTATAGCTGAGGGCAAACACTTGTGTGCTTGTGGGAGAGCCTGTGTCTTTCCTGGAAGCGTTTGGGAGTTTTGCTCAGACGCGTGTTTCCTCAAGTTCAAGAATCAAGATCTAGGATACCTGCAGACAGGTGCCTGTTTGTGTGGAGACAGTCTGTTTGAAACTGTGTTCCTCAGCGCCCGCTCTTTCTCCCCGTCGCTCCACACGCCTGGGAGTCCCTTTCTTTCTCTCCACAAGCACGTGTGTTGACTTCGTCGCACATGTGCATCTGCACAAGCGTTGAGCTCAGCAGAGCGTGTCTCTTGACACTTGATGTGCGTTGGCTGTGTCTGCCTGCTCCAGTGAAGAGAGAAACGGGAAATCATCTTGGTAGAGGCAACAAAGCAAAAGCGAGGCAGGATTGACATCTGCTCAACAGAGACGGATTCCCTGCGCTGACACAGTTCACAGTTACACGAGAAGCAATCTGAGCGGTCCGTCGACCGGAGACGTGTTTCCCAAGAGGTCGTTTAGCGAGTGAACAGCAGTGTGCGCGACTTTCAGGAGTGTGCCTGGAAAGTGCCAGAATCACCAGGAGCATCTGTGCAAAAGCTGCTGCCTCTGTGACCGCATTGAGGCACGTTCGCGTGTCTGCGAGTATATAGACGGCTCTTTCGCGTTCACTCCGAGGGAAACGGTCCGCTATTGCTTCTGTGCGCACAGACGCGATTCCCTTGTCTCTTGCGAACACAGGGAACTCTGTGCATCCAAATCTACAGGCTAAGGACGCGTCTGCATATGTTTTGGTGAACAATCGAGTGTGCGTGTTCTGACAGCTGCCTCTATGCAGACGTCTCCACAGAGCCACTTCTGAATGCCCCGCAGCCCAGGACTGAATGGATACACTAACAAGTGCACCGGTGTGAGCAACCACATATGCAGAAGGACGTCTTTCATCTCACAGAAGCGCGAACGTCTTGGCGTTCAAGCACATGGCAGAAACAAGGTGTGAACAGATGAGCTGCTGCTATTTTCTCCGTTCGGCATGCTTCGTTGTAGCTCTCTTGCCGGTCGCCGGCTTAGCGGCTTGCTTTGCGCGACTAGCTCTGGGGAGAGAAGGAGATAGCGCCGGAAACCTCGCCTTTTGCCTTCTTCGGCGCTGGAACCTGGTTGCTGCGCCTTCTCTTTGTCCATGTGCACACACACGATTCCTCAGCGAAAACCATGCAGAAACCTTTCCACGAGCACCCAGGGATGTGCACCCAGCACCACGTGCACGCACACGCAGCTAGAGAAAAGCACCTACCTTTTCACACACTGATGCCTAAGCAAACGCGTGGCCACACACACGCACACATCCGCAAGCGCGCCTACTCCCATCTATTGAGGGAAAGACGGACGAGCTCTTTGGTTGCTCTTCACAGGCTTGTCCCTGATCTATAGCTGAGGGCAAACACTTGTGTGCTTGTGGGAGAGCCTGTGTCTTTCCTGGAAGCGTTTGGGAGTTTTGCTCAGACGCGTGTTTCCTCAAGTTCAAGAATCAAGATCTAGGATACCTGCAGACAGGTGCCTGTTTGTGTGGAGACAGTCTGTTTGAAACTGTGTTCCTCAGCGCCCGCTCTTTCTCCCCGTCGCTCCACACGCCTGGGAGTCCCTTTCTTTCTCTCCACAAGCACGTGTGTTGACTTCGTCGCACATGTGCATCTGCACAAGCGTTGAGCTCAGCAGAGCGTGTCTCTTGACACTTGATGTGCGTTGGCTGTGTCTGCCTGCTCCAGTGAAGAGAGAAACGGGAAATCATCTTGGTAGAGGCAACAAAGCAAAAGCGAGGCAGGATTGACATCTGCTCAACAGAGACGGATTCCCTGCGCTGACACAGTTCACAGTTACACGAGAAGCAATCTGAGCGGTCCGTCGACCGGAGACGTGTTTCCCAAGAGGTCGTTTAGCGAGTGAACAGCAGTGTGCGCGACTTTCAGGAGTGTGCCTGGAAAGTGCCAGAATCACCAGGAGCATCTGTGCAAAAGCTGCTGCCTCTGTGACCGCATTGAGGCACGTTCGCGTGTCTGCGAGTATATAGACGGCTCTTTCGCGTTCACTCCGAGGGAAACGGTCCGCTATTGCTTCTGTGCGCACAGACGCGATTCCCTTGTCTCTTGCGAACACAGGGAACTCTGTGCATCCAAATCTACAGGCTAAGGACGCGTCTGCATATGTTTTGGTGAACAATCGAGTGTGCGTGTTCTGACAGCTGCCTCTATGCAGACGTCTCCACAGAGCCACTTCTGAATGCCCCGCAGCCCAGGACTGAATGGATACACTAACAAGTGCACCGGTGTGAGCAACCACATATGCAGAAGGACGTCTTTCATCTCACAGAAGCGCGAACGTCTTGGCGTTCAAGCACATGGCAGAAACAAGGTGTGAACAGATGAGCTGCTGCTATTTTCTCCGTTCGGCATGCTTCGTTGTAGCTCTCTTGCCGGTCGCCGGCTTAGCGGCTTGCTTTGCGCGACTAGCTCTGGGGAGAGAAGGAGATAGCGCCGGAAACCTCGCCTTTTGCCTTCTTCGGCGCTGGAACCTGGTTGCTGCGCCTTCTCTTTGTCCATGTGCACACACACGATTCCTCAGCGAAAACCATGCAGAAACCTTTCCACGAGCACCCAGGGATGTGCACCCAGCACCACGTGCACGCACACGCAGCTAGAGAAAAGCACCTACCTTTTCACACACTGATGCCTAAGCAAACGCGTGGCCACACACACGCACACATCCGCAAGCGCGCCTACTCCCATCTATTGAGGGAAAGACGGACGAGCTCTTTGGTTGCTCTTCACAGGCTTGTCCCTGATCTATAGCTGAGGGCAAACACTTGTGTGCTTGTGGGAGAGCCTGTGTCTTTCCTGGAAGCGTTTGGGAGTTTTGCTCAGACGCGTGTTTCCTCAAGTTCAAGAATCAAGATCTAGGATACCTGCAGACAGGTGCCTGTTTGTGTGGAGACAGTCTGTTTGAAACTGTGTTCCTCAGCGCCCGCTCTTTCTCCCCGTCGCTCCACACGCCTGGGAGTCCCTTTCTTTCTCTCCACAAGCACGTGTGTTGACTTCGTCGCACATGTGCATCTGCACAAGCGTTGAGCTCAGCAGAGCGTGTCTCTTGACACTTGATGTGCGTTGGCTGTGTCTGCCTGCTCCAGTGAAGAGAGAAACGGGAAATCATCTTGGTAGAGGCAACAAAGCAAAAGCGAGGCAGGATTGACATCTGCTCAACAGAGACGGATTCCCTGCGCTGACACAGTTCACAGTTACACGAGAAGCAATCTGAGCGGTCCGTCGACCGGAGACGTGTTTCCCAAGAGGTCGTTTAGCGAGTGAACAGCAGTGTGCGCGACTTTCAGGAGTGTGCCTGGAAAGTGCCAGAATCACCAGGAGCATCTGTGCAAAAGCTGCTGCCTCTGTGACCGCATTGAGGCACGTTCGCGTGTCTGCGAGTATATAGACGGCTCTTTCGCGTTCACTCCGAGGGAAACGGTCCGCTATTGCTTCTGTGCGCACAGACGCGATTCCCTTGTCTCTTGCGAACACAGGGAACTCTGTGCATCCAAATCTACAGGCTAAGGACGCGTCTGCATATGTTTTGGTGAACAATCGAGTGTGCGTGTTCTGACAGCTGCCTCTATGCAGACGTCTCCACAGAGCCACTTCTGAATGCCCCGCAGCCCAGGACTGAATGGATACACTAACAAGTGCACCGGTGTGAGCAACCACATATGCAGAAGGACGTCTTTCATCTCACAGAAGCGCGAACGTCTTGGCGTTCAAGCACATGGCAGAAACAAGGTGTGAACAGATGAGCTGCTGCTATTTTCTCCGTTCGGCATGCTTCGTTGTAGCTCTCTTGCCGGTCGCCGGCTTAGCGGCTTGCTTTGCGCGACTAGCTCTGGGGAGAGAAGGAGATAGCGCCGGAAACCTCGCCTTTTGCCTTCTTCGGCGCTGGAACCTGGTTGCTGCGCCTTCTCTTTGTCCATGTGCACACACACGATTCCTCAGCGAAAACCATGCAGAAACCTTTCCACGAGCACCCAGGGATGTGCACCCAGCACCACGTGCACGCACACGCAGCTAGAGAAAAGCACCTACCTTTTCACACACTGATGCCTAAGCAAACGCGTGGCCACACACACGCACACATCCGCAAGCGCGCCTACTCCCATCTATTGAGGGAAAGACGGACGAGCTCTTTGGTTGCTCTTCACAGGCTTGTCCCTGATCTATAGCTGAGGGCAAACACTTGTGTGCTTGTGGGAGAGCCTGTGTCTTTCCTGGAAGCGTTTGGGAGTTTTGCTCAGACGCGTGTTTCCTCAAGTTCAAGAATCAAGATCTAGGATACCTGCAGACAGGTGCCTGTTTGTGTGGAGACAGTCTGTTTGAAACTGTGTTCCTCAGCGCCCGCTCTTTCTCCCCGTCGCTCCACACGCCTGGGAGTCCCTTTCTTTCTCTCCACAAGCACGTGTGTTGACTTCGTCGCACATGTGCATCTGCACAAGCGTTGAGCTCAGCAGAGCGTGTCTCTTGACACTTGATGTGCGTTGGCTGTGTCTGCCTGCTCCAGTGAAGAGAGAAACGGGAAATCATCTTGGTAGAGGCAACAAAGCAAAAGCGAGGCAGGATTGACATCTGCTCAACAGAGACGGATTCCCTGCGCTGACACAGTTCACAGTTACACGAGAAGCAATCTGAGCGGTCCGTCGACCGGAGACGTGTTTCCCAAGAGGTCGTTTAGCGAGTGAACAGCAGTGTGCGCGACTTTCAGGAGTGTGCCTGGAAAGTGCCAGAATCACCAGGAGCATCTGTGCAAAAGCTGCTGCCTCTGTGACCGCATTGAGGCACGTTCGCGTGTCTGCGAGTATATAGACGGCTCTTTCGCGTTCACTCCGAGGGAAACGGTCCGCTATTGCTTCTGTGCGCACAGACGCGATTCCCTTGTCTCTTGCGAACACAGGGAACTCTGTGCATCCAAATCTACAGGCTAAGGACGCGTCTGCATATGTTTTGGTGAACAATCGAGTGTGCGTGTTCTGACAGCTGCCTCTATGCAGACGTCTCCACAGAGCCACTTCTGAATGCCCCGCAGCCCAGGACTGAATGGATACACTAACAAGTGCACCGGTGTGAGCAACCACATATGCAGAAGGACGTCTTTCATCTCACAGAAGCGCGAACGTCTTGGCGTTCAAGCACATGGCAGAAACAAGGTGTGAACAGATGAGCTGCTGCTATTTTCTCCGTTCGGCATGCTTCGTTGTAGCTCTCTTGCCGGTCGCCGGCTTAGCGGCTTGCTTTGCGCGACTAGCTCTGGGGAGAGAAGGAGATAGCGCCGGAAACCTCGCCTTTTGCCTTCTTCGGCGCTGGAACCTGGTTGCTGCGCCTTCTCTTTGTCCATGTGCACACACACGATTCCTCAGCGAAAACCATGCAGAAACCTTTCCACGAGCACCCAGGGATGTGCACCCAGCACCACGTGCACGCACACGCAGCTAGAGAAAAGCACCTACCTTTTCACACACTGATGCCTAAGCAAACGCGTGGCCACACACACGCACACATCCGCAAGCGCGCCTACTCCCATCTATTGAGGGAAAGACGGACGAGCTCTTTGGTTGCTCTTCACAGGCTTGTCCCTGATCTATAGCTGAGGGCAAACACTTGTGTGCTTGTGGGAGAGCCTGTGTCTTTCCTGGAAGCGTTTGGGAGTTTTGCTCAGACGCGTGTTTCCTCAAGTTCAAGAATCAAGATCTAGGATACCTGCAGACAGGTGCCTGTTTGTGTGGAGACAGTCTGTTTGAAACTGTGTTCCTCAGCGCCCGCTCTTTCTCCCCGTCGCTCCACACGCCTGGGAGTCCCTTTCTTTCTCTCCACAAGCACGTGTGTTGACTTCGTCGCACATGTGCATCTGCACAAGCGTTGAGCTCAGCAGAGCGTGTCTCTTGACACTTGATGTGCGTTGGCTGTGTCTGCCTGCTCCAGTGAAGAGAGAAACGGGAAATCATCTTGGTAGAGGCAACAAAGCAAAAGCGAGGCAGGATTGACATCTGCTCAACAGAGACGGATTCCCTGCGCTGACACAGTTCACAGTTACACGAGAAGCAATCTGAGCGGTCCGTCGACCGGAGACGTGTTTCCCAAGAGGTCGTTTAGCGAGTGAACAGCAGTGTGCGCGACTTTCAGGAGTGTGCCTGGAAAGTGCCAGAATCACCAGGAGCATCTGTGCAAAAGCTGCTGCCTCTGTGACCGCATTGAGGCACGTTCGCGTGTCTGCGAGTATATAGACGGCTCTTTCGCGTTCACTCCGAGGGAAACGGTCCGCTATTGCTTCTGTGCGCACAGACGCGATTCCCTTGTCTCTTGCGAACACAGGGAACTCTGTGCATCCAAATCTACAGGCTAAGGACGCGTCTGCATATGTTTTGGTGAACAATCGAGTGTGCGTGTTCTGACAGCTGCCTCTATGCAGACGTCTCCACAGAGCCACTTCTGAATGCCCCGCAGCCCAGGACTGAATGGATACACTAACAAGTGCACCGGTGTGAGCAACCACATATGCAGAAGGACGTCTTTCATCTCACAGAAGCGCGAACGTCTTGGCGTTCAAGCACATGGCAGAAACAAGGTGTGAACAGATGAGCTGCTGCTATTTTCTCCGTTCGGCATGCTTCGTTGTAGCTCTCTTGCCGGTCGCCGGCTTAGCGGCTTGCTTTGCGCGACTAGCTCTGGGGAGAGAAGGAGATAGCGCCGGAAACCTCGCCTTTTGCCTTCTTCGGCGCTGGAACCTGGTTGCTGCGCCTTCTCTTTGTCCATGTGCACACACACGATTCCTCAGCGAAAACCATGCAGAAACCTTTCCACGAGCACCCAGGGATGTGCACCCAGCACCACGTGCACGCACACGCAGCTAGAGAAAAGCACCTACCTTTTCACACACTGATGCCTAAGCAAACGCGTGGCCACACACACGCACACATCCGCAAGCGCGCCTACTCCCATCTATTGAGGGAAAGACGGACGAGCTCTTTGGTTGCTCTTCACAGGCTTGTCCCTGATCTATAGCTGAGGGCAAACACTTGTGTGCTTGTGGGAGAGCCTGTGTCTTTCCTGGAAGCGTTTGGGAGTTTTGCTCAGACGCGTGTTTCCTCAAGTTCAAGAATCAAGATCTAGGATACCTGCAGACAGGTGCCTGTTTGTGTGGAGACAGTCTGTTTGAAACTGTGTTCCTCAGCGCCCGCTCTTTCTCCCCGTCGCTCCACACGCCTGGGAGTCCCTTTCTTTCTCTCCACAAGCACGTGTGTTGACTTCGTCGCACATGTGCATCTGCACAAGCGTTGAGCTCAGCAGAGCGTGTCTCTTGACACTTGATGTGCGTTGGCTGTGTCTGCCTGCTCCAGTGAAGAGAGAAACGGGAAATCATCTTGGTAGAGGCAACAAAGCAAAAGCGAGGCAGGATTGACATCTGCTCAACAGAGACGGATTCCCTGCGCTGACACAGTTCACAGTTACACGAGAAGCAATCTGAGCGGTCCGTCGACCGGAGACGTGTTTCCCAAGAGGTCGTTTAGCGAGTGAACAGCAGTGTGCGCGACTTTCAGGAGTGTGCCTGGAAAGTGCCAGAATCACCAGGAGCATCTGTGCAAAAGCTGCTGCCTCTGTGACCGCATTGAGGCACGTTCGCGTGTCTGCGAGTATATAGACGGCTCTTTCGCGTTCACTCCGAGGGAAACGGTCCGCTATTGCTTCTGTGCGCACAGACGCGATTCCCTTGTCTCTTGCGAACACAGGGAACTCTGTGCATCCAAATCTACAGGCTAAGGACGCGTCTGCATATGTTTTGGTGAACAATCGAGTGTGCGTGTTCTGACAGCTGCCTCTATGCAGACGTCTCCACAGAGCCACTTCTGAATGCCCCGCAGCCCAGGACTGAATGGATACACTAACAAGTGCACCGGTGTGAGCAACCACATATGCAGAAGGACGTCTTTCATCTCACAGAAGCGCGAACGTCTTGGCGTTCAAGCACATGGCAGAAACAAGGTGTGAACAGATGAGCTGCTGCTATTTTCTCCGTTCGGCATGCTTCGTTGTAGCTCTCTTGCCGGTCGCCGGCTTAGCGGCTTGCTTTGCGCGACTAGCTCTGGGGAGAGAAGGAGATAGCGCCGGAAACCTCGCCTTTTGCCTTCTTCGGCGCTGGAACCTGGTTGCTGCGCCTTCTCTTTGTCCATGTGCACACACACGATTCCTCAGCGAAAACCATGCAGAAACCTTTCCACGAGCACCCAGGGATGTGCACCCAGCACCACGTGCACGCACACGCAGCTAGAGAAAAGCACCTACCTTTTCACACACTGATGCCTAAGCAAACGCGTGGCCACACACACGCACACATCCGCAAGCGCGCCTACTCCCATCTATTGAGGGAAAGACGGACGAGCTCTTTGGTTGCTCTTCACAGGCTTGTCCCTGATCTATAGCTGAGGGCAAACACTTGTGTGCTTGTGGGAGAGCCTGTGTCTTTCCTGGAAGCGTTTGGGAGTTTTGCTCAGACGCGTGTTTCCTCAAGTTCAAGAATCAAGATCTAGGATACCTGCAGACAGGTGCCTGTTTGTGTGGAGACAGTCTGTTTGAAACTGTGTTCCTCAGCGCCCGCTCTTTCTCCCCGTCGCTCCACACGCCTGGGAGTCCCTTTCTTTCTCTCCACAAGCACGTGTGTTGACTTCGTCGCACATGTGCATCTGCACAAGCGTTGAGCTCAGCAGAGCGTGTCTCTTGACACTTGATGTGCGTTGGCTGTGTCTGCCTGCTCCAGTGAAGAGAGAAACGGGAAATCATCTTGGTAGAGGCAACAAAGCAAAAGCGAGGCAGGATTGACATCTGCTCAACAGAGACGGATTCCCTGCGCTGACACAGTTCACAGTTACACGAGAAGCAATCTGAGCGGTCCGTCGACCGGAGACGTGTTTCCCAAGAGGTCGTTTAGCGAGTGAACAGCAGTGTGCGCGACTTTCAGGAGTGTGCCTGGAAAGTGCCAGAATCACCAGGAGCATCTGTGCAAAAGCTGCTGCCTCTGTGACCGCATTGAGGCACGTTCGCGTGTCTGCGAGTATATAGACGGCTCTTTCGCGTTCACTCCGAGGGAAACGGTCCGCTATTGCTTCTGTGCGCACAGACGCGATTCCCTTGTCTCTTGCGAACACAGGGAACTCTGTGCATCCAAATCTACAGGCTAAGGACGCGTCTGCATATGTTTTGGTGAACAATCGAGTGTGCGTGTTCTGACAGCTGCCTCTATGCAGACGTCTCCACAGAGCCACTTCTGAATGCCCCGCAGCCCAGGACTGAATGGATACACTAACAAGTGCACCGGTGTGAGCAACCACATATGCAGAAGGACGTCTTTCATCTCACAGAAGCGCGAACGTCTTGGCGTTCAAGCACATGGCAGAAACAAGGTGTGAACAGATGAGCTGCTGCTATTTTCTCCGTTCGGCATGCTTCGTTGTAGCTCTCTTGCCGGTCGCCGGCTTAGCGGCTTGCTTTGCGCGACTAGCTCTGGGGAGAGAAGGAGATAGCGCCGGAAACCTCGCCTTTTGCCTTCTTCGGCGCTGGAACCTGGTTGCTGCGCCTTCTCTTTGTCCATGTGCACACACACGATTCCTCAGCGAAAACCATGCAGAAACCTTTCCACGAGCACCCAGGGATGTGCACCCAGCACCACGTGCACGCACACGCAGCTAGAGAAAAGCACCTACCTTTTCACACACTGATGCCTAAGCAAACGCGTGGCCACACACACGCACACATCCGCAAGCGCGCCTACTCCCATCTATTGAGGGAAAGACGGACGAGCTCTTTGGTTGCTCTTCACAGGCTTGTCCCTGATCTATAGCTGAGGGCAAACACTTGTGTGCTTGTGGGAGAGCCTGTGTCTTTCCTGGAAGCGTTTGGGAGTTTTGCTCAGACGCGTGTTTCCTCAAGTTCAAGAATCAAGATCTAGGATACCTGCAGACAGGTGCCTGTTTGTGTGGAGACAGTCTGTTTGAAACTGTGTTCCTCAGCGCCCGCTCTTTCTCCCCGTCGCTCCACACGCCTGGGAGTCCCTTTCTTTCTCTCCACAAGCACGTGTGTTGACTTCGTCGCACATGTGCATCTGCACAAGCGTTGAGCTCAGCAGAGCGTGTCTCTTGACACTTGATGTGCGTTGGCTGTGTCTGCCTGCTCCAGTGAAGAGAGAAACGGGAAATCATCTTGGTAGAGGCAACAAAGCAAAAGCGAGGCAGGATTGACATCTGCTCAACAGAGACGGATTCCCTGCGCTGACACAGTTCACAGTTACACGAGAAGCAATCTGAGCGGTCCGTCGACCGGAGACGTGTTTCCCAAGAGGTCGTTTAGCGAGTGAACAGCAGTGTGCGCGACTTTCAGGAGTGTGCCTGGAAAGTGCCAGAATCACCAGGAGCATCTGTGCAAAAGCTGCTGCCTCTGTGACCGCATTGAGGCACGTTCGCGTGTCTGCGAGTATATAGACGGCTCTTTCGCGTTCACTCCGAGGGAAACGGTCCGCTATTGCTTCTGTGCGCACAGACGCGATTCCCTTGTCTCTTGCGAACACAGGGAACTCTGTGCATCCAAATCTACAGGCTAAGGACGCGTCTGCATATGTTTTGGTGAACAATCGAGTGTGCGTGTTCTGACAGCTGCCTCTATGCAGACGTCTCCACAGAGCCACTTCTGAATGCCCCGCAGCCCAGGACTGAATGGATACACTAACAAGTGCACCGGTGTGAGCAACCACATATGCAGAAGGACGTCTTTCATCTCACAGAAGCGCGAACGTCTTGGCGTTCAAGCACATGGCAGAAACAAGGTGTGAACAGATGAGCTGCTGCTATTTTCTCCGTTCGGCATGCTTCGTTGTAGCTCTCTTGCCGGTCGCCGGCTTAGCGGCTTG
The DNA here is from genome assembly GCF_037038585.1 of Patagioenas fasciata. Classification (NCBI taxonomy): domain Eukaryota; kingdom Metazoa; phylum Chordata; class Aves; order Columbiformes; family Columbidae; genus Patagioenas; species Patagioenas fasciata. The sequence goes on along the minus strand of NW_027288655.1, from coordinate 279,738 downwards.
CTTTGCGCGACTAGCTCTGGGGAGAGAAGGAGATAGCGCCGGAAACCTCGCCTTTTGCCTTCTTCGGCGCTGGAACCTGGTTGCTGCGCCTTCTCTTTGTCCATGTGCACACACACGATTCCTCAGCGAAAACCATGCAGAAACCTTTCCACGAGCACCCAGGGATGTGCACCCAGCACCACGTGCACGCACACGCAGCTAGAGAAAAGCACCTACCTTTTCACACACTGATGCCTAAGCAAACGCGTGGCCACACACACGCACACATCCGCAAGCGCGCCTACTCCCATCTATTGAGGGAAAGACGGACGAGCTCTTTGGTTGCTCTTCACAGGCTTGTCCCTGATCTATAGCTGAGGGCAAACACTTGTGTGCTTGTGGGAGAGCCTGTGTCTTTCCTGGAAGCGTTTGGGAGTTTTGCTCAGACGCGTGTTTCCTCAAGTTCAAGAATCAAGATCTAGGATACCTGCAGACAGGTGCCTGTTTGTGTGGAGACAGTCTGTTTGAAACTGTGTTCCTCAGCGCCCGCTCTTTCTCCCCGTCGCTCCACACGCCTGGGAGTCCCTTTCTTTCTCTCCACAAGCACGTGTGTTGACTTCGTCGCACATGTGCATCTGCACAAGCGTTGAGCTCAGCAGAGCGTGTCTCTTGACACTTGATGTGCGTTGGCTGTGTCTGCCTGCTCCAGTGAAGAGAGAAACGGGAAATCATCTTGGTAGAGGCAACAAAGCAAAAGCGAGGCAGGATTGACATCTGCTCAACAGAGACGGATTCCCTGCGCTGACACAGTTCACAGTTACACGAGAAGCAATCTGAGCGGTCCGTCGACCGGAGACGTGTTTCCCAAGAGGTCGTTTAGCGAGTGAACAGCAGTGTGCGCGACTTTCAGGAGTGTGCCTGGAAAGTGCCAGAATCACCAGGAGCATCTGTGCAAAAGCTGCTGCCTCTGTGACCGCATTGAGGCACGTTCGCGTGTCTGCGAGTATATAGACGGCTCTTTCGCGTTCACTCCGAGGGAAACGGTCCGCTATTGCTTCTGTGCGCACAGACACGATTCCCTTGTCTCTTGCGAACACAGGGAACTCTGTGCATCCAAATCTACAGGCTAAGGACGCGTCTGCATATGTTTTGGTGAACAATCGAGTGTGCGTGTTCTGACAGCTGCCTCTATGCAGACGTCTCCACAGAGCCACTTCTGAATGCCCCGCAGCCCAGGACTGAATGGATACACTAACAAGTGCACCGGTGTGAGCAACCACATATGCAGAAGGACGTCTTTCATCTCACAGAAGCGCGAACGTCTTGGCGTTCAAGCACATGGCAGAAACAAGGTGTGAACAGATGAGCTGCTGCTATTTTCTCCGTTCGGCATGCTTCGTTGTAGCTCTCTTGCCGGTCGCCGGCTTAGCGGCTTGCTTTGCGCGACTAGCTCTGGGGAGAGAAGGAGATAGCGCCGGAAACCTCGCCTTTTGCCTTCTTCGGCGCTGGAACCTGGTTGCTGCGCCTTCTCTTTGTCCATGTGCACACACACGATTCCTCAGCGAAAACCATGCAGAAACCTTTCCACGAGCACCCAGGGATGTGCACCCAGCACCACGTGCACGCACACGCAGCTAGAGAAAAGCACCTACCTTTTCACACACTGATGCCTAAGCAAACGCGTGGCCACACACACGCACACATCCGCAAGCGCGCCTACTCCCATCTACTGAGAGAAAGACGGACGAGCTCTTTGGTTGCTCTTCACAGGCTTGTCCCTGATCTATAGCTGAGGGCAAACACTTGTGTGCTTGTGGGAGAGCCTGTGTCTTTCCTGGAAGCGTTTGGGAGTTTTGCTCAGACGCGTGTTTCCTCAAGTTCAAGAATCAAGATCTAGGATACCTGCAGACAGGTGCCTGTTTGTGTGGAGACAGTCTGTTTGAAACTGTGTTCCTCAGCGCCCGCTCTTTCTCCCCGTCGCTCCACACGCCTGGGAGTCCCTTTCTTTCTCTCCACAAGCACGTGTGTTGACTTCGTCGCACATGTGCATCTGCACAAGCGTTGAGCTCAGCAGAGCGTGTCTCTTGACACTTGATGTGCGTTGGCTGTGTCTGCCTGCTCCAGTGAAGAGAGAAACGGGAAATCGTCTTGGTAGAGGCAACAAAGCAAAAGCGAGGCAGGATTGACATCTGCTCAACAGAGACGGATTCCCTGCGCTGACACAGTTCACAGTTACACGAGAAGCAATCTGAGCGGTCCGTCGACCGGAGACGTGTTTCCCAAGAGGTCGTTTAGCGAGTGAACAGCAGTGTGCGCGACTTTCAGGAGTGTGCCTGGAAAGTGCCAGAATCACCAGGAGCATCTGTGCAAAAGCTGCTGCCTCTGTGACCGCATTGAGGCACGTTCGCGTGTCTGCGAGTATATAGACGGCTCTTTCGCGTTCACTCCGAGGGAAACGGTCCGCTATTGCTTCTGTGCGCACAGACGCGATTCCCTTGTCTCTTGCGAACACAGGGAACTCTGTGCATCCAAATCTACAGGCTAAGGACGCGTCTGCATATGTTTTGGTGAACAATCGAGTGTGCGTGTTCTGACAGCTGCCTCTATGCAGACGTCTCCACAGAGCCACTTCTGAATGCCCCGCAGCCCAGGACTGAATGGATACACTAACAAGTGCACCGGTGTGAGCAACCACATATGCAGAAGGACGTCTTTCATCTCACAGAAGCGCGAACGTCTTGGCGTTCAAGCACATGGCAGAAACAAGGTGTGAACAGATGAGCTGCTGCTATTTTCTCCGTTCGGCATGCTTCGTTGTAGCTCTCTTGCCGGTCGCCGGCTTAGCGGCTTGCTTTGCGCGACTAGCTCTGGGGAGAGAAGGAGATAGCGCCGGAAACCTCGCCTTTTGCCTTCTTCGGCGCTGGAACCTGGTTGCTGCGCCTTCTCTTTGTCCATGTGCACACACACGATTCCTCAGCGAAAACCATGCAGAAACCTTTCCACGAGCACCCAGGGATGTGCACCCAGCACCACGTGCACGCACACGCAGCTAGAGAAAAGCACCTACCTTTTCACACACTGATGCCTAAGCAAACGCGTGGCCACACACACGCACACATCCGCAAGCGCGCCTACTCCCATCTACTGAGGGAAAGACGGACGAGCTCTTTGGTTGCTCTTCACAGGCTTGTCCCTGATCTATAGCTGAGGGCAAACACTTGTGTGCTTGTGGGAGAGCCTGTGTCTTTCCTGGAAGCGTTTGGGAGTTTTGCTCAGACGCGTGTTTCCTCAAGTTCAAGAATCAAGATCTAGGATACCTGCAGACAGGTGCCTGTTTGTGTGGAGACAGTCTGTTTGAAACTGTGTTCCTCAGCGCCCGCTCTTTCTCCCCGTCGCTCCACACGCCTGGGAGTCCCTTTCTTTCTCTCCACAAGCACGTGTGTTGACTTCGTCGCACATGTGCATCTGCACAAGCGTTGAGCTCAGCAGAGCGTGTCTCTTGACACTTGATGTGCGTTGGCTGTGTCTGCCTGCTCCAGTGAAGAGAGAAACGGGAAATCATCTTGGTAGAGGCAACAAAGCAAAAGCGAGGCAGGATTGACATCTGCTCAACAGAGACGGATTCCCTGCGCTGACACAGTTCACAGTTACACGAGAAGCAATCTGAGCGGTCCGTCGACCGGAGACGTGTTTCCCAAGAGGTCGTTTAGCGAGTGAACAGCAGTGTGCGCGACTTTCAGGAGTGTGCCTGGAAAGTGCCAGAATCACCAGGAGCATCTGTGCAAAAGCTGCTGCCTCTGTGACCGCATTGAGGCACGTTCGCGTGTCTGCGAGTATATAGACGGCTCTTTCGCGTTCACTCCGAGGGAAACGGTCCGCTATTGCTTCTGTGCGCACAGACGCGATTCCCTTGTCTCTTGCGAACACAGGGAACTCTGTGCATCCAAATCTACAGGCTAAGGACGCGTCTGCATATGTTTTGGTGAACAATCGAGTGTGCGTGTTCTGACAGCTGCCTCTATGCAGACGTCTCCACAGAGCCACTTCTGAATGCCCCGCAGCCCAGGACTGAATGGATACACTAACAAGTGCACCGGTGTGAGCAACCACATATGCAGAAGGACGTCTTTCATCTCACAGAAGCGCGAACGTCTTGGCGTTCAAGCACATGGCAGAAACAAGGTGTGAACAGATGAGCTGCTGCTATTTTCTCCGTTCGGCATGCTTCGTTGTAGCTCTCTTGCCGGTCGCCGGCTTAGCGGCTTGCTTTGCGCGACTAGCTCTGGGGAGAGAAGGAGATAGCGCCGGAAACCTCGCCTTTTGCCTTCTTCGGCGCTGGAACCTGGTTGCTGCGCCTTCTCTTTGTCCATGTGCACACACACGATTCCTCAGCGAAAACCATGCAGAAACCTTTCCACGAGCACCCAGGGATGTGCACCCAGCACCACGTGCACGCACACGCAGCTAGAGAAAAGCACCTACCTTTTCACACACTGATGCCTAAGCAAACGCGTGGCCACACACACGCACACATCCGCAAGCGCGCCTACTCCCATCTACTGAGGGAAAGACGGACGAGCTCTTTGGTTGCTCTTCACAGGCTTGTCCCTGATCTATAGCTGAGGGCAAACACTTGTGTGCTTGTGGGAGAGCCTGTGTCTTTCCTGGAAGCGTTTGGGAGTTTTGCTCAGACGCGTGTTTCCTCAAGTTCAAGAATCAAGATCTAGGATACCTGCAGACAGGTGCCTGTTTGTGTGGAGACAGTCTGTTTGAAACTGTGTTCCTCAGCGCCCGCTCTTTCTCCCCGTCGCTCCACACGCCTGGGAGTCCCTTTCTTTCTCTCCACAAGCACGTGTGTTGACTTCGTCGCACATGTGCATCTGCACAAGCGTTGAGCTCAGCAGAGCGTGTCTCTTGACACTTGATGTGCGTTGGCTGTGTCTGCCTGCTCCAGTGAAGAGAGAAACGGGAAATCGTCTTGGTAGAGGCAACAAAGCAAAAGCGAGGCAGGATTGACATCTGCTCAACAGAGACGGATTCCCTGCGCTGACACAGTTCACAGTTACACGAGAAGCAATCTGAGCGGTCCGTCGACCGGAGACGTGTTTCCCAAGAGGTCGTTTAGCGAGTGAACAGCAGTGTGCGCGACTTTCAGGAGTGTGCCTGGAAAGTGCCAGAATCACCAGGAGCATCTGTGCAAAAGCTGCTGCCTCTGTGACCGCATTGAGGCACGTTCGCGTGTCTGCGAGTATATAGACGGCTCTTTCGCGTTCACTCCGAGGGAAACGGTCCGCTATTGCTTCTGTGCGCACAGACGCGATTCCCTTGTCTCTTGCGAACACAGGGAACTCTGTGCATCCAAATCTACAGGCTAAGGACGCGTCTGCATATGTTTTGGTGAACAATCGAGTGTGCGTGTTCTGACAGCTGCCTCTATGCAGACGTCTCCACAGAGCCACTTCTGAATGCCCCGCAGCCCAGGACTGAATGGATACACTAACAAGTGCACCGGTGTGAGCAACCACATATGCAGAAGGACGTCTTTCATCTCACAGAAGCGCGAACGTCTTGGCGTTCAAGCACATGGCAGAAACAAGGTGTGAACAGATGAGCTGCTGCTATTTTCTCCGTTCGGCATGCTTCGTTGTAGCTCTCTTGCCGGTCGCCGGCTTAGCGGCTTGCTTTGCGCGACTAGCTCTGGGGAGAGAAGGAGATAGCGCCGGAAACCTCGCCTTTTGCCTTCTTCGGCGCTGGAACCTGGTTGCTGCGCCTTCTCTTTGTCCATGTGCACACACACGATTCCTCAGCGAAAACCATGCAGAAACCTTTCCACGAGCACCCAGGGATGTGCACCCAGCACCACGTGCACGCACACGCAGCTAGAGAAAAGCACCTACCTTTTCACACACTGATGCCTAAGCAAACGCGTGGCCACACACACGCACACATCCGCAAGCGCGCCTACTCCCATCTATTGAGGGAAAGACGGACGAGCTCTTTGGTTGCTCTTCACAGGCTTGTCCCTGATCTATAGCTGAGGGCAAACACTTGTGTGCTTGTGGGAGAGCCTGTGTCTTTCCTGGAAGCGTTTGGGAGTTTTGCTCAGACGCGTGTTTCCTCAAGTTCAAGAATCAAGATCTAGGATACCTGCAGACAGGTGCCTGTTTGTGTGGAGACAGTCTGTTTGAAACTGTGTTCCTCAGCGCCCGCTCTTTCTCCCCGTCGCTCCACACGCCTGGGAGTCCCTTTCTTTCTCTCCACAAGCACGTGTGTTGACTTCGTCGCACATGTGCATCTGCACAAGCGTTGAGCTCAGCAGAGCGTGTCTCTTGACACTTGATGTGCGTTGGCTGTGTCTGCCTGCTCCAGTGAAGAGAGAAACGGGAAATCGTCTTGGTAGAGGCAACAAAGCAAAAGCGAGGCAGGATTGACATCTGCTCAACAGAGACGGATTCCCTGCGCTGACACAGTTCACAGTTACACGAGAAGCAATCTGAGCGGTCCGTCGACCGGAGACGTGTTTCCCAAGAGGTCGTTTAGCGAGTGAACAGCAGTGTGCGCGACTTTCAGGAGTGTGCCTGGAAAGTGCCAGAATCACCAGGAGCATCTGTGCAAAAGCTGCTGCCTCTGTGACCGCATTGAGGCACGTTCGCGTGTCTGCGAGTATATAGACGGCTCTTTCGCGTTCACTCCGAGGGAAACGGTCCGCTATTGCTTCTGTGCGCACAGACGCGATTCCCTTGTCTCTTGCGAACACAGGGAACTCTGTGCATCCAAATCTACAGGCTAAGGACGCGTCTGCATATGTTTTGGTGAACAATCGAGTGTGCGTGTTCTGACAGCTGCCTCTATGCAGACGTCTCCACAGAGCCACTTCTGAATGCCCCGCAGCCCAGGACTGAATGGATACACTAACAAGTGCACCGGTGTGAGCAACCACATATGCAGAAGGACGTCTTTCATCTCACAGAAGCGCGAACGTCTTGGCGTTCAAGCACATGGCAGAAACAAGGTGTGAACAGATGAGCTGCTGCTATTTTCTCCGTTCGGCATGCTTCGTTGTAGCTCTCTTGCCGGTCGCCGGCTTAGCGGCTTGCTTTGCGCGACTAGCTCTGGGGAGAGAAGGAGATAGCGCCGGAAACCTCGCCTTTTGCCTTCTTCGGCGCTGGAACCTGGTTGCTGCGCCTTCTCTTTGTCCATGTGCACACACACGATTCCTCAGCGAAAACCATGCAGAAACCTTTCCACGAGCACCCAGGGATGTGCACCCAGCACCACGTGCACGCACACGCAGCTAGAGAAAAGCACCTACCTTTTCACACACTGATGCCTAAGCAAACGCGTGGCCACACACACGCACACATCCGCAAGCGCGCCTACTCCCATCTACTGAGGGAAAGACGGACGAGCTCTTTGGTTGCTCTTCACAGGCTTGTCCCTGATCTATAGCTGAGGGCAAACACTTGTGTGCTTGTGGGAGAGCCTGTGTCTTTCCTGGAAGCGTTTGGGAGTTTTGCTCAGACGCGTGTTTCCTCAAGTTCAAGAATCAAGATCTAGGATACCTGCAGACAGGTGCCTGTTTGTGTGGAGACAGTCTGTTTGAAACTGTGCTCCTCAGCGCCCGCTCTTTCTCCCCGTCGCTCCACACGCCTGGGAGTCCCTTTCTTTCTCTCCACAAGCACGTGTGTTGACTTCGTCGCACATGTGCATCTGCACAAGCGTTGAGCTCAGCAGAGCGTGTCTCTTGACACTTGATGTGCGTTGGCTGTGTCTGCCTGCTCCAGTGAAGAGAGAAACGGGAAATCATCTTGGTAGAGGCAACAAAGCAAAGGCGAGGCAGGATTGACATCTGCTCAACAGAGACGGATTCCCTGCGCTGACACAGTTCACAGTTACACGAGAAGCAATCTGAGCGGTCCGTCGACCGGAGACGTGTTTCCCAAGAGGTCGTTTAGCGAGTGAACAGCAGTGTGCGCGACTTTCAGGAGTGTGCCTGGAAAGTGCCAGAATCACCAGGAGCATCTGTGCAAAAGCTGCTGCCTCTGTGACCGCATTGAGGCACGTTCGCGTGTCTGCGAGTATATAGACGGCTCTTTCGCGTTCACTCCGAGGGAAACGGTCCGCTATTGCTTCTGTGCGCACAGACGCGATTCCCTTGTCTCTTGCGAACACAGGGAACTCTGTGCATCCAAATCTACAGGCTAAGGACGCGTCTGCATATGTTTTGGTGAACAATCGAGTGTGCGTGTTCTGACAGCTGCCTCTATGCAGACGTCTCCACAGAGCCACTTCTGAATGCCCCGCAGCCCAGGACTGAATGGATACACTAACAAGTGCACCGGTGTGAGCAACCACATATGCAGAAGGACGTCTTTCATCTCACAGAAGCGCGAACGTCTTGGCGTTCAAGCACATGGCAGAAACAAGGTGTGAACAGATGAGCTGCTGCTATTTTCTCCGTTCGGCATGCTTCGTTGTAGCTCTCTTGCCGGTCGCCGGCTTAGCGGCTTGCTTTGCGCGACTAGCTCTGGGGAGAGAAGGAGATAGCGCCGGAAACCTCGCCTTTTGCCTTCTTCGGCGCTGGAACCTGGTTGCTGCGCCTTCTCTTTGTCCATGTGCACACACACGATTCCTCAGCGAAAACCATGCAGAAACCTTTCCACGAGCACCCAGGGATGTGCACCCAGCACCACGTGCACGCACACGCAGCTAGAGAAAAGCACCTACCTTTTCACACTCTGATGCCTAAGCAAACGCGTGGCCACACACACGCACACATCCGCAAGCGCGCCTACTCCCATCTATTGAGGGAAAGACGGACGAGCTCTTTGGTTGCTCTTCACAGGCTTGTCCCTGATCTATAGCTGAGGGCAAACACTTGTGTGCTTGTGGGAGAGCCTGTGTCTTTCCTGGAAGCGTTTGGGAGTTTTGCTCAGACGCGTGTTTCCTCAAGTTCAAGAATCAAGATCTAGGATACCTGCAGACAGGTGCCTGTTTGTGTGGAGACAGTCTGTTTGAAACTGTGTTCCTCAGCGCCCGCTCTTTCTCCCCGTCGCTCCACACGCCTGGGAGTCCCTTTCTTTCTCTCCACAAGCACGTGTGTTGACTTCGTCGCACATGTGCATCTGCACAAGCGTTGAGCTCAGCAGAGCGTGTCTCTTGACACTTGATGTGCGTTGGCTGTGTCTGCCTGCTCCAGTGAAGAGAGAAACGGGAAATCATCTTGGTAGAGGCAACAAAGCAAAAGCGAGGCAGGATTGACATCTGCTCAACAGAGACGGATTCCCTGCGCTGACACAGTTCACAGTTACACGAGAAGCAATCTGAGCGGTCCGTCGACCGGAGACGTGTTTCCCAAGAGGTCGTTTAGCGAGTGAACAGCAGTGTGCGCGACTTTCAGGAGTGTGCCTGGAAAGTGCCAGAATCACCAGGAGCATCTGTGCAAAAGCTGCTGCCTCTGTGACCGCATTGAGGCACGTTCGCGTGTCTGCGAGTATATAGACGGCTCTTTCGCGTTCACTCCGAGGGAAACGGTCCGCTATTGCTTCTGTGCGCACAGACGCGATTCCCTTGTCTCTTGCGAACACAGGGAACTCTGTGCATCCAAATCTACAGGCTAAGGACGCGTCTGCATATGTTTTGGTGAACAATCGAGTGTGCGTGTTCTGACAGCTGCCTCTATGCAGACGTCTCCACAGAGCCACTTCTGAATGCCCCGCAGCCCAGGACTGAATGGATACACTAACAAGTGCACCGGTGTGAGCAACCACATATGCAGAAGGACGTCTTTCATCTCACAGAAGCGCGAACGTCTTGGCGTTCAAGCACATGGCAGAAACAAGGTGTGAACAGATGAGCTGCTGCTATTTTCTCCGTTCGGCATGCTTCGTTGTAGCTCTCTTGCCGGTCGCCGGCTTAGCGGCTTGCTTTGCGCGACTAGCTCTGGGGAGAGAAGGAGATAGCGCCGGAAACCTCGCCTTTTGCCTTCTTCGGCGCTGGAACCTGGTTGCTGCGCCTTCTCTTTGTCCATGTGCACACACACGATTCCTCAGCGAAAACCATGCAGAAACCTTTCCACGAGCACCCAGGGATGTGCACCCAGCACCACGTGCACGCACACGCAGCTAGAGAAAAGCACCTACCTTTTCACACACTGATGCCTAAGCAAACGCGTGGCCACACACACGCACACATCCGCAAGCGCGCCTACTCCCATCTATTGAGGGAAAGACGGACGAGCTCTTTGGTTGCTCTTCACAGGCTTGTCCCTGATCTATAGCTGAGGGCAAACACTTGTGTGCTTGTGGGAGAGCCTGTGTCTTTCCTGGAAGCGTTTGGGAGTTTTGCTCAGACGCGTGTTTCCTCAAGTTCAAGAATCAAGATCTAGGATACCTGCAGACAGGTGCCTGTTTGTGTGGAGACAGTCTGTTTGAAACTGTGTTCCTCAGCGCCCGCTCTTTCTCCCCGTCGCTCCACACGCCTGGGAGTCCCTTTCTTTCTCTCCACAAGCACGTGTGTTGACTTCGTCGCACATGTGCATCTGCACAAGCGTTGAGCTCAGCAGAGCGTGTCTCTTGACACTTGATGTGCGTTGGCTGTGTCTGCCTGCTCCAGTGAAGAGAGAAACGGGAAATCATCTTGGTAGAGGCAACAAAGCAAAAGCGAGGCAGGATTGACATCTGCTCAACAGAGACGGATTCCCTGCGCTGACACAGTTCACAGTTACACGAGAAGCAATCTGAGCGGTCCGTCGACCGGAGACGTGTTTCCCAAGAGGTCGTTTAGCGAGTGAACAGCAGTGTGCGCGACTTTCAGGAGTGTGCCTGGAAAGTGCCAGAATCACCAGGAGCATCTGTGCAAAAGCTGCTGCCTCTGTGACCGCATTGAGGCACGTTCGCGTGTCTGCGAGTATATAGACGGCTCTTTCGCGTTCACTCCGAGGGAAACGGTCCGCTATTGCTTCTGTGCGCACAGACGCGATTCCCTTGTCTCTTGCGAACACAGGGAACTCTGTGCATCCAAATCTACAGGCTAAGGACGCGTCTGCATATGTTTTGGTGAACAATCGAGTGTGCGTGTTCTGACAGCTGCCTCTATGCAGACGTCTCCACAGAGCCACTTCTGAATGCCCCGCAGCCCAGGACTGAATGGATACACTAACAAGTGCACCGGTGTGAGCAACCACATATGCAGAAGGACGTCTTTCATCTCACAGAAGCGCGAACGTCTTGGCGTTCAAGCACATGGCAGAAACAAGGTGTGAACAGATGAGCTGCTGCTATTTTCTCCGTTCGGCATGCTTCGTTGTAGCTCTCTTGCCGGTCGCCGGCTTAGCGGCTTGCTTTGCGCGACTAGCTCTGGGGAGAGAAGGAGATAGCGCCGGAAACCTCGCCTTTTGCCTTCTTCGGCGCTGGAACCTGGTTGCTGCGCCTTCTCTTTGTCCATGTGCACACACACGATTCCTCAGCGAAAACCATGCAGAAACCTTTCCACGAGCACCCAGGGATGTGCACCCAGCACCACGTGCACGCACACGCAGCTAGAGAAAAGCACCTACCTTTTCACACTCTGATGCCTAAGCAAACGCGTGGCCACACACACGCACACATCCGCAAGCGCGCCTACTCCCATCTATTGAGGGAAAGACGGACGAGCTCTTTGGTTGCTCTTCACAGGCTTGTCCCTGATCTATAGCTGAGGGCAAACACTTGTGTGCTTGTGGGAGAGCCTGTGTCTTTCCTGGAAGCGTTTGGGAGTTTTGCTCAGACGCGTGTTTCCTCAAGTTCAAGAATCAAGATCTAGGATACCTGCAGACAGGTGCCTGTTTGTGTGGAGACAGTCTGTTTGAAACTGTGTTCCTCAGCGCCCGCTCTTTCTCCCCGTCGCTCCACACGCCTGGGAGTCCCTTTCTTTCTCTCCACAAGCACGTGTGTTGACTTCGTCGCACATGTGCATCTGCACAAGCGTTGAGCTCAGCAGAGCGTGTCTCTTGACACTTGATGTGCGTTGGCTGTGTCTGCCTGCTCCAGTGAAGAGAGAAACGGGAAATCATCTTGGTAGAGGCAACAAAGCAAAGGCGAGGCAGGATTGACATCTGCTCAACAGAGACGGATTCCCTGCGCTGACACAGTTCACAGTTACACGAGAAGCAATCTGAGCGGTCCGTCGACCGGAGACGTGTTTCCCAAGAGGTCGTTTAGCGAGTGAACAGCAGTGTGCGCGACTTTCAGGAGTGTGCCTGGAAAGTGCCAGAATCACCAGGAGCATCTGTGCAAAAGCTGCTGCCTCTGTGACCGCATTGAGGCACGTTCGCGTGTCTGCGAGTATATAGACGGCTCTTTCGCGTTCACTCCGAGGGAAACGGTCCGCTATTGCTTCTGTGCGCACAGACGCGATTCCCTTGTCTCTTGCGAACACAGGGAACTCTGTGCATCCAAATCTACAGGCTAAGGACGCGTCTGCATATGTTTTGGTGAACAATCGAGTGTGCGTGTTCTGACAGCTGCCTCTATGCAGACGTCTCCACAGAGCCACTTCTGAATGCCCAGCAGCCCAGGACTGAATGGATACACTAACAAGTGCACCGGTGTGAGCAACCACATATGCAGAAGGACGTCTTTCATCTCACAGAAGCGCGAACGTCTTGGCGTTCAAGCACATGGCAGAAACAAGGTGTGAACAGATGAGCTGCTGCTATTTTCTCCGTTCGGCATGCTTCGTTGTAGCTCTCTTGCCGGTCGCCGGCTTAGCGGCTTGCTTTGCGCGACTAGCTCTGGGGAGAGAAGGAGATAGCGCCGGAAACCTCGCCTTTTGCCTTCTTCGGCGCTGGAACCTGGTTGCTGCGCCTTCTCTTTGTCCATGTGCACACACACGATTCCTCAGCGAAAACCATGCAGAAACCTTTCCACGAGCACCCAGGGATGTGCACCCAGCACCACGTGCACGCACACGCAGCTAGAGAAAAGCACCTACCTTTTCACACACTGATGCCTAAGCAAACGCGTGGCCACACACACGCACACATCCGCAAGCGCGCCTACTCCCATCTACTGAGAGAAAGACGGACGAGCTCTTTGGTTGCTCTTCACAGGCTTGTCCCTGATCTATAGCTGAGGGCAAACACTTGTGTGCTTGTGGGAGAGCCTGTGTCTTTCCTGGAAGCGTTTGGGAGTTTTGCTCAGACGCGTGTTTCCTCAAGTTCAAGAATCAAGATCTAGGATACCTGCAGACAGGTGCCTGTTTGTGTGGAGACAGTCTGTTTGAAACTGTGTTCCTCAGCGCCCGCTCTTTCTCCCCGTCGCTCCACACGCCTGGGAGTCCCTTTCTTTCTCTCCACAAGCACGTGTGTTGACTTCGTCGCACATGTGCATCTGCACAAGCGTTGAGCTCAGCAGAGCGTGTCTCTTGACACTTGATGTGCGTTGGCTGTGTCTGCCTGCTCCAGTGAAGAGAGAAACGGGAAATCATCTTGGTAGAGGCAACAAAGCAAAGGCGAGGCAGGATTGACATCTGCTCAACAGAGACGGATTCCCTGCGCTGACACAGTTCACAGTTACACGAGAAGCAATCTGAGCGGTCCGTCGACCGGAGACGTGTTTCCCAAGAGGTCGTTTAGCGAGTGAACAGCAGTGTGCGCGACTTTCAGGAGTGTGCCTGGAAAGTGCCAGAATCACCAGGAGCATCTGTGCAAAAGCTGCTGCCTCTGTGACCGCATTGAGGCACGTTCGCGTGTCTGCGAGTATATAGACGGCTCTTTCGCGTTCACTCCGAGGGAAACGGTCCGCTATTGCTTCTGTGCGCACAGACGCGATTCCCTTGTCTCTTGCGAACACAGGGAACTCTGTGCATCCAAATCTACAGGCTAAGGACGCGTCTGCATATGTTTTGGTGAACAATCGAGTGTGCGTGTTCTGACAGCTGCCTCTATGCAGACGTCTCCACAGAGCCACTTCTGAATGCCCAGCAGCCCAGGACTGAATGGATACACTAACAAGTGCACCGGTGTGAGCAACCACATATGCAGAAGGACGTCTTTCATCTCACAGAAGCGCGAACGTCTTGGCGTTCAAGCACATGGCAGAAACAAGGTGTGAACAGATGAGCTGCTGCTATTTTCTCCGTTCGGCATGCTTCGTTGTAGCTCTCTTGCCGGTCGCCGGCTTAGCGGCTTGCTTTGCGCGACTAGCTCTGGGGAGAGAAGGAGATAGCGCCGGAAACCTCGCCTTTTGCCTTCTTCGGCGCTGGAACCTGGTTGCTGCGCCTTCTCTTTGTCCATGTGCACACACACGATTCCTCAGCGAAAACCATGCAGAAACCTTTCCACGAGCACCCAGGGATGTGCACCCAGCACCACGTGCACGCACACGCAGCTAGAGAAAAGCACCTACCTTTTCACACACTGATGCCTAAGCAAACGCGTGGCCACACACACGCACACATCCGCAAGCGCGCCTACTCCCATCTATTGAGGGAAAGACGGACGAGCTCTTTGGTTGCTCTTCACAGGCTTGTCCCTGATCTATAGCTGAGGGCAAACACTTGTGTGCTTGTGGGAGAGCCTGTGTCTTTCCTGGAAGCGTTTGGGAGTTTTGCTCAGACGCGTGTTTCCTCAAGTTCAAGAATCAAGATCTAGGATACCTGCAGACAGGTGCCTGTTTGTGTGGAGACAGTCTGTTTGAAACTGTGTTCCTCAGCGCCCGCTCTTTCTCCCCGTCGCTCCACACGCCTGGGAGTCCCTTTCTTTCTCTCCACAAGCACGTGTGTTGACTTCGTCGCACATGTGCATCTGCACAAGCGTTGAGCTCAGCAGAGCGTGTCTCTTGACACTTGATGTGCGTTGGCTGTGTCTGCCTGCTCCAGTGAAGAGAGAAACGGGAAATCATCTTGGTAGAGGCAAGAAAGCAAAGGCGAGGCAGGATTGACATCTGCTCAACAGAGACGGATTCCCTGCGCTGACACAGTTCACAGTTACACGAGAAGCAATCTGAGCGGTCCGTCGACCGGAGACGTGTTTCCCAAGAGGTCGTTTAGCGAGTGAACAGCAGTGTGCGCGACTTTCAGGAGTGTGCCTGGAAAGTGCCAGAATCACCAGGAGCATCTGTGCAAAAGCTGCTGCCTCTGTGACCGCATTGAGGCACGTTCGCGTGTCTGCGAGTATATAGACGGCTCTTTCGCGTTCACTCCGAGGGAAACGGTCCGCTATTGCTTCTGTGCGCACAGACGCGATTCCCTTGTCTCTTGCGAACACAGGGAACTCTGTGCATCCAAATCTACAGGCTAAGGACGCGTCTGCATATGTTTTGGTGAACAATCGAGTGTGCGTGTTCTGACAGCTGCCTCTATGCAGACGTCTCCACAGAGCCACTTCTGAATGCCCCGCAGCCCAGGACTGAATGGATACACTAACAAGTGCACCGGTGTGAGCAACCACATATGCAGAAGGACGTCTTTCATCTCACAGAAGCGCGAACGTCTTGGCGTTCAAGCACATGGCAGAAACAAGGTGTGAACAGATGAGCTGCTGCTATTTTCTCCGTTCGGCATGCTTCGTTGTAGCTCTCTTGCCGGTCGCCGGCTTAGCGGCTTGCTTTGCGCGACTAGCTCTGGGGAGAGAAGGAGATAGCGCCGGAAACCTCGCCTTTTGCCTTCTTCGGCGCTGGAACCTGGTTGCTGCGCCTTCTCTTTGTCCATGTGCACACACACGATTCCTCAGCGAAAACCATGCAGAAACCTTTCCACGAGCACCCAGGGATGTGCACCCAGCACCACGTGCACGCACACGCAGCTAGAGAAAAGCACCTACCTTTTCACACACTGATGCCTAAGCAAACACGTGGCCACACACACGCACACATCCGCAAGCGCGCCTACTCCCATCTACTGAGGGAAAGACGGACGAGCTCTTTGGTTGCTCTTCACAGGCTTGTCCCTGATCTATAGCTGAGGGCAAACACTTGTGTGCTTGTGGGAGAGCCTGTGTCTTTCCTGGAAGCGTTTGGGAGTTTTGCTCAGACGCGTGTTTCCTCAAGTTCAAGAATCAAGATCTAGGATACCTGCAGACAGGTGCCTGTTTGTGTGGAGACAGTCTGTTTGAAACTGTGTTCCTCAGCGCCCGCTCTTTCTCCCCGTCGCTCCACACGCCTGGGAGTCCCTTTCTTTCTCTCCACAAGCACGTGTGTTGACTTCGTCGCACATGTGCATCTGCACAAGCGTTGAGCTCAGCAGAGCGTGTCTCTTGACACTTGATGTGCGTTGGCTGTGTCTGCCTGCTCCAGTGAAGAGAGAAACGGGAAATCATCTTGGTAGAGGCAACAAAGCAAAAGCGAGGCAGGATTGACATCTGCTCAACAGAGACGGATTCCCTGCGCTGACACAGTTCACAGTTACACGAGAAGCAATCTGAGCGGTCCGTCGACCGGAGACGTGTTTCCCAAGAGGTCGTTTAGCGAGTGAACAGCAGTGTGCGCGACTTTCAGGAGTGTGCCTGGAAAGTGCCAGAATCACCAGGAGCATCTGTGCAAAAGCTGCTGCCTCTGTGACCGCATTGAGGCACGTTCGCGTGTCTGCGAGTATATAGACGGCTCTTTCGCGTTCACTCCGAGGGAAACGGTCCGCTATTGCTTCTGTGCGCACAGACGCGATTCCCTTGTCTCTTGCGAACACAGGGAACTCTGTGCATCCAAATCTACAGGCTAAGGACGCGTCTGCATATGTTTTGGTGAACAATCGAGTGTGCGTGTTCTGACAGCTGCCTCTATGCAGACGTCTCCACAGAGCCACTTCTGAATGCCCCGCAGCCCAGGACTGAATGGATACACTAACAAGTGCACCGGTGTGAGCAACCACATATGCAGAAGGACGTCTTTCATCTCACAGAAGCGCGAACGTCTTGGCGTTCAAGCACATGGCAGAAACAAGGTGTGAACAGATGAGCTGCTGCTATTTTCTCCGTTCGGCATGCTTCGTTGTAGCTCTCTTGCCGGTCGCCGGCTTAGCGGCTTGCTTTGCGCGACTAGCTCTGGGGAGAGAAGGAGATAGCGCCGGAAACCTCGCCTTTTGCCTTCTTCGGCGCTGGAACCTGGTTGCTGCGCCTTCTCTTTGTCCATGTGCACACACACGATTCCTCAGCGAAAACCATGCAGAAACCTTTCCACGAGCACCCAGGGATGTGCACCCAGCACCACGTGCACGCACACGCAGCTAGAGAAAAGCACCTACCTTTTCACACACTGATGCCTAAGCAAACGCGTGGCCACACACACGCACACATCCGCAAGCGCGCCTACTCCCATCTATTGAGGGAAAGACGGACGAGCTCTTTGGTTGCTCTTCACAGG
This sequence comes from Patagioenas fasciata, assembly GCF_037038585.1. NCBI lineage: Eukaryota > Metazoa > Chordata > Aves > Columbiformes > Columbidae > Patagioenas > Patagioenas fasciata. The sequence goes on along the minus strand of NW_027288655.1, from coordinate 262,423 downwards.
CTTGTCCCTGATCTATAGCTGAGGGCAAACACTTGTGTGCTTGTGGGAGAGCCTGTGTCTTTCCTGGAAGCGTTTGGGAGTTTTGCTCAGACGCGTGTTTCCTCAAGTTCAAGAATCAAGATCTAGGATACCTGCAGACAGGTGCCTGTTTGTGTGGAGACAGTCTGTTTGAAACTGTGTTCCTCAGCGCCCGCTCTTTCTCCCCGTCGCTCCACACGCCTGGGAGTCCCTTTCTTTCTCTCCACAAGCACGTGTGTTGACTTCGTCGCACATGTGCATCTGCACAAGCGTTGAGCTCAGCAGAGCGTGTCTCTTGACACTTGATGTGCGTTGGCTGTGTCTGCCTGCTCCAGTGAAGAGAGAAACGGGAAATCGTCTTGGTAGAGGCAACAAAGCAAAAGCGAGGCAGGATTGACATCTGCTCAACAGAGACGGATTCCCTGCGCTGACACAGTTCACAGTTACACGAGAAGCAATCTGAGCGGTCCGTCGACCGGAGACGTGTTTCCCAAGAGGTCGTTTAGCGAGTGAACAGCAGTGTGCGCGACTTTCAGGAGTGTGCCTGGAAAGTGCCAGAATCACCAGGAGCATCTGTGCAAAAGCTGCTGCCTCTGTGACCGCATTGAGGCACGTTCGCGTGTCTGCGAGTATATAGACGGCTCTTTCGCGTTCACTCCGAGGGAAACGGTCCGCTATTGCTTCTGTGCGCACAGACGCGATTCCCTTGTCTCTTGCGAACACAGGGAACTCTGTGCATCCAAATCTACAGGCTAAGGACGCGTCTGCATATGTTTTGGTGAACAATCGAGTGTGCGTGTTCTGACAGCTGCCTCTATGCAGACGTCTCCACAGAGCCACTTCTGAATGCCCCGCAGCCCAGGACTGAATGGATACACTAACAAGTGCACCGGTGTGAGCAACCACATATGCAGAAGGACGTCTTTCATCTCACAGAAGCGCGAACGTCTTGGCGTTCAAGCACATGGCAGAAACAAGGTGTGAACAGATGAGCTGCTGCTATTTTCTCCGTTCGGCATGCTTCGTTGTAGCTCTCTTGCCGGTCGCCGGCTTAGCGGCTTGCTTTGCGCGACTAGCTCTGGGGAGAGAAGGAGATAGCGCCGGAAACCTCGCCTTTTGCCTTCTTCGGCGCTGGAACCTGGTTGCTGCGCCTTCTCTTTGTCCATGTGCACACACACGATTCCTCAGCGAAAACCATGCAGAAACCTTTCCACGAGCACCCAGGGATGTGCACCCAGCACCACGTGCACGCACACGCAGCTAGAGAAAAGCACCTACCTTTTCACACACTGATGCCTAAGCAAACGCGTGGCCACACACACGCACACATCCGCAAGCGCGCCTACTCCCATCTACTGAGGGAAAGACGGACGAGCTCTTTGGTTGCTCTTCACAGGCTTGTCCCTGATCTATAGCTGAGGGCAAACACTTGTGTGCTTGTGGGAGAGCCTGTGTCTTTCCTGGAAGCGTTTGGGAGTTTTGCTCAGACGCGTGTTTCCTCAAGTTCAAGAATCAAGATCTAGGATACCTGCAGACAGGTGCCTGTTTGTGTGGAGACAGTCTGTTTGAAACTGTGTTCCTCAGCGCCCGCTCTTTCTCCCCGTCGCTCCACACGCCTGGGAGTCCCTTTCTTTCTCTCCACAAGCACGTGTGTTGACTTCGTCGCACATGTGCATCTGCACAAGCGTTGAGCTCAGCAGAGCGTGTCTCTTGACACTTGATGTGCGTTGGCTGTGTCTGCCTGCTCCAGTGAAGAGAGAAACGGGAAATCGTCTTGGTAGAGGCAACAAAGCAAAAGCGAGGCAGGATTGACATCTGCTCAACAGAGACGGATTCCCTGCGCTGACACAGTTCACAGTTACACGAGAAGCAATCTGAGCGGTCCGTCGACCGGAGACGTGTTTCCCAAGAGGTCGTTTAGCGAGTGAACAGCAGTGTGCGCGACTTTCAGGAGTGTGCCTGGAAAGTGCCAGAATCACCAGGAGCATCTGTGCAAAAGCTGCTGCCTCTGTGACCGCATTGAGGCACGTTCGCGTGTCTGCGAGTATATAGACGGCTCTTTCGCGTTCACTCCGAGGGAAACGGTCCGCTATTGCTTCTGTGCGCACAGACGCGATTCCCTTGTCTCTTGCGAACACAGGGAACTCTGTGCATCCAAATCTACAGGCTAAGGACGCGTCTGCATATGTTTTGGTGAACAATCGAGTGTGCGTGTTCTGACAGCTGCCTCTATGCAGACGTCTCCACAGAGCCACTTCTGAATGCCCAGCAGCCCAGGACTGAATGGATACACTAACAAGTGCACCGGTGTGAGCAACCACATATGCAGAAGGACGTCTTTCATCTCACAGAAGCGCGAACGTCTTGGCGTTCAAGCACATGGCAGAAACAAGGTGTGAACAGATGAGCTGCTGCTATTTTCTCCGTTCGGCATGCTTCGTTGTAGCTCTCTTGCCGGTCGCCGGCTTAGCGGCTTGCTTTGCGCGACTAGCTCTGGGGAGAGAAGGAGATAGCGCCGGAAACCTCGCCTTTTGCCTTCTTCGGCGCTGGAACCTGGTTGCTGCGCCTTCTCTTTGTCCATGTGCACACACACGATTCCTCAGCGAAAACCATGCAGAAACCTTTCCACGAGCACCCAGGGATGTGCACCCAGCACCACGTGCACGCACACGCAGCTAGAGAAAAGCACCTACCTTTTCACACACTGATGCCTAAGCAAACGCGTGGCCACACACACGCACACATCCGCAAGCGCGCCTACTCCCATCTACTGAGAGAAAGACGGACGAGCTCTTTGGTTGCTCTTCACAGGCTTGTCCCTGATCTATAGCTGAGGGCAAACACTTGTGTGCTTGTGGGAGAGCCTGTGTCTTTCCTGGAAGCGTTTGGGAGTTTTGCTCAGACGCGTGTTTCCTCAAGTTCAAGAATCAAGATCTAGGATACCTGCAGACAGGTGCCTGTTTGTGTGGAGACAGTCTGTTTGAAACTGTGTTCCTCAGCGCCCGCTCTTTCTCCCCGTCGCTCCACACGCCTGGGAGTCCCTTTCTTTCTCTCCACAAGCACGTGTGTTGACTTCGTCGCACATGTGCATCTGCACAAGCGTTGAGCTCAGCAGAGCGTGTCTCTTGACACTTGATGTGCGTTGGCTGTGTCTGCCTGCTCCAGTGAAGAGAGAAACGGGAAATCATCTTGGTAGAGGCAACAAAGCAAAGGCGAGGCAGGATTGACATCTGCTCAACAGAGACGGATTCCCTGCGCTGACACAGTTCACAGTTACACGAGAAGCAATCTGAGCGGTCCGTCGACCGGAGACGTGTTTCCCAAGAGGTCGTTTAGCGAGTGAACAGCAGTGTGCGCGACTTTCAGGAGTGTGCCTGGAAAGTGCCAGAATCACCAGGAGCATCTGTGCAAAAGCTGCTGCCTCTGTGACCGCATTGAGGCACGTTCGCGTGTCTGCGAGTATATAGACGGCTCTTTCGCGTTCACTCCGAGGGAAACGGTCCGCTATTGCTTCTGTGCGCACAGACGCGATTCCCTTGTCTCTTGCGAACACAGGGAACTCTGTGCATCCAAATCTACAGGCTAAGGACGCGTCTGCATATGTTTTGGTGAACAATCGAGTGTGCGTGTTCTGACAGCTGCCTCTATGCAGACGTCTCCACAGAGCCACTTCTGAATGCCCAGCAGCCCAGGACTGAATGGATACACTAACAAGTGCACCGGTGTGAGCAACCACATATGCAGAAGGACGTCTTTCATCTCACAGAAGCGCGAACGTCTTGGCGTTCAAGCACATGGCAGAAACAAGGTGTGAACAGATGAGCTGCTGCTATTTTCTCCGTTCGGCATGCTTCGTTGTAGCTCTCTTGCCGGTCGCCGGCTTAGCGGCTTGCTTTGCGCGACTAGCTCTGGGGAGAGAAGGAGATAGCGCCGGAAACCTCGCCTTTTGCCTTCTTCGGCGCTGGAACCTGGTTGCTGCGCCTTCTCTTTGTCCATGTGCACACACACGATTCCTCAGCGAAAACCATGCAGAAACCTTTCCACGAGCACCCAGGGATGTGCACCCAGCACCACGTGCACGCACACGCAGCTAGAGAAAAGCACCTACCTTTTCACACACTGATGCCTAAGCAAACGCGTGGCCACACACACGCACACATCCGCAAGCGCGCCTACTCCCATCTATTGAGGGAAAGACGGACGAGCTCTTTGGTTGCTCTTCACAGGCTTGTCCCTGATCTATAGCTGAGGGCAAACACTTGTGTGCTTGTGGGAGAGCCTGTGTCTTTCCTGGAAGCGTTTGGGAGTTTTGCTCAGACGCGTGTTTCCTCAAGTTCAAGAATCAAGATCTAGGATACCTGCAGACAGGTGCCTGTTTGTGTGGAGACAGTCTGTTTGAAACTGTGTTCCTCAGCGCCCGCTCTTTCTCCCCGTCGCTCCACACGCCTGGGAGTCCCTTTCTTTCTCTCCACAAGCACGTGTGTTGACTTCGTCGCACATGTGCATCTGCACAAGCGTTGAGCTCAGCAGAGCGTGTCTCTTGACACTTGATGTGCGTTGGCTGTGTCTGCCTGCTCCAGTGAAGAGAGAAACGGGAAATCATCTTGGTAGAGGCAAGAAAGCAAAGGCGAGGCAGGATTGACATCTGCTCAACAGAGACGGATTCCCTGCGCTGACACAGTTCACAGTTACACGAGAAGCAATCTGAGCGGTCCGTCGACCGGAGACGTGTTTCCCAAGAGGTCGTTTAGCGAGTGAACAGCAGTGTGCGCGACTTTCAGGAGTGTGCCTGGAAAGTGCCAGAATCACCAGGAGCATCTGTGCAAAAGCTGCTGCCTCTGTGACCGCATTGAGGCACGTTCGCGTGTCTGCGAGTATATAGACGGCTCTTTCGCGTTCACTCCGAGGGAAACGGTCCGCTATTGCTTCTGTGCGCACAGACGCGATTCCCTTGTCTCTTGCGAACACAGGGAACTCTGTGCATCCAAATCTACAGGCTAAGGACGCGTCTGCATATGTTTTGGTGAACAATCGAGTGTGCGTGTTCTGACAGCTGCCTCTATGCAGACGTCTCCACAGAGCCACTTCTGAATGCCCCGCAGCCCAGGACTGAATGGATACACTAACAAGTGCACCGGTGTGAGCAACCACATATGCAGAAGGACGTCTTTCATCTCACAGAAGCGCGAACGTCTTGGCGTTCAAGCACATGGCAGAAACAAGGTGTGAACAGATGAGCTGCTGCTATTTTCTCCGTTCGGCATGCTTCGTTGTAGCTCTCTTGCCGGTCGCCGGCTTAGCGGCTTGCTTTGCGCGACTAGCTCTGGGGAGAGAAGGAGATAGCGCCGGAAACCTCGCCTTTTGCCTTCTTCGGCGCTGGAACCTGGTTGCTGCGCCTTCTCTTTGTCCATGTGCACACACACGATTCCTCAGCGAAAACCATGCAGAAACCTTTCCACGAGCACCCAGGGATGTGCACCCAGCACCACGTGCACGCACACGCAGCTAGAGAAAAGCACCTACCTTTTCACACACTGATGCCTAAGCAAACACGTGGCCACACACACGCACACATCCGCAAGCGCGCCTACTCCCATCTACTGAGGGAAAGACGGACGAGCTCTTTGGTTGCTCTTCACAGGCTTGTCCCTGATCTATAGCTGAGGGCAAACACTTGTGTGCTTGTGGGAGAGCCTGTGTCTTTCCTGGAAGCGTTTGGGAGTTTTGCTCAGACGCGTGTTTCCTCAAGTTCAAGAATCAAGATCTAGGATACCTGCAGACAGGTGCCTGTTTGTGTGGAGACAGTCTGTTTGAAACTGTGTTCCTCAGCGCCCGCTCTTTCTCCCCGTCGCTCCACACGCCTGGGAGTCCCTTTCTTTCTCTCCACAAGCACGTGTGTTGACTTCGTCGCACATGTGCATCTGCACAAGCGTTGAGCTCAGCAGAGCGTGTCTCTTGACACTTGATGTGCGTTGGCTGTGTCTGCCTGCTCCAGTGAAGAGAGAAACGGGAAATCATCTTGGTAGAGGCAACAAAGCAAAAGCGAGGCAGGATTGACATCTGCTCAACAGAGACGGATTCCCTGCGCTGACACAGTTCACAGTTACACGAGAAGCAATCTGAGCGGTCCGTCGACCGGAGACGTGTTTCCCAAGAGGTCGTTTAGCGAGTGAACAGCAGTGTGCGCGACTTTCAGGAGTGTGCCTGGAAAGTGCCAGAATCACCAGGAGCATCTGTGCAAAAGCTGCTGCCTCTGTGACCGCATTGAGGCACGTTCGCGTGTCTGCGAGTATATAGACGGCTCTTTCGCGTTCACTCCGAGGGAAACGGTCCGCTATTGCTTCTGTGCGCACAGACGCGATTCCCTTGTCTCTTGCGAACACAGGGAACTCTGTGCATCCAAATCTACAGGCTAAGGACGCGTCTGCATATGTTTTGGTGAACAATCGAGTGTGCGTGTTCTGACAGCTGCCTCTATGCAGACGTCTCCACAGAGCCACTTCTGAATGCCCCGCAGCCCAGGACTGAATGGATACACTAACAAGTGCACCGGTGTGAGCAACCACATATGCAGAAGGACGTCTTTCATCTCACAGAAGCGCGAACGTCTTGGCGTTCAAGCACATGGCAGAAACAAGGTGTGAACAGATGAGCTGCTGCTATTTTCTCCGTTCGGCATGCTTCGTTGTAGCTCTCTTGCCGGTCGCCGGCTTAGCGGCTTGCTTTGCGCGACTAGCTCTGGGGAGAGAAGGAGATAGCGCCGGAAACCTCGCCTTTTGCCTTCTTCGGCGCTGGAACCTGGTTGCTGCGCCTTCTCTTTGTCCATGTGCACACACACGATTCCTCAGCGAAAACCATGCAGAAACCTTTCCACGAGCACCCAGGGATGTGCACCCAGCACCACGTGCACGCACACGCAGCTAGAGAAAAGCACCTACCTTTTCACACACTGATGCCTAAGCAAACGCGTGGCCACACACACGCACACATCCGCAAGCGCGCCTACTCCCATCTATTGAGGGAAAGACGGACGAGCTCTTTGGTTGCTCTTCACAGGCTTGTCCCTGATCTATAGCTGAGGGCAAACACTTGTGTGCTTGTGGGAGAGCCTGTGTCTTTCCTGGAAGCGTTTGGGAGTTTTGCTCAGACGCGTGTTTCCTCAAGTTCAAGAATCAAGATCTAGGATACCTGCAGACAGGTGCCTGTTTGTGTGGAGACAGTCTGTTTGAAACTGTGTTCCTCAGCGCCCGCTCTTTCTCCCCGTCGCTCCACACGCCTGGGAGTCCCTTTCTTTCTCTCCACAAGCACGTGTGTTGACTTCGTCGCACATGTGCATCTGCACAAGCGTTGAGCTCAGCAGAGCGTGTCTCTTGACACTTGATGTGCGTTGGCTGTGTCTGCCTGCTCCAGTGAAGAGAGAAACGGGAAATCGTCTTGGTAGAGGCAACAAAGCAAAAGCGAGGCAGGATTGACATCTGCTCAACAGAGACGGATTCCCTGCGCTGACACAGTTCACAGTTACACGAGAAGCAATCTGAGCGGTCCGTCGACCGGAGACGTGTTTCCCAAGAGGTCGTTTAGCGAGTGAACAGCAGTGTGCGCGACTTTCAGGAGTGTGCCTGGAAAGTGCCAGAATCACCAGGAGCATCTGTGCAAAAGCTGCTGCCTCTGTGACCGCATTGAGGCACGTTCGCGTGTCTGCGAGTATATAGACGGCTCTTTCGCGTTCACTCCGAGGGAAACGGTCCGCTATTGCTTCTGTGCGCACAGACGCGATTCCCTTGTCTCTTGCGAACACAGGGAACTCTGTGCATCCAAATCTACAGGCTAAGGACGCGTCTGCATATGTTTTGGTGAACAATCGAGTGTGCGTGTTCTGACAGCTGCCTCTATGCAGACGTCTCCACAGAGCCACTTCTGAATGCCCCGCAGCCCAGGACTGAATGGATACACTAACAAGTGCACCGGTGTGAGCAACCACATATGCAGAAGGACGTCTTTCATCTCACAGAAGCGCGAACGTCTTGGCGTTCAAGCACATGGCAGAAACAAGGTGTGAACAGATGAGCTGCTGCTATTTTCTCCGTTCGGCATGCTTCGTTGTAGCTCTCTTGCCGGTCGCCGGCTTAGCGGCTTGCTTTGCGCGACTAGCTCTGGGGAGAGAAGGAGATAGCGCCGGAAACCTCGCCTTTTGCCTTCTTCGGCGCTGGAACCTGGTTGCTGCGCCTTCTCTTTGTCCATGTGCACACACACGATTCCTCAGCGAAAACCATGCAGAAACCTTTCCACGAGCACCCAGGGATGTGCACCCAGCACCACGTGCACGCACACGCAGCTAGAGAAAAGCACCTACCTTTTCACACACTGATGCCTAAGCAAACGCGTGGCCACACACACGCACACATCCGCAAGCGCGCCTACTCCCATCTACTGAGGGAAAGACGGACGAGCTCTTTGGTTGCTCTTCACAGGCTTGTCCCTGATCTATAGCTGAGGGCAAACACTTGTGTGCTTGTGGGAGAGCCTGTGTCTTTCCTGGAAGCGTTTGGGAGTTTTGCTCAGACGCGTGTTTCCTCAAGTTCAAGAATCAAGATCTAGGATACCTGCAGACAGGTGCCTGTTTGTGTGGAGACAGTCTGTTTGAAACTGTGTTCCTCAGCGCCCGCTCTTTCTCCCCGTCGCTCCACACGCCTGGGAGTCCCTTTCTTTCTCTCCACAAGCACGTGTGTTGACTTCGTCGCACATGTGCATCTGCACAAGCGTTGAGCTCAGCAGAGCGTGTCTCTTGACACTTGATGTGCGTTGGCTGTGTCTGCCTGCTCCAGTGAAGAGAGAAACGGGAAATCGTCTTGGTAGAGGCAACAAAGCAAAAGCGAGGCAGGATTGACATCTGCTCAACAGAGACGGATTCCCTGCGCTGACACAGTTCACAGTTACACGAGAAGCAATCTGAGCGGTCCGTCGACCGGAGACGTGTTTCCCAAGAGGTCGTTTAGCGAGTGAACAGCAGTGTGCGCGACTTTCAGGAGTGTGCCTGGAAAGTGCCAGAATCACCAGGAGCATCTGTGCAAAAGCTGCTGCCTCTGTGACCGCATTGAGGCACGTTCGCGTGTCTGCGAGTATATAGACGGCTCTTTCGCGTTCACTCCGAGGGAAACGGTCCGCTATTGCTTCTGTGCGCACAGACGCGATTCCCTTGTCTCTTGCGAACACAGGGAACTCTGTGCATCCAAATCTACAGGCTAAGGACGCGTCTGCATATGTTTTGGTGAACAATCGAGTGTGCGTGTTCTGACAGCTGCCTCTATGCAGACGTCTCCACAGAGCCACTTCTGAATGCCCCGCAGCCCAGGACTGAATGGATACACTAACAAGTGCACCGGTGTGAGCAACCACATATGCAGAAGGACGTCTTTCATCTCACAGAAGCGCGAACGTCTTGGCGTTCAAGCACATGGCAGAAACAAGGTGTGAACAGATGAGCTGCTGCTATTTTCTCCGTTCGGCATGCTTCGTTGTAGCTCTCTTGCCGGTCGCCGGCTTAGCGGCTTGCTTTGCGCGACTAGCTCTGGGGAGAGAAGGAGATAGCGCCGGAAACCTCGCCTTTTGCCTTCTTCGGCGCTGGAACCTGGTTGCTGCGCCTTCTCTTTGTCCATGTGCACACACACGATTCCTCAGCGAAAACCATGCAGAAACCTTTCCACGAGCACCCAGGGATGTGCACCCAGCACCACGTGCACGCACACGCAGCTAGAGAAAAGCACCTACCTTTTCACACACTGATGCCTAAGCAAACGCGTGGCCACACACACGCACACATCCGCAAGCGCGCCTACTCCCATCTACTGAGGGAAAGACGGACGAGCTCTTTGGTTGCTCTTCACAGGCTTGTCCCTGATCTATAGCTGAGGGCAAACACTTGTGTGCTTGTGGGAGAGCCTGTGTCTTTCCTGGAAGCGTTTGGGAGTTTTGCTCAGACGCGTGTTTCCTCAAGTTCAAGAATCAAGATCTAGGATACCTGCAGACAGGTGCCTGTTTGTGTGGAGACAGTCTGTTTGAAACTGTGTTCCTCAGCGCCCGCTCTTTCTCCCCGTCGCTCCACACGCCTGGGAGTCCCTTTCTTTCTCTCCACAAGCACGTGTGTTGACTTCGTCGCACATGTGCATCTGCACAAGCGTTGAGCTCAGCAGAGCGTGTCTCTTGACACTTGATGTGCGTTGGCTGTGTCTGCCTGCTCCAGTGAAGAGAGAAACGGGAAATCGTCTTGGTAGAGGCAACAAAGCAAAAGCGAGGCAGGATTGACATCTGCTCAACAGAGACGGATTCCCTGCGCTGACACAGTTCACAGTTACACGAGAAGCAATCTGAGCGGTCCGTCGACCGGAGACGTGTTTCCCAAGAGGTCGTTTAGCGAGTGAACAGCAGTGTGCGCGACTTTCAGGAGTGTGCCTGGAAAGTGCCAGAATCACCAGGAGCATCTGTGCAAAAGCTGCTGCCTCTGTGACCGCATTGAGGCACGTTCGCGTGTCTGCGAGTATATAGACGGCTCTTTCGCGTTCACTCCGAGGGAAACGGTCCGCTATTGCTTCTGTGCGCACAGACGCGATTCCCTTGTCTCTTGCGAACACAGGGAACTCTGTGCATCCAAATCTACAGGCTAAGGACGCGTCTGCATATGTTTTGGTGAACAATCGAGTGTGCGTGTTCTGACAGCTGCCTCTATGCAGACGTCTCCACAGAGCCACTTCTGAATGCCCCGCAGCCCAGGACTGAATGGATACACTAACAAGTGCACCGGTGTGAGCAACCACATATGCAGAAGGACGTCTTTCATCTCACAGAAGCGCGAACGTCTTGGCGTTCAAGCACATGGCAGAAACAAGGTGTGAACAGATGAGCTGCTGCTATTTTCTCCGTTCGGCATGCTTCGTTGTAGCTCTCTTGCCGGTCGCCGGCTTAGCGGCTTGCTTTGCGCGACTAGCTCTGGGGAGAGAAGGAGATAGCGCCGGAAACCTCGCCTTTTGCCTTCTTCGGCGCTGGAACCTGGTTGCTGCGCCTTCTCTTTGTCCATGTGCACACACACGATTCCTCAGCGAAAACCATGCAGAAACCTTTCCACGAGCACCCAGGGATGTGCACCCAGCACCACGTGCACGCACACGCAGCTAGAGAAAAGCACCTACCTTTTCACACACTGATGCCTAAGCAAACGCGTGGCCACACACACGCACACATCCGCAAGCGCGCCTACTCCCATCTATTGAGGGAAAGACGGACGAGCTCTTTGGTTGCTCTTCACAGGCTTGTCCCTGATCTATAGCTGAGGGCAAACACTTGTGTGCTTGTGGGAGAGCCTGTGTCTTTCCTGGAAGCGTTTGGGAGTTTTGCTCAGACGCGTGTTTCCTCAAGTTCAAGAATCAAGATCTAGGATACCTGCAGACAGGTGCCTGTTTGTGTGGAGACAGTCTGTTTGAAACTGTGTTCCTCAGCGCCCGCTCTTTCTCCCCGTCGCTCCACACGCCTGGGAGTCCCTTTCTTTCTCTCCACAAGCACGTGTGTTGACTTCGTCGCACATGTGCATCTGCACAAGCGTTGAGCTCAGCAGAGCGTGTCTCTTGACACTTGATGTGCGTTGGCTGTGTCTGCCTGCTCCAGTGAAGAGAGAAACGGGAAATCGTCTTGGTAGAGGCAACAAAGCAAAAGCGAGGCAGGATTGACATCTGCTCAACAGAGACGGATTCCCTGCGCTGACACAGTTCACAGTTACACGAGAAGCAATCTGAGCGGTCCGTCGACCGGAGACGTGTTTCCCAAGAGGTCGTTTAGCGAGTGAACAGCAGTGTGCGCGACTTTCAGGAGTGTGCCTGGAAAGTGCCAGAATCACCAGGAGCATCTGTGCAAAAGCTGCTGCCTCTGTGACCGCATTGAGGCACGTTCGCGTGTCTGCGAGTATATAGACGGCTCTTTCGCGTTCACTCCGAGGGAAACGGTCCGCTATTGCTTCTGTGCGCACAGACGCGATTCCCTTGTCTCTTGCGAACACAGGGAACTCTGTGCATCCAAATCTACAGGCTAAGGACGCGTCTGCATATGTTTTGGTGAACAATCGAGTGTGCGTGTTCTGACAGCTGCCTCTATGCAGACGTCTCCACAGAGCCACTTCTGAATGCCCCGCAGCCCAGGACTGAATGGATACACTAACAAGTGCACCGGTGTGAGCAACCACATATGCAGAAGGACGTCTTTCATCTCACAGAAGCGCGAACGTCTTGGCGTTCAAGCACATGGCAGAAACAAGGTGTGAACAGATGAGCTGCTGCTATTTTCTCCGTTCGGCATGCTTCGTTGTAGCTCTCTTGCCGGTCGCCGGCTTAGCGGCTTGCTTTGCGCGACTAGCTCTGGGGAGAGAAGGAGATAGCGCCGGAAACCTCGCCTTTTGCCTTCTTCGGCGCTGGAACCTGGTTGCTGCGCCTTCTCTTTGTCCATGTGCACACACACGATTCCTCAGCGAAAACCATGCAGAAACCTTTCCACGAGCACCCAGGGATGTGCACCCAGCACCACGTGCACGCACACGCAGCTAGAGAAAAGCACCTACCTTTTCACACACTGATGCCTAAGCAAACGCGTGGCCACACACACGCACACATCCGCAAGCGCGCCTACTCCCATCTACTGAGGGAAAGACGGACGAGCTCTTTGGTTGCTCTTCACAGGCTTGTCCCTGATCTATAGCTGAGGGCAAACACTTGTGTGCTTGTGGGAGAGCCTGTGTCTTTCCTGGAAGCGTTTGGGAGTTTTGCTCAGACGCGTGTTTCCTCAAGTTCAAGAATCAAGATCTAGGATACCTGCAGACAGGTGCCTGTTTGTGTGGAGACAGTCTGTTTGAAACTGTGTTCCTCAGCGCCCGCTCTTTCTCCCCGTCGCTCCACACGCCTGGGAGTCCCTTTCTTTCTCTCCACAAGCACGTGTGTTGACTTCGTCGCACATGTGCATCTGCACAAGCGTTGAGCTCAGCAGAGCGTGTCTCTTGACACTTGATGTGCGTTGGCTGTGTCTGCCTGCTCCAGTGAAGAGAGAAACGGGAAATCATCTTGGTAGAGGCAACAAAGCAAAAGCGAGGCAGGATTGACATCTGCTCAACAGAGACGGATTCCCTGCGCTGACACAGTTCACAGTTACACGAGAAGCAATCTGAGCGGTCCGTCGACCGGAGACGTGTTTCCCAAGAGGTCGTTTAGCGAGTGAACAGCAGTGTGCGCGACTTTCAGGAGTGTGCCTGGAAAGTGCCAGAATCACCAGGAGCATCTGTGCAAAAGCTGCTGCCTCTGTGACCGCATTGAGGCACGTTCGCGTGTCTGCGAGTATATAGACGGCTCTTTCGCGTTCACTCCGAGGGAAACGGTCCGCTATTGCTTCTGTGCGCACAGACGCGATTCCCTTGTCTCTTGCGAACACAGGGAACTCTGTGCATCCAAATCTACAGGCTAAGGACGCGTCTGCATATGTTTTGGTGAACAATCGAGTGTGCGTGTTCTGACAGCTGCCTCTATGCAGACGTCTCCACAGAGCCACTTCTGAATGCCCCGCAGCCCAGGACTGAATGGATACACTAACAAGTGCACCGGTGTGAGCAACCACATATGCAGAAGGACGTCTTTCATCTCACAGAAGCGCGAACGTCTTGGCGTTCAAGCACATGGCAGAAACAAGGTGTGAACAGATGAGCTGCTGCTATTTTCTCCGTTCGGCATGCTTCGTTGTAGCTCTCTTGCCGGTCGCCGGCTTAGCGGCTTGCTTTGCGCGACTAGCTCTGGGGAGAGAAGGAGATAGCGCCGGAAACCTCGCCTTTTGCCTTCTTCGGCGCTGGAACCTGGTTGCTGCGCCTTCTCTTTGTCCATGTGCACACACACGATTCCTCAGCGAAAACCATGCAGAAACCTTTCCACGAGCACCCAGGGATGTGCACCCAGCACCACGTGCACGCACACGCAGCTAGAGAAAAGCACCTACCTTTTCACACACTGATGCCTAAGCAAACGCGTGGCCACACACACGCACACATCCGCAAGCGCGCCTACTCCCATCTATTGAGGGAAAGACGGACGAGCTCTTTGGTTGCTCTTCACAGGCTTGTCCCTGATCTATAGCTGAGGGCAAACACTTGTGTGCTTGTGGGAGAGCCTGTGTCTTTCCTGGAAGCGTTTGGGAGTTTTGCTCAGACGCGTGTTTCCTCAAGTTCAAGAATCAAGATCTAGGATACCTGCAGACAGGTGCCTGTTTGTGTGGAGACAGTCTGTTTGAAACTGTGTTCCTCAGCGCCCGCTCTTTCTCCCCGTCGCTCCACACGCCTGGGAGTCCCTTTCTTTCTCTCCACAAGCACGTGTGTTGACTTCGTCACACATGTGCATCTGCACAAGCGTTGAGCTCAGCAGAGCGTGTCTCTTGACACTTGATGTGCGTTGGCTGTGTCTGCCTGCTCCAGTGAAGAGAGAAACGGGAAATCATCTTGGTAGAGGCAACAAAGCAAAAGCGAGGCAGGATTGACATCTGCTCAACAGAGACGGATTCCCTGCGCTGACACAGTTCACAGTTACACGAGAAGCAATCTGAGCGGTCCGTCGACCGGAGACGTGTTTCCCAAGAGGTCGTTTAGCGAGTGAACAGCAGTGTGCGCGACTTTCAGGAGTGTGCCTGGAAAGTGCCAGAATCACCAGGAGCATCTGTGCAAAAGCTGCTGCCTCTGTGACCGCATTGAGGCACGTTCGCGTGTCTGCGAGTATATAGACGGCTCTTTCGCGTTCACTCCGAGGGAAACGGTCCGCTATTGCTTCTGTGCGCACAGACGCGATTCCCTTGTCTCTTGCGAACACAGGGAACTCTGTGCATCCAAATCTACAGGCTAAGGACGCGTCTGCATATGTTTTGGTGAACAATCGAGTGTGCGTGTTCTGACAGCTGCCTCTATGCAGACGTCTCCACAGAGCCACTTCTGAATGCCCCGCAGCCCAGGACTGAATGGATACACTAACAAGTGCACCGGTGTGAGCAACCACATATGCAGAAGGACGTCTTTCATCTCACAGAAGCGCGAACGTCTTGGCGTTCAAGCACATGGCAGAAACAAGGTGTGAACAGATGAGCTGCTGCTATTTTCTCCGTTCGGCATGCTTCGTTGTAGCTCTCTTGCCGGTCGCCGGCTTAGCGGCTTGCTTTGCGCGACTAGCTCTGGGGAGAGAAGGAGATAGCGCCGGAAACCTCGCCTTTTGCCTTCTTCGGCGCTGGAACCTGGTTGCTGCGCCTTCTCTTTGTCCATGTGCACACACACGATTCCTCAGCGAAAACCATGCAGAAACCTTTCCACGAGCACCCAGGGATGTGCACCCAGCACCACGTGCACGCACACGCAGCTAGAGAAAAGCACCTACCTTTTCACACACTGATGCCTAAGCAAACGCGTGGCCACACACACGCACACATCCGCAAGCGCGCCTACTCCCATCTACTGAGGGAAAGACGGACGAGCTCTTTGGTTGCTCTTCACAGGCTTGTCCCTGATCTATAGCTGAGGGCAAACACTTGTGTGCTTGTGGGAGAGCCTGTGTCTTTCCTGGAAGCGTTTGGGAGTTTTGCTCAGACGCGTGTTTCCTCAAGTTCAAGAATCAAGATCTAGGATACCTGCAGACAGGTGCCTGTTTGTGTGGAGACAGTCTGTTTGAAACTGTGTTCCTCAGCGCCCGCTCTTTCTCCCCGTCGCTCCACACGCCTGGGAGTCCCTTTCTTTCTCTCCACAAGCACGTGTGTTGACTTCGTCGCACATGTGCATCTGCACAAGCGTTGAGCTCAGCAGAGCGTGTCTCTTGACACTTGATGTGCGTTGGCTGTGTCTGCCTGCTCCAGTGAAGAGAGAAACGGGAAATCATCTTGGTAGAGGCAACAAAGCAAAAGCGAGGCAGGATTGACATCTGCTCAACAGAGACGGATTCCCTGCGCTGACACAGTTCACAGTTACACGAGAAGCAATCTGAGCGGTCCGTCGACCGGAGACGTGTTTCCCAAGAGGTCGTTTAGCGAGTGAACAGCAGTGTGCGCGACTTTCAGGAGTGTGCCTGGAAAGTGCCAGAATCACCAGGAGCATCTGTGCAAAAGCTGCTGCCTCTGTGACCGCATTGAGGCACGTTCGCGTGTCTGCGAGTATATAGACGGCTCTTTCGCGTTCACTCCGAGGGAAACGGTCCGCTATTGCTTCTGTGCGCACAGACGCGATTCCCTTGTCTCTTGCGAACACAGGGAACTCTGTGCATCCAAATCTACAGGCTAAGGACGCGTCTGCATATGTTTTGGTGAACAATCGAGTGTGCGTGTTCTGACAGCTGCCTCTATGCAGACGTCTCCACAGAGCCACTTCTGAATGCCCCGCAGCCCAGGACTGAATGGATACACTAACAAGTGCACCGGTGTGAGCAACCACATATGCAGAAGGACGTCTTTCATCTCACAGAAGCGCGAACGTCTTGGCGTTCAAGCACATGGCAGAAACAAGGTGTGAACAGATGAGCTGCTGCTATTTTCTCCGTTCGGCATGCTTCGTTGTAGCTCTCTTGCCGGTCGCCGGCTTAGCGGCTTGCTTTGCGCGACTAGCTCTGGGGAGAGAAGGAGATAGCGCCGGAAACCTCGCCTTTTGCCTTCTTCGGCGCTGGAACCTGGTTGCTGCGCCTTCTCTTTGTCCATGTGCACACACACGATTCCTCAGCGAAAACCATGCAGAAACCTTTCCACGAGCACCCAGGGATGTGCACCCAGCACCACGTGCACGCACACGCAGCTAGAGAAAAGCACCTACCTTTTCACACACTGATGCCTAAGCAAACGCGTGGCCACACACACGCACACATCCGCAAGCGCGCCTACTCCCATCTACTGAGGGAAAGACGGACGAGCTCTTTGGTTGCTCTTCACAGGCTTGTCCCTGATCTATAGCTGAGGGCAAACACTTGTGTGCTTGTGGGAGAGCCTGTGTCTTTCCTGGAAGCGTTTGGGAGTTTTGCTCAGACGCGTGTTTCCTCAAGTTCAAGAATCAAGATCTAGGATACCTGCAGACAGGTGCCTGTTTGTGTGGAGACAGTCTGTTTGAAACTGTGTTCCTCAGCGCCCGCTCTTTCTCCCCGTCGCTCCACACGCCTGGGAGTCCCTTTCTTTCTCTCCACAAGCACGTGTGTTGACTTCGTCGCACATGTGCATCTGCACAAGCGTTGAGCTCAGCAGAGCGTGTCTCTTGACACTTGATGTGCGTTGGCTGTGTCTGCCTGCTCCAGTGAAGAGAGAAACGGGAAATCATCTTGGTAGAGGCAACAAAGCAAAAGCGAGGCAGGATTGACATCTGCTCAACAGAGACGGATTCCCTGCGCTGACACAGTTCACAGTTACACGAGAAGCAATCTGAGCGGTCCGTCGACCGGAGACGTGTTTCCCAAGAGGTCGTTTAGCGAGTGAACAGCAGTGTGCGCGACTTTCAGGAGTGTGCCTGGAAAGTGCCAGAATCACCAGGAGCATCTGTGCAAAAGCTGCTGCCTCTGTGACCGCATTGAGGCACGTTCGCGTGTCTGCGAGTATATAGACGGCTCTTTCGCGTTCACTCCGAGGGAAACGGTCCGCTATTGCTTCTGTGCGCACAGACGCGATTCCCTTGTCTCTTGCGAACACAGGGAACTCTGTGCATCCAAATCTACAGGCTAAGGACGCGTCTGCATATGTTTTGGTGAACAATCGAGTGTGCGTGTTCTGACAGCTGCCTCTATGCAGACGTCTCCACAGAGCCACTTCTGAATGCCCCGCAGCCCAGGACTGAATGGATACACTAACAAGTGCACCGGTGTGAGCAACCACATATGCAGAAGGACGTCTTTCATCTCACAGAAGCGCGAACGTCTTGGCGTTCAAGCACATGGCAGAAACAAGGTGTGAACAGATGAGCTGCTGCTATTTTCTCCGTTCGGCATGCTTCGTTGTAGCTCTCTTGCCGGTCGCCGGCTTAGCGGCTTGCTTTGCGCGACTAGCTCTGGGGAGAGAAGGAGATAGCGCCGGAAACCTCGCCTTTTGCCTTCTTCGGCGCTGGAACCTGGTTGCTGCGCCTTCTCTTTGTCCATGTGCACACACACGATTCCTCAGCGAAAACCATGCAGAAACCTTTCCACGAGCACCCAGGGATGTGCACCCAGCACCACGTGCACGCACACGCAGCTAGAGAAAAGCACCTACCTTTTCACACACTGATGCCTAAGCAAACGCGTGGCCACACACACGCACACATCCGCAAGCGCGCCTACTCCCATCTATTGAGGGAAAGACGGACGAGCTCTTTGGTTGCTCTTCACAGGCTTGTCCCTGATCTATAGCTGAGGGCAAACACTTGTGTGCTTGTGGGAGAGCCTGTGTCTTTCCTGGAAGCGTTTGGGAGTTTTGCTCAGACGCGTGTTTCCTCAAGTTCAAGAATCAAGATCTAGGATACCTGCAGACAGGTGCCTGTTTGTGTGGAGACAGTCTGTTTGAAACTGTGTTCCTCAGCGCCCGCTCTTTCTCCCCGTCGCTCCACACGCCTGGGAGTCCCTTTCTTTCTCTCCACAAGCACGTGTGTTGACTTCGTCACACATGTGCATCTGCACAAGCGTTGAGCTCAGCAGAGCGTGTCTCTTGACACTTGATGTGCGTTGGCTGTGTCTGCCTGCTCCAGTGAAGAGAGAAACGGGAAATCATCTTGGTAGAGGCAACAAAGCAAAAGCGAGGCAGGATTGACATCTGCTCAACAGAGACGGATTCCCTGCGCTGACACAGTTCACAGTTACACGAGAAGCAATCTGAGCGGTCCGTCGACCGGAGACGTGTTTCCCAAGAGGTCGTTTAGCGAGTGAACAGCAGTGTGCGCGACTTTCAGGAGTGTGCCTGGAAAGTGCCAGAATCACCAGGAGCATCTGTGCAAAAGCTGCTGCCTCTGTGACCGCATTGAGGCACGTTCGCGTGTCTGCGAGTATATAGACGGCTCTTTCGCGTTCACTCCGAGGGAAACGGTCCGCTATTGCTTCTGTGCGCACAGACGCGATTCCCTTGTCTCTTGCGAACACAGGGAACTCTGTGCATCCAAATCTACAGGCTAAGGACGCGTCTGCATATGTTTTGGTGAACAATCGAGTGTGCGTGTTCTGACAGCTGCCTCTATGCAGACGTCTCCACAGAGCCACTTCTGAATGCCCCGCAGCCCAGGACTGAATGGATACACTAACAAGTGCACCGGTGTGAGCAACCACATATGCAGAAGGACGTCTTTCATCTCACAGAAGCGCGAACGTCTTGGCGTTCAAGCACATGGCAGAAACAAGGTGTGAACAGATGAGCTGCTGCTATTTTCTCCGTTCGGCATGCTTCGTTGTAGCTCTCTTGCCGGTCGCCGGCTTAGCGGCTTGCTTTGCGCGACTAGCTCTGGGGAGAGAAGGAGATAGCGCCGGAAACCTCGCCTTTTGCCTTCTTCGGCGCTGGAACCTGGTTGCTGCGCCTTCTCTTTGTCCATGTGCACACACACGATTCCTCAGCGAAAACCATGCAGAAACCTTTCCACGAGCACCCAGGGATGTGCACCCAGCACCACGTGCACGCACACGCAGCTAGAGAAAAGCACCTACCTTTTCACACACTGAAGCCTAAGCAAACGCGTGGCCACACACACGCACACATCCGCAAGCGCGCCTACTCCCATCTATTGAGGGAAAGACGGACGAGCAACGTCCTGACAGGCTTGAGGGGAAAAACGTCCGTTGACGGTTGGCGTACTGCACGCCCGCCTACGGGGCTGCAGGGGAATCCACATTTGGAAGGTACCTGAAGATGTGTGCCTGTTCTTGGAGCTCCGCTAGTAGGGTATCAAAGACACTCGTAGGCAGTACTGAATGCTGCTCCGTGCTACTTCTCCTCCGCTGGCAAATGCTTCACAGTCGCCCTAGGAAAGACGTTTAACAATCGATCTCCAAGAGGAACGAAACACATGATGCCATAAGGCGAAAGAATAGCAGGGCATCTCTTCACAGGCTTGTCCCTGATCTATAGCTGAGGGCAAACACTTGTGTGCTTGTGGGAGAGCCTGTGTCTTTCCTGGAAGCGTTTGGGAGTTTTGCTCAGACGCGTGTTTCCTCAAGTTCAAGAATCAAGATCTAGGATACCTGCAGACAGGTGCCTGTTTGTGTGGAGACAGTCTGTTTGAAACTGTGTTCCTCAGCGCCCGCTCTTTCTCCCCGTCGCTCCACACGCCTGGGAGTCCCTTTCTTTCTCTCCACAAGCACGTGTGTTGACTTCGTCGCACATGTGCATCTGCACAAGCGTTGAGCTCAGCAGAGCGTGTCTCTTGACACTTGATGTGCGTTGGCTGTGTCTGCCTGCTCCAGTGAAGAGAGAAACGGGAAATCATCTTGGTAGAGGCAACAAAGCAAAAGCGAGGCAGGATTGACATCTGCTCAACAGAGACGGATTCCCTGCGCTGACACAGTTCACAGTTACACGAGAAGCAATCTGAGCGGTCCGTCGACCGGAGACGTGTTTCCCAAGAGGTCGTTTAGCGAGTGAACAGCAGTGTGCGCGACTTTCAGGAGTGTGCCTGGAAAGTGCCAGAATCACCAGGAGCATCTGTGCAAAAGCTGCTGCCTCTGTGACCGCATTGAGGCACGTTCGCGTGTCTGCGAGTATATAGACGGCTCTTTCGCGTTCACTCCGAGGGAAACGGTCCGCTATTGCTTCTGTGCGCACAGACGCGATTCCCTTGTCTCTTGCGAACACAGGGAACTCTGTGCATCCAAATCTACAGGCTAAGGACGCGTCTGCATATGTTTTGGTGAACAATCGAGTGTGCGTGTTCTGACAGCTGCCTCTATGCAGACGTCTCCACAGAGCCACTTCTGAATGCCCCGCAGCCCAGGACTGAATGGATACACTAACAAGTGCACCGGTGTGAGCAACCACATATGCAGAAGGACGTCTTTCATCTCACAGAAGCGCGAACGTCTTGGCGTTCAAGCACATGGCAGAAACAAGGTGTGAACAGATGAGCTGCTGCTATTTTCTCCGTTCGGCATGCTTCGTTGTAGCTCTCTTGCCGGTCGCCGGCTTAGCGGCTTGCTTTGCGCGACTAGCTCTGGGGAGAGAAGGAGATAGCGCCGGAAACCTCGCCTTTTGCCTTCTTCGGCGCTGGAACCTGGTTGCTGCGCCTTCTCTTTGTCCATGTGCACACACACGATTCCTCAGCGAAAACCATGCAGAAACCTTTCCACGAGCACCCAGGGATGTGCACCCAGCACCACGTGCACGCACACGCAGCTAGAGAAAAGCACCTACCTTTTCACACACTGATGCCTAAGCAAACGCGTGGCCACACACACGCACACATCCGCAAGCGCGCCTACTCCCATCTATTGAGGGAAAGACGGACGAGCTCTTTGGTTGCTCTTCACAGGCTTGTCCCTGATCTATAGCTGAGGGCAAACACTTGTGTGCTTGTGGGAGAGCCTGTGTCTTTCCTGGAAGCGTTTGGGAGTTTTGCTCAGACGCGTGTTTCCTCAAGTTCAAGAATCAAGATCTAGGATACCTGCAGACAGGTGCCTGTTTGTGTGGAGACAGTCTGTTTGAAACTGTGTTCCTCAGCGCCCGCTCTTTCTCCCCGTCGCTCCACACGCCTGGGAGTCCCTTTCTTTCTCTCCACAAGCACGTGTGTTGACTTCGTCGCACATGTGCATCTGCACAAGCGTTGAGCTCAGCAGAGCGTGTCTCTTGACACTTGATGTGCGTTGGCTGTGTCTGCCTGCTCCAGTGAAGAGAGAAACGGGAAATCATCTTGGTAGAGGCAACAAAGCAAAGGCGAGGCAGGATTGACATCTGCTCAACAGAGACGGATTCCCTGCGCTGACACAGTTCACAGTTACACGAGAAGCAATCTGAGCGGTCCGTCGACCGGAGACGTGTTTCCCAAGAGGTCGTTTAGCGAGTGAACAGCAGTGTGCGCGACTTTCAGGAGTGTGCCTGGAAAGTGCCAGAATCACCAGGAGCATCTGTGCAAAAGCTGCTGCCTCTGTGACCGCATTGAGGCACGTTCGCGTGTCTGCGAGTATATAGACGGCTCTTTCGCGTTCACTCCGAGGGAAACGGTCCGCTATTGCTTCTGTGCGCACAGACGCGATTCCCTTGTCTCTTGCGAACACAGGGAACTCTGTGCATCCAAATCTACAGGCTAAGGACGCGTCTGCATATGTTTTGGTGAACAATCGAGTGTGCGTGTTCTGACAGCTGCCTCTATGCAGACGTCTCCACAGAGCCACTTCTGAATGCCCCGCAGCCCAGGACTGAATGGATACACTAACAAGTGCACCGGTGTGAGCAACCACATATGCAGAAGGACGTCTTTCATCTCACAGAAGCGCGAACGTCTTGGCGTTCAAGCACATGGCAGAAACAAGGTGTGAACAGATGAGCTGCTGCTATTTTCTCCGTTCGGCATGCTTCGTTGTAGCTCTCTTGCCGGTCGCCGGCTTAGCGGCTTGCTTTGCGCGACTAGCTCTGGGGAGAGAAGGAGATAGCGCCGGAAACCTCGCCTTTTGCCTTCTTCGGCGCTGGAACCTGGTTGCTGCGCCTTCTCTTTGTCCATGTGCACACACACGATTCCTCAGCGAAAACCATGCAGAAACCTTTCCACGAGCACCCAGGGATGTGCACCCAGCACCACGTGCACGCACACGCAGCTAGAGAAAAGCACCTACCTTTTCACACACTGATGCCTAAGCAAACGCGTGGCCACACACACGCACACATCCGCAAGCGCGCCTACTCCCATCTACTGAGAGAAAGACGGACGAGCTCTTTGGTTGCTCTTCACAGGCTTGTCCCTGATCTATAGCTGAGGGCAAACACTTGTGTGCTTGTGGGAGAGCCTGTGTCTTTCCTGGAAGCGTTTGGGAGTTTTGCTCAGACGCGTGTTTCCTCAAGTTCAAGAATCAAGATCTAGGATACCTGCAGACAGGTGCCTGTTTGTGTGGAGACAGTCTGTTTGAAACTGTGCTCCTCAGCGCCCGCTCTTTCTCCCCGTCGCTCCACACGCCTGGGAGTCCCTTTCTTTCTCTCCACAAGCACGTGTGTTGACTTCGTCGCACATGTGCATCTGCACAAGCGTTGAGCTCAGCAGAGCGTGTCTCTTGACACTTGATGTGCGTTGGCTGTGTCTGCCTGCTCCAGTGAAGAGAGAAACGGGAAATCATCTTGGTAGAGGCAACAAAGCAAAAGCGAGGCAGGATTGACATCTGCTCAACAGAGACGGATTCCCTGCGCTGACACAGTTCACAGTTACACGAGAAGCAATCTGAGCGGTCCGTCGACCGGAGACGTGTTTCCCAAGAGGTCGTTTAGCGAGTGAACAGCAGTGTGCGCGACTTTCAGGAGTGTGCCTGGAAAGTGCCAGAATCACCAGGAGCATCTGTGCAAAAGCTGCTGCCTCTGTGACCGCATTGAGGCACGTTCGCGTGTCTGCGAGTATATAGACGGCTCTTTCGCGTTCACTCCGAGGGAAACGGTCCGCTATTGCTTCTGTGCGCACAGACGCGATTCCCTTGTCTCTTGCGAACACAGGGAACTCTGTGCATCCAAATCTACAGGCTAAGGACGCGTCTGCATATGTTTTGGTGAACAATCGAGTGTGCGTGTTCTGACAGCTGCCTCTATGCAGACGTCTCCACAGAGCCACTTCTGAATGCCCCGCAGCCCAGGACTGAATGGATACACTAACAAGTGCACCGGTGTGAGCAACCACATATGCAGAAGGACGTCTTTCATCTCACAGAAGCGCGAACGTCTTGGCGTTCAAGCACATGGCAGAAACAAGGTGTGAACAGATGAGCTGCTGCTATTTTCTCCGTTCGGCATGCTTCGTTGTAGCTCTCTTGCCGGTCGCCGGCTTAGCGGCTTGCTTTGCGCGACTAGCTCTGGGGAGAGAAGGAGATAGCGCCGGAAACCTCGCCTTTTGCCTTCTTCGGCGCTGGAACCTGGTTGCTGCGCCTTCTCTTTGTCCATGTGCACACACACGATTCCTCAGCGAAAACCATGCAGAAACCTTTCCACGAGCACCCAGGGATGTGCACCCAGCACCACGTGCACGCACACGCAGCTAGAGAAAAGCACCTACCTTTTCACACACTGATGCCTAAGCAAACGCGTGGCCACACACACGCACACATCCGCAAGCGCGCCTACTCCCATCTACTGAGGGAAAGACGGACGAGCTCTTTGGTTGCTCTTCACAGGCTTGTCCCTGATCTATAGCTGAGGGCAAACACTTGTGTGCTTGTGGGAGAGCCTGTGTCTTTCCTGGAAGCGTTTGGGAGTTTTGCTCAGACGCGTGTTTCCTCAAGTTCAAGAATCAAGATCTAGGATACCTGCAGACAGGTGCCTGTTTGTGTGGAGACAGTCTGTTTGAAACTGTGTTCCTCAGCGCCCGCTCTTTCTCCCCGTCGCTCCACACGCCTGGGAGTCCCTTTCTTTCTCTCCACAAGCACGTGTGTTGACTTCGTCGCACATGTGCATCTGCACAAGCGTTGAGCTCAGCAGAGCGTGTCTCTTGACACTTGATGTGCGTTGGCTGTGTCTGCCTGCTCCAGTGAAGAGAGAAACGGGAAATCATCTTGGTAGAGGCAACAAAGCAAAAGCGAGGCAGGATTGACATCTGCTCAACAGAGACGGATTCCCTGCGCTGACACAGTTCACAGTTACACGAGAAGCAATCTGAGCGGTCCGTCGACCGGAGACGTGTTTCCCAAGAGGTCGTTTAGCGAGTGAACAGCAGTGTGCGCGACTTTCAGGAGTGTGCCTGGAAAGTGCCAGAATCACCAGGAGCATCTGTGCAAAAGCTGCTGCCTCTGTGACCGCATTGAGGCACGTTCGCGTGTCTGCGAGTATATAGACGGCTCTTTCGCGTTCACTCCGAGGGAAACGGTCCGCTATTGCTTCTGTGCGCACAGACGCGATTCCCTTGTCTCTTGCGAACACAGGGAACTCTGTGCATCCAAATCTACAGGCTAAGGACGCGTCTGCATATGTTTTGGTGAACAATCGAGTGTGCGTGTTCTGACAGCTGCCTCTATGCAGACGTCTCCACAGAGCCACTTCTGAATGCCCCGCAGCCCAGGACTGAATGGATACACTAACAAGTGCACCGGTGTGAGCAACCACATATGCAGAAGGACGTCTTTCATCTCACAGAAGCGCGAACGTCTTGGCGTTCAAGCACATGGCAGAAACAAGGTGTGAACAGATGAGCTGCTGCTATTTTCTCCGTTCGGCATGCTTCGTTGTAGCTCTCTTGCCGGTCGCCGGCTTAGCGGCTTGCTTTGCGCGACTAGCTCTGGGGAGAGAAGGAGATAGCGCCGGAAACCTCGCCTTTTGCCTTCTTCGGCGCTGGAACCTGGTTGCTGCGCCTTCTCTTTGTCCATGTGCACACACACGATTCCTCAGCGAAAACCATGCAGAAACCTTTCCACGAGCACCCAGGGATGTGCACCCAGCACCACGTGCACGCACACGCAGCTAGAGAAAAGCACCTACCTTTTCACACACTGATGCCTAAGCAAACGCGTGGCCACACACACGCACACATCCGCAAGCGCGCCTACTCCCATCTACTGAGGGAAAGACGGACGAGCTCTTTGGTTGCTCTTCACAGGCTTGTCCCTGATCTATAGCTGAGGGCAAACACTTGTGTGCTTGTGGGAGAGCCTGTGTCTTTCCTGGAAGCGTTTGGGAGTTTTGCTCAGACGCGTGTTTCCTCAAGTTCAAGAATCAAGATCTAGGATACCTGCAGACAGGTGCCTGTTTGTGTGGAGACAGTCTGTTTGAAACTGTGTTCCTCAGCGCCCGCTCTTTCTCCCCGTCGCTCCACACGCCTGGGAGTCCCTTTCTTTCTCTCCACAAGCACGTGTGTTGACTTCGTCGCACATGTGCATCTGCACAAGCGTTGAGCTCAGCAGAGCGTGTCTCTTGACACTTGATGTGCGTTGGCTGTGTCTGCCTGCTCCAGTGAAGAGAGAAACGGGAAATCATCTTGGTAGAGGCAACAAAGCAAAAGCGAGGCAGGATTGACATCTGCTCAACAGAGACGGATTCCCTGCGCTGACACAGTTCACAGTTACACGAGAAGCAATCTGAGCGGTCCGTCGACCGGAGACGTGTTTCCCAAGAGGTCGTTTAGCGAGTGAACAGCAGTGTGCGCGACTTTCAGGAGTGTGCCTGGAAAGTGCCAGAATCACCAGGAGCATCTGTGCAAAAGCTGCTGCCTCTGTGACCGCATTGAGGCACGTTCGCGTGTCTGCGAGTATATAGACGGCTCTTTCGCGTTCACTCCGAGGGAAACGGTCCGCTATTGCTTCTGTGCGCACAGACGCGATTCCCTTGTCTCTTGCGAACACAGGGAACTCTGTGCATCCAAATCTACAGGCTAAGGACGCGTCTGCATATGTTTTGGTGAACAATCGAGTGTGCGTGTTCTGACAGCTGCCTCTATGCAGACGTCTCCACAGAGCCACTTCTGAATGCCCCGCAGCCCAGGACTGAATGGATACACTAACAAGTGCACCGGTGTGAGCAACCACATATGCAGAAGGACGTCTTTCATCTCACAGAAGCGCGAACGTCTTGGCGTTCAAGCACATGGCAGAAACAAGGTGTGAACAGATGAGCTGCTGCTATTTTCTCCGTTCGGCATGCTTCGTTGTAGCTCTCTTGCCGGTCGCCGGCTTAGCGGCTTGCTTTGCGCGACTAGCTCTGGGGAGAGAAGGAGATAGCGCCGGAAACCTCGCCTTTTGCCTTCTTCGGCGCTGGAACCTGGTTGCTGCGCCTTCTCTTTGTCCATGTGCACACACACGATTCCTCAGCGAAAACCATGCAGAAACCTTTCCACGAGCACCCAGGGATGTGCACCCAGCACCACGTGCACGCACACGCAGCTAGAGAAAAGCACCTACCTTTTCACACACTGAAGCCTAAGCAAACGCGTGGCCACACACACGCACACATCCGCAAGCGCGCCTACTCCCATCTATTGAGGGAAAGACGGACGAGCAACGTCCTGACAGGCTTGAGGGGAAAAACGTCCGTTGACGGTTGGCGTACTGCACGCCCGCCTACGGGGCTGCAGGGGAATCCACATTTGGAAGGTACCTGAAGATGTGTGCCTGTTCTTGGAGCTCCGCTAGTAGGGTATCAAAGACACTCGTAGGCAGTACTGAATGCTGCTCCGTGCTACTTCTCCTCCGCTGGCAAATGCTTCACAGTCGCCCTAGGAAAGACGTTTAACAATCGATCTCCAAGAGGAACGAAACACATGATGCCATAAGGCGAAAGAATAGCAGGGCATCTCTTCACAGGCTTGTCCCTGATCTATAGCTGAGGGCAAACACTTGTGTGCTTGTGGGAGAGCCTGTGTCTTTCCTGGAAGCGTTTGGGAGTTTTGCTCAGACGCGTGTTTCCTCAAGTTCAAGAATCAAGATCTAGGATACCTGCAGACAGGTGCCTGTTTGTGTGGAGACAGTCTGTTTGAAACTGTGTTCCTCAGCGCCCGCTCTTTCTCCCCGTCGCTCCACACGCCTGGGAGTCCCTTTCTTTCTCTCCACAAGCACGTGTGTTGACTTCGTCGCACATGTGCATCTGCACAAGCGTTGAGCTCAGCAGAGCGTGTCTCTTGACACTTGATGTGCGTTGGCTGTGTCTGCCTGCTCCAGTGAAGAGAGAAACGGGAAATCATCTTGGTAGAGGCAACAAAGCAAAAGCGAGGCAGGATTGACATCTGCTCAACAGAGACGGATTCCCTGCGCTGACACAGTTCACAGTTACACGAGAAGCAATCTGAGCGGTCCGTCGACCGGAGACGTGTTTCCCAAGAGGTCGTTTAGCGAGTGAACAGCAGTGTGCGCGACTTTCAGGAGTGTGCCTGGAAAGTGCCAGAATCACCAGGAGCATCTGTGCAAAAGCTGCTGCCTCTGTGACCGCATTGAGGCACGTTCGCGTGTCTGCGAGTATATAGACGGCTCTTTCGCGTTCACTCCGAGGGAAACGGTCCGCTATTGCTTCTGTGCGCACAGACGCGATTCCCTTGTCTCTTGCGAACACAGGGAACTCTGTGCATCCAAATCTACAGGCTAAGGACGCGTCTGCATATGTTTTGGTGAACAATCGAGTGTGCGTGTTCTGACAGCTGCCTCTATGCAGACGTCTCCACAGAGCCACTTCTGAATGCCCCGCAGCCCAGGACTGAATGGATACACTAACAAGTGCACCGGTGTGAGCAACCACATATGCAGAAGGACGTCTTTCATCTCACAGAAGCGCGAACGTCTTGGCGTTCAAGCACATGGCAGAAACAAGGTGTGAACAGATGAGCTGCTGCTATTTTCTCCGTTCGGCATGCTTCGTTGTAGCTCTCTTGCCGGTCGCCGGCTTAGCGGCTTGCTTTGCGCGACTAGCTCTGGGGAGAGAAGGAGATAGCGCCGGAAACCTCGCCTTTTGCCTTCTTCGGCGCTGGAACCTGGTTGCTGCGCCTTCTCTTTGTCCATGTGCACACACACGATTCCTCAGCGAAAACCATGCAGAAACCTTTCCACGAGCACCCAGGGATGTGCACCCAGCACCACGTGCACGCACACGCAGCTAGAGAAAAGCACCTACCTTTTCACACACTGATGCCTAAGCAAACGCGTGGCCACACACACGCACACATCCGCAAGCGCGCCTACTCCCATCTATTGAGGGAAAGACGGACGAGCTCTTTGGTTGCTCTTCACAGGCTTGTCCCTGATCTATAGCTGAGGGCAAACACTTGTGTGCTTGTGGGAGAGCCTGTGTCTTTCCTGGAAGCGTTTGGGAGTTTTGCTCAGACGCGTGTTTCCTCAAGTTCAAGAATCAAGATCTAGGATACCTGCAGACAGGTGCCTGTTTGTGTGGAGACAGTCTGTTTGAAACTGTGTTCCTCAGCGCCCGCTCTTTCTCCCCGTCGCTCCACACGCCTGGGAGTCCCTTTCTTTCTCTCCACAAGCACGTGTGTTGACTTCGTCGCACATGTGCATCTGCACAAGCGTTGAGCTCAGCAGAGCGTGTCTCTTGACACTTGATGTGCGTTGGCTGTGTCTGCCTGCTCCAGTGAAGAGAGAAACGGGAAATCATCTTGGTAGAGGCAACAAAGCAAAGGCGAGGCAGGATTGACATCTGCTCAACAGAGACGGATTCCCTGCGCTGACACAGTTCACAGTTACACGAGAAGCAATCTGAGCGGTCCGTCGACCGGAGACGTGTTTCCCAAGAGGTCGTTTAGCGAGTGAACAGCAGTGTGCGCGACTTTCAGGAGTGTGCCTGGAAAGTGCCAGAATCACCAGGAGCATCTGTGCAAAAGCTGCTGCCTCTGTGACCGCATTGAGGCACGTTCGCGTGTCTGCGAGTATATAGACGGCTCTTTCGCGTTCACTCCGAGGGAAACGGTCCGCTATTGCTTCTGTGCGCACAGACGCGATTCCCTTGTCTCTTGCGAACACAGGGAACTCTGTGCATCCAAATCTACAGGCTAAGGACGCGTCTGCATATGTTTTGGTGAACAATCGAGTGTGCGTGTTCTGACAGCTGCCTCTATGCAGACGTCTCCACAGAGCCACTTCTGAATGCCCCGCAGCCCAGGACTGAATGGATACACTAACAAGTGCACCGGTGTGAGCAACCACATATGCAGAAGGACGTCTTTCATCTCACAGAAGCGCGAACGTCTTGGCGTTCAAGCACATGGCAGAAACAAGGTGTGAACAGATGAGCTGCTGCTATTTTCTCCGTTCGGCATGCTTCGTTGTAGCTCTCTTGCCGGTCGCCGGCTTAGCGGCTTGCTTTGCGCGACTAGCTCTGGGGAGAGAAGGAGATAGCGCCGGAAACCTCGCCTTTTGCCTTCTTCGGCGCTGGAACCTGGTTGCTGCGCCTTCTCTTTGTCCATGTGCACACACACGATTCCTCAGCGAAAACCATGCAGAAACCTTTCCACGAGCACCCAGGGATGTGCACCCAGCACCACGTGCACGCACACGCAGCTAGAGAAAAGCACCTACCTTTTCACACACTGATGCCTAAGCAAACGCGTGGCCACACACACGCACACATCCGCAAGCGCGCCTACTCCCATCTATTGAGGGAAAGACGGACGAGCTCTTTGGTTGCTCTTCACAGGCTTGTCCCTGATCTATAGCTGAGGGCAAACACTTGTGTGCTTGTGGGAGAGCCTGTGTCTTTCCTGGAAGCGTTTGGGAGTTTTGCTCAGACGCGTGTTTCCTCAAGTTCAAGAATCAAGATCTAGGATACCTGCAGACAGGTGCCTGTTTGTGTGGAGACAGTCTGTTTGAAACTGTGTTCCTCAGCGCCCGCTCTTTCTCCCCGTCGCTCCACACGCCTGGGAGTCCCTTTCTTTCTCTCCACAAGCACGTGTGTTGACTTCGTCGCACATGTGCATCTGCACAAGCGTTGAGCTCAGCAGAGCGTGTCTCTTGACACTTGATGTGCGTTGGCTGTGTCTGCCTGCTCCAGTGAAGAGAGAAACGGGAAATCATCTTGGTAGAGGCAACAAAGCAAAGGCGAGGC
Organism: Patagioenas fasciata; assembly: GCF_037038585.1. Lineage (NCBI taxonomy): Eukaryota > Metazoa > Chordata > Aves > Columbiformes > Columbidae > Patagioenas > Patagioenas fasciata. The sequence goes on along the minus strand of NW_027288655.1, from coordinate 231,733 downwards.
AGGATTGACATCTGCTCAACAGAGACGGATTCCCTGCGCTGACACAGTTCACAGTTACACGAGAAGCAATCTGAGCGGTCCGTCGACCGGAGACGTGTTTCCCAAGAGGTCGTTTAGCGAGTGAACAGCAGTGTGCGCGACTTTCAGGAGTGTGCCTGGAAAGTGCCAGAATCACCAGGAGCATCTGTGCAAAAGCTGCTGCCTCTGTGACCGCATTGAGGCACGTTCGCGTGTCTGCGAGTATATAGACGGCTCTTTCGCGTTCACTCCGAGGGAAACGGTCCGCTATTGCTTCTGTGCGCACAGACGCGATTCCCTTGTCTCTTGCGAACACAGGGAACTCTGTGCATCCAAATCTACAGGCTAAGGACGCGTCTGCATATGTTTTGGTGAACAATCGAGTGTGCGTGTTCTGACAGCTGCCTCTATGCAGACGTCTCCACAGAGCCACTTCTGAATGCCCCGCAGCCCAGGACTGAATGGATACACTAACAAGTGCACCGGTGTGAGCAACCACATATGCAGAAGGACGTCTTTCATCTCACAGAAGCGCGAACGTCTTGGCGTTCAAGCACATGGCAGAAACAAGGTGTGAACAGATGAGCTGCTGCTATTTTCTCCGTTCGGCATGCTTCGTTGTAGCTCTCTTGCCGGTCGCCGGCTTAGCGGCTTGCTTTGCGCGACTAGCTCTGGGGAGAGAAGGAGATAGCGCCGGAAACCTCGCCTTTTGCCTTCTTCGGCGCTGGAACCTGGTTGCTGCGCCTTCTCTTTGTCCATGTGCACACACACGATTCCTCAGCGAAAACCATGCAGAAACCTTTCCACGAGCACCCAGGGATGTGCACCCAGCACCACGTGCACGCACACGCAGCTAGAGAAAAGCACCTACCTTTTCACACACTGATGCCTAAGCAAACGCGTGGCCACACACACGCACACATCCGCAAGCGCGCCTACTCCCATCTATTGAGGGAAAGACGGACGAGCTCTTTGGTTGCTCTTCACAGGCTTGTCCCTGATCTATAGCTGAGGGCAAACACTTGTGTGCTTGTGGGAGAGCCTGTGTCTTTCCTGGAAGCGTTTGGGAGTTTTGCTCAGACGCGTGTTTCCTCAAGTTCAAGAATCAAGATCTAGGATACCTGCAGACAGGTGCCTGTTTGTGTGGAGACAGTCTGTTTGAAACTGTGTTCCTCAGCGCCCGCTCTTTCTCCCCGTCGCTCCACACGCCTGGGAGTCCCTTTCTTTCTCTCCACAAGCACGTGTGTTGACTTCGTCGCACATGTGCATCTGCACAAGCGTTGAGCTCAGCAGAGCGTGTCTCTTGACACTTGATGTGCGTTGGCTGTGTCTGCCTGCTCCAGTGAAGAGAGAAACGGGAAATCATCTTGGTAGAGGCAACAAAGCAAAAGCGAGGCAGGATTGACATCTGCTCAACAGAGACGGATTCCCTGCGCTGACACAGTTCACAGTTACACGAGAAGCAATCTGAGCGGTCCGTCGACCGGAGACGTGTTTCCCAAGAGGTCGTTTAGCGAGTGAACAGCAGTGTGCGCGACTTTCAGGAGTGTGCCTGGAAAGTGCCAGAATCACCAGGAGCATCTGTGCAAAAGCTGCTGCCTCTGTGACCGCATTGAGGCACGTTCGCGTGTCTGCGAGTATATAGACGGCTCTTTCGCGTTCACTCCGAGGGAAACGGTCCGCTATTGCTTCTGTGCGCACAGACGCGATTCCCTTGTCTCTTGCGAACACAGGGAACTCTGTGCATCCAAATCTACAGGCTAAGGACGCGTCTGCATATGTTTTGGTGAACAATCGAGTGTGCGTGTTCTGACAGCTGCCTCTATGCAGACGTCTCCACAGAGCCACTTCTGAATGCCCCGCAGCCCAGGACTGAATGGATACACTAACAAGTGCACCGGTGTGAGCAACCACATATGCAGAAGGACGTCTTTCATCTCACAGAAGCGCGAACGTCTTGGCGTTCAAGCACATGGCAGAAACAAGGTGTGAACAGATGAGCTGCTGCTATTTTCTCCGTTCGGCATGCTTCGTTGTAGCTCTCTTGCCGGTCGCCGGCTTAGCGGCTTGCTTTGCGCGACTAGCTCTGGGGAGAGAAGGAGATAGCGCCGGAAACCTCGCCTTTTGCCTTCTTCGGCGCTGGAACCTGGTTGCTGCGCCTTCTCTTTGTCCATGTGCACACACACGATTCCTCAGCGAAAACCATGCAGAAACCTTTCCACGAGCACCCAGGGATGTGCACCCAGCACCACGTGCACGCACACGCAGCTAGAGAAAAGCACCTACCTTTTCACACACTGAAGCCTAAGCAAACGCGTGGCCACACACACGCACACATCCGCAAGCGCGCCTACTCCCATCTATTGAGGGAAAGACGGACGAGCAACGTCCTGACAGGCTTGAGGGGAAAAACGTCCGTTGACGGTTGGCGTACTGCACGCCCGCCTACGGGGCTGCAGGGGAATCCACATTTGGAAGGTACCTGAAGATGTGTGCCTGTTCTTGGAGCTCCGCTAGTAGGGTATCAAAGACACTCGTAGGCAGTACTGAATGCTGCTCCGTGCTACTTCTCCTCCGCTGGCAAATGCTTCACAGTCGCCCTAGGAAAGACGTTTAACAATCGATCTCCAAGAGGAACGAAACACATGATGCCATAAGGCGAAAGAATAGCAGGGCATCTCTTCACAGGCTTGTCCCTGATCTATAGCTGAGGGCAAACACTTGTGTGCTTGTGGGAGAGCCTGTGTCTTTCCTGGAAGCGTTTGGGAGTTTTGCTCAGACGCGTGTTTCCTCAAGTTCAAGAATCAAGATCTAGGATACCTGCAGACAGGTGCCTGTTTGTGTGGAGACAGTCTGTTTGAAACTGTGTTCCTCAGCGCCCGCTCTTTCTCCCCGTCGCTCCACACGCCTGGGAGTCCCTTTCTTTCTCTCCACAAGCACGTGTGTTGACTTCGTCGCACATGTGCATCTGCACAAGCGTTGAGCTCAGCAGAGCGTGTCTCTTGACACTTGATGTGCGTTGGCTGTGTCTGCCTGCTCCAGTGAAGAGAGAAACGGGAAATCATCTTGGTAGAGGCAACAAAGCAAAAGCGAGGCAGGATCCACATCTGCTCAACAGAGACGGATTCCCTGCGCTGACACAGTTCACAGTTACACGAGAAGCAATCTGAGCGGTCCGTCGACCGGAGACGTGTTTCCCAAGAGGTCGTTTAGCGAGTGAACAGCAGTGTGCGCGACTTTCAGGAGTGTGCCTGGAAAGTGCCAGAATCACCAGGAGCATCTGTGCAAAAGCTGCTGCCTCTGTGACCGCATTGAGGCACGTTCGCGTGTCTGCGAGTATATAGACGGCTCTTTCGCGTTCACTCCGAGGGAAACGGTCCGCTATTGCTTCTGTGCGCACAGACGCGATTCCCTTGTCTCTTGCGAACACAGGGAACTCTGTGCATCCAAATCTACAGGCTAAGGACGCGTCTGCATATGTTTTGGTGAACAATCGAGTGTGCGTGTTCTGACAGCTGCCTCTATGCAGACGTCTCCACAGAGCCACTTCTGAATGCCCCGCAGCCCAGGACTGAATGGATACACTAACAAGTGCACCGGTGTGAGCAACCACATATGCAGAAGGACGTCTTTCATCTCACAGAAGCGCGAACGTCTTGGCGTTCAAGCACATGGCAGAAACAAGGTGTGAACAGATGAGCTGCTGCTATTTTCTCCGTTCGGCATGCTTCGTTGTAGCTCTCTTGCCGGTCGCCGGCTTAGCGGCTTGCTTTGCGCGACTAGCTCTGGGGAGAGAAGGAGATAGCGCCGGAAACCTCGCCTTTTGCCTTCTTCGGCGCTGGAACCTGGTTGCTGCGCCTTCTCTTTGTCCATGTGCACACACACGATTCCTCAGCGAAAACCATGCAGAAACCTTTCCACGAGCACCCAGGGATGTGCACCCAGCACCACGTGCACGCACACGCAGCTAGAGAAAAGCACCTACCTTTTCACACACTGATGCCTAAGCAAACGCGTGGCCACACACACGCACACATCCGCAAGCGCGCCTACTCCCATCTACTGAGGGAAAGACGGACGAGCTCTTTGGTTGCTCTTCACAGGCTTGTCCCTGATCTATAGCTGAGGGCAAACACTTGTGTGCTTGTGGGAGAGCCTGTGTCTTTCCTGGAAGCGTTTGGGAGTTTTGCTCAGACGCGTGTTTCCTCAAGTTCAAGAATCAAGATCTAGGATACCTGCAGACAGGTGCCTGTTTGTGTGGAGACAGTCTGTTTGAAACTGTGTTCCTCAGCGCCCGCTCTTTCTCCCCGTCGCTCCACACGCCTGGGAGTCCCTTTCTTTCTCTCCACAAGCACGTGTGTTGACTTCGTCGCACATGTGCATCTGCACAAGCGTTGAGCTCAGCAGAGCGTGTCTCTTGACACTTGATGTGCGTTGGCTGTGTCTGCCTGCTCCAGTGAAGAGAGAAACGGGAAATCATCTTGGTAGAGGCAACAAAGCAAAAGCGAGGCAGGATTGACATCTGCTCAACAGAGACGGATTCCCTGCGCTGACACAGTTCACAGTTACACGAGAAGCAATCTGAGCGGTCCGTCGACCGGAGACGTGTTTCCCAAGAGGTCGTTTAGCGAGTGAACAGCAGTGTGCGCGACTTTCAGGAGTGTGCCTGGAAAGTGCCAGAATCACCAGGAGCATCTGTGCAAAAGCTGCTGCCTCTGTGACCGCATTGAGGCACGTTCGCGTGTCTGCGAGTATATAGACGGCTCTTTCGCGTTCACTCCGAGGGAAACGGTCCGCTATTGCTTCTGTGCGCACAGACGCGATTCCCTTGTCTCTTGCGAACACAGGGAACTCTGTGCATCCAAATCTACAGGCTAAGGACGCGTCTGCATATGTTTTGGTGAACAATCGAGTGTGCGTGTTCTGACAGCTGCCTCTATGCAGACGTCTCCACAGAGCCACTTCTGAATGCCCCGCAGCCCAGGACTGAATGGATACACTAACAAGTGCACCGGTGTGAGCAACCACATATGCAGAAGGACGTCTTTCATCTCACAGAAGCGCGAACGTCTTGGCGTTCAAGCACATGGCAGAAACAAGGTGTGAACAGATGAGCTGCTGCTATTTTCTCCGTTCGGCATGCTTCGTTGTAGCTCTCTTGCCGGTCGCCGGCTTAGCGGCTTGCTTTGCGCGACTAGCTCTGGGGAGAGAAGGAGATAGCGCCGGAAACCTCGCCTTTTGCCTTCTTCGGCGCTGGAACCTGGTTGCTGCGCCTTCTCTTTGTCCATGTGCACACACACGATTCCTCAGCGAAAACCATGCAGAAACCTTTCCACGAGCACCCAGGGATGTGCACCCAGCACCACGTGCACGCACACGCAGCTAGAGAAAAGCACCTACCTTTTCACACACTGATGCCTAAGCAAACGCGTGGCCACACACACGCACACATCCGCAAGCGCGCCTACTCCCATCTATTGAGGGAAAGACGGACGAGCTCTTTGGTTGCTCTTCACAGGCTTGTCCCTGATCTATAGCTGAGGGCAAACACTTGTGTGCTTGTGGGAGAGCCTGTGTCTTTCCTGGAAGCGTTTGGGAGTTTTGCTCAGACGCGTGTTTCCTCAAGTTCAAGAATCAAGATCTAGGATACCTGCAGACAGGTGCCTGTTTGTGTGGAGACAGTCTGTTTGAAACTGTGTTCCTCAGCGCCCGCTCTTTCTCCCCGTCGCTCCACACGCCTGGGAGTCCCTTTCTTTCTCTCCACAAGCACGTGTGTTGACTTCGTCGCACATGTGCATCTGCACAAGCGTTGAGCTCAGCAGAGCGTGTCTCTTGACACTTGATGTGCGTTGGCTGTGTCTGCCTGCTCCAGTGAAGAGAGAAACGGGAAATCATCTTGGTAGAGGCAACAAAGCAAAGGCGAGGCAGGATTGACATCTGCTCAACAGAGACGGATTCCCTGCGCTGACACAGTTCACAGTTACACGAGAAGCAATCTGAGCGGTCCGTCGACCGGAGACGTGTTTCCCAAGAGGTCGTTTAGCGAGTGAACAGCAGTGTGCGCGACTTTCAGGAGTGTGCCTGGAAAGTGCCAGAATCACCAGGAGCATCTGTGCAAAAGCTGCTGCCTCTGTGACCGCATTGAGGCACGTTCGCGTGTCTGCGAGTATATAGACGGCTCTTTCGCGTTCACTCCGAGGGAAACGGTCCGCTATTGCTTCTGTGCGCACAGACGCGATTCCCTTGTCTCTTGCGAACACAGGGAACTCTGTGCATCCAAATCTACAGGCTAAGGACGCGTCTGCATATGTTTTGGTGAACAATCGAGTGTGCGTGTTCTGACAGCTGCCTCTATGCAGACGTCTCCACAGAGCCACTTCTGAATGCCCCGCAGCCCAGGACTGAATGGATACACTAACAAGTGCACCGGTGTGAGCAACCACATATGCAGAAGGACGTCTTTCATCTCACAGAAGCGCGAACGTCTTGGCGTTCAAGCACATGGCAGAAACAAGGTGTGAACAGATGAGCTGCTGCTATTTTCTCCGTTCGGCATGCTTCGTTGTAGCTCTCTTGCCGGTCGCCGGCTTAGCGGCTTGCTTTGCGCGACTAGCTCTGGGGAGAGAAGGAGATAGCGCCGGAAACCTCGCCTTTTGCCTTCTTCGGCGCTGGAACCTGGTTGCTGCGCCTTCTCTTTGTCCATGTGCACACACACGATTCCTCAGCGAAAACCATGCAGAAACCTTTCCACGAGCACCCAGGGATGTGCACCCAGCACCACGTGCACGCACACGCAGCTAGAGAAAAGCACCTACCTTTTCACACACTGATGCCTAAGCAAACGCGTGGCCACACACACGCACACATCCGCAAGCGCGCCTACTCCCATCTATTGAGGGAAAGACGGACGAGCTCTTTGGTTGCTCTTCACAGGCTTGTCCCTGATCTATAGCTGAGGGCAAACACTTGTGTGCTTGTGGGAGAGCCTGTGTCTTTCCTGGAAGCGTTTGGGAGTTTTGCTCAGACGCGTGTTTCCTCAAGTTCAAGAATCAAGATCTAGGATACCTGCAGACAGGTGCCTGTTTGTGTGGAGACAGTCTGTTTGAAACTGTGTTCCTCAGCGCCCGCTCTTTCTCCCCGTCGCTCCACACGCCTGGGAGTCCCTTTCTTTCTCTCCACAAGCACGTGTGTTGACTTCGTCGCACATGTGCATCTGCACAAGCGTTGAGCTCAGCAGAGCGTGTCTCTTGACACTTGATGTGCGTTGGCTGTGTCTGCCTGCTCCAGTGAAGAGAGAAACGGGAAATCATCTTGGTAGAGGCAACAAAGCAAAAGCGAGGCAGGATTGACATCTGCTCAACAGAGACGGATTCCCTGCGCTGACACAGTTCACAGTTACACGAGAAGCAATCTGAGCGGTCCGTCGACCGGAGACGTGTTTCCCAAGAGGTCGTTTAGCGAGTGAACAGCAGTGTGCGCGACTTTCAGGAGTGTGCCTGGAAAGTGCCAGAATCACCAGGAGCATCTGTGCAAAAGCTGCTGCCTCTGTGACCGCATTGAGGCACGTTCGCGTGTCTGCGAGTATATAGACGGCTCTTTCGCGTTCACTCCGAGGGAAACGGTCCGCTATTGCTTCTGTGCGCACAGACGCGATTCCCTTGTCTCTTGCGAACACAGGGAACTCTGTGCATCCAAATCTACAGGCTAAGGACGCGTCTGCATATGTTTTGGTGAACAATCGAGTGTGCGTGTTCTGACAGCTGCCTCTATGCAGACGTCTCCACAGAGCCACTTCTGAATGCCCCGCAGCCCAGGACTGAATGGATACACTAACAAGTGCACCGGTGTGAGCAACCACATATGCAGAAGGACGTCTTTCATCTCACAGAAGCGCGAACGTCTTGGCGTTCAAGCACATGGCAGAAACAAGGTGTGAACAGATGAGCTGCTGCTATTTTCTCCGTTCGGCATGCTTCGTTGTAGCTCTCTTGCCGGTCGCCGGCTTAGCGGCTTGCTTTGCGCGACTAGCTCTGGGGAGAGAAGGAGATAGCGCCGGAAACCTCGCCTTTTGCCTTCTTCGGCGCTGGAACCTGGTTGCTGCGCCTTCTCTTTGTCCATGTGCACACACACGATTCCTCAGCGAAAACCATGCAGAAACCTTTCCACGAGCACCCAGGGATGTGCACCCAGCACCACGTGCACGCACACGCAGCTAGAGAAAAGCACCTACCTTTTCACACACTGAAGCCTAAGCAAACGCGTGGCCACACACACGCACACATCCGCAAGCGCGCCTACTCCCATCTATTGAGGGAAAGACGGACGAGCAACGTCCTGACAGGCTTGAGGGGAAAAACGTCCGTTGACGGTTGGCGTACTGCACGCCCGCCTACGGGGCTGCAGGGGAATCCACATTTGGAAGGTACCTGAAGATGTGTGCCTGTTCTTGGAGCTCCGCTAGTAGGGTATCAAAGACACTCGTAGGCAGTACTGAATGCTGCTCCGTGCTACTTCTCCTCCGCTGGCAAATGCTTCACAGTCGCCCTAGGAAAGACGTTTAACAATCGATCTCCAAGAGGAACGAAACACATGATGCCATAAGGCGAAAGAATAGCAGGGCATCTCTTCACAGGCTTGTCCCTGATCTATAGCTGAGGGCAAACACTTGTGTGCTTGTGGGAGAGCCTGTGTCTTTCCTGGAAGCGTTTGGGAGTTTTGCTCAGACGCGTGTTTCCTCAAGTTCAAGAATCAAGATCTAGGATACCTGCAGACAGGTGCCTGTTTGTGTGGAGACAGTCTGTTTGAAACTGTGTTCCTCAGCGCCCGCTCTTTCTCCCCGTCGCTCCACACGCCTGGGAGTCCCTTTCTTTCTCTCCACAAGCACGTGTGTTGACTTCGTCGCACATGTGCATCTGCACAAGCGTTGAGCTCAGCAGAGCGTGTCTCTTGACACTTGATGTGCGTTGGCTGTGTCTGCCTGCTCCAGTGAAGAGAGAAACGGGAAATCATCTTGGTAGAGGCAACAAAGCAAAAGCGAGGCAGGATCCACATCTGCTCAACAGAGACGGATTCCCTGCGCTGACACAGTTCACAGTTACACGAGAAGCAATCTGAGCGGTCCGTCGACCGGAGACGTGTTTCCCAAGAGGTCGTTTAGCGAGTGAACAGCAGTGTGCGCGACTTTCAGGAGTGTGCCTGGAAAGTGCCAGAATCACCAGGAGCATCTGTGCAAAAGCTGCTGCCTCTGTGACCGCATTGAGGCACGTTCGCGTGTCTGCGAGTATATAGACGGCTCTTTCGCGTTCACTCCGAGGGAAACGGTCCGCTATTGCTTCTGTGCGCACAGACGCGATTCCCTTGTCTCTTGCGAACACAGGGAACTCTGTGCATCCAAATCTACAGGCTAAGGACGCGTCTGCATATGTTTTGGTGAACAATCGAGTGTGCGTGTTCTGACAGCTGCCTCTATGCAGACGTCTCCACAGAGCCACTTCTGAATGCCCCGCAGCCCAGGACTGAATGGATACACTAACAAGTGCACCGGTGTGAGCAACCACATATGCAGAAGGACGTCTTTCATCTCACAGAAGCGCGAACGTCTTGGCGTTCAAGCACATGGCAGAAACAAGGTGTGAACAGATGAGCTGCTGCTATTTTCTCCGTTCGGCATGCTTCGTTGTAGCTCTCTTGCCGGTCGCCGGCTTAGCGGCTTGCTTTGCGCGACTAGCTCTGGGGAGAGAAGGAGATAGCGCCGGAAACCTCGCCTTTTGCCTTCTTCGGCGCTGGAACCTGGTTGCTGCGCCTTCTCTTTGTCCATGTGCACACACACGATTCCTCAGCGAAAACCATGCAGAAACCTTTCCACGAGCACCCAGGGATGTGCACCCAGCACCACGTGCACGCACACGCAGCTAGAGAAAAGCACCTACCTTTTCACACACTGATGCCTAAGCAAACGCGTGGCCACACACACGCACACATCCGCAAGCGCGCCTACTCCCATCTATTGAGGGAAAGACGGACGAGCTCTTTGGTTGCTCTTCACAGGCTTGTCCCTGATCTATAGCTGAGGGCAAACACTTGTGTGCTTGTGGGAGAGCCTGTGTCTTTCCTGGAAGCGTTTGGGAGTTTTGCTCAGACGCGTGTTTCCTCAAGTTCAAGAATCAAGATCTAGGATACCTGCAGACAGGTGCCTGTTTGTGTGGAGACAGTCTGTTTGAAACTGTGTTCCTCAGCGCCCGCTCTTTCTCCCCGTCGCTCCACACGCCTGGGAGTCCCTTTCTTTCTCTCCACAAGCACGTGTGTTGACTTCGTCGCACATGTGCATCTGCACAAGCGTTGAGCTCAGCAGAGCGTGTCTCTTGACACTTGATGTGCGTTGGCTGTGTCTGCCTGCTCCAGTGAAGAGAGAAACGGGAAATCATCTTGGTAGAGGCAACAAAGCAAAGGCGAGGCAGGATTGACATCTGCTCAACAGAGACGGATTCCCTGCGCTGACACAGTTCACAGTTACACGAGAAGCAATCTGAGCGGTCCGTCGACCGGAGACGTGTTTCCCAAGAGGTCGTTTAGCGAGTGAACAGCAGTGTGCGCGACTTTCAGGAGTGTGCCTGGAAAGTGCCAGAATCACCAGGAGCATCTGTGCAAAAGCTGCTGCCTCTGTGACCGCATTGAGGCACGTTCGCGTGTCTGCGAGTATATAGACGGCTCTTTCGCGTTCACTCCGAGGGAAACGGTCCGCTATTGCTTCTGTGCGCACAGACGCGATTCCCTTGTCTCTTGCGAACACAGGGAACTCTGTGCATCCAAATCTACAGGCTAAGGACGCGTCTGCATATGTTTTGGTGAACAATCGAGTGTGCGTGTTCTGACAGCTGCCTCTATGCAGACGTCTCCACAGAGCCACTTCTGAATGCCCCGCAGCCCAGGACTGAATGGATACACTAACAAGTGCACCGGTGTGAGCAACCACATATGCAGAAGGACGTCTTTCATCTCACAGAAGCGCGAACGTCTTGGCGTTCAAGCACATGGCAGAAACAAGGTGTGAACAGATGAGCTGCTGCTATTTTCTCCGTTCGGCATGCTTCGTTGTAGCTCTCTTGCCGGTCGCCGGCTTAGCGGCTTGCTTTGCGCGACTAGCTCTGGGGAGAGAAGGAGATAGCGCCGGAAACCTCGCCTTTTGCCTTCTTCGGCGCTGGAACCTGGTTGCTGCGCCTTCTCTTTGTCCATGTGCACACACACGATTCCTCAGCGAAAACCATGCAGAAACCTTTCCACGAGCACCCAGGGATGTGCACCCAGCACCACGTGCACGCACACGCAGCTAGAGAAAAGCACCTACCTTTTCACACACTGATGCCTAAGCAAACGCGTGGCCACACACACGCACACATCCGCAAGCGCGCCTACTCCCATCTATTGAGGGAAAGACGGACGAGCTCTTTGGTTGCTCTTCACAGGCTTGTCCCTGATCTATAGCTGAGGGCAAACACTTGTGTGCTTGTGGGAGAGCCTGTGTCTTTCCTGGAAGCGTTTGGGAGTTTTGCTCAGACGCGTGTTTCCTCAAGTTCAAGAATCAAGATCTAGGATACCTGCAGACAGGTGCCTGTTTGTGTGGAGACAGTCTGTTTGAAACTGTGTTCCTCAGCGCCCGCTCTTTCTCCCCGTCGCTCCACACGCCTGGGAGTCCCTTTCTTTCTCTCCACAAGCACGTGTGTTGACTTCGTCGCACATGTGCATCTGCACAAGCGTTGAGCTCAGCAGAGCGTGTCTCTTGACACTTGATGTGCGTTGGCTGTGTCTGCCTGCTCCAGTGAAGAGAGAAACGGGAAATCATCTTGGTAGAGGCAACAAAGCAAAAGCGAGGCAGGATTGACATCTGCTCAACAGAGACGGATTCCCTGCGCTGACACAGTTCACAGTTACACGAGAAGCAATCTGAGCGGTCCGTCGACCGGAGACGTGTTTCCCAAGAGGTCGTTTAGCGAGTGAACAGCAGTGTGCGCGACTTTCAGGAGTGTGCCTGGAAAGTGCCAGAATCACCAGGAGCATCTGTGCAAAAGCTGCTGCCTCTGTGACCGCATTGAGGCACGTTCGCGTGTCTGCGAGTATATAGACGGCTCTTTCGCGTTCACTCCGAGGGAAACGGTCCGCTATTGCTTCTGTGCGCACAGACGCGATTCCCTTGTCTCTTGCGAACACAGGGAACTCTGTGCATCCAAATCTACAGGCTAAGGACGCGTCTGCATATGTTTTGGTGAACAATCGAGTGTGCGTGTTCTGACAGCTGCCTCTATGCAGACGTCTCCACAGAGCCACTTCTGAATGCCCCGCAGCCCAGGACTGAATGGATACACTAACAAGTGCACCGGTGTGAGCAACCACATATGCAGAAGGACGTCTTTCATCTCACAGAAGCGCGAACGTCTTGGCGTTCAAGCACATGGCAGAAACAAGGTGTGAACAGATGAGCTGCTGCTATTTTCTCCGTTCGGCATGCTTCGTTGTAGCTCTCTTGCCGGTCGCCGGCTTAGCGGCTTGCTTTGCGCGACTAGCTCTGGGGAGAGAAGGAGATAGCGCCGGAAACCTCGCCTTTTGCCTTCTTCGGCGCTGGAACCTGGTTGCTGCGCCTTCTCTTTGTCCATGTGCACACACACGATTCCTCAGCGAAAACCATGCAGAAACCTTTCCACGAGCACCCAGGGATGTGCACCCAGCACCACGTGCACGCACACGCAGCTAGAGAAAAGCACCTACCTTTTCACACACTGATGCCTAAGCAAACGCGTGGCCACACACACGCACACATCCGCAAGCGCGCCTACTCCCATCTATTGAGGGAAAGACGGACGAGCTCTTTGGTTGCTCTTCACAGGCTTGTCCCTGATCTATAGCTGAGGGCAAACACTTGTGTGCTTGTGGGAGAGCCTGTGTCTTTCCTGGAAGCGTTTGGGAGTTTTGCTCAGACGCGTGTTTCCTCAAGTTCAAGAATCAAGATCTAGGATACCTGCAGACAGGTGCCTGTTTGTGTGGAGACAGTCTGTTTGAAACTGTGTTCCTCAGCGCCCGCTCTTTCTCCCCGTCGCTCCACACGCCTGGGAGTCCCTTTCTTTCTCTCCACAAGCACGTGTGTTGACTTCGTCGCACATGTGCATCTGCACAAGCGTTGAGCTCAGCAGAGCGTGTCTCTTGACACTTGATGTGCGTTGGCTGTGTCTGCCTGCTCCAGTGAAGAGAGAAACGGGAAATCATCTTGGTAGAGGCAACAAAGCAAAGGCGAGGCAGGATTGACATCTGCTCAACAGAGACGGATTCCCTGCGCTGACACAGTTCACAGTTACACGAGAAGCAATCTGAGCGGTCCGTCGACCGGAGACGTGTTTCCCAAGAGGTCGTTTAGCGAGTGAACAGCAGTGTGCGCGACTTTCAGGAGTGTGCCTGGAAAGTGCCAGAATCACCAGGAGCATCTGTGCAAAAGCTGCTGCCTCTGTGACCGCATTGAGGCACGTTCGCGTGTCTGCGAGTATATAGACGGCTCTTTCGCGTTCACTCCGAGGGAAACGGTCCGCTATTGCTTCTGTGCGCACAGACGCGATTCCCTTGTCTCTTGCGAACACAGGGAACTCTGTGCATCCAAATCTACAGGCTAAGGACGCGTCTGCATATGTTTTGGTGAACAATCGAGTGTGCGTGTTCTGACAGCTGCCTCTATGCAGACGTCTCCACAGAGCCACTTCTGAATGCCCCGCAGCCCAGGACTGAATGGATACACTAACAAGTGCACCGGTGTGAGCAACCACATATGCAGAAGGACGTCTTTCATCTCACAGAAGCGCGAACGTCTTGGCGTTCAAGCACATGGCAGAAACAAGGTGTGAACAGATGAGCTGCTGCTATTTTCTCCGTTCGGCATGCTTCGTTGTAGCTCTCTTGCCGGTCGCCGGCTTAGCGGCTTGCTTTGCGCGACTAGCTCTGGGGAGAGAAGGAGATAGCGCCGGAAACCTCGCCTTTTGCCTTCTTCGGCGCTGGAACCTGGTTGCTGCGCCTTCTCTTTGTCCATGTGCACACACACGATTCCTCAGCGAAAACCATGCAGAAACCTTTCCACGAGCACCCAGGGATGTGCACCCAGCACCACGTGCACGCACACGCAGCTAGAGAAAAGCACCTACCTTTTCACACACTGATGCCTAAGCAAACGCGTGGCCACACACACGCACACATCCGCAAGCGCGCCTACTCCCATCTACTGAGAGAAAGACGGACGAGCTCTTTGGTTGCTCTTCACAGGCTTGTCCCTGATCTATAGCTGAGGGCAAACACTTGTGTGCTTGTGGGAGAGCCTGTGTCTTTCCTGGAAGCGTTTGGGAGTTTTGCTCAGACGCGTGTTTCCTCAAGTTCAAGAATCAAGATCTAGGATACCTGCAGACAGGTGCCTGTTTGTGTGGAGACAGTCTGTTTGAAACTGTGTTCCTCAGCGCCCGCTCTTTCTCCCCGTCGCTCCACACGCCTGGGAGTCCCTTTCTTTCTCTCCACAAGCACGTGTGTTGACTTCGTCGCACATGTGCATCTGCACAAGCGTTGAGCTCAGCAGAGCGTGTCTCTTGACACTTGATGTGCGTTGGCTGTGTCTGCCTGCTCCAGTGAAGAGAGAAACGGGAAATCATCTTGGTAGAGGCAACAAAGCAAAAGCGAGGCAGGATTGACATCTGCTCAACAGAGACGGATTCCCTGCGCTGACACAGTTCACAGTTACACGAGAAGCAATCTGAGCGGTCCGTCGACCGGAGACGTGTTTCCCAAGAGGTCGTTTAGCGAGTGAACAGCAGTGTGCGCGACTTTCAGGAGTGTGCCTGGAAAGTGCCAGAATCACCAGGAGCATCTGTGCAAAAGCTGCTGCCTCTGTGACCGCATTGAGGCACGTTCGCGTGTCTGCGAGTATATAGACGGCTCTTTCGCGTTCACTCCGAGGGAAACGGTCCGCTATTGCTTCTGTGCGCACAGACGCGATTCCCTTGTCTCTTGCGAACACAGGGAACTCTGTGCATCCAAATCTACAGGCTAAGGACGCGTCTGCATATGTTTTGGTGAACAATCGAGTGTGCGTGTTCTGACAGCTGCCTCTATGCAGACGTCTCCACAGAGCCACTTCTGAATGCCCCGCAGCCCAGGACTGAATGGATACACTAACAAGTGCACCGGTGTGAGCAACCACATATGCAGAAGGACGTCTTTCATCTCACAGAAGCGCGAACGTCTTGGCGTTCAAGCACATGGCAGAAACAAGGTGTGAACAGATGAGCTGCTGCTATTTTCTCCGTTCGGCATGCTTCGTTGTAGCTCTCTTGCCGGTCGCCGGCTTAGCGGCTTGCTTTGCGCGACTAGCTCTGGGGAGAGAAGGAGATAGCGCCGGAAACCTCGCCTTTTGCCTTCTTCGGCGCTGGAACCTGGTTGCTGCGCCTTCTCTTTGTCCATGTGCACACACACGATTCCTCAGCGAAAACCATGCAGAAACCTTTCCACGAGCACCCAGGGATGTGCACCCAGCACCACGTGCACGCACACGCAGCTAGAGAAAAGCACCTACCTTTTCACACACTGATGCCTAAGCAAACGCGTGGCCACACACACGCACACATCCGCAAGCGCGCCTACTCCCATCTATTGAGGGAAAGACGGACGAGCTCTTTGGTTGCTCTTCACAGGCTTGTCCCTGATCTATAGCTGAGGGCAAACACTTGTGTGCTTGTGGGAGAGCCTGTGTCTTTCCTGGAAGCGTTTGGGAGTTTTGCTCAGACGCGTGTTTCCTCAAGTTCAAGAATCAAGATCTAGGATACCTGCAGACAGGTGCCTGTTTGTGTGGAGACAGTCTGTTTGAAACTGTGTTCCTCAGCGCCCGCTCTTTCTCCCCGTCGCTCCACACGCCTGGGAGTCCCTTTCTTTCTCTCCACAAGCACGTGTGTTGACTTCGTCGCACATGTGCATCTGCACAAGCGTTGAGCTCAGCAGAGCGTGTCTCTTGACACTTGATGTGCGTTGGCTGTGTCTGCCTGCTCCAGTGAAGAGAGAAACGGGAAATCATCTTGGTAGAGGCAACAAAGCAAAAGCGAGGCAGGATTGACATCTGCTCAACAGAGACGGATTCCCTGCGCTGACACAGTTCACAGTTACACGAGAAGCAATCTGAGCGGTCCGTCGACCGGAGACGTGTTTCCCAAGAGGTCGTTTAGCGAGTGAACAGCAGTGTGCGCGACTTTCAGGAGTGTGCCTGGAAAGTGCCAGAATCACCAGGAGCATCTGTGCAAAAGCTGCTGCCTCTGTGACCGCATTGAGGCACGTTCGCGTGTCTGCGAGTATATAGACGGCTCTTTCGCGTTCACTCCGAGGGAAACGGTCCGCTATTGCTTCTGTGCGCACAGACGTGATTCCCTTGTCTCTTGCGAACACAGGGAACTCTGTGCATCCAAATCTACAGGCTAAGGACGCGTCTGCATATGTTTTGGTGAACAATCGAGTGTGCGTGTTCTGACAGCTGCCTCTATGCAGACGTCTCCACAGAGCCACTTCTGAATGCCCCGCAGCCCAGGACTGAATGGATACACTAACAAGTGCACCGGTGTGAGCAACCACATATGCAGAAGGACGTCTTTCATCTCACAGAAGCGCGAACGTCTTGGCGTTCAAGCACATGGCAGAAACAAGGTGTGAACAGATGAGCTGCTGCTATTTTCTCCGTTCGGCATGCTTCGTTGTAGCTCTCTTGCCGGTCGCCGGCTTAGCGGCTTGCTTTGCGCGACTAGCTCTGGGGAGAGAAGGAGATAGCGCCGGAAACCTCGCCTTTTGCCTTCTTCGGCGCTGGAACCTGGTTGCTGCGCCTTCTCTTTGTCCATGTGCACACACACGATTCCTCAGCGAAAACCATGCAGAAACCTTTCCACGAGCACCCAGGGATGTGCACCCAGCACCACGTGCACGCACACGCAGCTAGAGAAAAGCACCTACCTTTTCACACACTGATGCCTAAGCAAACGCGTGGCCACACACACGCACACATCCGCAAGCGCGCCTACTCCCATCTATTGAGGGAAAGACGGACGAGCTCTTTGGTTGCTCTTCACAGGCTTGTCCCTGATCTATAGCTGAGGGCAAACACTTGTGTGCTTGTGGGAGAGCCTGTGTCTTTCCTGGAAGCGTTTGGGAGTTTTGCTCAGACGCGTGTTTCCTCAAGTTCAAGAATCAAGATCTAGGATACCTGCAGACAGGTGCCTGTTTGTGTGGAGACAGTCTGTTTGAAACTGTGTTCCTCAGCGCCCGCTCTTTCTCCCCGTCGCTCCACACGCCTGGGAGTCCCTTTCTTTCTCTCCACAAGCACGTGTGTTGACTTCGTCGCACATGTGCATCTGCACAAGCGTTGAGCTCAGCAGAGCGTGTCTCTTGACACTTGATGTGCGTTGGCTGTGTCTGCCTGCTCCAGTGAAGAGAGAAACGGGAAATCATCTTGGTAGAGGCAACAAAGCAAAAGCGAGGCAGGATTGACATCTGCTCAACAGAGACGGATTCCCTGCGCTGACACAGTTCACAGTTACACGAGAAGCAATCTGAGCGGTCCGTCGACCGGAGACGTGTTTCCCAAGAGGTCGTTTAGCGAGTGAACAGCAGTGTGCGCGACTTTCAGGAGTGTGCCTGGAAAGTGCCAGAATCACCAGGAGCATCTGTGCAAAAGCTGCTGCCTCTGTGACCGCATTGAGGCACGTTCGCGTGTCTGCGAGTATATAGACGGCTCTTTCGCGTTCACTCCGAGGGAAACGGTCCGCTATTGCTTCTGTGCGCACAGACGCGATTCCCTTGTCTCTTGCGAACACAGGGAACTCTGTGCATCCAAATCTACAGGCTAAGGACGCGTCTGCATATGTTTTGGTGAACAATCGAGTGTGCGTGTTCTGACAGCTGCCTCTATGCAGACGTCTCCACAGAGCCACTTCTGAATGCCCCGCAGCCCAGGACTGAATGGATACACTAACAAGTGCACCGGTGTGAGCAACCACATATGCAGAAGGACGTCTTTCATCCCACAGAAGCGCGAACGTCTTGGCGTTCAAGCACATGGCAGAAACAAGGTGTGAACAGATGAGCTGCTGCTATTTTCTCCGTTCGGCATGCTTCGTTGTAGCTCTCTTGCCGGTCGCCGGCTTAGCGGCTTGCTTTGCGCGACTAGCTCTGGGGAGAGAAGGAGATAGCGCCGGAAACCTCGCCTTTTGCCTTCTTCGGCGCTGGAACCTGGTTGCTGCGCCTTCTCTTTGTCCATGTGCACACACACGATTCCTCAGCGAAAACCATGCAGAAACCTTTCCACGAGCACCCAGGGATGTGCACCCAGCACCACGTGCACGCACACGCAGCTAGAGAAAAGCACCTACCTTTTCACACACTGATGCCTAAGCAAACGCGTGGCCACACACACGCACACATCCGCAAGCGCGCCTACTCCCATCTATTGAGGGAAAGACGGACGAGCTCTTTGGTTGCTCTTCACAGGCTTGTCCCTGATCTATAGCTGAGGGCAAACACTTGTGTGCTTGTGGGAGAGCCTGTGTCTTTCCTGGAAGCGTTTGGGAGTTTTGCTCAGACGCGTGTTTCCTCAAGTTCAAGAATCAAGATCTAGGATACCTGCAGACAGGTGCCTGTTTGTGTGGAGACAGTCTGTTTGAAACTGTGTTCCTCAGCGCCCGCTCTTTCTCCCCGTCGCTCCACACGCCTGGGAGTCCCTTTCTTTCTCTCCACAAGCACGTGTGTTGACTTCGTCGCACATGTGCATCTGCACAAGCGTTGAGCTCAGCAGAGCGTGTCTCTTGACACTTGATGTGCGTTGGCTGTGTCTGCCTGCTCCAGTGAAGAGAGAAACGGGAAATCATCTTGGTAGAGGCAACAAAGCAAAGGCGAGGCAGGATTGACATCTGCTCAACAGAGACGGATTCCCTGCGCTGACACAGTTCACAGTTACACGAGAAGCAATCTGAGCGGTCCGTCGACCGGAGACGTGTTTCCCAAGAGGTCGTTTAGCGAGTGAACAGCAGTGTGCGCGACTTTCAGGAGTGTGCCTGGAAAGTGCCAGAATCACCAGGAGCATCTGTGCAAAAGCTGCTGCCTCTGTGACCGCATTGAGGCACGTTCGCGTGTCTGCGAGTATATAGACGGCTCTTTCGCGTTCACTCCGAGGGAAACGGTCCGCTATTGCTTCTGTGCGCACAGACGCGATTCCCTTGTCTCTTGCGAACACAGGGAACTCTGTGCATCCAAATCTACAGGCTAAGGACGCGTCTGCATATGTTTTGGTGAACAATCGAGTGTGCGTGTTCTGACAGCTGCCTCTATGCAGACGTCTCCACAGAGCCACTTCTGAATGCCCCGCAGCCCAGGACTGAATGGATACACTAACAAGTGCACCGGTGTGAGCAACCACATATGCAGAAGGACGTCTTTCATCTCACAGAAGCGCGAACGTCTTGGCGTTCAAGCACATGGCAGAAACAAGGTGTGAACAGATGAGCTGCTGCTATTTTCTCCGTTCGGCATGCTTCGTTGTAGCTCTCTTGCCGGTCGCCGGCTTAGCGGCTTGCTTTGCGCGACTAGCTCTGGGGAGAGAAGGAGATAGCGCCGGAAACCTCGCCTTTTGCCTTCTTCGGCGCTGGAACCTGGTTGCTGCGCCTTCTCTTTGTCCATGTGCACACACACGATTCCTCAGCGAAAACCATGCAGAAACCTTTCCACGAGCACCCAGGGATGTGCACCCAGCACCACGTGCACGCACACGCAGCTAGAGAAAAGCACCTACCTTTTCACACACTGATGCCTAAGCAAACGCGTGGCCACACACACGCACACATCCGCAAGCGCGCCTACTCCCATCTACTGAGAGAAAGACGGACGAGCTCTTTGGTTGCTCTTCACAGGCTTGTCCCTGATCTATAGCTGAGGGCAAACACTTGTGTGCTTGTGGGAGAGCCTGTGTCTTTCCTGGAAGCGTTTGGGAGTTTTGCTCAGACGCGTGTTTCCTCAAGTTCAAGAATCAAGATCTAGGATACCTGCAGACAGGTGCCTGTTTGTGTGGAGACAGTCTGTTTGAAACTGTGCTCCTCAGCGCCCGCTCTTTCTCCCCGTCGCTCCACACGCCTGGGAGTCCCTTTCTTTCTCTCCACAAGCACGTGTGTTGACTTCGTCGCACATGTGCATCTGCACAAGCGTTGAGCTCAGCAGAGCGTGTCTCTTGACACTTGATGTGCGTTGGCTGTGTCTGCCTGCTCCAGTGAAGAGAGAAACGGGAAATCATCTTGGTAGAGGCAACAAAGCAAAAGCGAGGCAGGATTGACATCTGCTCAACAGAGACGGATTCCCTGCGCTGACACAGTTCACAGTTACACGAGAAGCAATCTGAGCGGTCCGTCGACCGGAGACGTGTTTCCCAAGAGGTCGTTTAGCGAGTGAACAGCAGTGTGCGCGACTTTCAGGAGTGTGCCTGGAAAGTGCCAGAATCACCAGGAGCATCTGTGCAAAAGCTGCTGCCTCTGTGACCGCATTGAGGCACGTTCGCGTGTCTGCGAGTATATAGACGGCTCTTTCGCGTTCACTCCGAGGGAAACGGTCCGCTATTGCTTCTGTGCGCACAGACGCGATTCCCTTGTCTCTTGCGAACACAGGGAACTCTGTGCATCCAAATCTACAGGCTAAGGACGCGTCTGCATATGTTTTGGTGAACAATCGAGTGTGCGTGTTCTGACAGCTGCCTCTATGCAGACGTCTCCACAGAGCCACTTCTGAATGCCCCGCAGCCCAGGACTGAATGGATACACTAACAAGTGCACCGGTGTGAGCAACCACATATGCAGAAGGACGTCTTTCATCTCACAGAAGCGCGAACGTCTTGGCGTTCAAGCACATGGCAGAAACAAGGTGTGAACAGATGAGCTGCTGCTATTTTCTCCGTTCGGCATGCTTCGTTGTAGCTCTCTTGCCGGTCGCCGGCTTAGCGGCTTGCTTTGCGCGACTAGCTCTGGGGAGAGAAGGAGATAGCGCCGGAAACCTCGCCTTTTGCCTTCTTCGGCGCTGGAACCTGGTTGCTGCGCCTTCTCTTTGTCCATGTGCACACACACGATTCCTCAGCGAAAACCATGCAGAAACCTTTCCACGAGCACCCAGGGATGTGCACCCAGCACCACGTGCACGCACACGCAGCTAGAGAAAAGCACCTACCTTTTCACACACTGATGCCTAAGCAAACGCGTGGCCACACACACGCACACATCCGCAAGCGCGCCTACTCCCATCTATTGAGGGAAAGACGGACGAGCTCTTTGGTTGCTCTTCACAGGCTTGTCCCTGATCTATAGCTGAGGGCAAACACTTGTGTGCTTGTGGGAGAGCCTGTGTCTTTCCTGGAAGCGTTTGGGAGTTTTGCTCAGACGCGTGTTTCCTCAAGTTCAAGAATCAAGATCTAGGATACCTGCAGACAGGTGCCTGTTTGTGTGGAGACAGTCTGTTTGAAACTGTGTTCCTCAGCGCCCGCTCTTTCTCCCCGTCGCTCCACACGCCTGGGAGTCCCTTTCTTTCTCTCCACAAGCACGTGTGTTGACTTCGTCGCACATGTGCA
This sequence comes from Patagioenas fasciata, assembly GCF_037038585.1. NCBI lineage: Eukaryota > Metazoa > Chordata > Aves > Columbiformes > Columbidae > Patagioenas > Patagioenas fasciata. Next base: position 210,069 of record NW_027288655.1, on the reverse strand, counting down.
TCTGCACAAGCGTTGAGCTCAGCAGAGCGTGTCTCTTGACACTTGATGTGCGTTGGCTGTGTCTGCCTGCTCCAGTGAAGAGAGAAACGGGAAATCATCTTGGTAGAGGCAACAAAGCAAAAGCGAGGCAGGATTGACATCTGCTCAACAGAGACGGATTCCCTGCGCTGACACAGTTCACAGTTACACGAGAAGCAATCTGAGCGGTCCGTCGACCGGAGACGTGTTTCCCAAGAGGTCGTTTAGCGAGTGAACAGCAGTGTGCGCGACTTTCAGGAGTGTGCCTGGAAAGTGCCAGAATCACCAGGAGCATCTGTGCAAAAGCTGCTGCCTCTGTGACCGCATTGAGGCACGTTCGCGTGTCTGCGAGTATATAGACGGCTCTTTCGCGTTCACTCCGAGGGAAACGGTCCGCTATTGCTTCTGTGCGCACAGACGCGATTCCCTTGTCTCTTGCGAACACAGGGAACTCTGTGCATCCAAATCTACAGGCTAAGGACGCGTCTGCATATGTTTTGGTGAACAATCGAGTGTGCGTGTTCTGACAGCTGCCTCTATGCAGACGTCTCCACAGAGCCACTTCTGAATGCCCCGCAGCCCAGGACTGAATGGATACACTAACAAGTGCACCGGTGTGAGCAACCACATATGCAGAAGGACGTCTTTCATCCCACAGAAGCGCGAACGTCTTGGCGTTCAAGCACATGGCAGAAACAAGGTGTGAACAGATGAGCTGCTGCTATTTTCTCCGTTCGGCATGCTTCGTTGTAGCTCTCTTGCCGGTCGCCGGCTTAGCGGCTTGCTTTGCGCGACTAGCTCTGGGGAGAGAAGGAGATAGCGCCGGAAACCTCGCCTTTTGCCTTCTTCGGCGCTGGAACCTGGTTGCTGCGCCTTCTCTTTGTCCATGTGCACACACACGATTCCTCAGCGAAAACCATGCAGAAACCTTTCCACGAGCACCCAGGGATGTGCACCCAGCACCACGTGCACGCACACGCAGCTAGAGAAAAGCACCTACCTTTTCACACACTGATGCCTAAGCAAACGCGTGGCCACACACACGCACACATCCGCAAGCGCGCCTACTCCCATCTATTGAGGGAAAGACGGACGAGCTCTTTGGTTGCTCTTCACAGGCTTGTCCCTGATCTATAGCTGAGGGCAAACACTTGTGTGCTTGTGGGAGAGCCTGTGTCTTTCCTGGAAGCGTTTGGGAGTTTTGCTCAGACGCGTGTTTCCTCAAGTTCAAGAATCAAGATCTAGGATACCTGCAGACAGGTGCCTGTTTGTGTGGAGACAGTCTGTTTGAAACTGTGTTCCTCAGCGCCCGCTCTTTCTCCCCGTCGCTCCACACGCCTGGGAGTCCCTTTCTTTCTCTCCACAAGCACGTGTGTTGACTTCGTCGCACATGTGCATCTGCACAAGCGTTGAGCTCAGCAGAGCGTGTCTCTTGACACTTGATGTGCGTTGGCTGTGTCTGCCTGCTCCAGTGAAGAGAGAAACGGGAAATCATCTTGGTAGAGGCAACAAAGCAAAGGCGAGGCAGGATTGACATCTGCTCAACAGAGACGGATTCCCTGCGCTGACACAGTTCACAGTTACACGAGAAGCAATCTGAGCGGTCCGTCGACCGGAGACGTGTTTCCCAAGAGGTCGTTTAGCGAGTGAACAGCAGTGTGCGCGACTTTCAGGAGTGTGCCTGGAAAGTGCCAGAATCACCAGGAGCATCTGTGCAAAAGCTGCTGCCTCTGTGACCGCATTGAGGCACGTTCGCGTGTCTGCGAGTATATAGACGGCTCTTTCGCGTTCACTCCGAGGGAAACGGTCCGCTATTGCTTCTGTGCGCACAGACGCGATTCCCTTGTCTCTTGCGAACACAGGGAACTCTGTGCATCCAAATCTACAGGCTAAGGACGCGTCTGCATATGTTTTGGTGAACAATCGAGTGTGCGTGTTCTGACAGCTGCCTCTATGCAGACGTCTCCACAGAGCCACTTCTGAATGCCCCGCAGCCCAGGACTGAATGGATACACTAACAAGTGCACCGGTGTGAGCAACCACATATGCAGAAGGACGTCTTTCATCTCACAGAAGCGCGAACGTCTTGGCGTTCAAGCACATGGCAGAAACAAGGTGTGAACAGATGAGCTGCTGCTATTTTCTCCGTTCGGCATGCTTCGTTGTAGCTCTCTTGCCGGTCGCCGGCTTAGCGGCTTGCTTTGCGCGACTAGCTCTGGGGAGAGAAGGAGATAGCGCCGGAAACCTCGCCTTTTGCCTTCTTCGGCGCTGGAACCTGGTTGCTGCGCCTTCTCTTTGTCCATGTGCACACACACGATTCCTCAGCGAAAACCATGCAGAAACCTTTCCACGAGCACCCAGGGATGTGCACCCAGCACCACGTGCACGCACACGCAGCTAGAGAAAAGCACCTACCTTTTCACACACTGATGCCTAAGCAAACGCGTGGCCACACACACGCACACATCCGCAAGCGCGCCTACTCCCATCTACTGAGAGAAAGACGGACGAGCTCTTTGGTTGCTCTTCACAGGCTTGTCCCTGATCTATAGCTGAGGGCAAACACTTGTGTGCTTGTGGGAGAGCCTGTGTCTTTCCTGGAAGCGTTTGGGAGTTTTGCTCAGACGCGTGTTTCCTCAAGTTCAAGAATCAAGATCTAGGATACCTGCAGACAGGTGCCTGTTTGTGTGGAGACAGTCTGTTTGAAACTGTGCTCCTCAGCGCCCGCTCTTTCTCCCCGTCGCTCCACACGCCTGGGAGTCCCTTTCTTTCTCTCCACAAGCACGTGTGTTGACTTCGTCGCACATGTGCATCTGCACAAGCGTTGAGCTCAGCAGAGCGTGTCTCTTGACACTTGATGTGCGTTGGCTGTGTCTGCCTGCTCCAGTGAAGAGAGAAACGGGAAATCATCTTGGTAGAGGCAACAAAGCAAAAGCGAGGCAGGATTGACATCTGCTCAACAGAGACGGATTCCCTGCGCTGACACAGTTCACAGTTACACGAGAAGCAATCTGAGCGGTCCGTCGACCGGAGACGTGTTTCCCAAGAGGTCGTTTAGCGAGTGAACAGCAGTGTGCGCGACTTTCAGGAGTGTGCCTGGAAAGTGCCAGAATCACCAGGAGCATCTGTGCAAAAGCTGCTGCCTCTGTGACCGCATTGAGGCACGTTCGCGTGTCTGCGAGTATATAGACGGCTCTTTCGCGTTCACTCCGAGGGAAACGGTCCGCTATTGCTTCTGTGCGCACAGACGCGATTCCCTTGTCTCTTGCGAACACAGGGAACTCTGTGCATCCAAATCTACAGGCTAAGGACGCGTCTGTATATGTTTTGGTGAACAATCGAGTGTGCGTGTTCTGACAGCTGCCTCTATGCAGACGTCTCCACAGAGCCACTTCTGAATGCCCCGCAGCCCAGGACTGAATGGATACACTAACAAGTGCACCGGTGTGAGCAACCACATATGCAGAAGGACGTCTTTCATCCCACAGAAGCGCGAACGTCTTGGCGTTCAAGCACATGGCAGAAACAAGGTGTGAACAGATGAGCTGCTGCTATTTTCTCCGTTCGGCATGCTTCGTTGTAGCTCTCTTGCCGGTCGCCGGCTTAGCGGCTTGCTTTGCGCGACTAGCTCTGGGGAGAGAAGGAGATAGCGCCGGAAACCTCGCCTTTTGCCTTCTTCGGCGCTGGAACCTGGTTGCTGCGCCTTCTCTTTGTCCATGTGCACACACACGATTCCTCAGCGAAAACCATGCAGAAACCTTTCCACGAGCACCCAGGGATGTGCACCCAGCACCACGTGCACGCACACGCAGCTAGAGAAAAGCACCTACCTTTTCACACACTGATGCCTAAGCAAACGCGTGGCCACACACACGCACACATCCGCAAGCGCGCCTACTCCCATCTATTGAGGGAAAGACGGACGAGCTCTTTGGTTGCTCTTCACAGGCTTGTCCCTGATCTATAGCTGAGGGCAAACACTTGTGTGCTTGTGGGAGAGCCTGTGTCTTTCCTGGAAGCGTTTGGGAGTTTTGCTCAGACGCGTGTTTCCTCAAGTTCAAGAATCAAGATCTAGGATACCTGCAGACAGGTGCCTGTTTGTGTGGAGACAGTCTGTTTGAAACTGTGTTCCTCAGCGCCCGCTCTTTCTCCCCGTCGCTCCACACGCCTGGGAGTCCCTTTCTTTCTCTCCACAAGCACGTGTGTTGACTTCGTCGCACATGTGCATCTGCACAAGCGTTGAGCTCAGCAGAGCGTGTCTCTTGACACTTGATGTGCGTTGGCTGTGTCTGCCTGCTCCAGTGAAGAGAGAAACGGGAAATCATCTTGGTAGAGGCAACAAAGCAAAAGCGAGGCAGGATTGACATCTGCTCAACAGAGACGGATTCCCTGCGCTGACACAGTTCACAGTTACACGAGAAGCAATCTGAGCGGTCCGTCGACCGGAGACGTGTTTCCCAAGAGGTCGTTTAGCGAGTGAACAGCAGTGTGCGCGACTTTCAGGAGTGTGCCTGGAAAGTGCCAGAATCACCAGGAGCATCTGTGCAAAAGCTGCTGCCTCTGTGACCGCATTGAGGCACGTTCGCGTGTCTGCGAGTATATAGACGGCTCTTTCGCGTTCACTCCGAGGGAAACGGTCCGCTATTGCTTCTGTGCGCACAGACGCGATTCCCTTGTCTCTTGCGAACACAGGGAACTCTGTGCATCCAAATCTACAGGCTAAGGACGCGTCTGTATATGTTTTGGTGAACAATCGAGTGTGCGTGTTCTGACAGCTGCCTCTATGCAGACGTCTCCACAGAGCCACTTCTGAATGCCCCGCAGCCCAGGACTGAATGGATACACTAACAAGTGCACCGGTGTGAGCAACCACATATGCAGAAGGACGTCTTTCATCTCACAGAAGCGCGAACGTCTTGGCGTTCAAGCACATGGCAGAAACAAGGTGTGAACAGATGAGCTGCTGCTATTTTCTCCGTTCGGCATGCTTCGTTGTAGCTCTCTTGCCGGTCGCCGGCTTAGCGGCTTGCTTTGCGCGACTAGCTCTGGGGAGAGAAGGAGATAGCGCCGGAAACCTCGCCTTTTGCCTTCTTCGGCGCTGGAACCTGGTTGCTGCGCCTTCTCTTTGTCCATGTGCACACACACGATTCCTCAGCGAAAACCATGCAGAAACCTTTCCACGAGCACCCAGGGATGTGCACCCAGCACCACGTGCACGCACACGCAGCTAGAGAAAAGCACCTACCTTTTCACACACTGATGCCTAAGCAAACGCGTGGCCACACACACGCACACATCCGCAAGCGCGCCTACTCCCATCTATTGAGGGAAAGACGGACGAGCTCTTTGGTTGCTCTTCACAGGCTTGTCCCTGATCTATAGCTGAGGGCAAACACTTGTGTGCTTGTGGGAGAGCCTGTGTCTTTCCTGGAAGCGTTTGGGAGTTTTGCTCAGACGCGTGTTTCCTCAAGTTCAAGAATCAAGATCTAGGATACCTGCAGACAGGTGCCTGTTTGTGTGGAGACAGTCTGTTTGAAACTGTGTTCCTCAGCGCCCGCTCTTTCTCCCCGTCGCTCCACACGCCTGGGAGTCCCTTTCTTTCTCTCCACAAGCACGTGTGTTGACTTCGTCGCACATGTGCATCTGCACAAGCGTTGAGCTCAGCAGAGCGTGTCTCTTGACACTTGATGTGCGTTGGCTGTGTCTGCCTGCTCCAGTGAAGAGAGAAACGGGAAATCATCTTGGTAGAGGCAACAAAGCAAAAGCGAGGCAGGATTGACATCTGCTCAACAGAGACGGATTCCCTGCGCTGACACAGTTCACAGTTACACGAGAAGCAATCTGAGCGGTCCGTCGACCGGAGACGTGTTTCCCAAGAGGTCGTTTAGCGAGTGAACAGCAGTGTGCGCGACTTTCAGGAGTGTGCCTGGAAAGTGCCAGAATCACCAGGAGCATCTGTGCAAAAGCTGCTGCCTCTGTGACCGCATTGAGGCACGTTCGCGTGTCTGCGAGTATATAGACGGCTCTTTCGCGTTCACTCCGAGGGAAACGGTCCGCTATTGCTTCTGTGCGCACAGACGCGATTCCCTTGTCTCTTGCGAACACAGGGAACTCTGTGCATCCAAATCTACAGGCTAAGGACGCGTCTGCATATGTTTTGGTGAACAATCGAGTGTGCGTGTTCTGACAGCTGCCTCTATGCAGACGTCTCCACAGAGCCACTTCTGAATGCCCCGCAGCCCAGGACTGAATGGATACACTAACAAGTGCACCGGTGTGAGCAACCACATATGCAGAAGGACGTCTTTCATCTCACAGAAGCGCGAACGTCTTGGCGTTCAAGCACATGGCAGAAACAAGGTGTGAACAGATGAGCTGCTGCTATTTTCTCCGTTCGGCATGCTTCGTTGTAGCTCTCTTGCCGGTCGCCGGCTTAGCGGCTTGCTTTGCGCGACTAGCTCTGGGGAGAGAAGGAGATAGCGCCGGAAACCTCGCCTTTTGCCTTCTTCGGCGCTGGAACCTGGTTGCTGCGCCTTCTCTTTGTCCATGTGCACACACACGATTCCTCAGCGAAAACCATGCAGAAACCTTTCCACGAGCACCCAGGGATGTGCACCCAGCACCACGTGCACGCACACGGAGCTAGAGAAAAGCACCTACCTTTTCACACACTGATGCCTAAGCAAACGCGTGGCCACACACACGCACACATCCGCAAGCGCGCCTACTCCCATCTATTGAGGGAAAGACGGACGAGCTCTTTGGTTGCTCTTCACAGGCTTGTCCCTGATCTATAGCTGAGGGCAAACACTTGTGTGCTTGTGGGAGAGCCTGTGTCTTTCCTGGAAGCGTTTGGGAGTTTTGCTCAGACGCGTGTTTCCTCAAGTTCAAGAATCAAGATCTAGGATACCTGCAGACAGGTGCCTGTTTGTGTGGAGACAGTCTGTTTGAAACTGTGTTCCTCAGCGCCCGCTCTTTCTCCCCGTCGCTCCACACGCCTGGGAGTCCCTTTCTTTCTCTCCACAAGCACGTGTGTTGACTTCGTCGCACATGTGCATCTGCACAAGCGTTGAGCTCAGCAGAGCGTGTCTCTTGACACTTGATGTGCGTTGGCTGTGTCTGCCTGCTCCAGTGAAGAGAGAAACGGGAAATCATCTTGGTAGAGGCAACAAAGCAAAAGCGAGGCAGGATCCACATCTGCTCAACAGAGACGGATTCCCTGCGCTGACACAGTTCACAGTTACACGAGAAGCAATCTGAGCGGTCCGTCGACCGGAGACGTGTTTCCCAAGAGGTCGTTTAGCGAGTGAACAGCAGTGTGCGCGACTTTCAGGAGTGTGCCTGGAAAGTGCCAGAATCACCAGGAGCATCTGTGCAAAAGCTGCTGCCTCTGTGACCGCATTGAGGCACGTTCGCGTGTCTGCGAGTATATAGACGGCTCTTTCGCGTTCACTCCGAGGGAAACGGTCCGCTATTGCTTCTGTGCGCACAGACGCGATTCCCTTGTCTCTTGCGAACACAGGGAACTCTGTGCATCCAAATCTACAGGCTAAGGACGCGTCTGCATATGTTTTGGTGAACAATCGAGTGTGCGTGTTCTGACAGCTGCCTCTATGCAGACGTCTCCACAGAGCCACTTCTGAATGCCCCGCAGCCCAGGACTGAATGGATACACTAACAAGTGCACCGGTGTGAGCAACCACATATGCAGAAGGACGTCTTTCATCTCACAGAAGCGCGAACGTCTTGGCGTTCAAGCACATGGCAGAAACAAGGTGTGAACAGATGAGCTGCTGCTATTTTCTCCGTTCGGCATGCTTCGTTGTAGCTCTCTTGCCGGTCGCCGGCTTAGCGGCTTGCTTTGCGCGACTAGCTCTGGGGAGAGAAGGAGATAGCGCCGGAAACCTCGCCTTTTGCCTTCTTCGGCGCTGGAACCTGGTTGCTGCGCCTTCTCTTTGTCCATGTGCACACACACGATTCCTCAGCGAAAACCATGCAGAAACCTTTCCACGAGCACCCAGGGATGTGCACCCAGCACCACGTGCACGCACACGCAGCTAGAGAAAAGCACCTACCTTTTCACACACTGATGCCTAAGCAAACGCGTGGCCACACACACGCACACATCCGCAAGCGCGCCTACTCCCATCTATTGAGGGAAAGACGGACGAGCTCTTTGGTTGCTCTTCACAGGCTTGTCCCTGATCTATAGCTGAGGGCAAACACTTGTGTGCTTGTGGGAGAGCCTGTGTCTTTCCTGGAAGCGTTTGGGAGTTTTGCTCAGACGCGTGTTTCCTCAAGTTCAAGAATCAAGATCTAGGATACCTGCAGACAGGTGCCTGTTTGTGTGGAGACAGTCTGTTTGAAACTGTGTTCCTCAGCGCCCGCTCTTTCTCCCCGTCGCTCCACACGCCTGGGAGTCCCTTTCTTTCTCTCCACAAGCACGTGTGTTGACTTCGTCGCACATGTGCATCTGCACAAGCGTTGAGCTCAGCAGAGCGTGTCTCTTGACACTTGATGTGCGTTGGCTGTGTCTGCCTGCTCCAGTGAAGAGAGAAACGGGAAATCATCTTGGTAGAGGCAACAAAGCAAAAGCGAGGCAGGATTGACATCTGCTCAACAGAGACGGATTCCCTGCGCTGACACAGTTCACAGTTACACGAGAAGCAATCTGAGCGGTCCGTCGACCGGAGACGTGTTTCCCAAGAGGTCGTTTAGCGAGTGAACAGCAGTGTGCGCGACTTTCAGGAGTGTGCCTGGAAAGTGCCAGAATCACCAGGAGCATCTGTGCAAAAGCTGCTGCCTCTGTGACCGCATTGAGGCACGTTCGCGTGTCTGCGAGTATATAGACGGCTCTTTCGCGTTCACTCCGAGGGAAACGGTCCGCTATTGCTTCTGTGCGCACAGACGCGATTCCCTTGTCTCTTGCGAACACAGGGAACTCTGTGCATCCAAATCTACAGGCTAAGGACGCGTCTGCATATGTTTTGGTGAACAATCGAGTGTGCGTGTTCTGACAGCTGCCTCTATGCAGACGTCTCCACAGAGCCACTTCTGAATGCCCCGCAGCCCAGGACTGAATGGATACACTAACAAGTGCACCGGTGTGAGCAACCACATATGCAGAAGGACGTCTTTCATCTCACAGAAGCGCGAACGTCTTGGCGTTCAAGCACATGGCAGAAACAAGGTGTGAACAGATGAGCTGCTGCTATTTTCTCCGTTCGGCATGCTTCGTTGTAGCTCTCTTGCCGGTCGCCGGCTTAGCGGCTTGCTTTGCGCGACTAGCTCTGGGGAGAGAAGGAGATAGCGCCGGAAACCTCGCCTTTTGCCTTCTTCGGCGCTGGAACCTGGTTGCTGCGCCTTCTCTTTGTCCATGTGCACACACACGATTCCTCAGCAAAAACCATGCAGAAACCTTTCCACGAGCACCCAGGGATGTGCACCCAGCACCACGTGCACGCACACGCAGCTAGAGAAAAGCACCTACCTTTTCACACACTGATGCCTAAGCAAACGCGTGGCCACACACACGCACACATCCGCAAGCGCGCCTACTCCCATCTATTGAGGGAAAGACGGACGAGCTCTTTGGTTGCTCTTCACAGGCTTGTCCCTGATCTATAGCTGAGGGCAAACACTTGTGTGCTTGTGGGAGAGCCTGTGTCTTTCCTGGAAGCGTTTGGGAGTTTTGCTCAGACGCGTGTTTCCTCAAGTTCAAGAATCAAGATCTAGGATACCTGCAGACAGGTGCCTGTTTGTGTGGAGACAGTCTGTTTGAAACTGTGTTCCTCAGCGCCCGCTCTTTCTCCCCGTCGCTCCACACGCCTGGGAGTCCCTTTCTTTCTCTCCACAAGCACGTGTGTTGACTTCGTCGCACATGTGCATCTGCACAAGCGTTGAGCTCAGCAGAGCGTGTCTCTTGACACTTGATGTGCGTTGGCTGTGTCTGCCTGCTCCAGTGAAGAGAGAAACGGGAAATCATCTTGGTAGAGGCAACAAAGCAAAAGCGAGGCAGGATTGACATCTGCTCAACAGAGACGGATTCCCTGCGCTGACACAGTTCACAGTTACACGAGAAGCAATCTGAGCGGTCCGTCGACCGGAGACGTGTTTCCCAAGAGGTCGTTTAGCGAGTGAACAGCAGTGTGCGCGACTTTCAGGAGTGTGCCTGGAAAGTGCCAGAATCACCAGGAGCATCTGTGCAAAAGCTGCTGCCTCTGTGACCGCATTGAGGCACGTTCGCGTGTCTGCGAGTATATAGACGGCTCTTTCGCGTTCACTCCGAGGGAAACGGTCCGCTATTGCTTCTGTGCGCACAGACGCGATTCCCTTGTCTCTTGCGAACACAGGGAACTCTGTGCATCCAAATCTACAGGCTAAGGACGCGTCTGCATATGTTTTGGTGAACAATCGAGTGTGCGTGTTCTGACAGCTGCCTCTATGCAGACGTCTCCACAGAGCCACTTCTGAATGCCCCGCAGCCCAGGACTGAATGGATACACTAACAAGTGCACCGGTGTGAGCAACCACATATGCAGAAGGACGTCTTTCATCTCACAGAAGCGCGAACGTCTTGGCGTTCAAGCACATGGCAGAAACAAGGTGTGAACAGATGAGCTGCTGCTATTTTCTCCGTTCGGCATGCTTCGTTGTAGCTCTCTTGCCGGTCGCCGGCTTAGCGGCTTGCTTTGCGCGACTAGCTCTGGGGAGAGAAGGAGATAGCGCCGGAAACCTCGCCTTTTGCCTTCTTCGGCGCTGGAACCTGGTTGCTGCGCCTTCTCTTTGTCCATGTGCACACACACGATTCCTCAGCGAAAACCATGCAGAAACCTTTCCACGAGCACCCAGGGATGTGCACCCAGCACCACGTGCACGCACACGCAGCTAGAGAAAAGCACCTACCTTTTCACACACTGATGCCTAAGCAAACGCGTGGCCACACACACGCACACATCCGCAAGCGCGCCTACTCCCATCTATTGAGGGAAAGACGGACGAGCTCTTTGGTTGCTCTTCACAGGCTTGTCCCTGATCTATAGCTGAGGGCAAACACTTGTGTGCTTGTGGGAGAGCCTGTGTCTTTCCTGGAAGCGTTTGGGAGTTTTGCTCAGACGCGTGTTTCCTCAAGTTCAAGAATCAAGATCTAGGATACCTGCAGACAGGTGCCTGTTTGTGTGGAGACAGTCTGTTTGAAACTGTGTTCCTCAGCGCCCGCTCTTTCTCCCCGTCGCTCCACACGCCTGGGAGTCCCTTTCTTTCTCTCCACAAGCACGTGTGTTGACTTCGTCGCACATGTGCATCTGCACAAGCGTTGAGCTCAGCAGAGCGTGTCTCTTGACACTTGATGTGCGTTGGCTGTGTCTGCCTGCTCCAGTGAAGAGAGAAACGGGAAATCATCTTGGTAGAGGCAACAAAGCAAAAGCGAGGCAGGATCCACATCTGCTCAACAGAGACGGATTCCCTGCGCTGACACAGTTCACAGTTACACGAGAAGCAATCTGAGCGGTCCGTCGACCGGAGACGTGTTTCCCAAGAGGTCGTTTAGCGAGTGAACAGCAGTGTGCGCGACTTTCAGGAGTGTGCCTGGAAAGTGCCAGAATCACCAGGAGCATCTGTGCAAAAGCTGCTGCCTCTGTGACCGCATTGAGGCACGTTCGCGTGTCTGCGAGTATATAGACGGCTCTTTCGCGTTCACTCCGAGGGAAACGGTCCGCTATTGCTTCTGTGCGCACAGACGCGATTCCCTTGTCTCTTGCGAACACAGGGAACTCTGTGCATCCAAATCTACAGGCTAAGGACGCGTCTGCATATGTTTTGGTGAACAATCGAGTGTGCGTGTTCTGACAGCTGCCTCTATGCAGACGTCTCCACAGAGCCACTTCTGAATGCCCCGCAGCCCAGGACTGAATGGATACACTAACAAGTGCACCGGTGTGAGCAACCACATATGCAGAAGGACGTCTTTCATCTCACAGAAGCGCGAACGTCTTGGCGTTCAAGCACATGGCAGAAACAAGGTGTGAACAGATGAGCTGCTGCTATTTTCTCCGTTCGGCATGCTTCGTTGTAGCTCTCTTGCCGGTCGCCGGCTTAGCGGCTTGCTTTGCGCGACTAGCTCTGGGGAGAGAAGGAGATAGCGCCGGAAACCTCGCCTTTTGCCTTCTTCGGCGCTGGAACCTGGTTGCTGCGCCTTCTCTTTGTCCATGTGCACACACACGATTCCTCAGCGAAAACCATGCAGAAACCTTTCCACGAGCACCCAGGGATGTGCACCCAGCACCACGTGCACGCACACGCAGCTAGAGAAAAGCACCTACCTTTTCACACACTGATGCCTAAGCAAACGCGTGGCCACACACACGCACACATCCGCAAGCGCGCCTACTCCCATCTATTGAGGGAAAGACGGACGAGCTCTTTGGTTGCTCTTCACAGGCTTGTCCCTGATCTATAGCTGAGGGCAAACACTTGTGTGCTTGTGGGAGAGCCTGTGTCTTTCCTGGAAGCGTTTGGGAGTTTTGCTCAGACGCGTGTTTCCTCAAGTTCAAGAATCAAGATCTAGGATACCTGCAGACAGGTGCCTGTTTGTGTGGAGACAGTCTGTTTGAAACTGTGTTCCTCAGCGCCCGCTCTTTCTCCCCGTCGCTCCACACGCCTGGGAGTCCCTTTCTTTCTCTCCACAAGCACGTGTGTTGACTTCGTCGCACATGTGCATCTGCACAAGCGTTGAGCTCAGCAGAGCGTGTCTCTTGACACTTGATGTGCGTTGGCTGTGTCTGCCTGCTCCAGTGAAGAGAGAAACGGGAAATCATCTTGGTAGAGGCAACAAAGCAAAAGCGAGGCAGGATCCACATCTGCTCAACAGAGACGGATTCCCTGCGCTGACACAGTTCACAGTTACACGAGAAGCAATCTGAGCGGTCCGTCGACCGGAGACGTGTTTCCCAAGAGGTCGTTTAGCGAGTGAACAGCAGTGTGCGCGACTTTCAGGAGTGTGCCTGGAAAGTGCCAGAATCACCAGGAGCATCTGTGCAAAAGCTGCTGCCTCTGTGACCGCATTGAGGCACGTTCGCGTGTCTGCGAGTATATAGACGGCTCTTTCGCGTTCACTCCGAGGGAAACGGTCCGCTATTGCTTCTGTGCGCACAGACGCGATTCCCTTGTCTCTTGCGAACACAGGGAACTCTGTGCATCCAAATCTACAGGCTAAGGACGCGTCTGCATATGTTTTGGTGAACAATCGAGTGTGCGTGTTCTGACAGCTGCCTCTATGCAGACGTCTCCACAGAGCCACTTCTGAATGCCCCGCAGCCCAGGACTGAATGGATACACTAACAAGTGCACCGGTGTGAGCAACCACATATGCAGAAGGACGTCTTTCATCTCACAGAAGCGCGAACGTCTTGGCGTTCAAGCACATGGCAGAAACAAGGTGTGAACAGATGAGCTGCTGCTATTTTCTCCGTTCGGCATGCTTCGTTGTAGCTCTCTTGCCGGTCGCCGGCTTAGCGGCTTGCTTTGCGCGACTAGCTCTGGGGAGAGAAGGAGATAGCGCCGGAAACCTCGCCTTTTGCCTTCTTCGGCGCTGGAACCTGGTTGCTGCGCCTTCTCTTTGTCCATGTGCACACACACGATTCCTCAGCGAAAACCATGCAGAAACCTTTCCACGAGCACCCAGGGATGTGCACCCAGCACCACGTGCACGCACACGCAGCTAGAGAAAAGCACCTACCTTTTCACACACTGATGCCTAAGCAAACGCGTGGCCACACACACGCACACATCCGCAAGCGCGCCTACTCCCATCTATTGAGGGAAAGACGGACGAGCTCTTTGGTTGCTCTTCACAGGCTTGTCCCTGATCTATAGCTGAGGGCAAACACTTGTGTGCTTGTGGGAGAGCCTGTGTCTTTCCTGGAAGCGTTTGGGAGTTTTGCTCAGACGCGTGTTTCCTCAAGTTCAAGAATCAAGATCTAGGATACCTGCAGACAGGTGCCTGTTTGTGTGGAGACAGTCTGTTTGAAACTGTGTTCCTCAGCGCCCGCTCTTTCTCCCCGTCGCTCCACACGCCTGGGAGTCCCTTTCTTTCTCTCCACAAGCACGTGTGTTGACTTCGTCGCACATGTGCATCTGCACAAGCGTTGAGCTCAGCAGAGCGTGTCTCTTGACACTTGATGTGCGTTGGCTGTGTCTGCCTGCTCCAGTGAAGAGAGAAACGGGAAATCATCTTGGTAGAGGCAACAAAGCAAAAGCGAGGCAGGATTGACATCTGCTCAACAGAGACGGATTCCCTGCGCTGACACAGTTCACAGTTACACGAGAAGCAATCTGAGCGGTCCGTCGACCGGAGACGTGTTTCCCAAGAGGTCGTTTAGCGAGTGAACAGCAGTGTGCGCGACTTTCAGGAGTGTGCCTGGAAAGTGCCAGAATCACCAGGAGCATCTGTGCAAAAGCTGCTGCCTCTGTGACCGCATTGAGGCACGTTCGCGTGTCTGCGAGTATATAGACGGCTCTTTCGCGTTCACTCCGAGGGAAACGGTCCGCTATTGCTTCTGTGCGCACAGACGCGATTCCCTTGTCTCTTGCGAACACAGGGAACTCTGTGCATCCAAATCTACAGGCTAAGGACGCGTCTGCATATGTTTTGGTGAACAATCGAGTGTGCGTGTTCTGACAGCTGCCTCTATGCAGACGTCTCCACAGAGCCACTTCTGAATGCCCCGCAGCCCAGGACTGAATGGATACACTAACAAGTGCACCGGTGTGAGCAACCACATATGCAGAAGGACGTCTTTCATCCCACAGAAGCGCGAACGTCTTGGCGTTCAAGCACATGGCAGAAACAAGGTGTGAACAGATGAGCTGCTGCTATTTTCTCCGTTCGGCATGCTTCGTTGTAGCTCTCTTGCCGGTCGCCGGCTTAGCGGCTTGCTTTGCGCGACTAGCTCTGGGGAGAGAAGGAGATAGCGCCGGAAACCTCGCCTTTTGCCTTCTTCGGCGCTGGAACCTGGTTGCTGCGCCTTCTCTTTGTCCATGTGCACACACACGATTCCTCAGCGAAAACCATGCAGAAACCTTTCCACGAGCACCCAGGGATGTGCACCCAGCACCACGTGCACGCACACGCAGCTAGAGAAAAGCACCTACCTTTTCACACACTGATGCCTAAGCAAACGCGTGGCCACACACACGCACACATCCGCAAGCGCGCCTACTCCCATCTATTGAGGGAAAGACGGACGAGCTCTTTGGTTGCTCTTCACAGGCTTGTCCCTGATCTATAGCTGAGGGCAAACACTTGTGTGCTTGTGGGAGAGCCTGTGTCTTTCCTGGAAGCGTTTGGGAGTTTTGCTCAGACGCGTGTTTCCTCAAGTTCAAGAATCAAGATCTAGGATACCTGCAGACAGGTGCCTGTTTGTGTGGAGACAGTCTGTTTGAAACTGTGTTCCTCAGCGCCCGCTCTTTCTCCCCGTCGCTCCACACGCCTGGGAGTCCCTTTCTTTCTCTCCACAAGCACGTGTGTTGACTTCGTCGCACATGTGCATCTGCACAAGCGTTGAGCTCAGCAGAGCGTGTCTCTTGACACTTGATGTGCGTTGGCTGTGTCTGCCTGCTCCAGTGAAGAGAGAAACGGGAAATCATCTTGGTAGAGGCAACAAAGCAAAAGCGAGGCAGGATTGACATCTGCTCAACAGAGACGGATTCCCTGCGCTGACACAGTTCACAGTTACACGAGAAGCAATCTGAGCGGTCCGTCGACCGGAGACGTGTTTCCCAAGAGGTCGTTTAGCGAGTGAACAGCAGTGTGCGCGACTTTCAGGAGTGTGCCTGGAAAGTGCCAGAATCACCAGGAGCATCTGTGCAAAAGCTGCTGCCTCTGTGACCGCATTGAGGCACGTTCGCGTGTCTGCGAGTATATAGACGGCTCTTTCGCGTTCACTCCGAGGGAAACGGTCCGCTATTGCTTCTGTGCGCACAGACGCGATTCCCTTGTCTCTTGCGAACACAGGGAACTCTGTGCATCCAAATCTACAGGCTAAGGACGCGTCTGCATATGTTTTGGTGAACAATCGAGTGTGCGTGTTCTGACAGCTGCCTCTATGCAGACGTCTCCACAGAGCCACTTCTGAATGCCCCGCAGCCCAGGACTGAATGGATACACTAACAAGTGCACCGGTGTGAGCAACCACATATGCAGAAGGACGTCTTTCATCCCACAGAAGCGCGAACGTCTTGGCGTTCAAGCACATGGCAGAAACAAGGTGTGAACAGATGAGCTGCTGCTATTTTCTCCGTTCGGCATGCTTCGTTGTAGCTCTCTTGCCGGTCGCCGGCTTAGCGGCTTGCTTTGCGCGACTAGCTCTGGGGAGAGAAGGAGATAGCGCCGGAAACCTCGCCTTTTGCCTTCTTCGGCGCTGGAACCTGGTTGCTGCGCCTTCTCTTTGTCCATGTGCACACACACGATTCCTCAGCGAAAACCATGCAGAAACCTTTCCACGAGCACCCAGGGATGTGCACCCAGCACCACGTGCACGCACACGCAGCTAGAGAAAAGCACCTACCTTTTCACACACTGATGCCTAAGCAAACGCGTGGCCACACACACGCACACATCCGCAAGCGCGCCTACTCCCATCTATTGAGGGAAAGACGGACGAGCTCTTTGGTTGCTCTTCACAGGCTTGTCCCTGATCTATAGCTGAGGGCAAACACTTGTGTGCTTGTGGGAGAGCCTGTGTCTTTCCTGGAAGCGTTTGGGAGTTTTGCTCAGACGCGTGTTTCCTCAAGTTCAAGAATCAAGATCTAGGATACCTGCAGACAGGTGCCTGTTTGTGTGGAGACAGTCTGTTTGAAACTGTGTTCCTCAGCGCCCGCTCTTTCTCCCCGTCGCTCCACACGCCTGGGAGTCCCTTTCTTTCTCTCCACAAGCACGTGTGTTGACTTCGTCGCACATGTGCATCTGCACAAGCGTTGAGCTCAGCAGAGCGTGTCTCTTGACACTTGATGTGCGTTGGCTGTGTCTGCCTGCTCCAGTGAAGAGAGAAACGGGAAATCATCTTGGTAGAGGCAACAAAGCAAAGGCGAGGCAGGATTGACATCTGCTCAACAGAGACGGATTCCCTGCGCTGACACAGTTCACAGTTACACGAGAAGCAATCTGAGCGGTCCGTCGACCGGAGACGTGTTTCCCAAGAGGTCGTTTAGCGAGTGAACAGCAGTGTGCGCGACTTTCAGGAGTGTGCCTGGAAAGTGCCAGAATCACCAGGAGCATCTGTGCAAAAGCTGCTGCCTCTGTGACCGCATTGAGGCACGTTCGCGTGTCTGCGAGTATATAGACGGCTCTTTCGCGTTCACTCCGAGGGAAACGGTCCGCTATTGCTTCTGTGCGCACAGACGCGATTCCCTTGTCTCTTGCGAACACAGGGAACTCTGTGCATCCAAATCTACAGGCTAAGGACGCGTCTGCATATGTTTTGGTGAACAATCGAGTGTGCGTGTTCTGACAGCTGCCTCTATGCAGACGTCTCCACAGAGCCACTTCTGAATGCCCCGCAGCCCAGGACTGAATGGATACACTAACAAGTGCACCGGTGTGAGCAACCACATATGCAGAAGGACGTCTTTCATCCCACAGAAGCGCGAACGTCTTGGCGTTCAAGCACATGGCAGAAACAAGGTGTGAACAGATGAGCTGCTGCTATTTTCTCCGTTCGGCATGCTTCGTTGTAGCTCTCTTGCCGGTCGCCGGCTTAGCGGCTTGCTTTGCGCGACTAGCTCTGGGGAGAGAAGGAGATAGCGCCGGAAACCTCGCCTTTTGCCTTCTTCGGCGCTGGAACCTGGTTGCTGCGCCTTCTCTTTGTCCATGTGCACACACACGATTCCTCAGCGAAAACCATGCAGAAACCTTTCCACGAGCACCCAGGGATGTGCACCCAGCACCACGTGCACGCACACGCAGCTAGAGAAAAGCACCTACCTTTTCACACACTGATGCCTAAGCAAACGCGTGGCCACACACACGCACACATCCGCAAGCGCGCCTACTCCCATCTATTGAGGGAAAGACGGACGAGCTCTTTGGTTGCTCTTCACAGGCTTGTCCCTGATCTATAGCTGAGGGCAAACACTTGTGTGCTTGTGGGAGAGCCTGTGTCTTTCCTGGAAGCGTTTGGGAGTTTTGCTCAGACGCGTGTTTCCTCAAGTTCAAGAATCAAGATCTAGGATACCTGCAGACAGGTGCCTGTTTGTGTGGAGACAGTCTGTTTGAAACTGTGTTCCTCAGCGCCCGCTCTTTCTCCCCGTCGCTCCACACGCCTGGGAGTCCCTTTCTTTCTCTCCACAAGCACGTGTGTTGACTTCGTCGCACATGTGCATCTGCACAAGCGTTGAGCTCAGCAGAGCGTGTCTCTTGACACTTGATGTGCGTTGGCTGTGTCTGCCTGCTCCAGTGAAGAGAGAAACGGGAAATCATCTTGGTAGAGGCAACAAAGCAAAAGCGAGGCAGGATCCACATCTGCTCAACAGAGACGGATTCCCTGCGCTGACACAGTTCACAGTTACACGAGAAGCAATCTGAGCGGTCCGTCGACCGGAGACGTGTTTCCCAAGAGGTCGTTTAGCGAGTGAACAGCAGTGTGCGCGACTTTCAGGAGTGTGCCTGGAAAGTGCCAGAATCACCAGGAGCATCTGTGCAAAAGCTGCTGCCTCTGTGACCGCATTGAGGCACGTTCGCGTGTCTGCGAGTATATAGACGGCTCTTTCGCGTTCACTCCGAGGGAAACGGTCCGCTATTGCTTCTGTGCGCACAGACGCGATTCCCTTGTCTCTTGCGAACACAGGGAACTCTGTGCATCCAAATCTACAGGCTAAGGACGCGTCTGCATATGTTTTGGTGAACAATCGAGTGTGCGTGTTCTGACAGCTGCCTCTATGCAGACGTCTCCACAGAGCCACTTCTGAATGCCCCGCAGCCCAGGACTGAATGGATACACTAACAAGTGCACCGGTGTGAGCAACCACATATGCAGAAGGACGTCTTTCATCTCACAGAAGCGCGAACGTCTTGGCGTTCAAGCACATGGCAGAAACAAGGTGTGAACAGATGAGCTGCTGCTATTTTCTCCGTTCGGCATGCTTCGTTGTAGCTCTCTTGCCGGTCGCCGGCTTAGCGGCTTGCTTTGCGCGACTAGCTCTGGGGAGAGAAGGAGATAGCGCCGGAAACCTCGCCTTTTGCCTTCTTCGGCGCTGGAACCTGGTTGCTGCGCCTTCTCTTTGTCCATGTGCACACACACGATTCCTCAGCGAAAACCATGCAGAAACCTTTCCACGAGCACCCAGGGATGTGCACCCAGCACCACGTGCACGCACACGCAGCTAGAGAAAAGCACCTACCTTTTCACACACTGATGCCTAAGCAAACGCGTGGCCACACACACGCACACATCCGCAAGCGCGCCTACTCCCATCTATTGAGGGAAAGACGGACGAGCTCTTTGGTTGCTCTTCACAGGCTTGTCCCTGATCTATAGCTGAGGGCAAACACTTGTGTGCTTGTGGGAGAGCCTGTGTCTTTCCTGGAAGCGTTTGGGAGTTTTGCTCAGACGCGTGTTTCCTCAAGTTCAAGAATCAAGATCTAGGATACCTGCAGACAGGTGCCTGTTTGTGTGGAGACAGTCTGTTTGAAACTGTGTTCCTCAGCGCCCGCTCTTTCTCCCCGTCGCTCCACACGCCTGGGAGTCCCTTTCTTTCTCTCCACAAGCACGTGTGTTGACTTCGTCGCACATGTGCATCTGCACAAGCGTTGAGCTCAGCAGAGCGTGTCTCTTGACACTTGATGTGCGTTGGCTGTGTCTGCCTGCTCCAGTGAAGAGAGAAACGGGAAATCATCTTGGTAGAGGCAACAAAGCAAAAGCGAGGCAGGATTGACATCTGCTCAACAGAGACGGATTCCCTGCGCTGACACAGTTCACAGTTACACGAGAAGCAATCTGAGCGGTCCGTCGACCGGAGACGTGTTTCCCAAGAGGTCGTTTAGCGAGTGAACAGCAGTGTGCGCGACTTTCAGGAGTGTGCCTGGAAAGTGCCAGAATCACCAGGAGCATCTGTGCAAAAGCTGCTGCCTCTGTGACCGCATTGAGGCACGTTCGCGTGTCTGCGAGTATATAGACGGCTCTTTCGCGTTCACTCCGAGGGAAACGGTCCGCTATTGCTTCTGTGCGCACAGACGCGATTCCCTTGTCTCTTGCGAACACAGGGAACTCTGTGCATCCAAATCTACAGGCTAAGGACGCGTCTGCATATGTTTTGGTGAACAATCGAGTGTGCGTGTTCTGACAGCTGCCTCTATGCAGACGTCTCCACAGAGCCACTTCTGAATGCCCCGCAGCCCAGGACTGAATGGATACACTAACAAGTGCACCGGTGTGAGCAACCACATATGCAGAAGGACGTCTTTCATCCCACAGAAGCGCGAACGTCTTGGCGTTCAAGCACATGGCAGAAACAAGGTGTGAACAGATGAGCTGCTGCTATTTTCTCCGTTCGGCATGCTTCGTTGTAGCTCTCTTGCCGGTCGCCGGCTTAGCGGCTTGCTTTGCGCGACTAGCTCTGGGGAGAGAAGGAGATAGCGCCGGAAACCTCGCCTTTTGCCTTCTTCGGCGCTGGAACCTGGTTGCTGCGCCTTCTCTTTGTCCATGTGCACACACACGATTCCTCAGCGAAAACCATGCAGAAACCTTTCCACGAGCACCCAGGGATGTGCACCCAGCACCACGTGCACGCACACGCAGCTAGAGAAAAGCACCTACCTTTTCACACACTGATGCCTAAGCAAACGCGTGGCCACACACACGCACACATCCGCAAGCGCGCCTACTCCCATCTATTGAGGGAAAGACGGACGAGCTCTTTGGTTGCTCTTCACAGGCTTGTCCCTGATCTATAGCTGAGGGCAAACACTTGTGTGCTTGTGGGAGAGCCTGTGTCTTTCCTGGAAGCGTTTGGGAGTTTTGCTCAGACGCGTGTTTCCTCAAGTTCAAGAATCAAGATCTAGGATACCTGCAGACAGGTGCCTGTTTGTGTGGAGACAGTCTGTTTGAAACTGTGTTCCTCAGCGCCCGCTCTTTCTCCCCGTCGCTCCACACGCCTGGGAGTCCCTTTCTTTCTCTCCACAAGCACGTGTGTTGACTTCGTCGCACATGTGCATCTGCACAAGCGTTGAGCTCAGCAGAGCGTGTCTCTTGACACTTGATGTGCGTTGGCTGTGTCTGCCTGCTCCAGTGAAGAGAGAAACGGGAAATCATCTTGGTAGAGGCAACAAAGCAAAAGCGAGGCAGGATTGACATCTGCTCAACAGAGACGGATTCCCTGCGCTGACACAGTTCACAGTTACACGAGAAGCAATCTGAGCGGTCCGTCGACCGGAGACGTGTTTCCCAAGAGGTCGTTTAGCGAGTGAACAGCAGTGTGCGCGACTTTCAGGAGTGTGCCTGGAAAGTGCCAGAATCACCAGGAGCATCTGTGCAAAAGCTGCTGCCTCTGTGACCGCATTGAGGCACGTTCGCGTGTCTGCGAGTATATAGACGGCTCTTTCGCGTTCACTCCGAGGGAAACGGTCCGCTATTGCTTCTGTGCGCACAGACGCGATTCCCTTGTCTCTTGCGAACACAGGGAACTCTGTGCATCCAAATCTACAGGCTAAGGACGCGTCTGCATATGTTTTGGTGAACAATCGAGTGTGCGTGTTCTGACAGCTGCCTCTATGCAGACGTCTCCACAGAGCCACTTCTGAATGCCCCGCAGCCCAGGACTGAATGGATACACTAACAAGTGCACCGGTGTGAGCAACCACATATGCAGAAGGACGTCTTTCATCCCACAGAAGCGCGAACGTCTTGGCGTTCAAGCACATGGCAGAAACAAGGTGTGAACAGATGAGCTGCTGCTATTTTCTCCGTTCGGCATGCTTCGTTGTAGCTCTCTTGCCGGTCGCCGGCTTAGCGGCTTGCTTTGCGCGACTAGCTCTGGGGAGAGAAGGAGATAGCGCCGGAAACCTCGCCTTTTGCCTTCTTCGGCGCTGGAACCTGGTTGCTGCGCCTTCTCTTTGTCCATGTGCACACACACGATTCCTCAGCGAAAACCATGCAGAAACCTTTCCACGAGCACCCAGGGATGTGCACCCAGCACCACGTGCACGCACACGCAGCTAGAGAAAAGCACCTACCTTTTCACACACTGATGCCTAAGCAAACGCGTGGCCACACACACGCACACATCCGCAAGCGCGCCTACTCCCATCTATTGAGGGAAAGACGGACGAGCTCTTTGGTTGCTCTTCACAGGCTTGTCCCTGATCTATAGCTGAGGGCAAACACTTGTGTGCTTGTGGGAGAGCCTGTGTCTTTCCTGGAAGCGTTTGGGAGTTTTGCTCAGACGCGTGTTTCCTCAAGTTCAAGAATCAAGATCTAGGATACCTGCAGACAGGTGCCTGTTTGTGTGGAGACAGTCTGTTTGAAACTGTGTTCCTCAGCGCCCGCTCTTTCTCCCCGTCGCTCCACACGCCTGGGAGTCCCTTTCTTTCTCTCCACAAGCACGTGTGTTGACTTCGTCGCACATGTGCATCTGCACAAGCGTTGAGCTCAGCAGAGCGTGTCTCTTGACACTTGATGTGCGTTGGCTGTGTCTGCCTGCTCCAGTGAAGAGAGAAACGGGAAATCATCTTGGTAGAGGCAACAAAGCAAAGGCGAGGCAGGATTGACATCTGCTCAACAGAGACGGATTCCCTGCGCTGACACAGTTCACAGTTACACGAGAAGCAATCTGAGCGGTCCGTCGACCGGAGACGTGTTTCCCAAGAGGTCGTTTAGCGAGTGAACAGCAGTGTGCGCGACTTTCAGGAGTGTGCCTGGAAAGTGCCAGAATCACCAGGAGCATCTGTGCAAAAGCTGCTGCCTCTGTGACCGCATTGAGGCACGTTCGCGTGTCTGCGAGTATATAGACGGCTCTTTCGCGTTCACTCCGAGGGAAACGGTCCGCTATTGCTTCTGTGCGCACAGACGCGATTCCCTTGTCTCTTGCGAACACAGGGAACTCTGTGCATCCAAATCTACAGGCTAAGGACGCGTCTGCATATGTTTTGGTGAACAATCGAGTGTGCGTGTTCTGACAGCTGCCTCTATGCAGACGTCTCCACAGAGCCACTTCTGAATGCCCCGCAGCCCAGGACTGAATGGATACACTAACAAGTGCACCGGTGTGAGCAACCACATATGCAGAAGGACGTCTTTCATCCCACAGAAGCGCGAACGTCTTGGCGTTCAAGCACATGGCAGAAACAAGGTGTGAACAGATGAGCTGCTGCTATTTTCTCCGTTCGGCATGCTTCGTTGTAGCTCTCTTGCCGGTCGCCGGCTTAGCGGCTTGCTTTGCGTGACTAGCTCTGGGGAGAGAAGGAGATAGCGCCGGAAACCTCGCCTTTTGCCTTCTTCGGCGCTGGAACCTGGTTGCTGCGCCTTCTCTTTGTCCATGTGCACACACACGATTCCTCAGCGAAAACCATGCAGAAACCTTTCCACGAGCACCCAGGGATGTGCACCCAGCACCACGTGCACGCACACGCAGCTAGAGAAAAGCACCTACCTTTTCACACACTGATGCCTAAGCAAACGCGTGGCCACACACACGCACACATCCGCAAGCGCGCCTACTCCCATCTATTGAGGGAAAGACGGACGAGCTCTTTGGTTGCTCTTCACAGGCTTGTCCCTGATCTATAGCTGAGGGCAAACACTTGTGTGCTTGTGGGAGAGCCTGTGTCTTTCCTGGAAGCGTTTGGGAGTTTTGCTCAGACGCGTGTTTCCTCAAGTTCAAGAATCAAGATCTAGGATACCTGCAGACAGGTGCCTGTTTGTGTGGAGACAGTCTGTTTGAAACTGTGTTCCTCAGCGCCCGCTCTTTCTCCCCGTCGCTCCACACGCCTGGGAGTCCCTTTCTTTCTCTCCACAAGCACGTGTGTTGACTTCGTCGCACATGTGCATCTGCACAAGCGTTGAGCTCAGCAGAGCGTGTCTCTTGACACTTGATGTGCGTTGGCTGTGTCTGCCTGCTCCAGTGAAGAGAGAAACGGGAAATCATCTTGGTAGAGGCAACAAAGCAAAGGCGAGGCAGGATTGACATCTGCTCAACAGAGACGGATTCCCTGCGCTGACACAGTTCACAGTTACACGAGAAGCAATCTGAGCGGTCCGTCGACCGGAGACGTGTTTCCCAAGAGGTCGTTTAGCGAGTGAACAGCAGTGTGCGCGACTTTCAGGAGTGTGCCTGGAAAGTGCCAGAATCACCAGGAGCATCTGTGCAAAAGCTGCTGCCTCTGTGACCGCATTGAGGCACGTTCGCGTGTCTGCGAGTATATAGACGGCTCTTTCGCGTTCACTCCGAGGGAAACGGTCCGCTATTGCTTCTGTGCGCACAGACGCGATTCCCTTGTCTCTTGCGAACACAGGGAACTCTGTGCATCCAAATCTACAGGCTAAGGACGCGTCTGCATATGTTTTGGTGAACAATCGAGTGTGCGTGTTCTGACAGCTGCCTCTATGCAGACGTCTCCACAGAGCCACTTCTGAATGCCCCGCAGCCCAGGACTGAATGGATACACTAACAAGTGCACCGGTGTGAGCAACCACATATGCAGAAGGACGTCTTTCATCTCACAGAAGCGCGAACGTCTTGGCGTTCAAGCACATGGCAGAAACAAGGTGTGAACAGATGAGCTGCTGCTATTTTCTCCGTTCGGCATGCTTCGTTGTAGCTCTCTTGCCGGTCGCCGGCTTAGCGGCTTGCTTTGCGCGACTAGCTCTGGGGAGAGAAGGAGATAGCGCCGGAAACCTCGCCTTTTGCCTTCTTCGGCGCTGGAACCTGGTTGCTGCGCCTTCTCTTTGTCCATGTGCACACACACGATTCCTCAGCGAAAACCATGCAGAAACCTTTCCACGAGCACCCAGGGATGTGCACCCAGCACCACGTGCACGCACACGCAGCTAGAGAAAAGCACCTACCTTTTCACACACTGATGCCTAAGCAAACGCGTGGCCACACACACGCACACATCCGCAAGCGCGCCTACTCCCATCTACTGAGAGAAAGACGGACGAGCTCTTTGGTTGCTCTTCACAGGCTTGTCCCTGATCTATAGCTGAGGGCAAACACTTGTGTGCTTGTGGGAGAGCCTGTGTCTTTCCTGGAAGCGTTTGGGAGTTTTGCTCAGACGCGTGTTTCCTCAAGTTCAAGAATCAAGATCTAGGATACCTGCAGACAGGTGCCTGTTTGTGTGGAGACAGTCTGTTTGAAACTGTGCTCCTCAGCGCCCGCTCTTTCTCCCCGTCGCTCCACACGCCTGGGAGTCCCTTTCTTTCTCTCCACAAGCACGTGTGTTGACTTCGTCGCACATGTGCATCTGCACAAGCGTTGAGCTCAGCAGAGCGTGTCTCTTGACACTTGATGTGCGTTGGCTGTGTCTGCCTGCTCCAGTGAAGAGAGAAACGGGAAATCATCTTGGTAGAGGCAACAAAGCAAAAGCGAGGCAGGATTGACATCTGCTCAACAGAGACGGATTCCCTGCGCTGACACAGTTCACAGTTACACGAGAAGCAATCTGAGCGGTCCGTCGACCGGAGACGTGTTTCCCAAGAGGTCGTTTAGCGAGTGAACAGCAGTGTGCGCGACTTTCAGGAGTGTGCCTGGAAAGTGCCAGAATCACCAGGAGCATCTGTGCAAAAGCTGCTGCCTCTGTGACCGCATTGAGGCACGTTCGCGTGTCTGCGAGTATATAGACGGCTCTTTCGCGTTCACTCCGAGGGAAACGGTCCGCTATTGCTTCTGTGCGCACAGACGCGATTCCCTTGTCTCTTGCGAACACAGGGAACTCTGTGCATCCAAATCTACAGGCTAAGGACGCGTCTGCATATGTTTTGGTGAACAATCGAGTGTGCGTGTTCTGACAGCTGCCTCTATGCAGACGTCTCCACAGAGCCACTTCTGAATGCCCCGCAGCCCAGGACTGAATGGATACACTAACAAGTGCACCGGTGTGAGCAACCACATATGCAGAAGGACGTCTTTCATCTCACAGAAGCGCGAACGTCTTGGCGTTCAAGCACATGGCAGAAACAAGGTGTGAACAGATGAGCTGCTGCTATTTTCTCCGTTCGGCATGCTTCGTTGTAGCTCTCTTGCCGGTCGCCGGCTTAGCGGCTTGCTTTGCGCGACTAGCTCTGGGGAGAGAAGGAGATAGCGCCGGAAACCTCGCCTTTTGCCTTCTTCGGCGCTGGAACCTGGTTGCTGCGCCTTCTCTTTGTCCATGTGCACACACACGATTCCTCAGCGAAAACCATGCAGAAACCTTTCCACGAGCACCCAGGGATGTGCACCCAGCACCACGTGCACGCACACGCAGCTAGAGAAAAGCACCTACCTTTTCACACACTGATGCCTAAGCAAACGCGTGGCCACACACACGCACACATCCGCAAGCGCGCCTACTCCCATCTATTGAGGGAAAGACGGACGAGCTCTTTGGTTGCTCTTCACAGGCTTGTCCCTGATCTATAGCTGAGGGCAAACACTTGTGTGCTTGTGGGAGAGCCTGTGTCTTTCCTGGAAGCGTTTGGGAGTTTTGCTCAGACGCGTGTTTCCTCAAGTTCAAGAATCAAGATCTAGGATACCTGCAGACAGGTGCCTGTTTGTGTGGAGACAGTCTGTTTGAAACTGTGTTCCTCAGCGCCCGCTCTTTCTCCCCGTCGCTCCACACGCCTGGGAGTCCCTTTCTTTCTCTCCACAAGCACGTGTGTTGACTTCGTCGCACATGTGCATCTGCACAAGCGTTGAGCTCAGCAGAGCGTGTCTCTTGACACTTGATGTGCGTTGGCTGTGTCTGCCTGCTCCAGTGAAGAGAGAAACGGGAAATCATCTTGGTAGAGGCAACAAAGCAAAAGCGAGGCAGGATTGACATCTGCTCAACAGAGACGGATTCCCTGCGCTGACACAGTTCACAGTTACACGAGAAGCAATCTGAGCGGTCCGTCGACCGGAGACGTGTTTCCCAAGAGGTCGTTTAGCGAGTGAACAGCAGTGTGCGCGACTTTCAGGAGTGTGCCTGGAAAGTGCCAGAATCACCAGGAGCATCTGTGCAAAAGCTGCTGCCTCTGTGACCGCATTGAGGCACGTTCGCGTGTCTGCGAGTATATAGACGGCTCTTTCGCGTTCACTCCGAGGGAAACGGTCCGCTATTGCTTCTGTGCGCACAGACGCGATTCCCTTGTCTCTTGTGAACACAGGGAACTCTGTGCATCCAAATCTACAGGCTAAGGACGCGTCTGCATATGTTTTGGTGAACAATCGAGTGTGCGTGTTCTGACAGCTGCCTCTATGCAGACGTCTCCACAGAGCCACTTCTGAATGCCCCGCAGCCCAGGACTGAATGGATACACTAACAAGTGCACCGGTGTGAGCAACCACATATGCAGAAGGACGTCTTTCATCTCACAGAAGCGCGAACGTCTTGGCGTTCAAGCACATGGCAGAAACAAGGTGTGAACAGATGAGCTGCTGCTATTTTCTCCGTTCGGCATGCTTCGTTGTAGCTCTCTTGCCGGTCGCCGGCTTAGCGGCTTGCTTTGCGCGACTAGCTCTGGGGAGAGAAGGAGATAGCGCCGGAAACCTCGCCTTTTGCCTTCTTCGGCGCTGGAACCTGGTTGCTGCGCCTTCTCTTTGTCCATGTGCACACACACGATTCCTCAGCGAAAACCATGCAGAAACCTTTCCACGAGCACCCAGGGATGTGCACCCAGCACCACGTGCACGCACACGCAGCTAGAGAAAAGCACCTACCTTTTCACACACTGATGCCTAAGCAAACGCGTGGCCACACACACGCACACATCCGCAAGCGCGCCTACTCCCATCTATTGAGGGAAAGACGGACGAGCTCTTTGGTTGCTCTTCACAGGCTTGTCCCTGATCTATAGCTGAGGGCAAACACTTGTGTGCTTGTGGGAGAGCCTGTGTCTTTCCTGGAAGCGTTAGGGAGTTTTGCTCAGACGCGTGTTTCCTCAAGTTCAAGAATCAAGATCTAGGATACCTGCAGACAGGTGCCTGTTTGTGTGGAGACAGTCTGTTTGAAACTGTGTTCCTCAGCGCCCGCTCTTTCTCCCCGTCGCTCCACACGCCTGGGAGTCCCTTTCTTTCTCTCCACAAGCACGTGTGTTGACTTCGTCGCACATGTGCATCTGCACAAGCGTTGAGCTCAGCAGAGCGTGTCTCTTGACACTTGATGTGCGTTGGCTGTGTCTGCCTGCTCCAGTGAAGAGAGAAACGGGAAATCATCTTGGTAGAGGCAACAAAGCAAAAGCGAGGCAGGATCCACATCTGCTCAACAGAGACGGATTCCCTGCGCTGACACAGTTCACAGTTACACGAGAAGCAATCTGAGCGGTCCGTCGACCGGAGACGTGTTTCCCAAGAGGTCGTTTAGCGAGTGAACAGCAGTGTGCGCGACTTTCAGGAGTGTGCCTGGAAAGTGCCAGAATCACCAGGAGCATCTGTGCAAAAGCTGCTGCCTCTGTGACCGCATTGAGGCACGTTCGCGTGTCTGCGAGTATATAGACGGCTCTTTCGCGTTCACTCCGAGGGAAACGGTCCGCTATTGCTTCTGTGCGCACAGACGCGATTCCCTTGTCTCTTGCGAACACAGGGAACTCTGTGCATCCAAATCTACAGGCTAAGGACGCGTCTGCATATGTTTTGGTGAACAATCGAGTGTGCGTGTTCTGACAGCTGCCTCTATGCAGACGTCTCCACAGAGCCACTTCTGAATGCCCCGCAGCCCAGGACTGAATGGATACACTAACAAGTGCACCGGTGTGAGCAACCACATATGCAGAAGGACGTCTTTCATCTCACAGAAGCGCGAACGTCTTGGCGTTCAAGCACATGGCAGAAACAAGGTGTGAACAGATGAGCTGCTGCTATTTTCTCCGTTCGGCATGCTTCGTTGTAGCTCTCTTGCCGGTCGCCGGCTTAGCGGCTTGCTTTGCGCGACTAGCTCTGGGGAGAGAAGGAGATAGCGCCGGAAACCTCGCCTTTTGCCTTCTTCGGCGCTGGAACCTGGTTGCTGCGCCTTCTCTTTGTCCATGTGCACACACACGATTCCTCAGCGAAAACCATGCAGAAACCTTTCCACGAGCACCCAGGGATGTGCACCCAGCACCACGTGCACGCACACGCAGCTAGAGAAAAGCACCTACCTTTTCACACACTGATGCCTAAGCAAACGCGTGGCCACACACACGCACACATCCGCAAGCGCGCCTACTCCCATCTATTGAGGGAAAGACGGACGAGCTCTTTGGTTGCTCTTCACAGGCTTGTCCCTGATCTATAGCTGAGGGCAAACACTTGTGTGCTTGTGGGAGAGCCTGTGTCTTTCCTGGAAGCGTTTGGGAGTTTTGCTCAGACGCGTGTTTCCTCAAGTTCAAGAATCAAGATCTAGGATACCTGCAGACAGGTGCCTGTTTGTGTGGAGACAGTCTGTTTGAAACTGTGTTCCTCAGCGCCCGCTCTTTCTCCCCGTCGCTCCACACGCCTGGGAGTCCCTTTCTTTCTCTCCACAAGCACGTGTGTTGACTTCGTCGCACATGTGCATCTGCACAAGCGTTGAGCTCAGCAGAGCGTGTCTCTTGACACTTGATGTGCGTTGGCTGTGTCTGCCTGCTCCAGTGAAGAGAGAAACGGGAAATCATCTTGGTAGAGGCAACAAAGCAAAGGCGAGGCAGGATTGACATCTGCTCAACAGAGACGGATTCCCTGCGCTGACACAGTTCACAGTTACACGAGAAGCAATCTGAGCGGTCCGTCGACCGGAGACGTGTTTCCCAAGAGGTCGTTTAGCGAGTGAACAGCAGTGTGCGCGACTTTCAGGAGTGTGCCTGGAAAGTGCCAGAATCACCAGGAGCATCTGTGCAAAAGCTGCTGCCTCTGTGACCGCATTGAGGCACGTTCGCGTGTCTGCGAGTATATAGACGGCTCTTTCGCGTTCACTCCGAGGGAAACGGTCCGCTATTGCTTCTGTGCGCACAGACGCGATTCCCTTGTCTCTTGCGAACACAGGGAACTCTGTGCATCCAAATCTACAGGCTAAGGACGCGTCTGCATATGTTTTGGTGAACAATCGAGTGTGCGTGTTCTGACAGCTGCCTCTATGCAGACGTCTCCACAGAGCCACTTCTGAATGCCCCGCAGCCCAGGACTGAATGGATACACTAACAAGTGCACCGGTGTGAGCAACCACATATGCAGAAGGACGTCTTTCATCTCACAGAAGCGCGAACGTCTTGGCGTTCAAGCACATGGCAGAAACAAGGTGTGAACAGATGAGCTGCTGCTATTTTCTCCGTTCGGCATGCTTCGTTGTAGCTCTCTTGCCGGTCGCCGGCTTAGCGGCTTGCTTTGCGCGACTAGCTCTGGGGAGAGAAGGAGATAGCGCCGGAAACCTCGCCTTTTGCCTTCTTCGGCGCTGGAACCTGGTTGCTGCGCCTTCTCTTTGTCCATGTGCACACACACGATTCCTCAGCGAAAACCATGCAGAAACCTTTCCACGAGCACCCAGGGATGTGCACCCAGCACCACGTGCACGCACACGCAGCTAGAGAAAAGCACCTACCTTTTCACACACTGATGCCTAAGCAAACGCGTGGCCACACACACGCACACATCCGCAAGCGCGCCTACTCCCATCTACTGAGAGAAAGACGGACGAGCTCTTTGGTTGCTCTTCACAGGCTTGTCCCTGATCTATAGCTGAGGGCAAACACTTGTGTGCTTGTGGGAGAGCCTGTGTCTTTCCTGGAAGCGTTTGGGAGTTTTGCTCAGACGCGTGTTTCCTCAAGTTCAAGAATCAAGATCTAGGATACCTGCAGACAGGTGCCTGTTTGTGTGGAGACAGTCTGTTTGAAACTGTGCTCCTCAGCGCCCGCTCTTTCTCCCCGTCGCTCCACACGCCTGGGAGTCCCTTTCTTTCTCTCCACAAGCACGTGTGTTGACTTCGTCGCACATGTGCATCTGCACAAGCGTTGAGCTCAGCAGAGCGTGTCTCTTGACACTTGATGTGCGTTGGCTGTGTCTGCCTGCTCCAGTGAAGAGAGAAACGGGAAATCATCTTGGTAGAGGCAACAAAGCAAAAGCGAGGCAGGATTGACATCTGCTCAACAGAGACGGATTCCCTGCGCTGACACAGTTCACAGTTACACGAGAAGCAATCTGAGCGGTCCGTCGACCGGAGACGTGTTTCCCAAGAGGTCGTTTAGCGAGTGAACAGCAGTGTGCGCGACTTTCAGGAGTGTGCCTGGAAAGTGCCAGAATCACCAGGAGCATCTGTGCAAAAGCTGCTGCCTCTGTGACCGCATTGAGGCACGTTCGCGTGTCTGCGAGTATATAGACGGCTCTTTCGCGTTCACTCCGAGGGAAACGGTCCGCTATTGCTTCTGTGCGCACAGACGCGATTCCCTTGTCTCTTGCGAACACAGGGAACTCTGTGCATCCAAATCTACAGGCTAAGGACGCGTCTGCATATGTTTTGGTGAACAATCGAGTGTGCGTGTTCTGACAGCTGCCTCTATGCAGACGTCTCCACAGAGCCACTTCTGAATGCCCCGCAGCCCAGGACTGAATGGATACACTAACAAGTGCACCGGTGTGAGCAACCACATATGCAGAAGGACGTCTTTCATCTCACAGAAGCGCGAACGTCTTGGCGTTCAAGCACATGGCAGAAACAAGGTGTGAACAGATGAGCTGCTGCTATTTTCTCCGTTCGG
This sequence comes from Patagioenas fasciata, assembly GCF_037038585.1. Classification (NCBI taxonomy): domain Eukaryota; kingdom Metazoa; phylum Chordata; class Aves; order Columbiformes; family Columbidae; genus Patagioenas; species Patagioenas fasciata. The sequence continues at coordinate 178,183 of NW_027288655.1, read as the reverse complement.
CATGCTTCGTTGTAGCTCTCTTGCCGGTCGCCGGCTTAGCGGCTTGCTTTGCGCGACTAGCTCTGGGGAGAGAAGGAGATAGCGCCGGAAACCTCGCCTTTTGCCTTCTTCGGCGCTGGAACCTGGTTGCTGCGCCTTCTCTTTGTCCATGTGCACACACACGATTCCTCAGCGAAAACCATGCAGAAACCTTTCCACGAGCACCCAGGGATGTGCACCCAGCACCACGTGCACGCACACGCAGCTAGAGAAAAGCACCTACCTTTTCACACACTGATGCCTAAGCAAACGCGTGGCCACACACACGCACACATCCGCAAGCGCGCCTACTCCCATCTATTGAGGGAAAGACGGACGAGCTCTTTGGTTGCTCTTCACAGGCTTGTCCCTGATCTATAGCTGAGGGCAAACACTTGTGTGCTTGTGGGAGAGCCTGTGTCTTTCCTGGAAGCGTTTGGGAGTTTTGCTCAGACGCGTGTTTCCTCAAGTTCAAGAATCAAGATCTAGGATACCTGCAGACAGGTGCCTGTTTGTGTGGAGACAGTCTGTTTGAAACTGTGTTCCTCAGCGCCCGCTCTTTCTCCCCGTCGCTCCACACGCCTGGGAGTCCCTTTCTTTCTCTCCACAAGCACGTGTGTTGACTTCGTCGCACATGTGCATCTGCACAAGCGTTGAGCTCAGCAGAGCGTGTCTCTTGACACTTGATGTGCGTTGGCTGTGTCTGCCTGCTCCAGTGAAGAGAGAAACGGGAAATCATCTTGGTAGAGGCAACAAAGCAAAAGCGAGGCAGGATTGACATCTGCTCAACAGAGACGGATTCCCTGCGCTGACACAGTTCACAGTTACACGAGAAGCAATCTGAGCGGTCCGTCGACCGGAGACGTGTTTCCCAAGAGGTCGTTTAGCGAGTGAACAGCAGTGTGCGCGACTTTCAGGAGTGTGCCTGGAAAGTGCCAGAATCACCAGGAGCATCTGTGCAAAAGCTGCTGCCTCTGTGACCGCATTGAGGCACGTTCGCGTGTCTGCGAGTATATAGACGGCTCTTTCGCGTTCACTCCGAGGGAAACGGTCCGCTATTGCTTCTGTGCGCACAGACGCGATTCCCTTGTCTCTTGTGAACACAGGGAACTCTGTGCATCCAAATCTACAGGCTAAGGACGCGTCTGCATATGTTTTGGTGAACAATCGAGTGTGCGTGTTCTGACAGCTGCCTCTATGCAGACGTCTCCACAGAGCCACTTCTGAATGCCCCGCAGCCCAGGACTGAATGGATACACTAACAAGTGCACCGGTGTGAGCAACCACATATGCAGAAGGACGTCTTTCATCTCACAGAAGCGCGAACGTCTTGGCGTTCAAGCACATGGCAGAAACAAGGTGTGAACAGATGAGCTGCTGCTATTTTCTCCGTTCGGCATGCTTCGTTGTAGCTCTCTTGCCGGTCGCCGGCTTAGCGGCTTGCTTTGCGCGACTAGCTCTGGGGAGAGAAGGAGATAGCGCCGGAAACCTCGCCTTTTGCCTTCTTCGGCGCTGGAACCTGGTTGCTGCGCCTTCTCTTTGTCCATGTGCACACACACGATTCCTCAGCGAAAACCATGCAGAAACCTTTCCACGAGCACCCAGGGATGTGCACCCAGCACCACGTGCACGCACACGCAGCTAGAGAAAAGCACCTACCTTTTCACACACTGATGCCTAAGCAAACGCGTGGCCACACACACGCACACATCCGCAAGCGCGCCTACTCCCATCTATTGAGGGAAAGACGGACGAGCTCTTTGGTTGCTCTTCACAGGCTTGTCCCTGATCTATAGCTGAGGGCAAACACTTGTGTGCTTGTGGGAGAGCCTGTGTCTTTCCTGGAAGCGTTAGGGAGTTTTGCTCAGACGCGTGTTTCCTCAAGTTCAAGAATCAAGATCTAGGATACCTGCAGACAGGTGCCTGTTTGTGTGGAGACAGTCTGTTTGAAACTGTGTTCCTCAGCGCCCGCTCTTTCTCCCCGTCGCTCCACACGCCTGGGAGTCCCTTTCTTTCTCTCCACAAGCACGTGTGTTGACTTCGTCGCACATGTGCATCTGCACAAGCGTTGAGCTCAGCAGAGCGTGTCTCTTGACACTTGATGTGCGTTGGCTGTGTCTGCCTGCTCCAGTGAAGAGAGAAACGGGAAATCATCTTGGTAGAGGCAACAAAGCAAAAGCGAGGCAGGATCCACATCTGCTCAACAGAGACGGATTCCCTGCGCTGACACAGTTCACAGTTACACGAGAAGCAATCTGAGCGGTCCGTCGACCGGAGACGTGTTTCCCAAGAGGTCGTTTAGCGAGTGAACAGCAGTGTGCGCGACTTTCAGGAGTGTGCCTGGAAAGTGCCAGAATCACCAGGAGCATCTGTGCAAAAGCTGCTGCCTCTGTGACCGCATTGAGGCACGTTCGCGTGTCTGCGAGTATATAGACGGCTCTTTCGCGTTCACTCCGAGGGAAACGGTCCGCTATTGCTTCTGTGCGCACAGACGCGATTCCCTTGTCTCTTGCGAACACAGGGAACTCTGTGCATCCAAATCTACAGGCTAAGGACGCGTCTGCATATGTTTTGGTGAACAATCGAGTGTGCGTGTTCTGACAGCTGCCTCTATGCAGACGTCTCCACAGAGCCACTTCTGAATGCCCCGCAGCCCAGGACTGAATGGATACACTAACAAGTGCACCGGTGTGAGCAACCACATATGCAGAAGGACGTCTTTCATCTCACAGAAGCGCGAACGTCTTGGCGTTCAAGCACATGGCAGAAACAAGGTGTGAACAGATGAGCTGCTGCTATTTTCTCCGTTCGGCATGCTTCGTTGTAGCTCTCTTGCCGGTCGCCGGCTTAGCGGCTTGCTTTGCGCGACTAGCTCTGGGGAGAGAAGGAGATAGCGCCGGAAACCTCGCCTTTTGCCTTCTTCGGCGCTGGAACCTGGTTGCTGCGCCTTCTCTTTGTCCATGTGCACACACACGATTCCTCAGCGAAAACCATGCAGAAACCTTTCCACGAGCACCCAGGGATGTGCACCCAGCACCACGTGCACGCACACGCAGCTAGAGAAAAGCACCTACCTTTTCACACACTGATGCCTAAGCAAACGCGTGGCCACACACACGCACACATCCGCAAGCGCGCCTACTCCCATCTATTGAGGGAAAGACGGACGAGCTCTTTGGTTGCTCTTCACAGGCTTGTCCCTGATCTATAGCTGAGGGCAAACACTTGTGTGCTTGTGGGAGAGCCTGTGTCTTTCCTGGAAGCGTTTGGGAGTTTTGCTCAGACGCGTGTTTCCTCAAGTTCAAGAATCAAGATCTAGGATACCTGCAGACAGGTGCCTGTTTGTGTGGAGACAGTCTGTTTGAAACTGTGCTCCTCAGCGCCCGCTCTTTCTCCCCGTCGCTCCACACGCCTGGGAGTCCCTTTCTTTCTCTCCACAAGCACGTGTGTTGACTTCGTCGCACATGTGCATCTGCACAAGCGTTGAGCTCAGCAGAGCGTGTCTCTTGACACTTGATGTGCGTTGGCTGTGTCTGCCTGCTCCAGTGAAGAGAGAAACGGGAAATCATCTTGGTAGAGGCAACAAAGCAAAAGCGAGGCAGGATTGACATCTGCTCAACAGAGACGGATTCCCTGCGCTGACACAGTTCACAGTTACACGAGAAGCAATCTGAGCGGTCCGTCGACCGGAGACGTGTTTCCCAAGAGGTCGTTTAGCGAGTGAACAGCAGTGTGCGCGACTTTCAGGAGTGTGCCTGGAAAGTGCCAGAATCACCAGGAGCATCTGTGCAAAAGCTGCTGCCTCTGTGACCGCATTGAGGCACGTTCGCGTGTCTGCGAGTATATAGACGGCTCTTTCGCGTTCACTCCGAGGGAAACGGTCCGCTATTGCTTCTGTGCGCACAGACGCGATTCCCTTGTCTCTTGCGAACACAGGGAACTCTGTGCATCCAAATCTACAGGCTAAGGACGCGTCTGCATATGTTTTGGTGAACAATCGAGTGTGCGTGTTCTGACAGCTGCCTCTATGCAGACGTCTCCACAGAGCCACTTCTGAATGCCCCGCAGCCCAGGACTGAATGGATACACTAACAAGTGCACCGGTGTGAGCAACCACATATGCAGAAGGACGTCTTTCATCTCACAGAAGCGCGAACGTCTTGGCGTTCAAGCACATGGCAGAAACAAGGTGTGAACAGATGAGCTGCTGCTATTTTCTCCGTTCGGCATGCTTCGTTGTAGCTCTCTTGCCGGTCGCCGGCTTAGTGGCTTGCTTTGCGCGACTAGCTCTGGGGAGAGAAGGAGATAGCGCCGGAAACCTCGCCTTTTGCCTTCTTCGGCGCTGGAACCTGGTTGCTGCGCCTTCTCTTTGTCCATGTGCACACACACGATTCCTCAGCGAAAACCATGCAGAAACCTTTCCACGAGCACCCAGGGATGTGCACCCAGCACCACGTGCACGCACACGCAGCTAGAGAAAAGCACCTACCTTTTCACACACTGAAGCCTAAGCAAACGCGTGGCCACACACACGCACACATCCGCAAGCGCGCCTACTCCCATCTATTGAGGGAAAGACGGACGAGCTCTTTGGTTGCTCTTCACAGGCTTGTCCCTGATCTATAGCTGAGGGCAAACACTTGTGTGCTTGTGGGAGAGCCTGTGTCTTTCCTGGAAGCGTTAGGGAGTTTTGCTCAGACGCGTGTTTCCTCAAGTTCAAGAATCAAGATCTAGGATACCTGCAGACAGGTGCCTGTTTGTGTGGAGACAGTCTGTTTGAAACTGTGTTCCTCAGCGCCCGCTCTTTCTCCCCGTCGCTCCACACGCCTGGGAGTCCCTTTCTTTCTCTCCACAAGCACGTGTGTTGACTTCGTCGCACATGTGCATCTGCACAAGCGTTGAGCTCAGCAGAGCGTGTCTCTTGACACTTGATGTGCGTTGGCTGTGTCTGCCTGCTCCAGTGAAGAGAGAAACGGGAAATCATCTTGGTAGAGGCAACAAAGCAAAAGCGAGGCAGGATTGACATCTGCTCAACAGAGACGGATTCCCTGCGCTGACACAGTTCACAGTTACACGAGAAGCAATCTGAGCGGTCCGTCGACCGGAGACGTGTTTCCCAAGAGGTCGTTTAGCGAGTGAACAGCAGTGTGCGCGACTTTCAGGAGTGTGCCTGGAAAGTGCCAGAATCACCAGGAGCATCTGTGCAAAAGCTGCTGCCTCTGTGACCGCATTGAGGCACGTTCGCGTGTCTGCGAGTATATAGACGGCTCTTTCGCGTTCACTCCGAGGGAAACGGTCCGCTATTGCTTCTGTGCGCACAGACGCGATTCCCTTGTCTCTTGCGAACACAGGGAACTCTGTGCATCCAAATCTACAGGCTAAGGACGCGTCTGCATATGTTTTGGTGAACAATCGAGTGTGCGTGTTCTGACAGCTGCCTCTATGCAGACGTCTCCACAGAGCCACTTCTGAATGCCCCGCAGCCCAGGACTGAATGGATACACTAACAAGTGCACCGGTGTGAGCAACCACATATGCAGAAGGACGTCTTTCATCTCACAGAAGCGCGAACGTCTTGGCGTTCAAGCACATGGCAGAAACAAGGTGTGAACAGATGAACTGCTGCTATTTTCTCCGTTCGGCATGCTTCGTTGTAGCTCTCTTGCCGGTCGCCGGCTTAGCGGCTTGCTTTGCGCGACTAGCTCTGGGGAGAGAAGGAGATAGCGCCGGAAACCTCGCCTTTTGCCTTCTTCGGCGCTGGAACCTGGTTGCTGCGCCTTCTCTTTGTCCATGTGCACACACACGATTCCTCAGCGAAAACCATGCAGAAACCTTTCCACGAGCACCCAGGGATGTGCACCCAGCACCACGTGCACGCACACGCAGCTAGAGAAAAGCACCTACCTTTTCACACACTGATGCCTAAGCAAACGCGTGGCCACACACACGCACACATCCGCAAGCGCGCCTACTCCCATCTATTGAGGGAAAGACGGACGAGCTCTTTGGTTGCTCTTCACAGGCTTGTCCCTGATCTATAGCTGAGGGCAAACACTTGTGTGCTTGTGGGAGAGCCTGTGTCTTTCCTGGAAGCGTTTGGGAGTTTTGCTCAGACGCGTGTTTCCTCAAGTTCAAGAATCAAGATCTAGGATACCTGCAGACAGGTGCCTGTTTGTGTGGAGACAGTCTGTTTGAAACTGTGTTCCTCAGCGCCCGCTCTTTCTCCCCGTCGCTCCACACGCCTGGGAGTCCCTTTCTTTCTCTCCACAAGCACGTGTGTTGACTTCGTCGCACATGTGCATCTGCACAAGCGTTGAGCTCAGCAGAGCGTGTCTCTTGACACTTGATGTGCGTTGGCTGTGTCTGCCTGCTCCAGTGAAGAGAGAAACGGGAAATCATCTTGGTAGAGGCAACAAAGCAAAAGCGAGGCAGGATTGACATCTGCTCAACAGAGACGGATTCCCTGCGCTGACACAGTTCACAGTTACACGAGAAGCAATCTGAGCGGTCCGTCGACCGGAGACGTGTTTCCCAAGAGGTCGTTTAGCGAGTGAACAGCAGTGTGCGCGACTTTCAGGAGTGTGCCTGGAAAGTGCCAGAATCACCAGGAGCATCTGTGCAAAAGCTGCTGCCTCTGTGACCGCATTGAGGCACGTTCGCGTGTCTGCGAGTATATAGACGGCTCTTTCGCGTTCACTCCGAGGGAAACGGTCCGCTATTGCTTCTGTGCGCACAGACGCGATTCCCTTGTCTCTTGCGAACACAGGGAACTCTGTGCATCCAAATCTACAGGCTAAGGACGCGTCTGCATATGTTTTGGTGAACAATCGAGTGTGCGTGTTCTGACAGCTGCCTCTATGCAGACGTCTCCACAGAGCCACTTCTGAATGCCCCGCAGCCCAGGACTGAATGGATACACTAACAAGTGCACCGGTGTGAGCAACCACATATGCAGAAGGACGTCTTTCATCTCACAGAAGCGCGAACGTCTTGGCGTTCAAGCACATGGCAGAAACAAGGTGTGAACAGATGAGCTGCTGCTATTTTCTCCGTTCGGCATGCTTCGTTGTAGCTCTCTTGCCGGTCGCCGGCTTAGCGGCTTGCTTTGCGCGACTAGCTCTGGGGAGAGAAGGAGATAGCGCCGGAAACCTCGCCTTTTGCCTTCTTCGGCGCTGGAACCTGGTTGCTGCGCCTTCTCTTTGTCCATGTGCACACACACGATTCCTCAGCGAAAACCATGCAGAAACCTTTCCACGAGCACCCAGGGATGTGCACCCAGCACCACGTGCACGCACACGCAGCTAGAGAAAAGCACCTACCTTTTCACACACTGATGCCTAAGCAAACGCGTGGCCACACACACGCACACATCCGCAAGCGCGCCTACTCCCATCTATTGAGGGAAAGACGGACGAGCTCTTTGGTTGCTCTTCACAGGCTTGTCCCTGATCTATAGCTGAGGGCAAACACTTGTGTGCTTGTGGGAGAGCCTGTGTCTTTCCTGGAAGCGTTTGGGAGTTTTGCTCAGACGCGTGTTTCCTCAAGTTCAAGAATCAAGATCTAGGATACCTGCAGACAGGTGCCTGTTTGTGTGGAGACAGTCTGTTTGAAACTGTGTTCCTCAGCGCCCGCTCTTTCTCCCCGTCGCTCCACACGCCTGGGAGTCCCTTTCTTTCTCTCCACAAGCACGTGTGTTGACTTCGTCGCACATGTGCATCTGCACAAGCGTTGAGCTCAGCAGAGCGTGTCTCTTGACACTTGATGTGCGTTGGCTGTGTCTGCCTGCTCCAGTGAAGAGAGAAACGGGAAATCATCTTGGTAGAGGCAACAAAGCAAAAGCGAGGCAGGATTGACATCTGCTCAACAGAGACGGATTCCCTGCGCTGACACAGTTCACAGTTACACGAGAAGCAATCTGAGCGGTCCGTCGACCGGAGACGTGTTTCCCAAGAGGTCGTTTAGCGAGTGAACAGCAGTGTGCGCGACTTTCAGGAGTGTGCCTGGAAAGTGCCAGAATCACCAGGAGCATCTGTGCAAAAGCTGCTGCCTCTGTGACCGCATTGAGGCACGTTCGCGTGTCTGCGAGTATATAGACGGCTCTTTCGCGTTCACTCCGAGGGAAACGGTCCGCTATTGCTTCTGTGCGCACAGACGCGATTCCCTTGTCTCTTGCGAACACAGGGAACTCTGTGCATCCAAATCTACAGGCTAAGGACGCGTCTGCATATGTTTTGGTGAACAATCGAGTGTGCGTGTTCTGACAGCTGCCTCTATGCAGACGTCTCCACAGAGCCACTTCTGAATGCCCCGCAGCCCAGGACTGAATGGATACACTAACAAGTGCACCGGTGTGAGCAACCACATATGCAGAAGGACGTCTTTCATCTCACAGAAGCGCGAACGTCTTGGCGTTCAAGCACATGGCAGAAACAAGGTGTGAACAGATGAGCTGCTGCTATTTTCTCCGTTCGGCATGCTTCGTTGTAGCTCTCTTGCCGGTCGCCGGCTTAGCGGCTTGCTTTGCGCGACTAGCTCTGGGGAGAGAAGGAGATAGCGCCGGAAACCTCGCCTTTTGCCTTCTTCGGCGCTGGAACCTGGTTGCTGCGCCTTCTCTTTGTCCATGTGCACACACACGATTCCTCAGCGAAAACCATGCAGAAACCTTTCCACGAGCACCCAGGGATGTGCACCCAGCACCACGTGCACGCACACGCAGCTAGAGAAAAGCACCTACCTTTTCACACACTGATGCCTAAGCAAACGCGTGGCCACACACACGCACACATCCGCAAGCGCGCCTACTCCCATCTATTGAGGGAAAGACGGACGAGCTCTTTGGTTGCTCTTCACAGGCTTGTCCCTGATCTATAGCTGAGGGCAAACACTTGTGTGCTTGTGGGAGAGCCTGTGTCTTTCCTGGAAGCGTTTGGGAGTTTTGCTCAGACGCGTGTTTCCTCAAGTTCAAGAATCAAGATCTAGGATACCTGCAGACAGGTGCCTGTTTGTGTGGAGACAGTCTGTTTGAAACTGTGTTCCTCAGCGCCCGCTCTTTCTCCCCGTCGCTCCACACGCCTGGGAGTCCCTTTCTTTCTCTCCACAAGCACGTGTGTTGACTTCGTCGCACATGTGCATCTGCACAAGCGTTGAGCTCAGCAGAGCGTGTCTCTTGACACTTGATGTGCGTTGGCTGTGTCTGCCTGCTCCAGTGAAGAGAGAAACGGGAAATCATCTTGGTAGAGGCAACAAAGCAAAAGCGAGGCAGGATTGACATCTGCTCAACAGAGACGGATTCCCTGCGCTGACACAGTTCACAGTTACACGAGAAGCAATCTGAGCGGTCCGTCGACCGGAGACGTGTTTCCCAAGAGGTCGTTTAGCGAGTGAACAGCAGTGTGCGCGACTTTCAGGAGTGTGCCTGGAAAGTGCCAGAATCACCAGGAGCATCTGTGCAAAAGCTGCTGCCTCTGTGACCGCATTGAGGCACGTTCGCGTGTCTGCGAGTATATAGACGGCTCTTTCGCGTTCACTCCGAGGGAAACGGTCCGCTATTGCTTCTGTGCGCACAGACGCGATTCCCTTGTCTCTTGCGAACACAGGCAACTCTGTGCATCCAAATCTACAGGCTAAGGACGCGTCTGCATATGTTTTGGTGAACAATCGAGTGTGCGTGTTCTGACAGCTGCCTCTATGCAGACGTCTCCACAGAGCCACTTCTGAATGCCCCGCAGCCCAGGACTGAATGGATACACTAACAAGTGCACCGGTGTGAGCAACCACATATGCAGAAGGACGTCTTTCATCTCACAGAAGCGCGAACGTCTTGGCGTTCAAGCACATGGCAGAAACAAGGTGTGAACAGATGAGCTGCTGCTATTTTCTCCGTTCGGCATGCTTCGTTGTAGCTCTCTTGCCGGTCGCCGGCTTAGCGGCTTGCTTTGCGCGACTAGCTCTGGGGAGAGAAGGAGATAGCGCCGGAAACCTCGCCTTTTGCCTTCTTCGGCGCTGGAACCTGGTTGCTGCGCCTTCTCTTTGTCCATGTGCACACACACGATTCCTCAGCGAAAACCATGCAGAAACCTTTCCACGAGCACCCAGGGATGTGCACCCAGCACCACGTGCACGCACACGCAGCTAGAGAAAAGCACCTACCTTTTCACACACTGATGCCTAAGCAAACGCGTGGCCACACACACGCACACATCCGCAAGCGCGCCTACTCCCATCTATTGAGGGAAAGACGGACGAGCTCTTTGGTTGCTCTTCACAGGCTTGTCCCTGATCTATAGCTGAGGGCAAACACTTGTGTGCTTGTGGGAGAGCCTGTGTCTTTCCTGGAAGCGTTTGGGAGTTTTGCTCAGACGCGTGTTTCCTCAAGTTCAAGAATCAAGATCTAGGATACCTGCAGACAGGTGCCTGTTTGTGTGGAGACAGTCTGTTTGAAACTGTGCTCCTCAGCGCCCGCTCTTTCTCCCCGTCGCTCCACACGCCTGGGAGTCCCTTTCTTTCTCTCCACAAGCACGTGTGTTGACTTCGTCGCACATGTGCATCTGCACAAGCGTTGAGCTCAGCAGAGCGTGTCTCTTGACACTTGATGTGCGTTGGCTGTGTCTGCCTGCTCCAGTGAAGAGAGAAACGGGAAATCATCTTGGTAGAGGCAACAAAGCAAAAGCGAGGCAGGATTGACATCTGCTCAACAGAGACGGATTCCCTGCGCTGACACAGTTCACAGTTACACGAGAAGCAATCTGAGCGGTCCGTCGACCGGAGACGTGTTTCCCAAGAGGTCGTTTAGCGAGTGAACAGCAGTGTGCGCGACTTTCAGGAGTGTGCCTGGAAAGTGCCAGAATCACCAGGAGCATCTGTGCAAAAGCTGCTGCCTCTGTGACCGCATTGAGGCACGTTCGCGTGTCTGCGAGTATATAGACGGCTCTTTCGCGTTCACTCCGAGGGAAACGGTCCGCTATTGCTTCTGTGCGCACAGACGCGATTCCCTTGTCTCTTGCGAACACAGGGAACTCTGTGCATCCAAATCTACAGGCTAAGGACGCGTCTGCATATGTTTTGGTGAACAATCGAGTGTGCGTGTTCTGACAGCTGCCTCTATGCAGACGTCTCCACAGAGCCACTTCTGAATGCCCCGCAGCCCAGGACTGAATGGATACACTAACAAGTGCACCGGTGTGAGCAACCACATATGCAGAAGGACGTCTTTCATCTCACAGAAGCGCGAACGTCTTGGCGTTCAAGCACATGGCAGAAACAAGGTGTGAACAGATGAGCTGCTGCTATTTTCTCCGTTCGGCATGCTTCGTTGTAGCTCTCTTGCCGGTCGCCGGCTTAGTGGCTTGCTTTGCGCGACTAGCTCTGGGGAGAGAAGGAGATAGCGCCGGAAACCTCGCCTTTTGCCTTCTTCGGCGCTGGAACCTGGTTGCTGCGCCTTCTCTTTGTCCATGTGCACACACACGATTCCTCAGCGAAAACCATGCAGAAACCTTTCCACGAGCACCCAGGGATGTGCACCCAGCACCACGTGCACGCACACGCAGCTAGAGAAAAGCACCTACCTTTTCACACACTGAAGCCTAAGCAAACGCGTGGCCACACACACGCACACATCCGCAAGCGCGCCTACTCCCATCTATTGAGGGAAAGACGGACGAGCTCTTTGGTTGCTCTTCACAGGCTTGTCCCTGATCTATAGCTGAGGGCAAACACTTGTGTGCTTGTGGGAGAGCCTGTGTCTTTCCTGGAAGCGTTAGGGAGTTTTGCTCAGACGCGTGTTTCCTCAAGTTCAAGAATCAAGATCTAGGATACCTGCAGACAGGTGCCTGTTTGTGTGGAGACAGTCTGTTTGAAACTGTGTTCCTCAGCGCCCGCTCTTTCTCCCCGTCGCTCCACACGCCTGGGAGTCCCTTTCTTTCTCTCCACAAGCACGTGTGTTGACTTCGTCGCACATGTGCATCTGCACAAGCGTTGAGCTCAGCAGAGCGTGTCTCTTGACACTTGATGTGCGTTGGCTGTGTCTGCCTGCTCCAGTGAAGAGAGAAACGGGAAATCATCTTGGTAGAGGCAACAAAGCAAAAGCGAGGCAGGATTGACATCTGCTCAACAGAGACGGATTCCCTGCGCTGACACAGTTCACAGTTACACGAGAAGCAATCTGAGCGGTCCGTCGACCGGAGACGTGTTTCCCAAGAGGTCGTTTAGCGAGTGAACAGCAGTGTGCGCGACTTTCAGGAGTGTGCCTGGAAAGTGCCAGAATCACCAGGAGCATCTGTGCAAAAGCTGCTGCCTCTGTGACCGCATTGAGGCACGTTCGCGTGTCTGCGAGTATATAGACGGCTCTTTCGCGTTCACTCCGAGGGAAACGGTCCGCTATTGCTTCTGTGCGCACAGACGCGATTCCCTTGTCTCTTGCGAACACAGGGAACTCTGTGCATCCAAATCTACAGGCTAAGGACGCGTCTGCATATGTTTTGGTGAACAATCGAGTGTGCGTGTTCTGACAGCTGCCTCTATGCAGACGTCTCCACAGAGCCACTTCTGAATGCCCCGCAGCCCAGGACTGAATGGATACACTAACAAGTGCACCGGTGTGAGCAACCACATATGCAGAAGGACGTCTTTCATCTCACAGAAGCGCGAACGTCTTGGCGTTCAAGCACATGGCAGAAACAAGGTGTGAACAGATGAGCTGCTGCTATTTTCTCCGTTCGGCATGCTTCGTTGTAGCTCTCTTGCCGGTCGCCGGCTTAGCGGCTTGCTTTGCGCGACTAGCTCTGGGGAGAGAAGGAGATAGCGCCGGAAACCTCGCCTTTTGCCTTCTTCGGCGCTGGAACCTGGTTGCTGCGCCTTCTCTTTGTCCATGTGCACACACACGATTCCTCAGCGAAAACCATGCAGAAACCTTTCCACGAGCACCCAGGGATGTGCACCCAGCACCACGTGCACGCACACGCAGCTAGAGAAAAGCACCTACCTTTTCACACACTGATGCCTAAGCAAACGCGTGGCCACACACACGCACACATCCGCAAGCGCGCCTACTCCCATCTATTGAGGGAAAGACGGACGAGCTCTTTGGTTGCTCTTCACAGGCTTGTCCCTGATCTATAGCTGAGGGCAAACACTTGTGTGCTTGTGGGAGAGCCTGTGTCTTTCCTGGAAGCGTTTGGGAGTTTTGCTCAGACGCGTGTTTCCTCAAGTTCAAGAATCAAGATCTAGGATACCTGCAGACAGGTGCCTGTTTGTGTGGAGACAGTCTGTTTGAAACTGTGTTCCTCAGCGCCCGCTCTTTCTCCCCGTCGCTCCACACGCCTGGGAGTCCCTTTCTTTCTCTCCACAAGCACGTGTGTTGACTTCGTCGCACATGTGCATCTGCACAAGCGTTGAGCTCAGCAGAGCGTGTCTCTTGACACTTGATGTGCGTTGGCTGTGTCTGCCTGCTCCAGTGAAGAGAGAAACGGGAAATCATCTTGGTAGAGGCAACAAAGCAAAAGCGAGGCAGGATTGACATCTGCTCAACAGAGACGGATTCCCTGCGCTGACACAGTTCACAGTTACACGAGAAGCAATCTGAGCGGTCCGTCGACCGGAGACGTGTTTCCCAAGAGGTCGTTTAGCGAGTGAACAGCAGTGTGCGCGACTTTCAGGAGTGTGCCTGGAAAGTGCCAGAATCACCAGGAGCATCTGTGCAAAAGCTGCTGCCTCTGTGACCGCATTGAGGCACGTTCGCGTGTCTGCGAGTATATAGACGGCTCTTTCGCGTTCACTCCGAGGGAAACGGTCCGCTATTGCTTCTGTGCGCACAGACGCGATTCCCTTGTCTCTTGCGAACACAGGGAACTCTGTGCATCCAAATCTACAGGCTAAGGACGCGTCTGCATATGTTTTGGTGAACAATCGAGTGTGCGTGTTCTGACAGCTGCCTCTATGCAGACGTCTCCACAGAGCCACTTCTGAATGCCCCGCAGCCCAGGACTGAATGGATACACTAACAAGTGCACCGGTGTGAGCAACCACATATGCAGAAGGACGTCTTTCATCTCACAGAAGCGCGAACGTCTTGGCGTTCAAGCACATGGCAGAAACAAGGTGTGAACAGATGAGCTGCTGCTATTTTCTCCGTTCGGCATGCTTCGTTGTAGCTCTCTTGCCGGTCGCCGGCTTAGCGGCTTGCTTTGCGCGACTAGCTCTGGGGAGAGAAGGAGATAGCGCCGGAAACCTCGCCTTTTGCCTTCTTCGGCGCTGGAACCTGGTTGCTGCGCCTTCTCTTTGTCCATGTGCACACACACGATTCCTCAGCGAAAACCATGCAGAAACCTTTCCACGAGCACCCAGGGATGTGCACCCAGCACCACGTGCACGCACACGCAGCTAGAGAAAAGCACCTACCTTTTCACACACTGATGCCTAAGCAAACGCGTGGCCACACACACGCACACATCCGCAAGCGCGCCTACTCCCATCTATTGAGGGAAAGACGGACGAGCTCTTTGGTTGCTCTTCACAGGCTTGTCCCTGATCTATAGCTGAGGGCAAACACTTGTGTGCTTGTGGGAGAGCCTGTGTCTTTCCTGGAAGCGTTTGGGAGTTTTGCTCAGACGCGTGTTTCCTCAAGTTCAAGAATCAAGATCTAGGATACCTGCAGACAGGTGCCTGTTTGTGTGGAGACAGTCTGTTTGAAACTGTGTTCCTCAGCGCCCGCTCTTTCTCCCCGTCGCTCCACACGCCTGGGAGTCCCTTTCTTTCTCTCCACAAGCACGTGTGTTGACTTCGTCGCACATGTGCATCTGCACAAGCGTTGAGCTCAGCAGAGCGTGTCTCTTGACACTTGATGTGCGTTGGCTGTGTCTGCCTGCTCCAGTGAAGAGAGAAACGGGAAATCATCTTGGTAGAGGCAACAAAGCAAAAGCGAGGCAGGATTGACATCTGCTCAACAGAGACGGATTCCCTGCGCTGACACAGTTCACAGTTACACGAGAAGCAATCTGAGCGGTCCGTCGACCGGAGACGTGTTTCCCAAGAGGTCGTTTAGCGAGTGAACAGCAGTGTGCGCGACTTTCAGGAGTGTGCCTGGAAAGTGCCAGAATCACCAGGAGCATCTGTGCAAAAGCTGCTGCCTCTGTGATCGCATTGAGGCACGTTCGCGTGTCTGCGAGTATATAGACGGCTCTTTCGCGTTCACTCCGAGGGAAACGGTCCGCTATTGCTTCTGTGCGCACAGACGCGATTCCCTTGTCTCTTGCGAACACAGGGAACTCTGTGCATCCAAATCTACAGGCTAAGGACGCGTCTGCATATGTTTTGGTGAACAATCGAGTGTGCGTGTTCTGACAGCTGCCTCTATGCAGACGTCTCCACAGAGCCACTTCTGAATGCCCCGCAGCCCAGGACTGAATGGATACACTAACAAGTGCACCGGTGTGAGCAACCACATATGCAGAAGGACGTCTTTCATCTCACAGAAGCGCGAACGTCTTGGCGTTCAAGCACATGGCAGAAACAAGGTGTGAACAGATGAGCTGCTGCTATTTTCTCCGTTCGGCATGCTTCGTTGTAGCTCTCTTGCCGGTCGCCGGCTTAGCGGCTTGCTTTGCGCGACTAGCTCTGGGGAGAGAAGGAGATAGCGCCGGAAACCTCGCCTTTTGCCTTCTTCGGCGCTGGAACCTGGTTGCTGCGCCTTCTCTTTGTCCATGTGCACACACACGATTCCTCAGCGAAAACCATGCAGAAACCTTTCCACGAGCACCCAGGGATGTGCACCCAGCACCACGTGCACGCACACGCAGCTAGAGAAAAGCACCTACCTTTTCACACACTGATGCCTAAGCAAACGCGTGGCCACACACACGCACACATCCGCAAGCGCGCCTACTCCCATCTATTGAGGGAAAGACGGACGAGCTCTTTGGTTGCTCTTCACAGGCTTGTCCCTGATCTATAGCTGAGGGCAAACACTTGTGTGCTTGTGGGAGAGCCTGTGTCTTTCCTGGAAGCGTTTGGGAGTTTTGCTCAGACGCGTGTTTCCTCAAGTTCAAGAATCAAGATCTAGGATACCTGCAGACAGGTGCCTGTTTGTGTGGAGACAGTCTGTTTGAAACTGTGTTCCTCAGCGCCCGCTCTTTCTCCCCGTCGCTCCACACGCCTGGGAGTCCCTTTCTTTCTCTCCACAAGCACGTGTGTTGACTTCGTCGCACATGTGCATCTGCACAAGCGTTGAGCTCAGCAGAGCGTGTCTCTTGACACTTGATGTGCGTTGGCTGTGTCTGCCTGCTCCAGTGAAGAGAGAAACGGGAAATCATCTTGGTAGAGGCAACAAAGCAAAAGCGAGGCAGGATTGACATCTGCTCAACAGAGACGGATTCCCTGCGCTGACACAGTTCACAGTTACACGAGAAGCAATCTGAGCGGTCCGTCGACCGGAGACGTGTTTCCCAAGAGGTCGTTTAGCGAGTGAACAGCAGTGTGCGCGACTTTCAGGAGTGTGCCTGGAAAGTGCCAGAATCACCAGGAGCATCTGTGCAAAAGCTGCTGCCTCTGTGACCGCATTGAGGCACGTTCGCGTGTCTGCGAGTATATAGACGGCTCTTTCGCGTTCACTCCGAGGGAAACGGTCCGCTATTGCTTCTGTGCGCACAGACGCGATTCCCTTGTCTCTTGCGAACACAGGGAACTCTGTGCATCCAAATCTACAGGCTAAGGACGCGTCTGCATATGTTTTGGTGAACAATCGAGTGTGCGTGTTCTGACAGCTGCCTCTATGCAGACGTCTCCACAGAGCCACTTCTGAATGCCCCGCAGCCCAGGACTGAATGGATACACTAACAAGTGCACCGGTGTGAGCAACCACATATGCAGAAGGACGTCTTTCATCTCACAGAAGCGCGAACGTCTTGGCGTTCAAGCACATGGCAGAAACAAGGTGTGAACAGATGAGCTGCTGCTATTTTCTCCGTTCGGCATGCTTCGTTGTAGCTCTCTTGCCGGTCGCCGGCTTAGCGGCTTGCTTTGCGCGACTAGCTCTGGGGAGAGAAGGAGATAGCGCCGGAAACCTCGCCTTTTGCCTTCTTCGGCGCTGGAACCTGGTTGCTGCGCCTTCTCTTTGTCCATGTGCACACACACGATTCCTCAGCGAAAACCATGCAGAAACCTTTCCACGAGCACCCAGGGATGTGCACCCAGCACCACGTGCACGCACACGCAGCTAGAGAAAAGCACCTACCTTTTCACACACTGATGCCTAAGCAAACGCGTGGCCACACACACGCACACATCCGCAAGCGCGCCTACTCCCATCTATTGAGGGAAAGACGGACGAGCTCTTTGGTTGCTCTTCACAGGCTTGTCCCTGATCTATAGCTGAGGGCAAACACTTGTGTGCTTGTGGGAGAGCCTGTGTCTTTCCTGGAAGCGTTTGGGAGTTTTGCTCAGACGCGTGTTTCCTCAAGTTCAAGAATCAAGATCTAGGATACCTGCAGACAGGTGCCTGTTTGTGTGGAGACAGTCTGTTTGAAACTGTGTTCCTCAGCGCCCGCTCTTTCTCCCCGTCGCTCCACACGCCTGGGAGTCCCTTTCTTTCTCTCCACAAGCACGTGTGTTGACTTCGTCGCACATGTGCATCTGCACAAGCGTTGAGCTCAGCAGAGCGTGTCTCTTGACACTTGATGTGCGTTGGCTGTGTCTGCCTGCTCCAGTGAAGAGAGAAACGGGAAATCATCTTGGTAGAGGCAACAAAGCAAAAGCGAGGCAGGATTGACATCTGCTCAACAGAGACGGATTCCCTGCGCTGACACAGTTCACAGTTACACGAGAAGCAATCTGAGCGGTCCGTCGACCGGAGACGTGTTTCCCAAGAGGTCGTTTAGCGAGTGAACAGCAGTGTGCGCGACTTTCAGGAGTGTGCCTGGAAAGTGCCAGAATCACCAGGAGCATCTGTGCAAAAGCTGCTGCCTCTGTGACCGCATTGAGGCACGTTCGCGTGTCTGCGAGTATATAGACGGCTCTTTCGCGTTCACTCCGAGGGAAACGGTCCGCTATTGCTTCTGTGCGCACAGACGCGATTCCCTTGTCTCTTGCGAACACAGGGAACTCTGTGCATCCAAATCTACAGGCTAAGGACGCGTCTGCATATGTTTTGGTGAACAATCGAGTGTGCGTGTTCTGACAGCTGCCTCTATGCAGACGTCTCCACAGAGCCACTTCTGAATGCCCCGCAGCCCAGGACTGAATGGATACACTAACAAGTGCACCGGTGTGAGCAACCACATATGCAGAAGGACGTCTTTCATCTCACAGAAGCGCGAACGTCTTGGCGTTCAAGCACATGGCAGAAACAAGGTGTGAACAGATGAGCTGCTGCTATTTTCTCCGTTCGGCATGCTTCGTTGTAGCTCTCTTGCCGGTCGCCGGCTTAGCGGCTTGCTTTGCGCGACTAGCTCTGGGGAGAGAAGGAGATAGCGCCGGAAACCTCGCCTTTTGCCTTCTTCGGCGCTGGAACCTGGTTGCTGCGCCTTCTCTTTGTCCATGTGCACACACACGATTCCTCAGCGAAAACCATGCAGAAACCTTTCCACGAGCACCCAGGGATGTGCACCCAGCACCACGTGCACGCACACGCAGCTAGAGAAAAGCACCTACCTTTTCACACACTGATGCCTAAGCAAACGCGTGGCCACACACACGCACACATCCGCAAGCGCGCCTACTCCCATCTATTGAGGGAAAGACGGACGAGCTCTTTGGTTGCTCTTCACAGGCTTGTCCCTGATCTATAGCTGAGGGCAAACACTTGTGTGCTTGTGGGAGAGCCTGTGTCTTTCCTGGAAGCGTTTGGGAGTTTTGCTCAGACGCGTGTTTCCTCAAGTTCAAGAATCAAGATCTAGGATACCTGCAGACAGGTGCCTGTTTGTGTGGAGACAGTCTGTTTGAAACTGTGTTCCTCAGCGCCCGCTCTTTCTCCCCGTCGCTCCACACGCCTGGGAGTCCCTTTCTTTCTCTCCACAAGCACGTGTGTTGACTTCGTCGCACATGTGCATCTGCACAAGCGTTGAGCTCAGCAGAGCGTGTCTCTTGACACTTGATGTGCGTTGGCTGTGTCTGCCTGCTCCAGTGAAGAGAGAAACGGGAAATCATCTTGGTAGAGGCAAGAAAGCAAAGGCGAGGCAGGATTGACATCTGCTCAACAGAGACGGATTCCCTGCGCTGACACAGTTCACAGTTACACGAGAAGCAATCTGAGCGGTCCGTCGACCGGAGACGTGTTTCCCAAGAGGTCGTTTAGCGAGTGAACAGCAGTGTGCGCGACTTTCAGGAGTGTGCCTGGAAAGTGCCAGAATCACCAGGAGCATCTGTGCAAAAGCTGCTGCCTCTGTGACCGCATTGAGGCACGTTCGCGTGTCTGCGAGTATATAGACGGCTCTTTCGCGTTCACTCCGAGGGAAACGGTCCGCTATTGCTTCTGTGCGCACAGACGCGATTCCCTTGTCTCTTGCGAACACAGGGAACTCTGTGCATCCAAATCTACAGGCTAAGGACGCGTCTGCATATGTTTTGGTGAACAATCGAGTGTGCGTGTTCTGACAGCTGCCTCTATGCAGACGTCTCCACAGAGCCACTTCTGAATGCCCCGCAGCCCAGGACTGAATGGATACACTAACAAGTGCACCGGTGTGAGCAACCACATATGCAGAAGGACGTCTTTCATCTCACAGAAGCGCGAACGTCTTGGCGTTCAAGCACATGGCAGAAACAAGGTGTGAACAGATGAGCTGCTGCTATTTTCTCCGTTCGGCATGCTTCGTTGTAGCTCTCTTGCCGGTCGCCGGCTTAGCGGCTTGCTTTGCGCGACTAGCTCTGGGGAGAGAAGGAGATAGCGCCGGAAACCTCGCCTTTTGCCTTCTTCGGCGCTGGAACCTGGTTGCTGCGCCTTCTCTTTGTCCATGTGCACACACACGATTCCTCAGCGAAAACCATGCAGAAACCTTTCCACGAGCACCCAGGGATGTGCACCCAGCACCACGTGCACGCACACGCAGCTAGAGAAAAGCACCTACCTTTTCACACACTGATGCCTAAGCAAACGCGTGGCCACACACACGCACACATCCGCAAGCGCGCCTACTCCCATCTATTGAGGGAAAGACGGACGAGCTCTTTGGTTGCTCTTCACAGGCTTGTCCCTGATCTATAGCTGAGGGCAAACACTTGTGTGCTTGTGGGAGAGCCTGTGTCTTTCCTGGAAGCGTTTGGGAGTTTTGCTCAGACGCGTGTTTCCTCAAGTTCAAGAATCAAGATCTAGGATACCTGCAGACAGGTGCCTGTTTGTGTGGAGACAGTCTGTTTGAAACTGTGTTCCTCAGCGCCCGCTCTTTCTCCCCGTCGCTCCACACGCCTGGGAGTCCCTTTCTTTCTCTCCACAAGCACGTGTGTTGACTTCGTCGCACATGTGCATCTGCACAAGCGTTGAGCTCAGCAGAGCGTGTCTCTTGACACTTGATGTGCGTTGGCTGTGTCTGCCTGCTCCAGTGAAGAGAGAAACGGGAAATCATCTTGGTAGAGGCAACAAAGCAAAGGCGAGGCAGGATTGACATCTGCTCAACAGAGACGGATTCCCTGCGCTGACACAGTTCACAGTTACACGAGAAGCAATCTGAGCGGTCCGTCGACCGGAGACGTGTTTCCCAAGAGGTCGTTTAGCGAGTGAACAGCAGTGTGCGCGACTTTCAGGAGTGTGCCTGGAAAGTGCCAGAATCACCAGGAGCATCTGTGCAAAAGCTGCTGCCTCTGTGACCGCATTGAGGCACGTTCGCGTGTCTGCGAGTATATAGACGGCTCTTTCGCGTTCACTCCGAGGGAAACGGTCCGCTATTGCTTCTGTGCGCACAGACGCGATTCCCTTGTCTCTTGCGAACACAGGGAACTCTGTGCATCCAAATCTACAGGCTAAGGACGCGTCTGCATATGTTTTGGTGAACAATCGAGTGTGCGTGTTCTGACAGCTGCCTCTATGCAGACGTCTCCACAGAGCCACTTCTGAATGCCCCGCAGCCCAGGACTGAATGGATACACTAACAAGTGCACCGGTGTGAGCAACCACATATGCAGAAGGACGTCTTTCATCTCACAGAAGCGCGAACGTCTTGGCGTTCAAGCACATGGCAGAAACAAGGTGTGAACAGATGAGCTGCTGCTATTTTCTCCGTTCGGCATGCTTCGTTGTAGCTCTCTTGCCGGTCGCCGGCTTAGCGGCTTGCTTTGCGCGACTAGCTCTGGGGAGAGAAGGAGATAGCGCCGGAAACCTCGCCTTTTGCCTTCTTCGGCGCTGGAACCTGGTTGCTGCGCCTTCTCTTTGTCCATGTGCACACACACGATTCCTCAGCGAAAACCATGCAGAAACCTTTCCACGAGCACCCAGGGATGTGCACCCAGCACCACGTGCACGCACACGCAGCTAGAGAAAAGCACCTACCTTTTCACACACTGATGCCTAAGCAAACGCGTGGCCACACACACGCACACATCCGCAAGCGCGCCTACTCCCATCTATTGAGGGAAAGACGGACGAGCTCTTTGGTTGCTCTTCACAGGCTTGTCCCTGATCTATAGCTGAGGGCAAACACTTGTGTGCTTGTGGGAGAGCCTGTGTCTTTCCTGGAAGCGTTTGGGAGTTTTGCTCAGACGCGTGTTTCCTCAAGTTCAAGAATCAAGATCTAGGATACCTGCAGACAGGTGCCTGTTTGTGTGGAGACAGTCTGTTTGAAACTGTGTTCCTCAGCGCCCGCTCTTTCTCCCCGTCGCTCCACACGCCTGGGAGTCCCTTTCTTTCTCTCCACAAGCACGTGTGTTGACTTCGTCGCACATGTGCATCTGCACAAGCGTTGAGCTCAGCAGAGCGTGTCTCTTGACACTTGATGTGCGTTGGCTGTGTCTGCCTGCTCCAGTGAAGAGAGAAACGGGAAATCATCTTGGTAGAGGCAAGAAAGCAAAGGCGAGGCAGGATGACATCTGCTCAACAGAGACGGATTCCCTGCGCTGACACAGTTCACAGTTACACGAGAAGCAATCTGAGCGGTCCGTCGACCGGAGACGTGTTTCCCAAGAGGTCGTTTAGCGAGTGAACAGCAGTGTGCGCGACTTTCAGGAGTGTGCCTGGAAAGTGCCAGAATCACCAGGAGCATCTGTGCAAAAGCTGCTGCCTCTGTGACCGCATTGAGGCACGTTCGCGTGTCTGCGAGTATATAGACGGCTCTTTCGCGTTCACTCCGAGGGAAACGGTCCGCTATTGCTTCTGTGCGCACAGACGCGATTCCCTTGTCTCTTGCGAACACAGGGAACTCTGTGCATCCAAATCTACAGGCTAAGGACGCGTCTGCATATGTTTTGGTGAACAATCGAGTGTGCGTGTTCTGACAGCTGCCTCTATGCAGACGTCTCCACAGAGCCACTTCTGAATGCCCCGCAGCCCAGGACTGAATGGATACACTAACAAGTGCACCGGTGTGAGCAACCACATATGCAGAAGGACGTCTTTCATCTCACAGAAGCGCGAACGTCTTGGCGTTCAAGCACATGGCAGAAACAAGGTGTGAACAGATGAGCTGCTGCTATTTTCTCCGTTCGGCATGCTTCGTTGTAGCTCTCTTGCCGGTCGCCGGCTTAGCGGCTTGCTTTGCGCGACTAGCTCTGGGGAGAGAAGGAGATAGCGCCGGAAACCTCGCCTTTTGCCTTCTTCGGCGCTGGAACCTGGTTGCTGCGCCTTCTCTTTGTCCATGTGCACACACACGATTCCTCAGCGAAAACCATGCAGAAACCTTTCCACGAGCACCCAGGGATGTGCACCCAGCACCACGTGCACGCACACGCAGCTAGAGAAAAGCACCTACCTTTTCACACACTGATGCCTAAGCAAACGCGTGGCCACACACACGCACACATCCGCAAGCGCGCCTACTCCCATCTACTGAGAGAAAGACGGACGAGCTCTTTGGTTGCTCTTCACAGGCTTGTCCCTGATCTATAGCTGAGGGCAAACACTTGTGTGCTTGTGGGAGAGCCTGTGTCTTTCCTGGAAGCGTTTGGGAGTTTTGCTCAGACGCGTGTTTCCTCAAGTTCAAGAATCAAGATCTAGGATACCTGCAGACAGGTGCCTGTTTGTGTGGAGACAGTCTGTTTGAAACTGTGTTCCTCAGCGCCCGCTCTTTCTCCCCGTCGCTCCACACGCCTGGGAGTCCCTTTCTTTCTCTCCACAAGCACGTGTGTTGACTTCGTCGCACATGTGCATCTGCACAAGCGTTGAGCTCAGCAGAGCGTGTCTCTTGACACTTGATGTGCGTTGGCTGTGTCTGCCTGCTCCAGTGAAGAGAGAAACGGGAAATCATCTTGGTAGAGGCAACAAAGCAAAGGCGAGGCAGGATTGACATCTGCTCAACAGAGACGGATTCCCTGCGCTGACACAGTTCACAGTTACACGAGAAGCAATCTGAGCGGTCCGTCGACCGGAGACGTGTTTCCCAAGAGGTCGTTTAGCGAGTGAACAGCAGTGTGCGCGACTTTCAGGAGTGTGCCTGGAAAGTGCCAGAATCACCAGGAGCATCTGTGCAAAAGCTGCTGCCTCTGTGACCGCATTGAGGCACGTTCGCGTGTCTGCGAGTATATAGACGGCTCTTTCGCGTTCACTCCGAGGGAAACGGTCCGCTATTGCTTCTGTGCGCACAGACGCGATTCCCTTGTCTCTTGCGAACACAGGGAACTCTGTGCATCCAAATCTACAGGCTAAGGACGCGTCTGCATATGTTTTGGTGAACAATCGAGTGTGCGTGTTCTGACAGCTGCCTCTATGCAGACGTCTCCACAGAGCCACTTCTGAATGCCCCGCAGCCCAGGACTGAATGGATACACTAACAAGTGCACCGGTGTGAGCAACCACATATGCAGAAGGACGTCTTTCATCTCACAGAAGCGCGAACGTCTTGGCGTTCAAGCACATGGCAGAAACAAGGTGTGAACAGATGAGCTGCTGCTATTTTCTCCGTTCGGCATGCTTCGTTGTAGCTCTCTTGCCGGTCGCCGGCTTAGCGGCTTGCTTTGCGCGACTAGCTCTGGGGAGAGAAGGAGATAGCGCCGGAAACCTCGCCTTTTGCCTTCTTCGGCGCTGGAACCTGGTTGCTGCGCCTTCTCTTTGTCCATGTGCACACACACGATTCCTCAGCGAAAACCATGCAGAAACCTTTCCACGAGCACCCAGGGATGTGCACCCAGCACCACGTGCACGCACACGCAGCTAGAGAAAAGCACCTACCTTTTCACACACTGATGCCTAAGCAAACGCGTGGCCACACACACGCACACATCCGCAAGCGCGCCTACTCCCATCTATTGAGGGAAAGACGGACGAGCTCTTTGGTTGCTCTTCACAGGCTTGTCCCTGATCTATAGCTGAGGGCAAACACTTGTGTGCTTGTGGGAGAGCCTGTGTCTTTCCTGGAAGCGTTTGGGAGTTTTGCTCAGACGCGTGTTTCCTCAAGTTCAAGAATCAAGTCTAGGATACCTGCAGACAGGTGCCTGTTTGTGTGGAGACAGTCTGTTTGAAACTGTGTTCCTCAGCGCCCGCTCTTTCTCCCCGTCGCTCCACACGCCTGGGAGTCCCTTTCTTTCTCTCCACAAGCACGTGTGTTGACTTCGTCGCACATGTGCATCTGCACAAGCGTTGAGCTCAGCAGAGCGTGTCTCTTGACACTTGATGTGCGTTGGCTGTGTCTGCCTGCTCCAGTGAAGAGAGAAACGGGAAATCATCTTGGTAGAGGCAAGAAAGCAAAGGCGAGGCAGGATTGACATCTGCTCAACAGAGACGGATTCCCTGCGCTGACACAGTTCACAGTTACACGAGAAGCAATCTGAGCGGTCCGTCGACCGGAGACGTGTTTCCCAAGAGGTCGTTTAGCGAGTGAACAGCAGTGTGCGCGACTTTCAGGAGTGTGCCTGGAAAGTGCCAGAATCACCAGGAGCATCTGTGCAAAAGCTGCTGCCTCTGTGACCGCATTGAGGCACGTTCGCGTGTCTGCGAGTATATAGACGGCTCTTTCGCGTTCACTCCGAGGGAAACGGTCCGCTATTGCTTCTGTGCGCACAGACGCGATTCCCTTGTCTCTTGCGAACACAGGGAACTCTGTGCATCCAAATCTACAGGCTAAGGACGCGTCTGCATATGTTTTGGTGAACAATCGAGTGTGCGTGTTCTGACAGCTGCCTCTATGCAGACGTCTCCACAGAGCCACTTCTGAATGCCCCGCAGCCCAGGACTGAATGGATACACTAACAAGTGCACCGGTGTGAGCAACCACATATGCAGAAGGACGTCTTTCATCTCACAGAAGCGCGAACGTCTTGGCGTTCAAGCACATGGCAGAAACAAGGTGTGAACAGATGAGCTGCTGCTATTTTCTCCGTTCGGCATGCTTCGTTGTAGCTCTCTTGCCGGTCGCCGGCTTAGCGGCTTGCTTTGCGCGACTAGCTCTGGGGAGAGAAGGAGATAGCGCCGGAAACCTCGCCTTTTGCCTTCTTCGGCGCTGGAACCTGGTTGCTGCGCCTTCTCTTTGTCCATGTGCACACACACGATTCCTCAGCGAAAACCATGCAGAAACCTTTCCACGAGCACCCAGGGATGTGCACCCAGCACCACGTGCACGCACACGCAGCTAGAGAAAAGCACCTACCTTTTCACACACTGATGCCTAAGCAAACGCGTGGCCACACACACGCACACATCCGCAAGCGCGCCTACTCCCATCTACTGAGAGAAAGACGGACGAGCTCTTTGGTTGCTCTTCACAGGCTTGTCCCTGATCTATAGCTGAGGGCAAACACTTGTGTGCTTGTGGGAGAGCCTGTGTCTTTCCTGGAAGCGTTTGGGAGTTTTGCTCAGACGCGTGTTTCCTCAAGTTCAAGAATCAAGATCTAGGATACCTGCAGACAGGTGCCTGTTTGTGTGGAGACAGTCTGTTTGAAACTGTGTTCCTCAGCGCCCGCTCTTTCTCCCCGTCGCTCCACACGCCTGGGAGTCCCTTTCTTTCTCTCCACAAGCACGTGTGTTGACTTCGTCGCACATGTGCATCTGCACAAGCGTTGAGCTCAGCAGAGCGTGTCTCTTGACACTTGATGTGCGTTGGCTGTGTCTGCCTGCTCCAGTGAAGAGAGAAACGGGAAATCATCTTGGTAGAGGCAACAAAGCAAAGGCGAGGCAGGATTGACATCTGCTCAACAGAGACGGATTCCCTGCGCTGACACAGTTCACAGTTACACGAGAAGCAATCTGAGCGGTCCGTCGACCGGAGACGTGTTTCCCAAGAGGTCGTTTAGCGAAGTGAACAGCAGTGTGCGCGACTTTCAGGAGTGTGCCTGGAAAGTGCCAGAATCACCAGGAGCATCTGTGCAAAAGCTGCTGCCTCTGTGACCGCATTGAGGCACGTTCGCGTGTCTGCGAGTATATAGACGGCTCTTTCGCGTTCACTCCGAGGGAAACGGTCCGCTATTGCTTCTGTGCGCACAGACGCGATTCCCTTGTCTCTTGCGAACACAGGGAACTCTGTGCATCCAAATCTACAGGCTAAGGACGCGTCTGCATATGTTTTGGTGAACAATCGAGTGTGCGTGTTCTGACAGCTGCCTCTATGCAGACGTCTCCACAGAGCCACTTCTGAATGCCCAGCAGCCCAGGACTGAATGGATACACTAACAAGTGCACCGGTGTGAGCAACCACATATGCAGAAGGACGTCTTTCATCTCACAGAAGCGCGAACGTCTTGGCGTTCAAGCACATGGCAGAAACAAGGTGTGAACAGATGAGCTGCTGCTATTTTCTCCGTTCGGCATGCTTCGTTGTAGCTCTCTTGCCGGTCGCCGGCTTAGCGGCTTGCTTTGCGCGACTAGCTCTGGGGAGAGAAGGAGATAGCGCCGGAAACCTCGCCTTTTGCCTTCTTCGGCGCTGGAACCTGGTTGCTGCGCCTTCTCTTTGTCCATGTGCACACACACGATTCCTCAGCGAAAACCATGCAGAAACCTTTCCACGAGCACCCAGGGATGTGCACCCAGCACCACGTGCACGCACACGCAGCTAGAGAAAAGCACCTACCTTTTCACACACTGATGCCTAAGCAAACGCGTGGCCACACACACGCACACATCCGCAAGCGCGCCTACTCCCATCTATTGAGGGAAAGACGGACGAGCTCTTTGGTTGCTCTTCACAGGCTTGTCCCTGATCTATAGCTGAGGGCAAACACTTGTGTGCTTGTGGGAGAGCCTGTGTCTTTCCTGGAAGCGTTTGGGAGTTTTGCTCAGACGCGTGTTTCCTCAAGTTCAAGAATCAAGATCTAGGATACCTGCAGACAGGTGCCTGTTTGTGTGGAGACAGTCTGTTTGAAACTGTGTTCCTCAGCGCCCGCTCTTTCTCCCCGTCGCTCCACACGCCTGGGAGTCCCTTTCTTTCTCTCCACAAGCACGTGTGTTGACTTCGTCGCACATGTGCATCTGCACAAGCGTTGAGCTCAGCAGAGCGTGTCTCTTGACACTTGATGTGCGTTGGCTGTGTCTGCCTGCTCCAGTGAAGAGAGAAACGGGAAATCATCTTGGTAGAGGCAACAAAGCAAAGGCGAGGCAGGATTGACATCTGCTCAACAGAGACGGATTCCCTGCGCTGACACAGTTCACAGTTACACGAGAAGCAATCTGAGCGGTCCGTCGACCGGAGACGTGTTTCCCAAGAGGTCGTTTAGCGAGTGAACAGCAGTGTGCGCGACTTTCAGGAGTGTGCCTGGAAAGTGCCAGAATCACCAGGAGCATCTGTGCAAAAGCTGCTGCCTCTGTGACCGCATTGAGGCACGTTCGCGTGTCTGCGAGTATATAGACGGCTCTTTCGCGTTCACTCCGAGGGAAACGGTCCGCTATTGCTTCTGTGCGCACAGACGCGATTCCCTTGTCTCTTGCGAACACAGGGAACTCTGTGCATCCAAATCTACAGGCTAAGGACGCGTCTGCATATGTTTTGGTGAACAATCGAGTGTGCGTGTTCTGACAGCTGCCTCTATGCAGACGTCTCCACAGAGCCACTTCTGAATGCCCCGCAGCCCAGGACTGAATGGATACACTAACAAGTGCACCGGTGTGAGCAACCACATATGCAGAAGGACGTCTTTCATCTCACAGAAGCGCGAACGTCTTGGCGTTCAAGCACATGGCAGAAACAAGGTGTGAACAGATGAGCTGCTGCTATTTTCTCCGTTCGGCATGCTTCGTTGTAGCTCTCTTGCCGGTCGCCGGCTTAGCGGCTTGCTTTGCGCGACTAGCTCTGGGGAGAGAAGGAGATAGCGCCGGAAACCTCGCCTTTTGCCTTCTTCGGCGCTGGAACCTGGTTGCTGCGCCTTCTCTTTGTCCATGTGCACACACACGATTCCTCAGCGAAAACCATGCAGAAACCTTTCCACGAGCACCCAGGGATGTGCACCCAGCACCACGTGCACGCACACGCAGCTAGAGAAAAGCACCTACCTTTTCACACACTGATGCCTAAGCAAACGCGTGGCCACACACACGCACACATCCGCAAGCGCGCCTACTCCCATCTATTGAGGGAAAGACGGACGAGCTCTTTGGTTGCTCTTCACAGGCTTGTCCCTGATCTATAGCTGAGGGCAAACACTTGTGTGCTTGTGGGAGAGCCTGTGTCTTTCCTGGAAGCGTTTGGGAGTTTTGCTCAGACGCGTGTTTCCTCAAGTTCAAGAATCAAGATCTAGGATACCTGCAGACAGGTGCCTGTTTGTGTGGAGACAGTCTGTTTGAAACTGTGTTCCTCAGCGCCCGCTCTTTCTCCCCGTCGCTCCACACGCCTGGGAGTCCCTTTCTTTCTCTCCACAAGCACGTGTGTTGACTTCGTCGCACATGTGCATCTGCACAAGCGTTGAGCTCAGCAGAGCGTGTCTCTTGACACTTGATGTGCGTTGGCTGTGTCTGCCTGCTCCAGTGAAGAGAGAAACGGGAAATCATCTTGGTAGAGGCAAGAAAGCAAAGGCGAGGCAGGATTGACATCTGCTCAACAGAGACGGATTCCCTGCGCTGACACAGTTCACAGTTACACGAGAAGCAATCTGAGCGGTCCGTCGACCGGAGACGTGTTTCCCAAGAGGTCGTTTAGCGAGTGAACAGCAGTGTGCGCGACTTTCAGGAGTGTGCCTGGAAAGTGCCAGAATCACCAGGAGCATCTGTGCAAAAGCTGCTGCCTCTGTGACCGCATTGAGGCACGTTCGCGTGTCTGCGAGTATATAGACGGCTCTTTCGCGTTCACTCCGAGGGAAACGGTCCGCTATTGCTTCTGTGCGCACAGACGCGATTCCCTTGTCTCTTGCGAACACAGGGAACTCTGTGCATCCAAATCTACAGGCTAAGGACGCGTCTGCATATGTTTTGGTGAACAATCGAGTGTGCGTGTTCTGACAGCTGCCTCTATGCAGACGTCTCCACAGAGCCACTTCTGAATGCCCCGCAGCCCAGGACTGAATGGATACACTAACAAGTGCACCGGTGTGAGCAACCACATATGCAGAAGGACGTCTTTCATCTCACAGAAGCGCGAACGTCTTGGCGTTCAAGCACATGGCAGAAACAAGGTGTGAACAGATGAGCTGCTGCTATTTTCTCCGTTCGGCATGCTTCGTTGTAGCTCTCTTGCCGGTCGCCGGCTTAGCGGCTTGCTTTGCGCGACTAGCTCTGGGGAGAGAAAGAGATAGCGCCGGAAACCTCGCCTTTTGCCTTCTTCGGCGCTGGAACCTGGTTGCTGCGCCTTCTCTTTGTCCATGTGCACACACACGATTCCTCAGCGAAAACCATGCAGAAACCTTTCCACGAGCACCCAGGGATGTGCACCCAGCACCACGTGCACGCACACGCAGCTAGAGAAAAGCACCTACCTTTTCACACACTGATGCCTAAGCAAACGCGTGGCCACACACACGCACACATCCGCAAGCGCGCCTACTCCCATCTACTGAGAGAAAGACGGACGAGCTCTTTGGTTGCTCTTCACAGGCTTGTCCCTGATCTATAGCTGAGGGCAAACACTTGTGTGCTTGTGGGAGAGCCTGTGTCTTTCCTGGAAGCGTTTGGGAGTTTTGCTCAGACGCGTGTTTCCTCAAGTTCAAGAATCAAGATCTAGGATACCTGCAGACAGGTGCCTGTTTGTGTGGAGACAGTCTGTTTGAAACTGTGTTCCTCAGCGCCCGCTCTTTCTCCCCGTCGCTCCACACGCCTGGGAGTCCCTTTCTTTCTCTCCACAAGCACGTGTGTTGACTTCGTCGCACATGTGCATCTGCACAAGCGTTGAGCTCAGCAGAGCGTGTCTCTTGACACTTGATGTGCGTTGGCTGTGTCTGCCTGCTCCAGTGAAGAGAGAAACGGGAAATCATCTTGGTAGAGGCAACAAAGCAAAGGCGAGGCAGGATTGACATCTGCTCAACAGAGACGGATTCCCTGCGCTGACACAGTTCACAGTTACACGAGAAGCAATCTGAGCGGTCCGTCGACCGGAGACGTGTTTCCCAAGAGGTCGTTTAGCGAGTGAACAGCAGTGTGCGCGACTTTCAGGAGTGTGCCTGGAAAGTGCCAGAATCACCAGGAGCATCTGTGCAAAAGCTGCTGCCTCTGTGACCGCATTGAGGCACGTTCGCGTGTCTGCGAGTATATAGACGGCTCTTTCGCGTTCACTCCGAGGGAAACGGTCCGCTATTGCTTCTGTGCGCACAGACGCGATTCCCTTGTCTCTTGCGAACACAGGGAACTCTGTGCATCCAAATCTACAGGCTAAGGACGCGTCTGCATATGTTTTGGTGAACAATCGAGTGTGCGTGTTCTGACAGCTGCCTCTATGCAGACGTCTCCACAGAGCCACTTCTGAATGCCCAGCAGCCCAGGACTGAATGGATACACTAACAAGTGCACCGGTGTGAGCAACCACATATGCAGAAGGACGTCTTTCATCTCACAGAAGCGCGAACGTCTTGGCGTTCAAGCACATGGCAGAAACAAGGTGTGAACAGATGAGCTGCTGCTATTTTCTCCGTTCGGCATGCTTCGTTGTAGCTCTCTTGCCGGTCGCCGGCTTAGCGGCTTGCTTTGCGCGACTAGCTCTGGGGAGAGAAGGAGATAGCGCCGGAAACCTCGCCTTTTGCCTTCTTCGGCGCTGGAACCTGGTTGCTGCGCCTTCTCTTTGTCCATGTGCACACACACGATTCCTCAGCGAAAACCATGCAGAAACCTTTCCACGAGCACCCAGGGATGTGCACCCAGCACCACGTGCACGCACACGCAGCTAGAGAAAAGCACCTACCTTTTCACACACTGATGCCTAAGCAAACGCGTGGCCACACACACGCACACATCCGCAAGCGCGCCTACTCCCATCTATTGAGGGAAAGACGGACGAGCTCTTTGGTTGCTCTTCACAGGCTTGTCCCTGATCTATAGCTGAGGGCAAACACTTGTGTGCTTGTGGGAGAGCCTGTGTCTTTCCTGGAAGCGTTTGGGAGTTTTGCTCAGACGCGTGTTTCCTCAAGTTCAAGAATCAAGATCTAGGATACCTGCAGACAGGTGCCTGTTTGTGTGGAGACAGTCTGTTTGAAACTGTGTTCCTCAGCGCCCGCTCTTTCTCCCCGTCGCTCCACACGCCTGGGAGTCCCTTTCTTTCTCTCCACAAGCACGTGTGTTGACTTCGTCGCACATGTGCATCTGCACAAGCGTTGAGCTCAGCAGAGCGTGTCTCTTGACACTTGATGTGCGTTGGCTGTGTCTGCCTGCTCCAGTGAAGAGAGAAACGGGAAATCATCTTGGTAGAGGCAACAAAGCAAAGGCGAGGCAGGATTGACATCTGCTCAACAGAGACGGATTCCCTGCGCTGACACAGTTCACAGTTACACGAGAAGCAATCTGAGCGGTCCGTCGACCGGAGACGTGTTTCCCAAGAGGTCGTTTAGCGAGTGAACAGCAGTGTGCGCGACTTTCAGGAGTGTGCCTGGAAAGTGCCAGAATCACCAGGAGCATCTGTGCAAAAGCTGCTGCCTCTGTGACCGCATTGAGGCACGTTCGCGTGTCTGCGAGTATATAGACGGCTCTTTCGCGTTCACTCCGAGGGAAACGGTCCGCTATTGCTTCTGTGCGCACAGACGCGATTCCCTTGTCTCTTGCGAACACAGGGAACTCTGTGCATCCAAATCTACAGGCTAAGGACGCGTCTGCATATGTTTTGGTGAACAATCGAGTGTGCGTGTTCTGACAGCTGCCTCTATGCAGACGTCTCCACAGAGCCACTTCTGAATGCCCCGCAGCCCAGGACTGAATGGATACACTAACAAGTGCACCGGTGTGAGCAACCACATATGCAGAAGGACGTCTTTCATCTCACAGAAGCGCGAACGTCTTGGCGTTCAAGCACATGGCAGAAACAAGGTGTGAACAGATGAGCTGCTGCTATTTTCTCCGTTCGGCATGCTTCGTTGTAGCTCTCTTGCCGGTCGCCGGCTTAGCGGCTTGCTTTGCGCGACTAGCTCTGGGGAGAGAAGGAGATAGCGCCGGAAACCTCGCCTTTTGCCTTCTTCGGCGCTGGAACCTGGTTGCTGCGCCTTCTCTTTGTCCATGTGCACACACACGATTCCTCAGCGAAAACCATGCAGAAACCTTTCCACGAGCACCCAGGGATGTGCACCCAGCACCACGTGCACGCACACGCAGCTAGAGAAAAGCACCTACCTTTTCACACACTGATGCCTAAGCAAACGCGTGGCCACACACACGCACACATCCGCAAGCGCGCCTACTCCCATCTATTGAGAGAAAGACGGACGAGCTCTTTGGTTGCTCTTCACAGGCTTGTCCCTGATCTATAGCTGAGGGCAAACACTTGTGTGCTTGTGGGAGAGCCTGTGTCTTTCCTGGAAGCGTTTGGGAGTTTTGCTCAGACGCGTGTTTCCTCAAGTTCAAGAATCAAGATCTAGGATACCTGCAGACAGGTGCCTGTTTGTGTGGAGACAGTCTGTTTGAAACTGTGTTCCTCAGCGCCCGCTCTTTCTCCCCGTCGCTCCACACGCCTGGGAGTCCCTTTCTTTCTCTCCACAAGCACGTGTGTTGACTTCGTCGCACATGTGCATCTGCACAAGCGTTGAGCTCAGCAGAGCGTGTCTCTTGACACTTGATGTGCGTTGGCTGTGTCTGCCTGCTCCAGTGAAGAGAGAAACGGGAAATCATCTTGGTAGAGGCAACAAAGCAAAAGCGAGGCAGGATTGACATCTGCTCAACAGAGACGGATTCCCTGCGCTGACACAGTTCACAGTTACACGAGAAGCAATCTGAGCGGTCCGTCGACCGGAGACGTGTTTCCCAAGAGGTCGTTTAGCGAGTGAACAGCAGTGTGCGCGACTTTCAGGAGTGTGCCTGGAAAGTGCCAGAATCACCAGGAGCATCTGTGCAAAAGCTGCTGCCTCTGTGACCGCATTGAGGCACGTTCGCGTGTCTGCGAGTATATAGACGGCTCTTTCGCGTTCACTCCGAGGGAAACGGTCCGCTATTGCTTCTGTGCGCACAGACGCGATTCCCTTGTCTCTTGCGAACACAGGGAACTCTGTGCATCCAAATCTACAGGCTAAGGACGCGTCTGCATATGTTTTGGTGAACAATCGAGTGTGCGTGTTCTGACAGCTGCCTCTATGCAGACGTCTCCACAGAGCCACTTCTGAATGCCCCGCAGCCCAGGACTGAATGGATACACTAACAAGTGCACCGGTGTGAGCAACCACATATGCAGAAGGACGTCTTTCATCTCACAGAAGCGCGAACGTCTTGGCGTTCAAGCACATGGCAGAAACAAGGTGTGAACAGATGAGCTGCTGCTATTTTCTCCGTTCGGCATGCTTCGTTGTAGCTCTCTTGCCGGTCGCCGGCTTAGCGGCTTGCTTTGCGCGACTAGCTCTGGGGAGAGAAGGAGATAGCGCCGGAAACCTCGCCTTTTGCCTTCTTCGGCGCTGGAACCTGGTTGCTGCGCCTTCTCTTTGTCCATGTGCACACACACGATTCCTCAGCGAAAACCATGCAGAAACCTTTCCACGAGCACCCAGGGATGTGCACCCAGCACCACGTGCACGCACACGCAGCTAGAGAAAAGCACCTACCTTTTCACACACTGATGCCTAAGCAAACGCGTGGCCACACACACGCACACATCCGCAAGCGCGCCTACTCCCATCTATTGAGGGAAAGACGGACGAGCTCTTTGGTTGCTCTTCACAGGCTTGTCCCTGATCTATAGCTGAGGGCAAACACTTGTGTGCTTGTGGGAGAGCCTGTGTCTTTCCTGGAAGCGTTTGGGAGTTTTGCTCAGACGCGTGTTTCCTCAAGTTCAAGAATCAAGATCTAGGATACCTGCAGACAGGTGCCTGTTTGTGTGGAGACAGTCTGTTTGAAACTGTGTTCCTCAGCGCCCGCTCTTTCTCCCCGTCGCTCCACACGCCTGGGAGTCCCTTTCTTTCTCTCCACAAGCACGTGTGTTGACTTCGTCGCACATGTGCATCTGCACAAGCGTTGAGCTCAGCAGAGCGTGTCTCTTGACACTTGATGTGCGTTGGCTGTGTCTGCCTGCTCCAGTGAAGAGAGAAACGGGAAATCATCTTGGTAGAGGCAAGAAAGCAAAGGCGAGGCAGGATTGACATCTGCTCAACAGAGACGGATTCCCTGCGCTGACACAGTTCACAGTTACACGAGAAGCAATCTGAGCGGTCCGTCGACCGGAGACGTGTTTCCCAAGAGGTCGTTTAGCGAGTGAACAGCAGTGTGCGCGACTTTCAGGAGTGTGCCTGGAAAGTGCCAGAATCACCAGGAGCATCTGTGCAAAAGCTGCTGCCTCTGTGACCGCATTGAGGCACGTTCGCGTGTCTGCGAGTATATAGACGGCTCTTTCGCGTTCACTCCGAGGGAAACGGTCCGCTATTGCTTCTGTGCGCACAGACGCGATTCCCTTGTCTCTTGCGAACACAGGGAACTCTGTGCATCCAAATCTACAGGCTAAGGACGCGTCTGCATATGTTTTGGTGAACAATCGAGTGTGCGTGTTCTGACAGCTGCCTCTATGCAGACGTCTCCACAGAGCCACTTCTGAATGCCCCGCAGCCCAGGACTGAATGGATACACTAACAAGTGCACCGGTGTGAGCAACCACATATGCAGAAGGACGTCTTTCATCTCACAGAAGCGCGAACGTCTTGGCGTTCAAGCACATGGCAGAAACAAGGTGTGAACAGATGAGCTGCTGCTATTTTCTCCGTTCGGCATGCTTCGTTGTAGCTCTCTTGCCGGTCGCCGGCTTAGCGGCTTGCTTTGCGCGACTAGCTCTGGGGAGAGAAGGAGATAGCGCCGGAAACCTCGCCTTTTGCCTTCTTCGGCGCTGGAACCTGGTTGCTGCGCCTTCTCTTTGTCCATGTGCACACACACGATTCCTCAGCGAAAACCATGCAGAAACCTTTCCACGAGCACCCAGGGATGTGCACCCAGCACCACGTGCACGCACACGCAGCTAGAGAAAAGCACCTACCTTTTCACACACTGATGCCTAAGCAAACGCGTGGCCACACACACGCACACATCCGCAAGCGCGCCTACTCCCATCTACTGAGAGAAAGACGGACGAGCTCTTTGGTTGCTCTTCACAGGCTTGTCCCTGATCTATAGCTGAGGGCAAACACTTGTGTGCTTGTGGGAGAGCCTGTGTCTTTCCTGGAAGCGTTTGGGAGTTTTGCTCAGACGCGTGTTTCCTCAAGTTCAAGAATCAAGATCTAGGATACCTGCAGACAGGTGCCTGTTTGTGTGGAGACAGTCTGTTTGAAACTGTGTTCCTCAGCGCCCGCTCTTTCTCCCCGTCGCTCCACACGCCTGGGAGTCCCTTTCTTTCTCTCCACAAGCACGTGTGTTGACTTCGTCGCACATGTGCATCTGCACAAGCGTTGAGCTCAGCAGAGCGTGTCTCTTGACACTTGATGTGCGTTGGCTGTGTCTGCCTGCTCCAGTGAAGAGAGAAATGGGAAATCATCTTGGTAGAGGCAAGAAAGCAAAGGCGAGGCAGGATTGACATCTGCTCAACAGAGACGGATTCCCTGCGCTGACACAGTTCACAGTTACACGAGAAGCAATCTGAGCGGTCCGTCGACCGGAGACGTGTTTCCCAAGAGGTCGTTTAGCGAGTGAACAGCAGTGTGCGCGACTTTCAGGAGTGTGCCTGGAAAGTGCCAGAATCACCAGGAGCATCTGTGCAAAAGCTGCTGCCTCTGTGACCGCATTGAGGCACGTTCGCGTGTCTGCGAGTATATAGACGGCTCTTTCGCGTTCACTCCGAGGGAAACGGTCCGCTATTGCTTCTGTGCGCACAGACGCGATTCCCTTGTCTCTTGCGAACACAGGGAACTCTGTGCATCCAAATCTACAGGCTAAGGACGCGTCTGCATATGTTTTGGTGAACAATCGAGTGTGCGTGTTCTGACAGCTGCCTCTATGCAGACGTCTCCACAGAGCCACTTCTGAATGCCCCGCAGCCCAGGACTGAATGGATACACTAACAAGTGCACCGGTGTGAGCAACCACATATGCAGAAGGACGTCTTTCATCTCACAGAAGCGCGAACGTCTTGGCGTTCAAGCACATGGCAGAAACAAGGTGTGAACAGATGAGCTGCTGCTATTTTCTCCGTTCGGCATGCTTCGTTGTAGCTCTCTTGCCGGTCGCCGGCTTAGCGGCTTGCTTTGCGCGACTAGCTCTGGGGAGAGAAGGAGATAGCGCCGGAAACCTCGCCTTTTGCCTTCTTCGGCGCTGGAACCTGGTTGCTGCGCCTTCTCTTTGTCCATGTGCACACACACGATTCCTCAGCGAAAACCATGCAGAAACCTTTCCACGAGCACCCAGGGATGTGCACCCAGCACCACGTGCACGCACACGCAGCTAGAGAAAAGCACCTACCTTTTCACACTCTGATGCCTAAGCAAACGCGTGGCCAC
Organism: Patagioenas fasciata; assembly: GCF_037038585.1. Taxonomy (NCBI): domain Eukaryota; kingdom Metazoa; phylum Chordata; class Aves; order Columbiformes; family Columbidae; genus Patagioenas; species Patagioenas fasciata. The sequence continues at coordinate 141,094 of NW_027288655.1, read as the reverse complement.
ACACACGCACACATCCGCAAGCGCGCCTACTCCCATCTATTGAGGGAAAGACGGACGAGCTCTTTGGTTGCTCTTCACAGGCTTGTCCCTGATCTATAGCTGAGGGCAAACACTTGTGTGCTTGTGGGAGAGCCTGTGTCTTTCCTGGAAGCGTTTGGGAGTTTTGCTCAGACGCGTGTTTCCTCAAGTTCAAGAATCAAGATCTAGGATACCTGCAGACAGGTGCCTGTTTGTGTGGAGACAGTCTGTTTGAAACTGTGTTCCTCAGCGCCCGCTCTTTCTCCCCGTCGCTCCACACGCCTGGGAGTCCCTTTCTTTCTCTCCACAAGCACGTGTGTTGACTTCGTCGCACATGTGCATCTGCACAAGCGTTGAGCTCAGCAGAGCGTGTCTCTTGACACTTGATGTGCGTTGGCTGTGTCTGCCTGCTCCAGTGAAGAGAGAAACGGGAAATCATCTTGGTAGAGGCAACAAAGCAAAGGCGAGGCAGGATTGACATCTGCTGAACAGAGACGGATTCCCTGCGCTGACACAGTTCACAGTTACACGAGAAGCAATCTGAGCGGTCCGTCGACCGGAGACGTGTTTCCCAAGAGGTCGTTTAGCGAGTGAACAGCAGTGTGCGCGACTTTCAGGAGTGTGCCTGGAAAGTGCCAGAATCACCAGGAGCATCTGTGCAAAAGCTGCTGCCTCTGTGACCGCATTGAGGCACGTTCGCGTGTCTGCGAGTATATAGACGGCTCTTTCGCGTTCACTCCGAGGGAAACGGTCCGCTATTGCTTCTGTGCGCACAGACGCGATTCCCTTGTCTCTTGCGAACACAGGGAACTCTGTGCATCCAAATCTACAGGCTAAGGACGCGTCTGCATATGTTTTGGTGAACAATCGAGTGTGCGTGTTCTGACAGCTGCCTCTATGCAGACGTCTCCACAGAGCCACTTCTGAATGCCCCGCAGCCCAGGACTGAATGGATACACTAACAAGTGCACCGGTGTGAGCAACCACATATGCAGAAGGACGTCTTTCATCTCACAGAAGCGCGAACGTCTTGGCGTTCAAGCACATGGCAGAAACAAGGTGTGAACAGATGAGCTGCTGCTATTTTCTCCGTTCGGCATGCTTCGTTGTAGCTCTCTTGCCGGTCGCCGGCTTAGCGGCTTGCTTTGCGCGACTAGCTCTGGGGAGAGAAGGAGATAGCGCCGGAAACCTCGCCTTTTGCCTTCTTCGGCGCTGGAACCTGGTTGCTGCGCCTTCTCTTTGTCCATGTGCACACACACGATTCCTCAGCGAAAACCATGCAGAAACCTTTCCACGAGCACCCAGGGATGTGCACCCAGCACCACGTGCACGCACACGCAGCTAGAGAAAAGCACCTACCTTTTCACACTCTGATGCCTAAGCAAACGCGTGGCCACACACACGCACACATCCGCAAGCGCGCCTACTCCCATCTATTGAGGGAAAGACGGACGAGCTCTTTGGTTGCTCTTCACAGGCTTGTCCCTGATCTATAGCTGAGGGCAAACACTTGTGTGCTTGTGGGAGAGCCTGTGTCTTTCCTGGAAGCGTTTGGGAGTTTTGCTCAGACGCGTGTTTCCTCAAGTTCAAGAATCAAGATCTAGGATACCTGCAGACAGGTGCCTGTTTGTGTGGAGACAGTCTGTTTGAAACTGTGTTCCTCAGCGCCCGCTCTTTCTCCCCGTCGCTCCACACGCCTGGGAGTCCCTTTCTTTCTCTCCACAAGCACGTGTGTTGACTTCGTCGCACATGTGCATCTGCACAAGCGTTGAGCTCAGCAGAGCGTGTCTCTTGACACTTGATGTGCGTTGGCTGTGTCTGCCTGCTCCAGTGAAGAGAGAAACGGGAAATCATCTTGGTAGAGGCAACAAAGCAAAGGCGAGGCAGGATTGACATCTGCTGAACAGAGACGGATTCCCTGCGCTGACACAGTTCACAGTTACACGAGAAGCAATCTGAGCGGTCCGTCGACCGGAGACGTGTTTCCCAAGAGGTCGTTTAGCGAGTGAACAGCAGTGTGCGCGACTTTCAGGAGTGTGCCTGGAAAGTGCCAGAATCACCAGGAGCATCTGTGCAAAAGCTGCTGCCTCTGTGACCGCATTGAGGCACGTTCGCGTGTCTGCGAGTATATAGACGGCTCTTTCGCGTTCACTCCGAGGGAAACGGTCCGCTATTGCTTCTGTGCGCACAGACGCGATTCCCTTGTCTCTTGCGAACACAGGGAACTCTGTGCATCCAAATCTACAGGCTAAGGACGCGTCTGCATATGTTTTGGTGAACAATCGAGTGTGCGTGTTCTGACAGCTGCCTCTATGCAGACGTCTCCACAGAGCCACTTCTGAATGCCCCGCAGCCCAGGACTGAATGGATACACTAACAAGTGCACCGGTGTGAGCAACCACATATGCAGAAGGACGTCTTTCATCTCACAGAAGCGCGAACGTCTTGGCGTTCAAGCACATGGCAGAAACAAGGTGTGAACAGATGAGCTGCTGCTATTTTCTCCGTTCGGCATGCTTCGTTGTAGCTCTCTTGCCGGTCGCCGGCTTAGCGGCTTGCTTTGCGCGACTAGCTCTGGGGAGAGAAGGAGATAGCGCCGGAAACCTCGCCTTTTGCCTTCTTCGGCGCTGGAACCTGGTTGCTGCGCCTTCTCTTTGTCCATGTGCACACACACGATTCCTCAGCGAAAACCATGCAGAAACCTTTCCACGAGCACCCAGGGATGTGCACCCAGCACCACGTGCACGCACACGCAGCTAGAGAAAAGCACCTACCTTTTCACACACTGATGCCTAAGCAAACGCGTGGCCACACACACGCACACATCCGCAAGCGCGCCTACTCCCATCTATTGAGAGAAAGACGGACGAGCTCTTTGGTTGCTCTTCACAGGCTTGTCCCTGATCTATAGCTGAGGGCAAACACTTGTGTGCTTGTGGGAGAGCCTGTGTCTTTCCTGGAAGCGTTTGGGAGTTTTGCTCAGACGCGTGTTTCCTCAAGTTCAAGAATCAAGATCTAGGATACCTGCAGACAGGTGCCTGTTTGTGTGGAGACAGTCTGTTTGAAACTGTGTTCCTCAGCGCCCGCTCTTTCTCCCCGTCGCTCCACACGCCTGGGAGTCCCTTTCTTTCTCTCCACAAGCACGTGTGTTGACTTCGTCGCACATGTGCATCTGCACAAGCGTTGAGCTCAGCAGAGCGTGTCTCTTGACACTTGATGTGCGTTGGCTGTGTCTGCCTGCTCCAGTGAAGAGAGAAACGGGAAATCATCTTGGTAGAGGCAACAAAGCAAAAGCGAGGCAGGATTGACATCTGCTCAACAGAGACGGATTCCCTGCGCTGACACAGTTCACAGTTACACGAGAAGCAATCTGAGCGGTCCGTCGACCGGAGACGTGTTTCCCAAGAGGTCGTTTAGCGAGTGAACAGCAGTGTGCGCGACTTTCAGGAGTGTGCCTGGAAAGTGCCAGAATCACCAGGAGCATCTGTGCAAAAGCTGCTGCCTCTGTGACCGCATTGAGGCACGTTCGCGTGTCTGCGAGTATATAGACGGCTCTTTCGCGTTCACTCCGAGGGAAACGGTCCGCTATTGCTTCTGTGCGCACAGACGCGATTCCCTTGTCTCTTGCGAACACAGGGAACTCTGTGCATCCAAATCTACAGGCTAAGGACGCGTCTGCATATGTTTTGGTGAACAATCGAGTGTGCGTGTTCTGACAGCTGCCTCTATGCAGACGTCTCCACAGAGCCACTTCTGAATGCCCCGCAGCCCAGGACTGAATGGATACACTAACAAGTGCACCGGTGTGAGCAACCACATATGCAGAAGGACGTCTTTCATCTCACAGAAGCGCGAACGTCTTGGCGTTCAAGCACATGGCAGAAACAAGGTGTGAACAGATGAGCTGCTGCTATTTTCTCCGTTCGGCATGCTTCGTTGTAGCTCTCTTGCCGGTCGCCGGCTTAGCGGCTTGCTTTGCGCGACTAGCTCTGGGGAGAGAAGGAGATAGCGCCGGAAACCTCGCCTTTTGCCTTCTTCGGCGCTGGAACCTGGTTGCTGCGCCTTCTCTTTGTCCATGTGCACACACACGATTCCTCAGCGAAAACCATGCAGAAACCTTTCCACGAGCACCCAGGGATGTGCACCCAGCACCACGTGCACGCACACGCAGCTAGAGAAAAGCACCTACCTTTTCACACTCTGATGCCTAAGCAAACGCGTGGCCACACACACGCACACATCCGCAAGCGCGCCTACTCCCATCTATTGAGGGAAAGACGGACGAGCTCTTTGGTTGCTCTTCACAGGCTTGTCCCTGATCTATAGCTGAGGGCAAACACTTGTGTGCTTGTGGGAGAGCCTGTGTCTTTCCTGGAAGCGTTTGGGAGTTTTGCTCAGACGCGTGTTTCCTCAAGTTCAAGAATCAAGATCTAGGATACCTGCAGACAGGTGCCTGTTTGTGTGGAGACAGTCTGTTTGAAACTGTGTTCCTCAGCGCCCGCTCTTTCTCCCCGTCGCTCCACACGCCTGGGAGTCCCTTTCTTTCTCTCCACAAGCACGTGTGTTGACTTCGTCGCACATGTGCATCTGCACAAGCGTTGAGCTCAGCAGAGCGTGTCTCTTGACACTTGATGTGCGTTGGCTGTGTCTGCCTGCTCCAGTGAAGAGAGAAACGGGAAATCATCTTGGTAGAGGCAACAAAGCAAAGGCGAGGCAGGATTGACATCTGCTGAACAGAGACGGATTCCCTGCGCTGACACAGTTCACAGTTACACGAGAAGCAATCTGAGCGGTCCGTCGACCGGAGACGTGTTTCCCAAGAGGTCGTTTAGCGAGTGAACAGCAGTGTGCGCGACTTTCAGGAGTGTGCCTGGAAAGTGCCAGAATCACCAGGAGCATCTGTGCAAAAGCTGCTGCCTCTGTGACCGCATTGAGGCACGTTCGCGTGTCTGCGAGTATATAGACGGCTCTTTCGCGTTCACTCCGAGGGAAACGGTCCGCTATTGCTTCTGTGCGCACAGACGCGATTCCCTTGTCTCTTGCGAACACAGGGAACTCTGTGCATCCAAATCTACAGGCTAAGGACGCGTCTGCATATGTTTTGGTGAACAATCGAGTGTGCGTGTTCTGACAGCTGCCTCTATGCAGACGTCTCCACAGAGCCACTTCTGAATGCCCCGCAGCCCAGGACTGAATGGATACACTAACAAGTGCACCGGTGTGAGCAACCACATATGCAGAAGGACGTCTTTCATCTCACAGAAGCGCGAACGTCTTGGCGTTCAAGCACATGGCAGAAACAAGGTGTGAACAGATGAGCTGCTGCTATTTTCTCCGTTCGGCATGCTTCGTTGTAGCTCTCTTGCCGGTCGCCGGCTTAGCGGCTTGCTTTGCGCGACTAGCTCTGGGGAGAGAAGGAGATAGCGCCGGAAACCTCGCCTTTTGCCTTCTTCGGCGCTGGAACCTGGTTGCTGCGCCTTCTCTTTGTCCATGTGCACACACACGATTCCTCAGCGAAAACCATGCAGAAACCTTTCCACGAGCACCCAGGGATGTGCACCCAGCACCACGTGCACGCACACGCAGCTAGAGAAAAGCACCTACCTTTTCACACACTGATGCCTAAGCAAACGCGTGGCCACACACACGCACACATCCGCAAGCGCGCCTACTCCCATCTATTGAGAGAAAGACGGACGAGCTCTTTGGTTGCTCTTCACAGGCTTGTCCCTGATCTATAGCTGAGGGCAAACACTTGTGTGCTTGTGGGAGAGCCTGTGTCTTTCCTGGAAGCGTTTGGGAGTTTTGCTCAGACGCGTGTTTCCTCAAGTTCAAGAATCAAGATCTAGGATACCTGCAGACAGGTGCCTGTTTGTGTGGAGACAGTCTGTTTGAAACTGTGTTCCTCAGCGCCCGCTCTTTCTCCCCGTCGCTCCACACGCCTGGGAGTCCCTTTCTTTCTCTCCACAAGCACGTGTGTTGACTTCGTCGCACATGTGCATCTGCACAAGCGTTGAGCTCAGCAGAGCGTGTCTCTTGACACTTGATGTGCGTTGGCTGTGTCTGCCTGCTCCAGTGAAGAGAGAAACGGGAAATCATCTTGGTAGAGGCAACAAAGCAAAAGCGAGGCAGGATTGACATCTGCTCAACAGAGACGGATTCCCTGCGCTGACACAGTTCACAGTTACACGAGAAGCAATCTGAGCGGTCCGTCGACCGGAGACGTGTTTCCCAAGAGGTCGTTTAGCGAGTGAACAGCAGTGTGCGCGACTTTCAGGAGTGTGCCTGGAAAGTGCCAGAATCACCAGGAGCATCTGTGCAAAAGCTGCTGCCTCTGTGACCGCATTGAGGCACGTTCGCGTGTCTGCGAGTATATAGACGGCTCTTTCGCGTTCACTCCGAGGGAAACGGTCCGCTATTGCTTCTGTGCGCACAGACGCGATTCCCTTGTCTCTTGCGAACACAGGGAACTCTGTGCATCCAAATCTACAGGCTAAGGACGCGTCTGCATATGTTTTGGTGAACAATCGAGTGTGCGTGTTCTGACAGCTGCCTCTATGCAGACGTCTCCACAGAGCCACTTCTGAATGCCCCGCAGCCCAGGACTGAATGGATACACTAACAAGTGCACCGGTGTGAGCAACCACATATGCAGAAGGACGTCTTTCATCTCACAGAAGCGCGAACGTCTTGGCGTTCAAGCACATGGCAGAAACAAGGTGTGAACAGATGAGCTGCTGCTATTTTCTCCGTTCGGCATGCTTCGTTGTAGCTCTCTTGCCGGTCGCCGGCTTAGCGGCTTGCTTTGCGCGACTAGCTCTGGGGAGAGAAGGAGATAGCGCCGGAAACCTCGCCTTTTGCCTTCTTCGGCGCTGGAACCTGGTTGCTGCGCCTTCTCTTTGTCCATGTGCACACACACGATTCCTCAGCGAAAACCATGCAGAAACCTTTCCACGAGCACCCAGGGATGTGCACCCAGCACCACGTGCACGCACACGCAGCTAGAGAAAAGCACCTACCTTTTCACACACTGATGCCTAAGCAAACGCGTGGCCACACACACGCACACATCCGCAAGCGCGCCTACTCCCATCTACTGAGGGAAAGACGGACGAGCTCTTTGGTTGCTCTTCACAGGCTTGTCCCTGATCTATAGCTGAGGGCAAACACTTGTGTGCTTGTGGGAGAGCCTGTGTCTTTCCTGGAAGCGTTTGGGAGTTTTGCTCAGACGCGTGTTTCCTCAAGTTCAAGAATCAAGATCTAGGATACCTGCAGACAGGTGCCTGTTTGTGTGGAGACAGTCTGTTTGAAACTGTGTTCCTCAGCGCCCGCTCTTTCTCCCCGTCGCTCCACACGCCTGGGAGTCCCTTTCTTTCTCTCCACAAGCACGTGTGTTGACTTCGTCGCACATGTGCATCTGCACAAGCGTTGAGCTCAGCAGAGCGTGTCTCTTGACACTTGATGTGCGTTGGCTGTGTCTGCCTGCTCCAGTGAAGAGAGAAACGGGAAATCGTCTTGGTAGAGGCAACAAAGCAAAAGCGAGGCAGGATTGACATCTGCTCAACAGAGACGGATTCCCTGCGCTGACACAGTTCACAGTTACACGAGAAGCAATCTGAGCGGTCCGTCGACCGGAGACGTGTTTCCCAAGAGGTCGTTTAGCGAGTGAACAGCAGTGTGCGCGACTTTCAGGAGTGTGCCTGGAAAGTGCCAGAATCACCAGGAGCATCTGTGCAAAAGCTGCTGCCTCTGTGACCGCATTGAGGCACGTTCGCGTGTCTGCGAGTATATAGACGGCTCTTTCGCGTTCACTCCGAGGGAAACGGTCCGCTATTGCTTCTGTGCGCACAGACGCGATTCCCTTGTCTCTTGCGAACACAGGGAACTCTGTGCATCCAAATCTACAGGCTAAGGACGCGTCTGCATATGTTTTGGTGAACAATCGAGTGTGCGTGTTCTGACAGCTGCCTCTATGCAGACGTCTCCACAGAGCCACTTCTGAATGCCCCGCAGCCCAGGACTGAATGGATACACTAACAAGTGCACCGGTGTGAGCAACCACATATGCAGAAGGACGTCTTTCATCTCACAGAAGCGCGAACGTCTTGGCGTTCAAGCACATGGCAGAAACAAGGTGTGAACAGATGAGCTGCTGCTATTTTCTCCGTTCGGCATGCTTCGTTGTAGCTCTCTTGCCGGTCGCCGGCTTAGCGGCTTGCTTTGCGCGACTAGCTCTGGGGAGAGAAGGAGATAGCGCCGGAAACCTCGCCTTTTGCCTTCTTCGGCGCTGGAACCTGGTTGCTGCGCCTTCTCTTTGTCCATGTGCACACACACGATTCCTCAGCGAAAACCATGCAGAAACCTTTCCACGAGCACCCAGGGATGTGCACCCAGCACCACGTGCACGCACACGCAGCTAGAGAAAAGCACCTACCTTTTCACACACTGATGCCTAAGCAAACGCGTGGCCACACACACGCACACATCCGCAAGCGCGCCTACTCCCATCTATTGAGGGAAAGACGGACGAGCTCTTTGGTTGCTCTTCACAGGCTTGTCCCTGATCTATAGCTGAGGGCAAACACTTGTGTGCTTGTGGGAGAGCCTGTGTCTTTCCTGGAAGCGTTTGGGAGTTTTGCTCAGACGCGTGTTTCCTCAAGTTCAAGAATCAAGATCTAGGATACCTGCAGACAGGTGCCTGTTTGTGTGGAGACAGTCTGTTTGAAACTGTGTTCCTCAGCGCCCGCTCTTTCTCCCCGTCGCTCCACACGCCTGGGAGTCCCTTTCTTTCTCTCCACAAGCACGTGTGTTGACTTCGTCGCACATGTGCATCTGCACAAGCGTTGAGCTCAGCAGAGCGTGTCTCTTGACACTTGATGTGCGTTGGCTGTGTCTGCCTGCTCCAGTGAAGAGAGAAACGGGAAATCATCTTGGTAGAGGCAACAAAGCAAAAGCGAGGCAGGATTGACATCTGCTCAACAGAGACGGATTCCCTGCGCTGACACAGTTCACAGTTACACGAGAAGCAATCTGAGCGGTCCGTCGACCGGAGACGTGTTTCCCAAGAGGTCGTTTAGCGAGTGAACAGCAGTGTGCGCGACTTTCAGGAGTGTGCCTGGAAAGTGCCAGAATCACCAGGAGCATCTGTGCAAAAGCTGCTGCCTCTGTGACCGCATTGAGGCACGTTCGCGTGTCTGCGAGTATATAGACGGCTCTTTCGCGTTCACTCCGAGGGAAACGGTCCGCTATTGCTTCTGTGCGCACAGACGCGATTCCCTTGTCTCTTGCGAACACAGGGAACTCTGTGCATCCAAATCTACAGGCTAAGGACGCGTCTGCATATGTTTTGGTGAACAATCGAGTGTGCGTGTTCTGACAGCTGCCTCTATGCAGACGTCTCCACAGAGCCACTTCTGAATGCCCCGCAGCCCAGGACTGAATGGATACACTAACAAGTGCACCGGTGTGAGCAACCACATATGCAGAAGGACGTCTTTCATCTCACAGAAGCGCGAACGTCTTGGCGTTCAAGCACATGGCAGAAACAAGGTGTGAACAGATGAGCTGCTGCTATTTTCTCCGTTCGGCATGCTTCGTTGTAGCTCTCTTGCCGGTCGCCGGCTTAGCGGCTTGCTTTGCGCGACTAGCTCTGGGGAGAGAAGGAGATAGCGCCGGAAACCTCGCCTTTTGCCTTCTTCGGCGCTGGAACCTGGTTGCTGCGCCTTCTCTTTGTCCATGTGCACACACACGATTCCTCAGCGAAAACCATGCAGAAACCTTTCCACGAGCACCCAGGGATGTGCACCCAGCACCACGTGCACGCACACGCAGCTAGAGAAAAGCACCTACCTTTTCACACACTGATGCCTAAGCAAACGCGTGGCCACACACACGCACACATCCGCAAGCGCGCCTACTCCCATCTACTGAGAGAAAGACGGACGAGCTCTTTGGTTGCTCTTCACAGGCTTGTCCCTGATCTATAGCTGAGGGCAAACACTTGTGTGCTTGTGGGAGAGCCTGTGTCTTTCCTGGAAGCGTTTGGGAGTTTTGCTCAGACGCGTGTTTCCTCAAGTTCAAGAATCAAGATCTAGGATACCTGCAGACAGGTGCCTGTTTGTGTGGAGACAGTCTGTTTGAAACTGTGTTCCTCAGCGCCCGCTCTTTCTCCCCGTCGCTCCACACGCCTGGGAGTCCCTTTCTTTCTCTCCACAAGCACGTGTGTTGACTTCGTCGCACATGTGCATCTGCACAAGCGTTGAGCTCAGCAGAGCGTGTCTCTTGACACTTGATGTGCGTTGGCTGTGTCTGCCTGCTCCAGTGAAGAGAGAAACGGGAAATCATCTTGGTAGAGGCAACAAAGCAAAAGCGAGGCAGGATTGACATCTGCTCAACAGAGACGGATTCCCTGCGCTGACACAGTTCACAGTTACACGAGAAGCAATCTGAGCGGTCCGTCGACCGGAGACGTGTTTCCCAAGAGGTCGTTTAGCGAGTGAACAGCAGTGTGCGCGACTTTCAGGAGTGTGCCTGGAAAGTGCCAGAATCACCAGGAGCACCTGTGCAAAAGCTGCTGCCTCTGTGACCGCATTGAGGCACGTTCGCGTGTCTGCGAGTATATAGACGGCTCTTTCGCGTTCACTCCGAGGGAAACGGTCCGCTATTGCTTCTGTGCGCACAGACGCGATTCCCTTGTCTCTTGCGAACACAGGGAACTCTGTGCATCCAAATCTACAGGCTAAGGACGCGTCTGCATATGTTTTGGTGAACAATCGAGTGTGCGTGTTCTGACAGCTGCCTCTATGCAGACGTCTCCACAGAGCCACTTCTGAATGCCCCGCAGCCCAGGACTGAATGGATACACTAACAAGTGCACCGGTGTGAGCAACCACATATGCAGAAGGACGTCTTTCATCTCACAGAAGCGCGAACGTCTTGGCGTTCAAGCACATGGCAGAAACAAGGTGTGAACAGATGAGCTGCTGCTATTTTCTCCGTTCGGCATGCTTCGTTGTAGCTCTCTTGCCGGTCGCCGGCTTAGCGGCTTGCTTTGCGCGACTAGCTCTGGGGAGAGAAGGAGATAGCGCCGGAAACCTCGCCTTTTGCCTTCTTCGGCGCTGGAACCTGGTTGCTGCGCCTTCTCTTTGTCCATGTGCACACACACGATTCCTCAGCGAAAACCATGCAGAAACCTTTCCACGAGCACCCAGGGATGTGCACCCAGCACCACGTGCACGCACACGCAGCTAGAGAAAAGCACCTACCTTTTCACACACTGATGCCTAAGCAAACGCGTGGCCACACACACGCACACATCCGCAAGCGCGCCTACTCCCATCTATTGAGGGAAAGACGGACGAGCAACGTCCTGACAGGCTTGAGGGGAAAAACGTCCGTTGACGGTTGGCGTACTGCACGCCCGCCTACGGGGCTGCAGGGGAATCCACATTTGGAAGGTACCTGAAGATGTGTGCCTGTTCTTGGAGCTCCGCTAGTAGGGTAGCAAAGACACTCGTAGGCAGTACTGAATGCTGCTCCGTGCTACTTCTCCTCCGCTGGCAAATGCTTCACAGTCGCCCTAGGAAAGACGTTTAACAATCGATCTCCAAGAGGAACGAAACACATGATGCCATAAGGCGAAAGAATAGCAGGGCATCTCTTCACAGGCTTGTCCCTGATCTATAGCTGAGGGCAAACACTTGTGTGCTTGTGGGAGAGCCTGTGTCTTTCCTGGAAGCGTTTGGGAGTTTTGCTCAGACGCGTGTTTCCTCAAGTTCAAGAATCAAGATCTAGGATACCTGCAGACAGGTGCCTGTTTGTGTGGAGACAGTCTGTTTGAAACTGTGTTCCTCAGCGCCCGCTCTTTCTCCCCGTCGCTCCACACGCCTGGGAGTCCCTTTCTTTCTCTCCACAAGCACGTGTGTTGACTTCGTCGCACATGTGCATCTGCACAAGCGTTGAGCTCAGCAGAGCGTGTCTCTTGACACTTGATGTGCGTTGGCTGTGTCTGCCTGCTCCAGTGAAGAGAGAAACGGGAAATCATCTTGGTAGAGGCAACAAAGCAAAAGCGAGGCAGGATTGACATCTGCTCAACAGAGACGGATTCCCTGCGCTGACACAGTTCACAGTTACACGAGAAGCAATCTGAGCGGTCCGTCGACCGGAGACGTGTTTCCCAAGAGGTCGTTTAGCGAGTGAACAGCAGTGTGCGCGACTTTCAGGAGTGTGCCTGGAAAGTGCCAGAATCACCAGGAGCATCTGTGCAAAAGCTGCTGCCTCTGTGACCGCATTGAGGCACGTTCGCGTGTCTGCGAGTATATAGACGGCTCTTTCGCGTTCACTCCGAGGGAAACGGTCCGCTATTGCTTCTGTGCGCACAGACGCGATTCCCTTGTCTCTTGCGAACACAGGGAACTCTGTGCATCCAAATCTACAGGCTAAGGACGCGTCTGCATATGTTTTGGTGAACAATCGAGTGTGCGTGTTCTGACAGCTGCCTCTATGCAGACGTCTCCACAGAGCCACTTCTGAATGCCCCGCAGCCCAGGACTGAATGGATACACTAACAAGTGCACCGGTGTGAGCAACCACATATGCAGAAGGACGTCTTTCATCTCACAGAAGCGCGAACGTCTTGGCGTTCAAGCACATGGCAGAAACAAGGTGTGAACAGATGAGCTGCTGCTATTTTCTCCGTTCGGCATGCTTCGTTGTAGCTCTCTTGCCGGTCGCCGGCTTAGCGGCTTGCTTTGCGCGACTAGCTCTGGGGAGAGAAGGAGATAGCGCCGGAAACCTCGCCTTTTGCCTTCTTCGGCGCTGGAACCTGGTTGCTGCGCCTTCTCTTTGTCCATGTGCACACACACGATTCCTCAGCGAAAACCATGCAGAAACCTTTCCACGAGCACCCAGGGATGTGCACCCAGCACCACGTGCACGCACACGCAGCTAGAGAAAAGCACCTACCTTTTCACACACTGATGCCTAAGCAAACGCGTGGCCACACACACGCACACATCCGCAAGCGCGCCTACTCCCATCTATTGAGGGAAAGACGGACGAGCAACGTCCTGACAGGCTTGAGGGGAAAAACGTCCGTTGACGGTTGGCGTACTGCACGCCCGCCTACGGGGCTGCAGGGGAATCCACATTTGGAAGGTACCTGAAGATGTGTGCCTGTTCTTGGAGCTCCGCTAGTAGGGTAGCAAAGACACTCGTAGGCAGTACTGAATGCTGCTCCGTGCTACTTCTCCTCCGCTGGCAAATGCTTCACAGTCGCCCTAGGAAAGACGTTTAACAATCGATCTCCAAGAGGAACGAAACACATGATGCCATAAGGCGAAAGAATAGCAGGGCATCTCTTCACAGGCTTGTCCCTGATCTATAGCTGAGGGCAAACACTTGTGTGCTTGTGGGAGAGCCTGTGTCTTTCCTGGAAGCGTTTGGGAGTTTTGCTCAGACGCGTGTTTCCTCAAGTTCAAGAATCAAGATCTAGGATACCTGCAGACAGGTGCCTGTTTGTGTGGAGACAGTCTGTTTGAAACTGTGTTCCTCAGCGCCCGCTCTTTCTCCCCGTCGCTCCACACGCCTGGGAGTCCCTTTCTTTCTCTCCACAAGCACGTGTGTTGACTTCGTCGCACATGTGCATCTGCACAAGCGTTGAGCTCAGCAGAGCGTGTCTCTTGACACTTGATGTGCGTTGGCTGTGTCTGCCTGCTCCAGTGAAGAGAGAAACGGGAAATCATCTTGGTAGAGGCAACAAAGCAAAAGCGAGGCAGGATTGACATCTGCTCAACAGAGACGGATTCCCTGCGCTGACACAGTTCACAGTTACACGAGAAGCAATCTGAGCGGTCCGTCGACCGGAGACGTGTTTCCCAAGAGGTCGTTTAGCGAGTGAACAGCAGTGTGCGCGACTTTCAGGAGTGTGCCTGGAAAGTGCCAGAATCATCTGTGCATCTGTGCAAAAGCTGCTGCCTCTGTGACCGCATTGAGGCACGTTCGCGTGTCTGCGAGTATATAGACGGCTCTTTCGCGTTCACTCCGAGGGAAACGGTCTGCTATTGCTTCTGTGCGCACAGACGCGATTCCCTTGTCTCTTGCGAACACAGGGAACTCTGTGCATCCAAATCTACAGGCTAAGGACGCGTCTGCATATGTTTTGGTGAACAATCGAGTGTGCGTGTTCTGACAGCTGCCTCTATGCAGACGTCTCCACAGAGCCACTTCTGAATGCCCCGCAGCCCAGGACTGAATGGATACACTAACAAGTGCACCGGTGTGAGCAACCACATATGCAGAAGGACGTCTTTCATCTCACAGAAGCGCGAACGTCTTGGCGTTCAAGCACATGGCAGAAACAAGGTGTGAACAGATGAGCTGCTGCTATTTTCTCCGTTCGGCATGCTTCGTTGTAGCTCTCTTGCCGGTCGCCGGCTTAGCGGCTTGCTTTGCGCGACTAGCTCTGGGGAGAGAAGGAGATAGCGCCGGAAACCTCGCCTTTTGCCTTCTTCGGCGCTGGAACCTGGTTGCTGCGCCTTCTCTTTGTCCATGTGCACACACACGATTCCTCAGCGAAAACCATGCAGAAACCTTTCCACGAGCACCCAGGGATGTGCACCCAGCACCACGTGCACGCACACGCAGCTAGAGAAAAGCACCTACCTTTTCACACACTGATGCCTAAGCAAACGCGTGGCCACACACACGCACACATCCGCCAGCGCGCCTACTCCCATCTACTGAGAGAAAGACGGACGAGCTCTTTGGTTGCTCTTCACAGGCTTGTCCCTGATCTATAGCTGAGGGCAAACACTTGTGTGCTTGTGGGAGAGCCTGTGTCTTTCCTGGAAGCGTTTGGGAGTTTTGCTCAGACGCGTGTTTCCTCAAGTTCAAGAATCAAGATCTAGGATACCTGCAGACAGGTGCCTGTTTGTGTGGAGACAGTCTGTTTGAAACTGTGTTCCTCAGCGCCCGCTCTTTCTCCCCGTCGCTCCACACGCCTGGGAGTCCCTTTCTTTCTCTCCACAAGCACGTGTGTTGACTTCGTCGCACATGTGCATCTGCACAAGCGTTGAGCTCAGCAGAGCGTGTCTCTTGACACTTGATGTGCGTTGGCTGTGTCTGCCTGCTCCAGTGAAGAGAGAAACGGGAAATCATCTTGGTAGAGGCAACAAAGCAAAAGCGAGGCAGGATTGACATCTGCTCAACAGAGACGGATTCCCTGCGCTGACACAGTTCACAGTTACACGAGAAGCAATCTGAGCGGTCCGTCGACCGGAGACGTGTTTCCCAAGAGGTCGTTTAGCGAGTGAACAGCAGTGTGCGCGACTTTCAGGAGTGTGCCTGGAAAGTGCCAGAATCACCAGGAGCATCTGTGCAAAAGCTGCTGCCTCTGTGACCGCATTGAGGCACGTTCGCGTGTCTGCGAGTATATAGACGGCTCTTTCGCGTTCACTCCGAGGGAAACGGTCCGCTATTGCTTCTGTGCGCACAGACGCGATTCCCTTGTCTCTTGCGAACACAGGGAACTCTGTGCATCCAAATCTACAGGCTAAGGACGCGTCTGCATATGTTTTGGTGAACAATCGAGTGTGCGTGTTCTGACAGCTGCCTCTATGCAGACGTCTCCACAGAGCCACTTCTGAATGCCCCGCAGCCCAGGACTGAATGGATACACTAACAAGTGCACCGGTGTGAGCAACCACATATGCAGAAGGACGTCTTTCATCTCACAGAAGCGCGAACGTCTTGGCGTTCAAGCACATGGCAGAAACAAGGTGTGAACAGATGAGCTGCTGCTATTTTCTCCGTTCGGCATGCTTCGTTGTAGCTCTCTTGCCGGTCGCCGGCTTAGCGGCTTGCTTTGCGCGACTAGCTCTGGGGAGAGAAGGAGATAGCGCCGGAAACCTCGCCTTTTGCCTTCTTCGGCGCTGGAACCTGGTTGCTGCGCCTTCTCTTTGTCCATGTGCACACACACGATTCCTCAGCGAAAACCATGCAGAAACCTTTCCACGAGCACCCAGGGATGTGCACCCAGCACCACGTGCACGCACACGCAGCTAGAGAAAAGCACCTACCTTTTCACACACTGATGCCTAAGCAAACGCGTGGCCACACACACGCACACATCCGCCAGCGCGCCTACTCCCATCTATTGAGAGAAAGACGGACGAGCTCTTTGGTTGCTCTTCACAGGCTTGTCCCTGATCTATAGCTGAGGGCAAACACTTGTGTGCTTGTGGGAGAGCCTGTGTCTTTCCTGGAAGCGTTTGGGAGTTTTGCTCAGACGCGTGTTTCCTCAAGTTCAAGAATCAAGATCTAGGATACCTGCAGACAGGTGCCTGTTTGTGTGGAGACAGTCTGTTTGAAACTGTGTTCCTCAGCGCCCGCTCTTTCTCCCCGTCGCTCCACACGCCTGGGAGTCCCTTTCTTTCTCTCCACAAGCACGTGTGTTGACTTCGTCGCACATGTGCATCTGCACAAGCGTTGAGCTCAGCAGAGCGTGTCTCTTGACACTAGATGTGCGTTGGCTGTGTCTGCCTGCTCCAGTGAAGAGAGAAACGGGAAATCATCTTGGTAGAGGCAACAAAGCAAAAGCGAGGCAGGATTGACATCTGCTCAACAGAGACGGATTCCCTGCGCTGACACAGTTCACAGTTACACGAGAAGCAATCTGAGCGGTCCGTCGACCGGAGACGTGTTTCCCAAGAGGTCGTTTAGCGAGTGAACAGCAGTGTGCGCGACTTTCAGGAGTGTGCCTGGAAAGTGCCAGAATCATCTGTGCATCTGTGCAAAAGCTGCTGCCTCTGTGACCGCATTGAGGCACGTTCGCGTGTCTGCGAGTATATAGACGGCTCTTTCGCGTTCACTCCGAGGGAAACGGTCCGCTATTGCTTCTGTGCGTACAGACGCGATTCCCTTGTCTCTTGCGAACACAGGGAACTCTGTGCATCCAAATCTACAGGCTAAGGACGCGTCTGCATATGTTTTGGTGAACAATCGAGTGTGCGTGTTCTGACAGCTGCCTCTATGCAGACGTCTCCACAGAGCCACTTCTGAATGCCCCGCAGCCCAGGACTGAATGGATACACTAACAAGTGCACCGGTGTGAGCAACCACATATGCAGAAGGACGTCTTTCATCTCACAGAAGCGCGAACGTCTTGGCGTTCAAGCACATGGCAGAAACAAGGTGTGAACAGATGAGCTGCTGCTATTTTCTCCGTTCGGCATGCTTCGTTGTAGCTCTCTTGCCGGTCGCCGGCTTAGCGGCTTGCTTTGCGCGACTAGCTCTGGGGAGAGAAGGAGATAGCGCCGGAAACCTCGCCTTTTGCCTTCTTCGGCGCTGGAACCTGGTTGCTGCGCCTTCTCTTTGTCCATGTGCACACACATGATTCCTCAGCGAAAACCATGCAGAAACCTTTCCACGAGCACCCAGGGATGTGCACCCAGCACCACGTGCACGCACACGCAGCTAGAGAAAAGCACCTACCTTTTCACACACTGATGCCTAAGCAAACGCGTGGCCACACACACGCACACATCCGCAAGCGCGCCTACTCCCATCTATTGAGGGAAAGACGGACGAGCAACGTCCTGACAGGCTTGAGGGGAAAAACGTCCGTTGACGGTTGGCGTACTGCACGCCCGCCTACGGGGCTGCAGGGGAATCCACATTTGGAAGGTACCTGAAGATGTGTGCCTGTTCTTGGAGCTCCGCTAGTAGGGTAGCAAAGACACTCGTAGGCAGTACTGAATGCTGCTCCGTGCTACTTCTCCTCCGCTGGCAAATGCTTCACAGTCGCCCTAGGAAAGACGTTTAACAATCGATCTCTAAGAGGAACGAAACACATGATGCCATAAGGCGAAAGAATAGCAGGGCATCTCTTCACAGGCTTGTCCCTGATCTATAGCTGAGGGCAAACACTTGTGTGCTTGTGGGAGAGCCTGTGTCTTTCCTGGAAGCGTTTGGGAGTTTTGCTCAGACGCGTGTTTCCTCAAGTTCAAGAATCAAGATCTAGGATACCTGCAGACAGGTGCCTGTTTGTGTGGAGACAGTCTGTTTGAAACTGTGTTCCTCAGCGCCCGCTCTTTCTCCCCGTCGCTCCACACGCCTGGGAGTCCCTTTCTTTCTCTCCACAAGCACGTGTGTTGACTTCGTCGCACATGTGCATCTGCACAAGCGTTGAGCTCAGCAGAGCGTGTCTCTTGACACTTGATGTGCGTTGGCTGTGTCTGCCTGCTCCAGTGAAGAGAGAAACGGGAAATCATCTTGGTAGAGGCAACAAAGCAAAGGCGAGGCAGGATTGACATCTGCTCAACAGAGACGGATTCCCTGCGCTGACACAGTTCACAGTTACACGAGAAGCAATCTGAGCGGTCCGTCGACCGGAGACGTGTTTCCCAAGAGGTCGTTTAGCGAGTGAACAGCAGTGTGCGCGACTTTCAGGAGTGTGCCTGGAAAGTGCCAGAATCACCAGGAGCATCTGTGCAAAAGCTGCTGCCTCTGTGACCGCATTGAGGCACGTTCGCGTGTCTGCGAGTATATAGACGGCTCTTTCGCGTTCACTCCGAGGGAAACGGTCCGCTATTGCTTCTGTGCGCACAGACGCGATTCCCTTGTCTCTTGCGAACACAGGGAACTCTGTGCATCCAAATCTACAGGCTAAGGACGCGTCTGCATATGTTTTGGTGAACAATCGAGTGTGCGTGTTCTGACAGCTGCCTCTATGCAGACGTCTCCACAGAGCCACTTCTGAATGCCCCGCAGCCCAGGACTGAATGGATACACTAACAAGTGCACCGGTGTGAGCAACCACATATGCAGAAGGACGTCTTTCATCTCACAGAAGCGCGAACGTCTTGGCGTTCAAGCACATGGCAGAAACAAGGTGTGAACAGATGAGCTGCTGCTATTTTCTCCGTTCGGCATGCTTCGTTGTAGCTCTCTTGCCGGTCGCCGGCTTAGCGGCTTGCTTTGCGCGACTAGCTCTGGGGAGAGAAGGAGATAGCGCCGGAAACCTCGCCTTTTGCCTTCTTCGGCGCTGGAACCTGGTTGCTGCGCCTTCTCTTTGTCCATGTGCACACACACGATTCCTCAGCGAAAACCATGCAGAAACCTTTCCACGAGCACCCAGGGATGTGCACCCAGCACCACGTGCACGCACACGCAGCTAGAGAAAAGCACCTACCTTTTCACACACTGATGCCTAAGCAAACGCGTGGCCACACACACGCACACATCCGCAAGCGCGCCTACTCCCATCTATTGAGAGAAAGACGGACGAGCTCTTTGGTTGCTCTTCACAGGCTTGTCCCTGATCTATAGCTGAGGGCAAACACTTGTGTGCTTGTGGGAGAGCCTGTGTCTTTCCTGGAAGCGTTTGGGAGTTTTGCTCAGACGCGTGTTTCCTCAAGTTCAAGAATCAAGATCTAGGATACCTGCAGACAGGTGCCTGTTTGTGTGGAGACAGTCTGTTTGAAACTGTGTTCCTCAGCGCCCGCTCTTTCTCCCCGTCGCTCCACACGCCTGGGAGTCCCTTTCTTTCTCTCCACAAGCACGTGTGTTGACTTCGTCGCACATGTGCATCTGCACAAGCGTTGAGCTCAGCAGAGCGTGTCTCTTGACACTTGATGTGCGTTGGCTGTGTCTGCCTGCTCCAGTGAAGAGAGAAACGGGAAATCATCTTGGTAGAGGCAACAAAGCAAAAGCGAGGCAGGATTGACATCTGCTCAACAGAGACGGATTCCCTGCGCTGACACAGTTCACAGTTACACGAGAAGCAATCTGAGCGGTCCGTCGACCGGAGACGTGTTTCCCAAGAGGTCGTTTAGCGAGTGAACAGCAGTGTGCGCGACTTTCAGGAGTGTGCCTGGAAAGTGCCAGAATCACCAGGAGCATCTGTGCAAAAGCTGCTGCCTCTGTGACCGCATTGAGGCACGTTCGCGTGTCTGCGAGTATATAGACGGCTCTTTCGCGTTCACTCCGAGGGAAACGGTCCGCTATTGCTTCTGTGCGCACAGACGCGATTCCCTTGTCTCTTGCGAACACAGGGAACTCTGTGCATCCAAATCTACAGGCTAAGGACGCGTCTGCATATGTTTTGGTGAACAATCGAGTGTGCGTGTTCTGACAGCTGCCTCTATGCAGACGTCTCCACAGAGCCACTTCTGAATGCCCCGCAGCCCAGGACTGAATGGATACACTAACAAGTGCACCGGTGTGAGCAACCACATATGCAGAAGGACGTCTTTCATCTCACAGAAGCGCGAACGTCTTGGCGTTCAAGCACATGGCAGAAACAAGGTGTGAACAGATGAGCTGCTGCTATTTTCTCCGTTCGGCATGCTTCGTTGTAGCTCTCTTGCCGGTCGCCGGCTTAGCGGCTTGCTTTGCGCGACTAGCTCTGGGGAGAGAAGGAGATAGCGCCGGAAACCTCGCCTTTTGCCTTCTTCGGCGCTGGAACCTGGTTGCTGCGCCTTCTCTTTGTCCATGTGCACACACACGATTCCTCAGCGAAAACCATGCAGAAACCTTTCCACGAGCACCCAGGGATGTGCACCCAGCACCACGTGCACGCACACGCAGCTAGAGAAAAGCACCTACCTTTTCACACACTGATGCCTAAGCAAACGCGTGGCCACACACACGCACACATCCGCAAGCGCGCCTACTCCCATCTATTGAGAGAAAGACGGACGAGCTCTTTGGTTGCTCTTCACAGGCTTGTCCCTGATCTATAGCTGAGGGCAAACACTTGTGTGCTTGTGGGAGAGCCTGTGTCTTTCCTGGAAGCGTTTGGGAGTTTTGCTCAGACGCGTGTTTCCTCAAGTTCAAGAATCAAGATCTAGGATACCTGCAGACAGGTGCCTGTTTGTGTGGAGACAGTCTGTTTGAAACTGTGTTCCTCAGCGCCCGCTCTTTCTCCCCGTCGCTCCACACGCCTGGGAGTCCCTTTCTTTCTCTCCACAAGCACGTGTGTTGACTTCGTCGCACATGTGCATCTGCACAAGCGTTGAGCTCAGCAGAGCGTGTCTCTTGACACTTGATGTGCGTTGGCTGTGTCTGCCTGCTCCAGTGAAGAGAGAAACGGGAAATCATCTTGGTAGAGGCAACAAAGCAAAAGCGAGGCAGGATTGACATCTGCTCAACAGAGACGGATTCCCTGCGCTGACACAGTTCACAGTTACACGAGAAGCAATCTGAGCGGTCCGTCGACCGGAGACGTGTTTCCCAAGAGGTCGTTTAGCGAGTGAACAGCAGTGTGCGCGACTTTCAGGAGTGTGCCTGGAAAGTGCCAGAATCACCAGGAGCATCTGTGCAAAAGCTGCTGCCTCTGTGACCGCATTGAGGCACGTTCGCGTGTCTGCGAGTATATAGACGGCTCTTTCGCGTTCACTCCGAGGGAAACGGTCCGCTATTGCTTCTGTGCGCACAGACGCGATTCCCTTGTCTCTTGCGAACACAGGGAACTCTGTGCATCCAAATCTACAGGCTAAGGACGCGTCTGCATATGTTTTGGTGAACAATCGAGTGTGCGTGTTCTGACAGCTGCCTCTATGCAGACGTCTCCACAGAGCCACTTCTGAATGCCCCGCAGCCCAGGACTGAATGGATACACTAACAAGTGCACCGGTGTGAGCAACCACATATGCAGAAGGACGTCTTTCATCTCACAGAAGCGCGAACGTCTTGGCGTTCAAGCACATGGCAGAAACAAGGTGTGAACAGATGAGCTGCTGCTATTTTCTCCGTTCGGCATGCTTCGTTGTAGCTCTCTTGCCGGTCGCCGGCTTAGCGGCTTGCTTTGCGCGACTAGCTCTGGGGAGAGAAGGAGATAGCGCCGGAAACCTCGCCTTTTGCCTTCTTCGGCGCTGGAACCTGGTTGCTGCGCCTTCTCTTTGTCCATGTGCACACACACGATTCCTCAGCGAAAACCATGCAGAAACCTTTCCACGAGCACCCAGGGATGTGCACCCAGCACCACGTGCACGCACACGCAGCTAGAGAAAAGCACCTACCTTTTCACACACTGATGCCTAAGCAAACGCGTGGCCACACACACGCACACATCCGCAAGCGCGCCTACTCCCATCTATTGAGAGAAAGACGGACGAGCTCTTTGGTTGCTCTTCACAGGCTTGTCCCTGATCTATAGCTGAGGGCAAACACTTGTGTGCTTGTGGGAGAGCCTGTGTCTTTCCTGGAAGCGTTTGGGAGTTTTGCTCAGACGCGTGTTTCCTCAAGTTCAAGAATCAAGATCTAGGATACCTGCAGACAGGTGCCTGTTTGTGTGGAGACAGTCTGTTTGAAACTGTGTTCCTCAGCGCCCGCTCTTTCTCCCCGTCGCTCCACACGCCTGGGAGTCCCTTTCTTTCTCTCCACAAGCACGTGTGTTGACTTCGTCGCACATGTGCATCTGCACAAGCGTTGAGCTCAGCAGAGCGTGTCTCTTGACACTTGATGTGCGTTGGCTGTGTCTGCCTGCTCCAGTGAAGAGAGAAACGGGAAATCATCTTGGTAGAGGCAACAAAGCAAAAGCGAGGCAGGATTGACATCTGCTCAACAGAGACGGATTCCCTGCGCTGACACAGTTCACAGTTACACGAGAAGCAATCTGAGCGGTCCGTCGACCGGAGACGTGTTTCCCAAGAGGTCGTTTAGCGAGTGAACAGCAGTGTGCGCGACTTTCAGGAGTGTGCCTGGAAAGTGCCAGAATCACCAGGAGCATCTGTGCAAAAGCTGCTGCCTCTGTGACCGCATTGAGGCACGTTCGCGTGTCTGCGAGTATATAGACGGCTCTTTCGCGTTCACTCCGAGGGAAACGGTCCGCTATTGCTTCTGTGCGCACAGACGCGATTCCCTTGTCTCTTGCGAACACAGGGAACTCTGTGCATCCAAATCTACAGGCTAAGGACGCGTCTGCATATGTTTTGGTGAACAATCGAGTGTGCGTGTTCTGACAGCTGCCTCTATGCAGACGTCTCCACAGAGCCACTTCTGAATGCCCCGCAGCCCAGGACTGAATGGATACACTAACAAGTGCACCGGTGTGAGCAACCACATATGCAGAAGGACGTCTTTCATCTCACAGAAGCGCGAACGTCTTGGCGTTCAAGCACATGGCAGAAACAAGGTGTGAACAGATGAGCTGCTGCTATTTTCTCCGTTCGGCATGCTTCGTTGTAGCTCTCTTGCCGGTCGCCGGCTTAGCGGCTTGCTTTGCGCGACTAGCTCTGGGGAGAGAAGGAGATAGCGCCGGAAACCTCGCCTTTTGCCTTCTTCGGCGCTGGAACCTGGTTGCTGCGCCTTCTCTTTGTCCATGTGCACACACACGATTCCTCAGCGAAAACCATGCAGAAACCTTTCCACGAGCACCCAGGGATGTGCACCCAGCACCACGTGCACGCACACGCAGCTAGAGAAAAGCACCTACCTTTTCACACACTGATGCCTAAGCAAACGCGTGGCCACACACACGCACACATCCGCAAGCGCGCCTACTCCCATCTATTGAGAGAAAGACGGACGAGCTCTTTGGTTGCTCTTCACAGGCTTGTCCCTGATCTATAGCTGAGGGCAAACACTTGTGTGCTTGTGGGAGAGCCTGTGTCTTTCCTGGAAGCGTTTGGGAGTTTTGCTCAGACGCGTGTTTCCTCAAGTTCAAGAATCAAGATCTAGGATACCTGCAGACAGGTGCCTGTTTGTGTGGAGACAGTCTGTTTGAAACTGTGTTCCTCAGCGCCCGCTCTTTCTCCCCGTCGCTCCACACGCCTGGGAGTCCCTTTCTTTCTCTCCACAAGCACGTGTGTTGACTTCGTCGCACATGTGCATCTGCACAAGCGTTGAGCTCAGCAGAGCGTGTCTCTTGACACTTGATGTGCGTTGGCTGTGTCTGCCTGCTCCAGTGAAGAGAGAAACGGGAAATCATCTTGGTAGAGGCAACAAAGCAAAAGCGAGGCAGGATTGACATCTGCTCAACAGAGACGGATTCCCTGCGCTGACACAGTTCACAGTTACACGAGAAGCAATCTGAGCGGTCCGTCGACCGGAGACGTGTTTCCCAAGAGGTCGTTTAGCGAGTGAACAGCAGTGTGCGCGACTTTCAGGAGTGTGCCTGGAAAGTGCCAGAATCACCAGGAGCATCTGTGCAAAAGCTGCTGCCTCTGTGACCGCATTGAGGCACGTTCGCGTGTCTGCGAGTATATAGACGGCTCTTTCGCGTTCACTCCGAGGGAAACGGTCCGCTATTGCTTCTGTGCGCACAGACGCGATTCCCTTGTCTCTTGCGAACACAGGGAACTCTGTGCATCCAAATCTACAGGCTAAGGACGCGTCTGCATATGTTTTGGTGAACAATCGAGTGTGCGTGTTCTGACAGCTGCCTCTATGCAGACGTCTCCACAGAGCCACTTCTGAATGCCCCGCAGCCCAGGACTGAATGGATACACTAACAAGTGCACCGGTGTGAGCAACCACATATGCAGAAGGACGTCTTTCATCTCACAGAAGCGCGAACGTCTTGGCGTTCAAGCACATGGCAGAAACAAGGTGTGAACAGATGAGCTGCTGCTATTTTCTCCGTTCGGCATGCTTCGTTGTAGCTCTCTTGCCGGTCGCCGGCTTAGCGGCTTGCTTTGCGCGACTAGCTCTGGGGAGAGAAGGAGATAGCGCCGGAAACCTCGCCTTTTGCCTTCTTCGGCGCTGGAACCTGGTTGCTGCGCCTTCTCTTTGTCCATGTGCACACACACGATTCCTCAGCGAAAACCATGCAGAAACCTTTCCACGAGCACCCAGGGATGTGCACCCAGCACCACGTGCACGCACACGCAGCTAGAGAAAAGCACCTACCTTTTCACACACTGATGCCTAAGCAAACGCGTGGCCACACACACGCACACATCCGCAAGCGCGCCTACTCCCATCTATTGAGGGAAAGACGGACGAGCAACGTCCTGACAGGCTTGAGGGGAAAAACGTCCGTTGACGGTTGGCGTACTGCACGCCCGCCTACGGGGCTGCAGGGGAATCCACATTTGGAAGGTACCTGAAGATGTGTGCCTGTTCTTGGAGCTCCGCTAGTAGGGTAGCAAAGACACTCGTAGGCAGTACTGAATGCTGCTCCGTGCTACTTCTCCTCCGCTGGCAAATGCTTCACAGTCGCCCTAGGAAAGACGTTTAGCAATCGATCTCCAAGAGGAACGAAACACATGATGCCATAAGGCGAAAGAATAGCAGGGCATCTCTTCACAGGCTTGTCCCTGATCTATAGCTGAGGGCAAACACTTGTGTGCTTGTGGGAGAGCCTGTGTCTTTCCTGGAAGCGTTTGGGAGTTTTGCTCAGACGCGTGTTTCCTCAAGTTCAAGAATCAAGATCTAGGATACCTGCAGACAGGTGCCTGTTTGTGTGGAGACAGTCTGTTTGAAACTGTGTTCCTCAGCGCCCGCTCTTTCTCCCCGTCGCTCCACACGCCTGGGAGTCCCTTTCTTTCTCTCCACAAGCACGTGTGTTGACTTCGTCGCACATGTGCATCTGCACAAGCGTTGAGCTCAGCAGAGCGTGTCTCTTGACACTAGATGTGCGTTGGCTGTGTCTGCCTGCTCCAGTGAAGAGAGAAACGGGAAATCATCTTGGTAGAGGCAACAAAGCAAAAGCGAGGCAGGATTGACATCTGCTCAACAGAGACGGATTCCCTGCGCTGACACAGTTCACAGTTACACGAGAAGCAATCTGAGCGGTCCGTCGACCAGAGACGTGTTTCCCAAGAGGTCGTTTAGCGAGTGAACAGCAGTGTGCGCGACTTTCAGGAGTGTGCCTGGAAAGTGCCAGAATCATCTGTGCATCTGTGCAAAAGCTGCTGCCTCTGTGACCGCATTGAGGCACGTTCGCGTGTCTGCGAGTATATAGACGGCTCTTTCGCGTTCACTCCGAGGGAAACGGTCCGCTATTGCTTCTGTGCGCACAGACGCGATTCCCTTGTCTCTTGCGAACACAGGGAACTCTGTGCATCCAAATCTACAGGCTAAGGACGCGTCTGCATATGTTTTGGTGAACAATCGAGTGTGCGTGTTCTGACAGCTGCCTCTATGCAGACGTCTCCACAGAGCCACTTCTGAATGCCCCGCAGCCCAGGACTGAATGGATACACTAACAAGTGCACCGGTGTGAGCAACCACATATGCAGAAGGACGTCTTTCATCTCACAGAAGCGCGAACGTCTTGGCGTTCAAGCACATGGCAGAAACAAGGTGTGAACAGATGAGCTGCTGCTATTTTCTCCGTTCGGCATGCTTCGTTGTAGCTCTCTTGCCGGTCGCCGGCTTAGCGGCTTGCTTTGCGCGACTAGCTCTGGGGAGAGAAGGAGATAGCGCCGGAAACCTCGCCTTTTGCCTTCTTCGGCGCTGGAACCTGGTTGCTGCGCCTTCTCTTTGTCCATGTGCACACACACGATTCCTCAGCGAAAACCATGCAGAAACCTTTCCACGAGCACCCAGGGATGTGCACCCAGCACCACGTGCACGCACACGCAGCTAGAGAAAAGCACCTACCTTTTCACACACTGATGCCTAAGCAAACGCGTGGCCACACACACGCACACATCCGCAAGCGCGCCTACTCCCATCTATTGAGGGAAAGACGGACGAGCTCTTTGGTTGCTCTTCACAGGCTTGTCCCTGATCTATAGCTGAGGGCAAACACTTGTGTGCTTGTGGGAGAGCCTGTGTCTTTCCTGGAAGCGTTTGGGAGTTTTGCTCAGACGCGTGTTTCCTCAAGTTCAAGAATCAAGATCTAGGATACCTGCAGACAGGTGCCTGTTTGTGTGGAGACAGTCTGTTTGAAACTGTGTTCCTCAGCGCCCGCTCTTTCTCCCCGTCGCTCCACACGCCTGGGAGTCCCTTTCTTTCTCTCCACAAGCACGTGTGTTGACTTCGTCGCACATGTGCATCTGCACAAGCGTTGAGCTCAGCAGAGCGTGTCTCTTGACACTTGATGTGCGTTGGCTGTGTCTGCCTGCTCCAGTGAAGAGAGAAACGGGAAATCATCTTGGTAGAGGCAACAAAGCAAAAGCGAGGCAGGATTGACATCTGCTCAACAGAGACGGATTCCCTGCGCTGACACAGTTCACAGTTACACGAGAAGCAATCTGAGCGGTCCGTCGACCGGAGACGTGTTTCCCAAGAGGTCGTTTAGCGAGTGAACAGCAGTGTGCGCGACTTTCAGGAGTGTGCCTGGAAAGTGCCAGAATCACCAGGAGCATCTGTGCAAAAGCTGCTGCCTCTGTGACCGCATTGAGGCACGTTCGCGTGTCTGCGAGTATATAGACGGCTCTTTCGCGTTCACTCCGAGGGAAACGGTCCGCTATTGCTTCTGTGCGCACAGACGCGATTCCCTTGTCTCTTGCGAACACAGGGAACTCTGTGCATCCAAATCTACAGGCTAAGGACGCGTCTGCATATGTTTTGGTGAACAATCGAGTGTGCGTGTTCTGACAGCTGCCTCTATGCAGACGTCTCCACAGAGCCACTTCTGAATGCCCCGCAGCCCAGGACTGAATGGATACACTAACAAGTGCACCGGTGTGAGCAACCACATATGCAGAAGGACGTCTTTCATCTCACAGAAGCGCGAACGTCTTGGCGTTCAAGCACATGGCAGAAACAAGGTGTGAACAGATGAGCTGCTGCTATTTTCTCCGTTCGGCATGCTTCGTTGTAGCTCTCTTGCCGGTCGCCGGCTTAGCGGCTTGCTTTGCGCGACTAGCTCTGGGGAGAGAAGGAGATAGCGCCGGAAACCTCGCCTTTTGCCTTCTTCGGCGCTGGAACCTGGTTGCTGCGCCTTCTCTTTGTCCATGTGCACACACACGATTCCTCAGCGAAAACCATGCAGAAACCTTTCCACGAGCACCCAGGGATGTGCACCCAGCACCACGTGCACGCACACGCAGCTAGAGAAAAGCACCTACCTTTTCACACACTGATGCCTAAGCAAACGCGTGGCCACACACACGCACACATCCGCAAGCGCGCCTACTCCCATCTATTGAGAGAAAGACGGACGAGCTCTTTGGTTGCTCTTCACAGGCTTGTCCCTGATCTATAGCTGAGGGCAAACACTTGTGTGCTTGTGGGAGAGCCTGTGTCTTTCCTGGAAGCGTTTGGGAGTTTTGCTCAGACGCGTGTTTCCTCAAGTTCAAGAATCAAGATCTAGGATACCTGCAGACAGGTGCCTGTTTGTGTGGAGACAGTCTGTTTGAAACTGTGTTCCTCAGCGCCCGCTCTTTCTCCCCGTCGCTCCACACGCCTGGGAGTCCCTTTCTTTCTCTCCACAAGCACGTGTGTTGACTTCGTCGCACATGTGCATCTGCACAAGCGTTGAGCTCAGCAGAGCGTGTCTCTTGACACTTGATGTGCGTTGGCTGTGTCTGCCTGCTCCAGTGAAGAGAGAAACGGGAAATCATCTTGGTAGAGGCAACAAAGCAAAAGCGAGGCAGGATTGACATCTGCTCAACAGAGACGGATTCCCTGCGCTGACACAGTTCACAGTTACACGAGAAGCAATCTGAGCGGTCCGTCGACCGGAGACGTGTTTCCCAAGAGGTCGTTTAGCGAGTGAACAGCAGTGTGCGCGACTTTCAGGAGTGTGCCTGGAAAGTGCCAGAATCACCAGGAGCATCTGTGCAAAAGCTGCTGCCTCTGTGACCGCATTGAGGCACGTTCGCGTGTCTGCGAGTATATAGACGGCTCTTTCGCGTTCACTCCGAGGGAAACGGTCCGCTATTGCTTCTGTGCGCACAGACGCGATTCCCTTGTCTCTTGCGAACACAGGGAACTCTGTGCATCCAAATCTACAGGCTAAGGACGCGTCTGCATATGTTTTGGTGAACAATCGAGTGTGCGTGTTCTGACAGCTGCCTCTATGCAGACGTCTCCACAGAGCCACTTCTGAATGCCCCGCAGCCCAGGACTGAATGGATACACTAACAAGTGCACCGGTGTGAGCAACCACATATGCAGAAGGACGTCTTTCATCTCACAGAAGCGCGAACGTCTTGGCGTTCAAGCACATGGCAGAAACAAGGTGTGAACAGATGAGCTGCTGCTATTTTCTCCGTTCGGCATGCTTCGTTGTAGCTCTCTTGCCGGTCGCCGGCTTAGCGGCTTGCTTTGCGCGACTAGCTCTGGGGAGAGAAGGAGATAGCGCCGGAAACCTCGCCTTTTGCCTTCTTCGGCGCTGGAACCTGGTTGCTGCGCCTTCTCTTTGTCCATGTGCACACACACGATTCCTCAGCGAAAACCATGCAGAAACCTTTCCACGAGCACCCAGGGATGTGCACCCAGCACCACGTGCACGCACACGCAGCTAGAGAAAAGCACCTACCTTTTCACACACTGATGCCTAAGCAAACGCGTGGCCACACACACGCACACATCCGCAAGCGCGCCTACTCCCATCTATTGAGGGAAAGACGGACGAGCAACGTCCTGACAGGCTTGAGGGGAAAAACGTCCGTTGACGGTTGGCGTACTGCACGCCCGCCTACGGGGCTGCAGGGGAATCCACATTTGGAAGGTACCTGAAGATGTGTGCCTGTTCTTGGAGCTCCGCTAGTAGGGTAGCAAAGACACTCGTAGGCAGTACTGAATGCTGCTCCGTGCTACTTCTCCTCCGCTGGCAAATGCTTCACAGTCGCCCTAGGAAAGACGTTTAACAATCGATCTCCAAGAGGAACGAAACACATGATGCCATAAGGCGAAAGAATAGCAGGGCATCTCTTCACAGGCTTGTCCCTGATCTATAGCTGAGGGCAAACACTTGTGTGCTTGTGGGAGAGCCTGTGTCTTTCCTGGAAGCGTTTGGGAGTTTTGCTCAGACGCGTGTTTCCTCAAGTTCAAGAATCAAGATCTAGGATACCTGCAGACAGGTGCCTGTTTGTGTGGAGACAGTCTGTTTGAAACTGTGTTCCTCAGCGCCCGCTCTTTCTCCCCGTCGCTCCACACGCCTGGGAGTCCCTTTCTTTCTCTCCACAAGCACGTGTGTTGACTTCGTCGCACATGTGCATCTGCACAAGCGTTGAGCTCAGCAGAGCGTGTCTCTTGACACTTGATGTGCGTTGGCTGTGTCTGCCTGCTCCAGTGAAGAGAGAAACGGGAAATCATCTTGGTAGAGGCAACAAAGCAAAAGCGAGGCAGGATCGACATCTGCTCAACAGAGACGGATTCCCTGCGCTGACACAGTTCACAGTTACACGAGAAGCAATCTGAGCGGTCCGTCGACCGGAGACGTGTTTCCCAAGAGGTCGTTTAGCGAGTGAACAGCAGTGTGCGCGACTTTCAGGAGTGTGCCTGGAAAGTGCCAGAATCACCAGGAGCATCTGTGCAAAAGCTGCTGCCTCTGTGACCGCATTGAGGCACGTTCCCGTGTCTGCGAGTATATAGACGGCTCTTTCGCGTTCACTCCGAGGGAAACGGTCCGCTATTGCTTCTGTGCGTACAGACGCGATTCCCTTGTCTCTTGCGAACACAGGGAACTCTGTGCATCCAAATCTACAGGCTAAGGACGCGTCTGCATATGTTTTGGTGAACAATCGAGTGTGCGTGTTCTGACAGCTGCCTCTATGCAGACGTCTCCACAGAGCCACTTCTGAATGCCCCGCAGCCCAGGACTGAATGGATACACTAACAAGTGCACCGGTGTGAGCAACCACATATGCAGAAGGACGTCTTTCATCTCACAGAAGCGCGAACGTCTTGGCGTTCAAGCACATGGCAGAAACAAGGTGTGAACAGATGAGCTGCTGCTATTTTCTCCGTTCGGCATGCTTCGTTGTAGCTCTCTTGCCGGTCGCCGGCTTAGCGGCTTGCTTTGCGCGACTAGCTCTGGGGAGAGAAGGAGATAGCGCCGGAAACCTCGCCTTTTGCCTTCTTCGGCGCTGGAACCTGGTTGCTGCGCCTTCTCTTTGTCCATGTGCACACACACGATTCCTCAGCGAAAACCATGCAGAAACCTTTCCACGAGCACCCAGGGATGTGCACCCAGCACCACGTGCACGCACACGCAGCTAGAGAAAAGCACCTACCTTTTCACACACTGATGCCTAAGCAAACGCGTGGCCACACACACGCACACATCCGCAAGCGCGCCTACTCCCATCTATTGAGGGAAAGACGGACGAGCAACGTCCTGACAGGCTTGAGGGGAAAAACGTCCGTTGACGGTTGGCGTACTGCACGCCCGCCTACGGGGCTGCAGGGGAATCCACATTTGGAAGGTACCTGAAGATGTGTGCCTGTTCTTGGAGCTCCGCTAGTAGGGTAGCAAAGACACTCGTAGGCAGTACTGAATGCTGCTCCGTGCTACTTCTCCTCCGCTGGCAAATGCTTCACAGTCGCCCTAGGAAAGACGTTTAACAATCGATCTCCAAGAGGAACGAAACACATGATGCCATAAGGCGAAAGAATAGCAGGGCATCTCTTCACAGGCTTGTCCCTGATCTATAGCTGAGGGCAAACACTTGTGTGCTTGTGGGAGAGCCTGTGTCTTTCCTGGAAGCGTTTGGGAGTTTTGCTCAGACGCGTGTTTCCTCAAGTTCAAGAATCAAGATCTAGGATACCTGCAGACAGGTGCCTGTTTGTGTGGAGACAGTCTGTTTGAAACTGTGTTCCTCAGCGCCCGCTCTTTCTCCCCGTCGCTCCACACGCCTGGGAGTCCCTTTCTTTCTCTCCACAAGCACGTGTGTTGACTTCGTCGCACATGTGCATCTGCACAAGCGTTGAGCTCAGCAGAGCGTGTCTCTTGACACTTGATGTGCGTTGGCTGTGTCTGCCTGCTCCAGTGAAGAGAGAAACGGGAAATCATCTTGGTAGAGGCAACAAAGCAAAAGCGAGGCAGGATTGACATCTGCTCAACAGAGACGGATTCCCTGCGCTGACACAGTTCACAGTTACACGAGAAGCAATCTGAGCGGTCCGTCGACCGGAGACGTGTTTCCCAAGAGGTCGTTTAGCGAGTGAACAGCAGTGTGCGCGACTTTCAGGAGTGTGCCTGGAAAGTGCCAGAATCACCAGGAGCATCTGTGCAAAAGCTGCTGCCTCTGTGACCGCATTGAGGCACGTTCGCGTGTCTGCGAGTATATAGACGGCTCTTTCGCGTTCACTCCGAGGGAAACGGTCCGCTATTGCTTCTGTGCGCACAGACGCGATTCCCTTGTCTCTTGCGAACACAGGGAACTCTGTGCATCCAAATCTACAGGCTAAGGACGCGTCTGCATATGTTTTGGTGAACAATCGAGTGTGCGTGTTCTGACAGCTGCCTCTATGCAGACGTCTCCACAGAGCCACTTCTGAATGCCCCGCAGCCCAGGACTGAATGGATACACTAACAAGTGCACCGGTGTGAGCAACCACATATGCAGAAGGACGTCTTTCATCTCACAGAAGCGCGAACGTCTTGGCGTTCAAGCACATGGCAGAAACAAGGTGTGAACAGATGAGCTGCTGCTATTTTCTCCGTTCGGCATGCTTCGTTGTAGCTCTCTTGCCGGTCGCCGGCTTAGCGGCTTGCTTTGCGCGACTAGCTCTGGGGAGAGAAGGAGATAGCGCCGGAAACCTCGCCTTTTGCCTTCTTCGGCGCTGGAACCTGGTTGCTGCGCCTTCTCTTTGTCCATGTGCACACACACGATTCCTCAGCGAAAACCATGCAGAAACCTTTCCACGAGCACCCAGGGATGTGCACCCAGCACCACGTGCACGCACACGCAGCTAGAGAAAAGCACCTACCTTTTCACACACTGATGCCTAAGCAAACGCGTGGCCACACACACGCACACATCCGCAAGCGCGCCTACTCCCATCTATTGAGGGAAAGACGGACGAGCAACGTCCTGACAGGCTTGAGGGGAAAAACGTCCGTTGACGGTTGGCGTACTGCACGCCCGCCTACGGGGCTGCAGGGGAATCCACATTTGGAAGGTACCTGAAGATGTGTGCCTGTTCTTGGAGCTCCGCTAGTAGGGTAGCAAAGACACTCGTAGGCAGTACTGAATGCTGCTCCGTGCTACTTCTCCTCCGCTGGCAAATGCTTCACAGTCGCCCTAGGAAAGACGTTTAACAATCGATCTCCAAGAGGAACGAAACACATGATGCCATAAGGCGAAAGAATAGCAGGGCATCTCTTCACAGGCTTGTCCCTGATCTATAGCTGAGGGCAAACACTTGTGTGCTTGTGGGAGAGCCTGTGTCTTTCCTGGAAGCGTTTGGGAGTTTTGCTCAGACGCGTGTTTCCTCAAGTTCAAGAATCAAGATCTAGGATACCTGCAGACAGGTGCCTGTTTGTGTGGAGACAGTCTGTTTGAAACTGTGTTCCTCAGCGCCCGCTCTTTCTCCCCGTCGCTCCACACGCCTGGGAGTCCCTTTCTTTCTCTCCACAAGCACGTGTGTTGACTTCGTCGCACATGTGCATCTGCACAAGCGTTGAGCTCAGCAGAGCGTGTCTCTTGACACTTGATGTGCGTTGGCTGTGTCTGCCTGCTCCAGTGAAGAGAGAAACGGGAAATCATCTTGGTAGAGGCAACAAAGCAAAAGCGAGGCAGGATTGACATCTGCTCAACAGAGACGGATTCCCTGCGCTGACACAGTTCACAGTTACATGAGAAGCAATCTGAGCGGTCCGTCGACCGGAGACGTGTTTCCCAAGAGGTCGTTTAGCGAGTGAACAGCAGTGTGCGCG
The DNA here is from genome assembly GCF_037038585.1 of Patagioenas fasciata. Taxonomy (NCBI): domain Eukaryota; kingdom Metazoa; phylum Chordata; class Aves; order Columbiformes; family Columbidae; genus Patagioenas; species Patagioenas fasciata. Next base: position 107,352 of record NW_027288655.1, on the reverse strand, counting down.
ACTTTCAGGAGTGTGCCTGGAAAGTGCCAGAATCACCAGGAGCATCTGTGCAAAAGCTGCTGCCTCTGTGACCGCATTGAGGCACGTTCGCGTGTCTGCGAGTATATAGACGGCTCTTTCGCGTTCACTCCGAGGGAAACGGTCCGCTATTGCTTCTGTGCGCACAGACGCGATTCCCTTGTCTCTTGCGAACACAGGGAACTCTGTGCATCCAAATCTACAGGCTAAGGACGCGTCTGCATATGTTTTGGTGAACAATCGAGTGTGCGTGTTCTGACAGCTGCCTCTATGCAGACGTCTCCACAGAGCCACTTCTGAATGCCCCGCAGCCCAGGACTGAATGGATACACTAACAAGTGCACCGGTGTGAGCAACCACATATGCAGAAGGACGTCTTTCATCTCACAGAAGCGCGAACGTCTTGGCGTTCAAGCACATGGCAGAAACAAGGTGTGAACAGATGAGCTGCTGCTATTTTCTCCGTTCGGCATGCTTCGTTGTAGCTCTCTTGCCGGTCGCCGGCTTAGCGGCTTGCTTTGCGCGACTAGCTCTGGGGAGAGAAGGAGATAGCGCCGGAAACCTCGCCTTTTGCCTTCTTCGGCGCTGGAACCTGGTTGCTGCGCCTTCTCTTTGTCCATGTGCACACACACGATTCCTCAGCGAAAACCATGCAGAAACCTTTCCACGAGCACCCAGGGATGTGCACCCAGCACCACGTGCACGCACACGCAGCTAGAGAAAAGCACCTACCTTTTCACACACTGATGCCTAAGCAAACGCGTGGCCACACACACGCACACATCCGCAAGCGCGCCTACTCCCATCTATTGAGAGAAAGACGGACGAGCTCTTTGGTTGCTCTTCACAGGCTTGTCCCTGATCTATAGCTGAGGGCAAACACTTGTGTGCTTGTGGGAGAGCCTGTGTCTTTCCTGGAAGCGTTTGGGAGTTTTGCTCAGACGCGTGTTTCCTCAAGTTCAAGAATCAAGATCTAGGATACCTGCAGACAGGTGCCTGTTTGTGTGGAGACAGTCTGTTTGAAACTGTGTTCCTCAGCGCCCGCTCTTTCTCCCCGTCGCTCCACACGCCTGGGAGTCCCTTTCTTTCTCTCCACAAGCACGTGTGTTGACTTCGTCGCACATGTGCATCTGCACAAGCGTTGAGCTCAGCAGAGCGTGTCTCTTGACACTTGATGTGCGTTGGCTGTGTCTGCCTGCTCCAGTGAAGAGAGAAACGGGAAATCATCTTGGTAGAGGCAACAAAGCAAAAGCGAGGCAGGATTGACATCTGCTCAACAGAGACGGATTCCCTGCGCTGACACAGTTCACAGTTACACGAGAAGCAATCTGAGCGGTCCGTCGACCGGAGACGTGTTTCCCAAGAGGTCGTTTAGCGAGTGAACAGCAGTGTGCGCGACTTTCAGGAGTGTGCCTGGAAAGTGCCAGAATCACCAGGAGCATCTGTGCAAAAGCTGCTGCCTCTGTGACCGCATTGAGGCACGTTCGCGTGTCTGCGAGTATATAGACGGCTCTTTCGCGTTCACTCCGAGGGAAACGGTCCGCTATTGCTTCTGTGCGCACAGACGCGATTCCCTTGTCTCTTGCGAACACAGGGAACTCTGTGCATCCAAATCTACAGGCTAAGGACGCGTCTGCATATGTTTTGGTGAACAATCGAGTGTGCGTGTTCTGACAGCTGCCTCTATGCAGACGTCTCCACAGAGCCACTTCTGAATGCCCCGCAGCCCAGGACTGAATGGATACACTAACAAGTGCACCGGTGTGAGCAACCACATATGCAGAAGGACGTCTTTCATCTCACAGAAGCGCGAACGTCTTGGCGTTCAAGCACATGGCAGAAACAAGGTGTGAACAGATGAGCTGCTGCTATTTTCTCCGTTCGGCATGCTTCGTTGTAGCTCTCTTGCCGGTCGCCGGCTTAGCGGCTTGCTTTGCGCGACTAGCTCTGGGGAGAGAAGGAGATAGCGCCGGAAACCTCGCCTTTTGCCTTCTTCGGCGCTGGAACCTGGTTGCTGCGCCTTCTCTTTGTCCATGTGCACACACACGATTCCTCAGCGAAAACCATGCAGAAACCTTTCCACGAGCACCCAGGGATGTGCACCCAGCACCACGTGCACGCACACGCAGCTAGAGAAAAGCACCTACCTTTTCACACACTGATGCCTAAGCAAACGCGTGGCCACACACACGCACACATCCGCAAGCGCGCCTACTCCCATCTATTGAGGGAAAGACGGACGAGCAACGTCCTGACAGGCTTGAGGGGAAAAACGTCCGTTGACGGTTGGCGTACTGCACGCCCGCCTACGGGGCTGCAGGGGAATCCACATTTGGAAGGTACCTGAAGATGTGTGCCTGTTCTTGGAGCTCCGCTAGTAGGGTAGCAAAGACACTCGTAGGCAGTACTGAATGCTGCTCCGTGCTACTTCTCCTCCGCTGGCAAATGCTTCACAGTCGCCCTAGGAAAGACGTTTAACAATCGATCTCCAAGAGGAACGAAACACATGATGCCATAAGGCGAAAGAATAGCAGGGCATCTCTTCACAGGCTTGTCCCTGATCTATAGCTGAGGGCAAACACTTGTGTGCTTGTGGGAGAGCCTGTGTCTTTCCTGGAAGCGTTTGGGAGTTTTGCTCAGACGCGTGTTTCCTCAAGTTCAAGAATCAAGATCTAGGATACCTGCAGACAGGTGCCTGTTTGTGTGGAGACAGTCTGTTTGAAACTGTGTTCCTCAGCGCCCGCTCTTTCTCCCCGTCGCTCCACACGCCTGGGAGTCCCTTTCTTTCTCTCCACAAGCACGTGTGTTGACTTCGTCGCACATGTGCATCTGCACAAGCGTTGAGCTCAGCAGAGCGTGTCTCTTGACACTTGATGTGCGTTGGCTGTGTCTGCCTGCTCCAGTGAAGAGAGAAACGGGAAATCATCTTGGTAGAGGCAACAAAGCAAAAGCGAGGCAGGATCGACATCTGCTCAACAGAGACGGATTCCCTGCGCTGACACAGTTCACAGTTACACGAGAAGCAATCTGAGCGGTCCGTCGACCGGAGACGTGTTTCCCAAGAGGTCGTTTAGCGAGTGAACAGCAGTGTGCGCGACTTTCAGGAGTGTGCCTGGAAAGTGCCAGAATCACCAGGAGCATCTGTGCAAAAGCTGCTGCCTCTGTGACCGCATTGAGGCACGTTCCCGTGTCTGCGAGTATATAGACGGCTCTTTCGCGTTCACTCCGAGGGAAACGGTCCGCTATTGCTTCTGTGCGTACAGACGCGATTCCCTTGTCTCTTGCGAACACAGGGAACTCTGTGCATCCAAATCTACAGGCTAAGGACGCGTCTGCATATGTTTTGGTGAACAATCGAGTGTGCGTGTTCTGACAGCTGCCTCTATGCAGACGTCTCCACAGAGCCACTTCTGAATGCCCCGCAGCCCAGGACTGAATGGATACACTAACAAGTGCACCGGTGTGAGCAACCACATATGCAGAAGGACGTCTTTCATCTCACAGAAGCGCGAACGTCTTGGCGTTCAAGCACATGGCAGAAACAAGGTGTGAACAGATGAGCTGCTGCTATTTTCTCCGTTCGGCATGCTTCGTTGTAGCTCTCTTGCCGGTCGCCGGCTTAGCGGCTTGCTTTGCGCGACTAGCTCTGGGGAGAGAAGGAGATAGCGCCGGAAACCTCGCCTTTTGCCTTCTTCGGCGCTGGAACCTGGTTGCTGCGCCTTCTCTTTGTCCATGTGCACACACACGATTCCTCAGCGAAAACCATGCAGAAACCTTTCCACGAGCACCCAGGGATGTGCACCCAGCACCACGTGCACGCACACGCAGCTAGAGAAAAGCACCTACCTTTTCACACACTGATGCCTAAGCAAACGCGTGGCCACACACACGCACACATCCGCAAGCGCGCCTACTCCCATCTATTGAGGGAAAGACGGACGAGCAACGTCCTGACAGGCTTGAGGGGAAAAACGTCCGTTGACGGTTGGCGTACTGCACGCCCGCCTACGGGGCTGCAGGGGAATCCACATTTGGAAGGTACCTGAAGATGTGTGCCTGTTCTTGGAGCTCCGCTAGTAGGGTAGCAAAGACACTCGTAGGCAGTACTGAATGCTGCTCCGTGCTACTTCTCCTCCGCTGGCAAATGCTTCACAGTCGCCCTAGGAAAGACGTTTAACAATCGATCTCCAAGAGGAACGAAACACATGATGCCATAAGGCGAAAGAATAGCAGGGCATCTCTTCACAGGCTTGTCCCTGATCTATAGCTGAGGGCAAACACTTGTGTGCTTGTGGGAGAGCCTGTGTCTTTCCTGGAAGCGTTTGGGAGTTTTGCTCAGACGCGTGTTTCCTCAAGTTCAAGAATCAAGATCTAGGATACCTGCAGACAGGTGCCTGTTTGTGTGGAGACAGTCTGTTTGAAACTGTGTTCCTCAGCGCCCGCTCTTTCTCCCCGTCGCTCCACACGCCTGGGAGTCCCTTTCTTTCTCTCCACAAGCACGTGTGTTGACTTCGTCGCACATGTGCATCTGCACAAGCGTTGAGCTCAGCAGAGCGTGTCTCTTGACACTTGATGTGCGTTGGCTGTGTCTGCCTGCTCCAGTGAAGAGAGAAACGGGAAATCATCTTGGTAGAGGCAACAAAGCAAAAGCGAGGCAGGATTGACATCTGCTCAACAGAGACGGATTCCCTGCGCTGACACAGTTCACAGTTACACGAGAAGCAATCTGAGCGGTCCGTCGACCGGAGACGTGTTTCCCAAGAGGTCGTTTAGCGAGTGAACAGCAGTGTGCGCGACTTTCAGGAGTGTGCCTGGAAAGTGCCAGAATCACCAGGAGCATCTGTGCAAAAGCTGCTGCCTCTGTGACCGCATTGAGGCACGTTCGCGTGTCTGCGAGTATATAGACGGCTCTTTCGCGTTCACTCCGAGGGAAACGGTCCGCTATTGCTTCTGTGCGCACAGACGCGATTCCCTTGTCTCTTGCGAACACAGGGAACTCTGTGCATCCAAATCTACAGGCTAAGGACGCGTCTGCATATGTTTTGGTGAACAATCGAGTGTGCGTGTTCTGACAGCTGCCTCTATGCAGACGTCTCCACAGAGCCACTTCTGAATGCCCCGCAGCCCAGGACTGAATGGATACACTAACAAGTGCACCGGTGTGAGCAACCACATATGCAGAAGGACGTCTTTCATCTCACAGAAGCGCGAACGTCTTGGCGTTCAAGCACATGGCAGAAACAAGGTGTGAACAGATGAGCTGCTGCTATTTTCTCCGTTCGGCATGCTTCGTTGTAGCTCTCTTGCCGGTCGCCGGCTTAGCGGCTTGCTTTGCGCGACTAGCTCTGGGGAGAGAAGGAGATAGCGCCGGAAACCTCGCCTTTTGCCTTCTTCGGCGCTGGAACCTGGTTGCTGCGCCTTCTCTTTGTCCATGTGCACACACACGATTCCTCAGCGAAAACCATGCAGAAACCTTTCCACGAGCACCCAGGGATGTGCACCCAGCACCACGTGCACGCACACGCAGCTAGAGAAAAGCACCTACCTTTTCACACACTGATGCCTAAGCAAACGCGTGGCCACACACACGCACACATCCGCAAGCGCGCCTACTCCCATCTATTGAGGGAAAGACGGACGAGCAACGTCCTGACAGGCTTGAGGGGAAAAACGTCCGTTGACGGTTGGCGTACTGCACGCCCGCCTACGGGGCTGCAGGGGAATCCACATTTGGAAGGTACCTGAAGATGTGTGCCTGTTCTTGGAGCTCCGCTAGTAGGGTAGCAAAGACACTCGTAGGCAGTACTGAATGCTGCTCCGTGCTACTTCTCCTCCGCTGGCAAATGCTTCACAGTCGCCCTAGGAAAGACGTTTAACAATCGATCTCCAAGAGGAACGAAACACATGATGCCATAAGGCGAAAGAATAGCAGGGCATCTCTTCACAGGCTTGTCCCTGATCTATAGCTGAGGGCAAACACTTGTGTGCTTGTGGGAGAGCCTGTGTCTTTCCTGGAAGCGTTTGGGAGTTTTGCTCAGACGCGTGTTTCCTCAAGTTCAAGAATCAAGATCTAGGATACCTGCAGACAGGTGCCTGTTTGTGTGGAGACAGTCTGTTTGAAACTGTGTTCCTCAGCGCCCGCTCTTTCTCCCCGTCGCTCCACACGCCTGGGAGTCCCTTTCTTTCTCTCCACAAGCACGTGTGTTGACTTCGTCGCACATGTGCATCTGCACAAGCGTTGAGCTCAGCAGAGCGTGTCTCTTGACACTTGATGTGCGTTGGCTGTGTCTGCCTGCTCCAGTGAAGAGAGAAACGGGAAATCATCTTGGTAGAGGCAACAAAGCAAAAGCGAGGCAGGATTGACATCTGCTCAACAGAGACGGATTCCCTGCGCTGACACAGTTCACAGTTACATGAGAAGCAATCTGAGCGGTCCGTCGACCGGAGACGTGTTTCCCAAGAGGTCGTTTAGCGAGTGAACAGCAGTGTGCGCGACTTTCAGGAGTGTGCCTGGAAAGTGCCAGAATCACCAGGAGCATCTGTGCAAAAGCTGCTGCCTCTGTGACCGCATTGAGGCACGTTCGCGTGTCTGCGAGTATATAGACGGCTCTTTCGCGTTCACTCCGAGGGAAACGGTCCGCTATTGCTTCTGTGCGCACAGACGCGATTCCCTTGTCTCTTGCGAACACAGGGAACTCTGTGCATCCAAATCTACAGGCTAAGGACGCGTCTGCATATGTTTTGGTGAACAATCGAGTGTGCGTGTTCTGACAGCTGCCTCTATGCAGACGTCTCCACAGAGCCACTTCTGAATGCCCCGCAGCCCAGGACTGAATGGATACACTAACAAGTGCACCGGTGTGAGCAACCACATATGCAGAAGGACGTCTTTCATCTCACAGAAGCGCGAACGTCTTGGCGTTCAAGCACATGGCAGAAACAAGGTGTGAACAGATGAGCTGCTGCTATTTTCTCCGTTCGGCATGCTTCGTTGTAGCTCTCTTGCCGGTCGCCGGCTTAGCGGCTTGCTTTGCGCGACTAGCTCTGGGGAGAGAAAGAGATAGCGCCGGAAACCTCGCCTTTTGCCTTCTTCGGCGCTGGAACCTGGTTGCTGCGCCTTCTCTTTGTCCATGTGCACACACACGATTCCTCAGCGAAAACCATGCAGAAACCTTTCCACGAGCACCCAGGGATGTGCACCCAGCACCACGTGCACGCACACGCAGCTAGAGAAAAGCACCTACCTTTTCACACACTGATGCCTAAGCAAACGCGTGGCCACACACACGCACACATCCGCAAGCGCGCCTACTCCCATCTATTGAGGGAAAGACGGACGAGCAACGTCCTGACAGGCTTGAGGGGAAAAACGTCCGTTGACGGTTGGCGTACTGCACGCCTGCCTACGGGGCTGCAGGGGAATCCACATTTGGAAGGTACCTGAAGATGTGTGCCTGTTCTTGGAGCTCCGCTAGTAGGGTAGCAAAGACACTCGTAGGCAGTACTGAATGCTGCTCCGTGCTACTTCTCCTCCGCTGGCAAATGCTTCACAGTCGCCCTAGGAAAGACGTTTAACAATCGATCTCCAAGAGGAACGAAACACATGATGCCATAAGGCGAAAGAATAGCAGGGCATCTCTTCACAGGCTTGTCCCTGATCTATAGCTGAGGGCAAACACTTGTGTGCTTGTGGGAGAGCCTGTGTCTTTCCTGGAAGCGTTTGGGAGTTTTGCTCAGACGCGTGTTTCCTCAAGTTCAAGAATCAAGATCTAGGATACCTGCAGACAGGTGCCTGTTTGTGTGGAGACAGTCTGTTTGAAACTGTGTTCCTCAGCGCCCGCTCTTTCTCTCCGTCGCTCCACACGCCTGGGAGTCCCTTTCTTTCTCTCCACAAGCACGTGTGTTGACTTCGTCGCACATGTGCATCTGCACAAGCGTTGAGCTCAGCAGAGCGTGTCTCTTGACACTTGATGTGCGTTGGCTGTGTCTGCCTGCTCCAGTGAAGAGAGAAACGGGAAATCATCTTGGTAGAGGCAACAAAGCAAAAGCGAGGCAGGATTGACATCTGCTCAACAGAGACGGATTCCCTGTGCTGACACAGTTCACAGTTACACGAGAAGCAATCTGAGCGGTCCGTCGACCGGAGACGTGTTTCCCAAGAGGTCGTTTAGCGAGTGAACAGCAGTGTGCGCGACTTTCAGGAGTGTGCCTGGAAAGTGCCAGAATCACCAGGAGCATCTGTGCAAAAGCTGCTGCCTCTGTGACCGCATTGAGGCACGTTCGCGTGTCTGCGAGTATATAGACGGCTCTTTCGCGTTCACTCCGAGGGAAACGGTCCGCTATTGCTTCTGTGCGCACAGACGCGATTCCCTTGTCTCTTGCGAACACAGGGAACTCTGTGCATCCAAATCTACAGGCTAAGGACGCGTCTGCATATGTTTTGGTGAACAATCGAGTGTGCGTGTTCTGACAGCTGCCTCTATGCAGACGTCTCCACAGAGCCACTTCTGAATGCCCCGCAGCCCAGGACTGAATGGATACACTAACAAGTGCACCGGTGTGAGCAACCACATATGCAGAAGGACGTCTTTCATCTCACAGAAGCGCGAACGTCTTGGCGTTCAAGCACATGGCAGAAACAAGGTGTGAACAGATGAGCTGCTGCTATTTTCTCCGTTCGGCATGCTTCGTTGTAGCTCTCTTGCCGGTCGCCGGCTTAGCGGCTTGCTTTGCGCGACTAGCTCTGGGGAGAGAAGGAGATAGCGCCGGAAACCTCGCCTTTTGCCTTCTTCGGCGCTGGAACCTGGTTGCTGCGCCTTCTCTTTGTCCATGTGCACACACACGATTCCTCAGCGAAAACCATGCAGAAACCTTTCCACGAGCACCCAGGGATGTGCACCCAGCACCACGTGCACGCACACGCAGCTAGAGAAAAGCACCTACCTTTTCACACACTGATGCCTAAGCAAACGCGTGGCCACACACACGCACACATCCGCAAGCGCGCCTACTCCCATCTATTGAGGGAAAGACGGACGAGCAACGTCCTGACAGGCTTGAGGGGAAAAACGTCCGTTGACGGTTGGCGTACTGCACGCCCGCCTACGGGGCTGCAGGGGAATCCACATTTGGAAGGTACCTGAAGATGTGTGCCTGTTCTTGGAGCTCCGCTAGTAGGGTAGCAAAGACACTCGTAGGCAGTACTGAATGCTGCTCCGTGCTACTTCTCCTCCGCTGGCAAATGCTTCACAGTCGCCCTAGGAAAGACGTTTAACAATCGATCTCCAAGAGGAACGAAACACATGATGCCATAAGGCGAAAGAATAGCAGGGCATCTCTTCACAGGCTTGTCCCTGATCTATAGCTGAGGGCAAACACTTGTGTGCTTGTGGGAGAGCCTGTGTCTTTCCTGGAAGCGTTTGGGAGTTTTGCTCAGACGCGTGTTTCCTCAAGTTCAAGAATCAAGATCTAGGATACCTGCAGACAGGTGCCTGTTTGTGTGGAGACAGTCTGTTTGAAACTGTGTTCCTCAGCGCCCGCTCTTTCTCCCCGTCGCTCCACACGCCTGGGAGTCCCTTTCTTTCTCTCCACAAGCACGTGTGTTGACTTCGTCGCACATGTGCATCTGCACAAGCGTTGAGCTCAGCAGAGCGTGTCTCTTGACACTTGATGTGCGTTGGCTGTGTCTGCCTGCTCCAGTGAAGAGAGAAACGGGAAATCATCTTGGTAGAGGCAACAAAGCAAAAGCGAGGCAGGATCGACATCTGCTCAACAGAGACGGATTCCCTGCGCTGACACAGTTCACAGTTACACGAGAAGCAATCTGAGCGGTCCGTCGACCGGAGACGTGTTTCCCAAGAGGTCGTTTAGCGAGTGAACAGCAGTGTGCGCGACTTTCAGGAGTGTGCCTGGAAAGTGCCAGAATCACCAGGAGCATCTGTGCAAAAGCTGCTGCCTCTGTGACCGCATTGAGGCACGTTCGCGTGTCTGCGAGTATATAGACGGCTCTTTCGCGTTCACTCCGAGGGAAACGGTCCGCTATTGCTTCTGTGCGCACAGACGCGATTCCCTTGTCTCTTGCGAACACAGGGAACTCTGTGCATCCAAATCTACAGGCTAAGGACGCGTCTGCATATGTTTTGGTGAACAATCGAGTGTGCGTGTTCTGACAGCTGCCTCTATGCAGACGTCTCCACAGAGCCACTTCTGAATGCCCCGCAGCCCAGGACTGAATGGATACACTAACAAGTGCACCGGTGTGAGCAACCACATATGCAGAAGGACGTCTTTCATCTCACAGAAGCGCGAACGTCTTGGCGTTCAAGCACATGGCAGAAACAAGGTGTGAACAGATGAGCTGCTGCTATTTTCTCCGTTCGGCATGCTTCGTTGTAGCTCTCTTGCCGGTCGCCGGCTTAGCGGCTTGCTTTGCGCGACTAGCTCTGGGGAGAGAAGGAGATAGCGCCGGAAACCTCGCCTTTTGCCTTCTTCGGCGCTGGAACCTGGTTGCTGCGCCTTCTCTTTGTCCATGTGCACACACACGATTCCTCAGCGAAAACCATGCAGAAACCTTTCCACGAGCACCCAGGGATGTGCACCCAGCACCACGTGCACGCACACGCAGCTAGAGAAAAGCACCTACCTTTTCACACACTGATGCCTAAGCAAACGCGTGGCCACACACACGCACACATCCGCAAGCGCGCCTACTCCCATCTATTGAGAGAAAGACGGACGAGCTCTTTGGTTGCTCTTCACAGGCTTGTCCCTGATCTATAGCTGAGGGCAAACACTTGTGTGCTTGTGGGAGAGCCTGTGTCTTTCCTGGAAGCGTTTGGGAGTTTTGCTCAGACGCGTGTTTCCTCAAGTTCAAGAATCAAGATCTAGGATACCTGCAGACAGGTGCCTGTTTGTGTGGAGACAGTCTGTTTGAAACTGTGTTCCTCAGCGCCCGCTCTTTCTCCCCGTCGCTCCACACGCCTGGGAGTCCCTTTCTTTCTCTCCACAAGCACGTGTGTTGACTTCGTCGCACATGTGCATCTGCACAAGCGTTGAGCTCAGCAGAGCGTGTCTCTTGACACTTGATGTGCGTTGGCTGTGTCTGCCTGCTCCAGTGAAGAGAGAAACGGGAAATCATCTTGGTAGAGGCAACAAAGCAAAAGCGAGGCAGGATCGACATCTGCTCAACAGAGACGGATTCCCTGCGCTGACACAGTTCACAGTTACACGAGAAGCAATCTGAGCGGTCCGTCGACCGGAGACGTGTTTCCCAAGAGGTCGTTTAGCGAGTGAACAGCAGTGTGCGCGACTTTCAGGAGTGTGCCTGGAAAGTGCCAGAATCACCAGGAGCATCTGTGCAAAAGCTGCTGCCTCTGTGACCGCATTGAGGCACGTTCGCGTGTCTGCGAGTATATAGACGGCTCTTTCGCGTTCACTCCGAGGGAAACGGTCCGCTATTGCTTCTGTGCGCACAGACGCGATTCCCTTGTCTCTTGCGAACACAGGGAACTCTGTGCATCCAAATCTACAGGCTAAGGACGCGTCTGCATATGTTTTGGTGAACAATCGAGTGTGCGTGTTCTGACAGCTGCCTCTATGCAGACGTCTCCACAGAGCCACTTCTGAATGCCCCGCAGCCCAGGACTGAATGGATACACTAACAAGTGCACCGGTGTGAGCAACCACATATGCAGAAGGACGTCTTTCATCTCACAGAAGCGCGAACGTCTTGGCGTTCAAGCACATGGCAGAAACAAGGTGTGAACAGATGAGCTGCTGCTATTTTCTCCGTTCGGCATGCTTCGTTGTAGCTCTCTTGCCGGTCGCCGGCTTAGCGGCTTGCTTTGCGCGACTAGCTCTGGGGAGAGAAGGAGATAGCGCCGGAAACCTCGCCTTTTGCCTTCTTCGGCGCTGGAACCTGGTTGCTGCGCCTTCTCTTTGTCCATGTGCACACACACGATTCCTCAGCGAAAACCATGCAGAAACCTTTCCACGAGCACCCAGGGATGTGCACCCAGCACCACGTGCACGCACACGCAGCTAGAGAAAAGCACCTACCTTTTCACACACTGATGCCTAAGCAAACGCGTGGCCACACACACGCACACATCCGCAAGCGCGCCTACTCCCATCTATTGAGAGAAAGACGGACGAGCTCTTTGGTTGCTCTTCACAGGCTTGTCCCTGATGTATAGCTGAGGGCAAACACTTGTGTGCTTGTGGGAGAGCCTGTGTCTTTCCTGGAAGCGTTTGGGAGTTTTGCTCAGACGCGTGTTTCCTCAAGTTCAAGAATCAAGATCTAGGATACCTGCAGACAGGTGCCTGTTTGTGTGGAGACAGTCTGTTTGAAACTGTGTTCCTCAGCGCCCGCTCTTTCTCCCCGTCGCTCCACACGCCTGGGAGTCCCTTTCTTTCTCTCCACAAGCACGTGTGTTGACTTCGTCGCACATGTGCATCTGCACAAGCGTTGAGCTCAGCAGAGCGTGTCTCTTGACACTTGATGTGCGTTGGCTGTGTCTGCCTGCTCCAGTGAAGAGAGAAACGGGAAATCATCTTGGTAGAGGCAACAAAGCAAAAGCGAGGCAGGATTGACATCTGCTCAACAGAGACGGATTCCCTGCGCTGACACAGTTCACAGTTACACGAGAAGCAATCTGAGCGGTCCGTCGACCGGAGACGTGTTTCCCAAGAGGTCGTTTAGCGAGTGAACAGCAGTGTGCGCGACTTTCAGGAGTGTGCCTGGAAAGTGCCAGAATCACCAGGAGCATCTGTGCAAAAGCTGCTGCCTCTGTGACCGCATTGAGGCACGTTCGCGTGTCTGCGAGTATATAGACGGCTCTTTCGCGTTCACTCCGAGGGAAACGGTCCGCTATTGCTTCTGTGCGCACAGACGCGATTCCCTTGTCTCTTGCGAACACAGGGAACTCTGTGCATCCAAATCTACAGGCTAAGGACGCGTCTGCATATGTTTTGGTGAACAATCGAGTGTGCGTGTTCTGACAGCTGCCTCTATGCAGACGTCTCCACAGAGCCACTTCTGAATGCCCCGCAGCCCAGGACTGAATGGATACACTAACAAGTGCACCGGTGTGAGCAACCACATATGCAGAAGGACGTCTTTCATCTCACAGAAGCGCGAACGTCTTGGCGTTCAAGCACATGGCAGAAACAAGGTGTGAACAGATGAGCTGCTGCTATTTTCTCCGTTCGGCATGCTTCGTTGTAGCTCTCTTGCCGGTCGCCGGCTTAGCGGCTTGCTTTGCGCGACTAGCTCTGGGGAGAGAAGGAGATAGCGCCGGAAACCTCGCCTTTTGCCTTCTTCGGCGCTGGAACCTGGTTGCTGCGCCTTCTCTTTGTCCATGTGCACACACACGATTCCTCAGCGAAAACCATGCAGAAACCTTTCCACGAGCACCCAGGGATGTGCACCCAGCACCACGTGCACGCACACGCAGCTAGAGAAAAGCACCTACCTTTTCACACACTGATGCCTAAGCAAACGCGTGGCCACACACACGCACACATCCGCAAGCGCGCCTACTCCCATCTATTGAGGGAAAGACGGACGAGCAACGTCCTGACAGGCTTGAGGGGAAAAACGTCCGTTGACGGTTGGCGTACTGCACGCCCGCCTACGGGGCTGCAGGGGAATCCACATTTGGAAGGTACCTGAAGATGTGTGCCTGTTCTTGGAGCTCCGCTAGTAGGGTAGCAAAGACACTCGTAGGCAGTACTGAATGCTGCTCCGTGCTACTTCTCCTCCGCTGGCAAATGCTTCACAGTCGCCCTAGGAAAGACGTTTAACAATCGATCTCCAAGAGGAACGAAACACATGATGCCATAAGGCGAAAGAATAGCAGGGCATCTCTTCACAGGCTTGTCCCTGATCTATAGCTGAGGGCAAACACTTGTGTGCTTGTGGGAGAGCCTGTGTCTTTCCTGGAAGCGTTTGGGAGTTTTGCTCAGACGCGTGTTTCCTCAAGTTCAAGAATCAAGATCTAGGATACCTGCAGACAGGTGCCTGTTTGTGTGGAGACAGTCTGTTTGAAACTGTGTTCCTCAGCGCCCGCTCTTTCTCCCCGTCGCTCCACACGCCTGGGAGTCCCTTTCTTTCTCTCCACAAGCACGTGTGTTGACTTCGTCGCACATGTGCATCTGCACAAGCGTTGAGCTCAGCAGAGCGTGTCTCTTGACACTTGATGTGCGTTGGCTGTGTCTGCCTGCTCCAGTGAAGAGAGAAACGGGAAATCATCTTGGTAGAGGCAACAAAGCAAAAGCGAGGCAGGATTGACATCTGCTCAACAGAGACGGATTCCCTGCGCTGACACAGTTCACAGTTACACGAGAAGCAATCTGAGCGGTCCGTCGACCGGAGACGTGTTTCCCAAGAGGTCGTTTAGCGAGTGAACAGCAGTGTGCGCGACTTTCAGGAGTGTGCCTGGAAAGTGCCAGAATCACCAGGAGCATCTGTGCAAAAGCTGCTGCCTCTGTGACCGCATTGAGGCACGTTCGCGTGTCTGCGAGTATATAGACGGCTCTTTCGCGTTCACTCCGAGGGAAACGGTCCGCTATTGCTTCTGTGCGCACAGACGCGATTCCCTTGTCTCTTGCGAACACAGGGAACTCTGTGCATCCAAATCTACAGGCTAAGGACGCGTCTGCATATGTTTTGGTGAACAATCGAGTGTGCGTGTTCTGACAGCTGCCTCTATGCAGACGTCTCCACAGAGCCACTTCTGAATGCCCCGCAGCCCAGGACTGAATGGATACACTAACAAGTGCACCGGTGTGAGCAACCACATATGCAGAAGGACGTCTTTCATCTCACAGAAGCGCGAACGTCTTGGCGTTCAAGCACATGGCAGAAACAAGGTGTGAACAGATGAGCTGCTGCTATTTTCTCCGTTCGGCATGCTTCGTTGTAGCTCTCTTGCCGGTCGCCGGCTTAGCGGCTTGCTTTGCGCGACTAGCTCTGGGGAGAGAAGGAGATAGCGCCGGAAACCTCGCCTTTTGCCTTCTTCGGCGCTGGAACCTGGTTGCTGCGCCTTCTCTTTGTCCATGTGCACACACACGATTCCTCAGCGAAAACCATGCAGAAACCTTTCCACGAGCACCCAGGGATGTGCACCCAGCACCACGTGCACGCACACGCAGCTAGAGAAAAGCACCTACCTTTTCACACACTGATGCCTAAGCAAACGCGTGGCCACACACACGCACACATCCGCAAGCGCGCCTACTCCCATCTATTGAGGGAAAGACGGACGAGCTCTTTGGTTGCTCTTCACAGGCTTGTCCCTGATCTATAGCTGAGGGCAAACACTTGTGTGCTTGTGGGAGAGCCTGTGTCTTTCCTGGAAGCGTTTGGGAGTTTTGCTCAGACGCGTGTTTCCTCAAGTTCAAGAATCAAGATCTAGGATACCTGCAGACAGGTGCCTGTTTGTGTGGAGACAGTCTGTTTGAAACTGTGTTCCTCAGCGCCCGCTCTTTCTCCCCGTCGCTCCACACGCCTGGGAGTCCCTTTCTTTCTCTCCACAAGCACGTGTGTTGACTTCGTCGCACATGTGCATCTGCACAAGCGTTGAGCTCAGCAGAGCGTGTCTCTTGACACTTGATGTGCGTTGGCTGTGTCTGCCTGCTCCAGTGAAGAGAGAAACGGGAAATCATCTTGGTAGAGGCAACAAAGCAAAAGCGAGGCAGGATTGACATCTGCTCAACAGAGACGGATTCCCTGCGCTGACACAGTTCACAGTTACACGAGAAGCAATCTGAGCGGTCCGTCGACCGGAGACGTGTTTCCCAAGAGGTCGTTTAGCGAGTGAACAGCAGTGTGCGCGACTTTCAGGAGTGTGCCTGGAAAGTGCCAGAATCACCAGGAGCATCTGTGCAAAAGCTGCTGCCTCTGTGACCGCATTGAGGCACGTTCGCGTGTCTGCGAGTATATAGACGGCTCTTTCGCGTTCACTCTGAGGGAAACGGTCCGCTATTGCTTCTGTGCGCACAGACGCGATTCCCTTGTCTCTTGCGAACACAGGGAACTCTGTGCATCCAAATCTACAGGCTAAGGACGCGTCTGCATATGTTTTGGTGAACAATCGAGTGTGCGTGTTCTGACAGCTGCCTCTATGCAGACGTCTCCACAGAGCCACTTCTGAATGCCCCGCAGCCCAGGACTGAATGGATACACTAACAAGTGCACCGGTGTGAGCAACCACATATGCAGAAGGACGTCTTTCATCTCACAGAAGCGCGAACGTCTTGGCGTTCAAGCACATGGCAGAAACAAGGTGTGAACAGATGAGCTGCTGCTATTTTCTCCGTTCGGCATGCTTCGTTGTAGCTCTCTTGCCGGTCGCCGGCTTAGCGGCTTGCTTTGCGCGACTAGCTCTGGGGAGAGAAGGAGATAGCGCCGGAAACCTCGCCTTTTGCCTTCTTCGGCGCTGGAACCTGGTTGCTGCGCCTTCTCTTTGTCCATGTGCACACACACGATTCCTCAGCGAAAACCATGCAGAAACCTTTCCACGAGCACCCAGGGATGTGCACCCAGCACCACGTGCACGCACACGCAGCTAGAGAAAAGCACCTACCTTTTCACACACTGATGCCTAAGCAAACGCGTGGCCACACACACGCACACATCCGCAAGCGCGCCTACTCCCATCTATTGAGGGAAAGACGGACGAGCAACGTCCTGACAGGCTTGAGGGGAAAAACGTCCGTTGACGGTTGGCGTACTGCACGCCCGCCTACGGGGCTGCAGGGGAATCCACATTTGGAAGGTACCTGAAGATGTGTGCCTGTTCTTGGAGCTCCGCTAGTAGGGTAGCAAAGACACTCGTAGGCAGTACTGAATGCTGCTCCGTGCTACTTCTCCTCCGCTGGCAAATGCTTCACAGTCGCCCTAGGAAAGACGTTTAACAATCGATCTCCAAGAGGAACGAAACACATGATGCCATAAGGCGAAAGAATAGCAGGGCATCTCTTCACAGGCTTGTCCCTGATCTATAGCTGAGGGCAAACACTTGTGTGCTTGTGGGAGAGCCTGTGTCTTTCCTGGAAGCGTTTGGGAGTTTTGCTCAGACGCGTGTTTCCTCAAGTTCAAGAATCAAGATCTAGGATACCTGCAGACAGGTGCCTGTTTGTGTGGAGACAGTCTGTTTGAAACTGTGTTCCTCAGCGCCCGCTCTTTCTCCCCGTCGCTCCACACGCCTGGGAGTCCCTTTCTTTCTCTCCACAAGCACGTGTGTTGACTTCGTCGCACATGTGCATCTGCACAAGCGTTGAGCTCAGCAGAGCGTGTCTCTTGACACTTGATGTGCGTTGGCTGTGTCTGCCTGCTCCAGTGAAGAGAGAAACGGGAAATCATCTTGGTAGAGGCAACAAAGCAAAAGCGAGGCAGGATCGACATCTGCTCAACAGAGACGGATTCCCTGCGCTGACACAGTTCACAGTTACACGAGAAGCAATCTGAGCGGTCCGTCGACCGGAGACGTGTTTCCCAAGAGGTCGTTTAGCGAGTGAACAGCAGTGTGCGCGACTTTCAGGAGTGTGCCTGGAAAGTGCCAGAATCACCAGGAGCATCTGTGCAAAAGCTGCTGCCTCTGTGACCGCATTGAGGCACGTTCGCGTGTCTGCGAGTATATAGACGGCTCTTTCGCGTTCACTCCGAGGGAAACGGTCCGCTATTGCTTCTGTGCGCACAGACGCGATTCCCTTGTCTCTTGCGAACACAGGGAACTCTGTGCATCCAAATCTACAGGCTAAGGACGCGTCTGCATATGTTTTGGTGAACAATCGAGTGTGCGTGTTCTGACAGCTGCCTCTATGCAGACGTCTCCACAGAGCCACTTCTGAATGCCCCGCAGCCCAGGACTGAATGGATACACTAACAAGTGCACCGGTGTGAGCAACCACATATGCAGAAGGACGTCTTTCATCTCACAGAAGCGCGAACGTCTTGGCGTTCAAGCACATGGCAGAAACAAGGTGTGAACAGATGAGCTGCTGCTATTTTCTCCGTTCGGCATGCTTCGTTGTAGCTCTCTTGCCGGTCGCCGGCTTAGCGGCTTGCTTTGCGCGACTAGCTCTGGGGAGAGAAGGAGATAGCGCCGGAAACCTCGCCTTTTGCCTTCTTCGGCGCTGGAACCTGGTTGCTGCGCCTTCTCTTTGTCCATGTGCACACACACGATTCCTCAGCGAAAACCATGCAGAAACCTTTCCACGAGCACCCAGGGATGTGCACCCAGCACCACGTGCACGCACACGCAGCTAGAGAAAAGCACCTACCTTTTCACACACTGATGCCTAAGCAAACGCGTGGCCACACACACGCACACATCCGCAAGCGCGCCTACTCCCATCTATTGAGGGAAAGACGGACGAGCAACGTCCTGACAGGCTTGAGGGGAAAAACGTCCGTTGACGGTTGGCGTACTGCACGCCCGCCTACGGGGCTGCAGGGGAATCCACATTTGGAAGGTACCTGAAGATGTGTGCCTGTTCTTGGAGCTCCGCTAGTAGGGTAGCAAAGACACTCGTAGGCAGTACTGAATGCTGCTCCGTGCTACTTCTCCTCCGCTGGCAAATGCTTCACAGTCGCCCTAGGAAAGACGTTTAACAATCGATCTCCAAGAGGAACGAAACACATGATGCCATAAGGCGAAAGAATAGCAGGGCATCTCTTCACAGGCTTGTCCCTGATCTATAGCTGAGGGCAAACACTTGTGTGCTTGTGGGAGAGCCTGTGTCTTTCCTGGAAGCGTTTGGGAGTTTTGCTCAGACGCGTGTTTCCTCAAGTTCAAGAATCAAGATCTAGGATACCTGCAGACAGGTGCCTGTTTGTGTGGAGACAGTCTGTTTGAAACTGTGTTCCTCAGCGCCCGCTCTTTCTCCCCGTCGCTCCACACGCCTGGGAGTCCCTTTCTTTCTCTCCACAAGCACGTGTGTTGACTTCGTCGCACATGTGCATCTGCACAAGCGTTGAGCTCAGCAGAGCGTGTCTCTTGACACTTGATGTGCGTTGGCTGTGTCTGCCTGCTCCAGTGAAGAGAGAAACGGGAAATCATCTTGGTAGAGGCAACAAAGCAAAAGCGAGGCAGGATTGACATCTGCTCAACAGAGACGGATTCCCTGCGCTGACACAGTTCACAGTTACACGAGAAGCAATCTGAGCGGTCCGTCGACCGGAGACGTGTTTCCCAAGAGGTCGTTTAGCGAGTGAACAGCAGTGTGCGCGACTTTCAGGAGTGTGCCTGGAAAGTGCCAGAATCACCAGGAGCATCTGTGCAAAAGCTGCTGCCTCTGTGACCGCATTGAGGCACGTTCGCGTGTCTGCGAGTATATAGACGGCTCTTTCGCGTTCACTCCGAGGGAAACGGTCCGCTATTGCTTCTGTGCGCACAGACGCGATTCCCTTGTCTCTTGCGAACACAGGGAACTCTGTGCATCCAAATCTACAGGCTAAGGACGCGTCTGCATATGTTTTGGTGAACAATCGAGTGTGCGTGTTCTGACAGCTGCCTCTATGCAGACGTCTCCACAGAGCCACTTCTGAATGCCCCGCAGCCCAGGACTGAATGGATACACTAACAAGTGCACCGGTGTGAGCAACCACATATGCAGAAGGACGTCTTTCATCTCACAGAAGCGCGAACGTCTTGGCGTTCAAGCACATGGCAGAAACAAGGTGTGAACAGATGAGCTGCTGCTATTTTCTCCGTTCGGCATGCTTCGTTGTAGCTCTCTTGCCGGTCGCCGGCTTAGCGGCTTGCTTTGCGCGACTAGCTCTGGGGAGAGAAGGAGATAGCGCCGGAAACCTCGCCTTTTGCCTTCTTCGGCGCTGGAACCTGGTTGCTGCGCCTTCTCTTTGTCCATGTGCACACACACGATTCCTCAGCGAAAACCATGCAGAAACCTTTCCACGAGCACCCAGGGATGTGCACCCAGCACCACGTGCACGCACACGCAGCTAGAGAAAAGCACCTACCTTTTCACACACTGATGCCTAAGCAAACGCGTGGCCACACACACGCACACATCCGCAAGCGCGCCTACTCCCATCTATTGAGGGAAAGACGGACGAGCAACGTCCTGACAGGCTTGAGGGGAAAAACGTCCGTTGACGGTTGGCGTACTGCACGCCCGCCTACGGGGCTGCAGGGGAATCCACATTTGGAAGGTACCTGAAGATGTGTGCCTGTTCTTGGAGCTCCGCTAGTAGGGTAGCAAAGACACTCGTAGGCAGTACTGAATGCTGCTCCGTGCTACTTCTCCTCCGCTGGCAAATGCTTCACAGTCGCCCTAGGAAAGACGTTTAACAATCGATCTCCAAGAGGAACGAAACACATGATGCCATAAGGCGAAAGAATAGCAGGGCATCTCTTCACAGGCTTGTCCCTGATCTATAGCTGAGGGCAAACACTTGTGTGCTTGTGGGAGAGCCTGTGTCTTTCCTGGAAGCGTTTGGGAGTTTTGCTCAGACGCGTGTTTCCTCAAGTTCAAGAATCAAGATCTAGGATACCTGCAGACAGGTGCCTGTTTGTGTGGAGACAGTCTGTTTGAAACTGTGTTCCTCAGCGCCCGCTCTTTCTCCCCGTCGCTCCACACGCCTGGGAGTCCCTTTCTTTCTCTCCACAAGCACGTGTGTTGACTTCGTCGCACATGTGCATCTGCACAAGCGTTGAGCTCAGCAGAGCGTGTCTCTTGACACTTGATGTGCGTTGGCTGTGTCTGCCTGCTCCAGTGAAGAGAGAAACGGGAAATCATCTTGGTAGAGGCAACAAAGCAAAAGCGAGGCAGGATCCACATCTGCTCAACAGAGACGGATTCCCTGCGCTGACACAGTTCACAGTTACACGAGAAGCAATCTGAGCGGTCCGTCGACCGGAGACGTGTTTCCCAAGAGGTCGTTTAGCGAGTGAACAGCAGTGTGCGCGACTTTCAGGAGTGTGCCTGGAAAGTGCCAGAATCACCAGGAGCATCTGTGCAAAAGCTGCTGCCTCTGTGACCGCATTGAGGCACGTTCGCGTGTCTGCGAGTATATAGACGGCTCTTTCGCGTTCACTCCGAGGGAAACGGTCCGCTATTGCTTCTGTGCGCACAGACGCGATTCCCTTGTCTCTTGCGAACACAGGGAACTCTGTGCATCCAAATCTACAGGCTAAGGACGCGTCTGCATATGTTTTGGTGAACAATCGAGTGTGCGTGTTCTGACAGCTGCCTCTATGCAGACGTCTCCACAGAGCCACTTCTGAATGCCCCGCAGCCCAGGACTGAATGGATACACTAACAAGTGCACCGGTGTGAGCAACCACATATGCAGAAGGACGTCTTTCATCTCACAGAAGCGCGAACGTCTTGGCGTTCAAGCACATGGCAGAAACAAGGTGTGAACAGATGAGCTGCTGCTATTTTCTCCGTTCGGCATGCTTCGTTGTAGCTCTCTTGCCGGTCGCCGGCTTAGCGGCTTGCTTTGCGCGACTAGCTCTGGGGAGAGAAGGAGATAGCGCCGGAAACCTCGCCTTTTGCCTTCTTCGGCGCTGGAACCTGGTTGCTGCGCCTTCTCTTTGTCCATGTGCACACACACGATTCCTCAGCGAAAACCATGCAGAAACCTTTCCACGAGCACCCAGGGATGTGCACCCAGCACCACGTGCACGCACACGCAGCTAGAGAAAAGCACCTACCTTTTCACACACTGATGCCTAAGCAAACGCGTGGCCACACACACGCACACATCCGCAAGCGCACCTACTCCCATCTATTGAGGGAAAGACGGACGAGCTCTTTGGTTGCTCTTCACAGGCTTGTCCCTGATCTATAGCTGAGGGCAAACACTTGTGTGCTTGTGGGAGAGCCTGTGTCTTTCCTGGAAGCGTTTGGGAGTTTTGCTCAGACGCGTGTTTCCTCAAGTTCAAGAATCAAGATCTAGGATACCTGCAGACAGGTGCCTGTTTGTGTGGAGACAGTCTGTTTGAAACTGTGTTCCTCAGCGCCCGCTCTTTCTCCCCGTCGCTCCACACGCCTGGGAGTCCCTTTCTTTCTCTCCACAAGCACGTGTGTTGACTTCGTCGCACATGTGCATCTGCACAAGCGTTGAGCTCAGCAGAGCGTGTCTCTTGACACTTGATGTGCGTTGGCTGTGTCTGCCTGCTCCAGTGAAGAGAGAAACGGGAAATCATCTTGGTAGAGGCAACAAAGCAAAAGCGAGGCAGGATTGACATCTGCTCAACAGAGACGGATTCCCTGCGCTGACACAGTTCACAGTTACACGAGAAGCAATCTGAGCGGTCCGTCGACCGGAGACGTGTTTCCCAAGAGGTCGTTTAGCGAGTGAACAGCAGTGTGCGCGACTTTCAGGAGTGTGCCTGGAAAGTGCCAGAATCACCAGGAGCATCTGTGCAAAAGCTGCTGCCTCTGTGACCGCATTGAGGCACGTTCGCGTGTCTGCGAGTATATAGACGGCTCTTTCGCGTTCACTCCGAGGGAAACGGTCCGCTATTGCTTCTGTGCGC
Source organism: Patagioenas fasciata (assembly GCF_037038585.1). Lineage (NCBI taxonomy): Eukaryota > Metazoa > Chordata > Aves > Columbiformes > Columbidae > Patagioenas > Patagioenas fasciata. Next base: position 84,823 of record NW_027288655.1, on the reverse strand, counting down.
ACAGACGCGATTCCCTTGTCTCTTGCGAACACAGGGAACTCTGTGCATCCAAATCTACAGGCTAAGGACGCGTCTGCATATGTTTTGGTGAACAATCGAGTGTGCGTGTTCTGACAGCTGCCTCTATGCAGACGTCTCCACAGAGCCACTTCTGAATGCCCCGCAGCCCAGGACTGAATGGATACACTAACAAGTGCACCGGTGTGAGCAACCACATATGCAGAAGGACGTCTTTCATCTCACAGAAGCGCGAACGTCTTGGCGTTCAAGCACATGGCAGAAACAAGGTGTGAACAGATGAGCTGCTGCTATTTTCTCCGTTCGGCATGCTTCGTTGTAGCTCTCTTGCCGGTCGCCGGCTTAGCGGCTTGCTTTGCGCGACTAGCTCTGGGGAGAGAAGGAGATAGCGCCGGAAACCTCGCCTTTTGCCTTCTTCGGCGCTGGAACCTGGTTGCTGCGCCTTCTCTTTGTCCATGTGCACACACACGATTCCTCAGCGAAAACCATGCAGAAACCTTTCCACGAGCACCCAGGGATGTGCACCCAGCACCACGTGCACGCACACGCAGCTAGAGAAAAGCACCTACCTTTTCACACACTGATGCCTAAGCAAACGCGTGGCCACACACACGCACACATCCGCAAGCGCGCCTACTCCCATCTATTGAGGGAAAGACGGACGAGCTCTTTGGTTGCTCTTCACAGGCTTGTCCCTGATCTATAGCTGAGGGCAAACACTTGTGTGCTTGTGGGAGAGCCTGTGTCTTTCCTGGAAGCGTTTGGGAGTTTTGCTCAGACGCGTGTTTCCTCAAGTTCAAGAATCAAGATCTAGGATACCTGCAGACAGGTGCCTGTTTGTGTGGAGACAGTCTGTTTGAAACTGTGTTCCTCAGCGCCCGCTCTTTCTCCCCGTCGCTCCACACGCCTGGGAGTCCCTTTCTTTCTCTCCACAAGCACGTGTGTTGACTTCGTCGCACATGTGCATCTGCACAAGCGTTGAGCTCAGCAGAGCGTGTCTCTTGACACTTGATGTGCGTTGGCTGTGTCTGCCTGCTCCAGTGAAGAGAGAAACGGGAAATCATCTTGGTAGAGGCAACAAAGCAAAAGCGAGGCAGGATTGACATCTGCTCAACAGAGACGGATTCCCTGCGCTGACACAGTTCACAGTTACACGAGAAGCAATCTGAGCGGTCCGTCGACCGGAGACGTGTTTCCCAAGAGGTCGTTTAGCGAGTGAACAGCAGTGTGCGCGACTTTCAGGAGTGTGCCTGGAAAGTGCCAGAATCACCAGGAGCATCTGTGCAAAAGCTGCTGCCTCTGTGACCGCATTGAGGCACGTTCGCGTGTCTGCGAGTATATAGACGGCTCTTTCGCGTTCACTCCGAGGGAAACGGTCCGCTATTGCTTCTGTGCGCACAGACGCGATTCCCTTGTCTCTTGCGAACACAGGGAACTCTGTGCATCCAAATCTACAGGCTAAGGACGCGTCTGCATATGTTTTGGTGAACAATCGAGTGTGCGTGTTCTGACAGCTGCCTCTATGCAGACGTCTCCACAGAGCCACTTCTGAATGCCCCGCAGCCCAGGACTGAATGGATACACTAACAAGTGCACCGGTGTGAGCAACCACATATGCAGAAGGACGTCTTTCATCTCACAGAAGCGCGAACGTCTTGGCGTTCAAGCACATGGCAGAAACAAGGTGTGAACAGATGAGCTGCTGCTATTTTCTCCGTTCGGCATGCTTCGTTGTAGCTCTCTTGCCGGTCGCCGGCTTAGCGGCTTGCTTTGCGCGACTAGCTCTGGGGAGAGAAGGAGATAGCGCCGGAAACCTCGCCTTTTGCCTTCTTCGGCGCTGGAACCTGGTTGCTGCGCCTTCTCTTTGTCCATGTGCACACACACGATTCCTCAGCGAAAACCATGCAGAAACCTTTCCACGAGCACCCAGGGATGTGCACCCAGCACCACGTGCACGCACACGCAGCTAGAGAAAAGCACCTACCTTTTCACACACTGATGCCTAAGCAAACGCGTGGCCACACACACGCACACATCCGCAAGCGCGCCTACTCCCATCTATTGAGGGAAAGACGGACGAGCAACGTCCTGACAGGCTTGAGGGGAAAAACGTCCGTTGACGGTTGGCGTACTGCACGCCCGCCTACGGGGCTGCAGGGGAATCCACATTTGGAAGGTACCTGAAGATGTGTGCCTGTTCTTGGAGCTCCGCTAGTAGGGTAGCAAAGACACTCGTAGGCAGTACTGAATGCTGCTCCGTGCTACTTCTCCTCCGCTGGCAAATGCTTCACAGTCGCCCTAGGAAAGACGTTTAACAATCGATCTCCAAGAGGAACGAAACACATGATGCCATAAGGCGAAAGAATAGCAGGGCATCTCTTCACAGGCTTGTCCCTGATCTATAGCTGAGGGCAAACACTTGTGTGCTTGTGGGAGAGCCTGTGTCTTTCCTGGAAGCGTTTGGGAGTTTTGCTCAGACGCGTGTTTCCTCAAGTTCAAGAATCAAGATCTAGGATACCTGCAGACAGGTGCCTGTTTGTGTGGAGACAGTCTGTTTGAAACTGTGTTCCTCAGCGCCCGCTCTTTCTCCCCGTCGCTCCACACGCCTGGGAGTCCCTTTCTTTCTCTCCACAAGCACGTGTGTTGACTTCGTCGCACATGTGCATCTGCACAAGCGTTGAGCTCAGCAGAGCGTGTCTCTTGACACTTGATGTGCGTTGGCTGTGTCTGCCTGCTCCAGTGAAGAGAGAAACGGGAAATCATCTTGGTAGAGGCAACAAAGCAAAAGCGAGGCAGGATTGACATCTGCTCAACAGAGACGGATTCCCTGCGCTGACACAGTTCACAGTTACACGAGAAGCAATCTGAGCGGTCCGTCGACCGGAGACGTGTTTCCCAAGAGGTCGTTTAGCGAGTGAACAGCAGTGTGCGCGACTTTCAGGAGTGTGCCTGGAAAGTGCCAGAATCACCAGGAGCATCTGTGCAAAAGCTGCTGCCTCTGTGACCGCATTGAGGCACGTTCGCGTGTCTGCGAGTATATAGACGGCTCTTTCGCGTTCACTCCGAGGGAAACGGTCCGCTATTGCTTCTGTGCGCACAGACGCGATTCCCTTGTCTCTTGCGAACACAGGGAACTCTGTGCATCCAAATCTACAGGCTAAGGACGCGTCTGCATATGTTTTGGTGAACAATCGAGTGTGCGTGTTCTGACAGCTGCCTCTATGCAGACGTCTCCACAGAGCCACTTCTGAATGCCCCGCAGCCCAGGACTGAATGGATACACTAACAAGTGCACCGGTGTGAGCAACCACATATGCAGAAGGACGTCTTTCATCTCACAGAAGCGCGAACGTCTTGGCGTTCAAGCACATGGCAGAAACAAGGTGTGAACAGATGAGCTGCTGCTATTTTCTCCGTTCGGCATGCTTCGTTGTAGCTCTCTTGCCGGTCGCCGGCTTAGCGGCTTGCTTTGCGCGACTAGCTCTGGGGAGAGAAGGAGATAGCGCCGGAAACCTCGCCTTTTGCCTTCTTCGGCGCTGGAACCTGGTTGCTGCGCCTTCTCTTTGTCCATGTGCACACACACGATTCCTCAGCGAAAACCATGCAGAAACCTTTCCACGAGCACCCAGGGATGTGCACCCAGCACCACGTGCACGCACACGCAGCTAGAGAAAAGCACCTACCTTTTCACACACTGATGCCTAAGCAAACGCGTGGCCACACACACGCACACATCCGCAAGCGCGCCTACTCCCATCTATTGAGGGAAAGACGGACGAGCAACGTCCTGACAGGCTTGAGGGGAAAAACGTCCGTTGACGGTTGGCGTACTGCACGCCCGCCTACGGGGCTGCAGGGGAATCCACATTTGGAAGGTACCTGAAGATGTGTGCCTGTTCTTGGAGCTCCGCTAGTAGGGTAGCAAAGACACTCGTAGGCAGTACTGAATGCTGCTCCGTGCTACTTCTCCTCCGCTGGCAAATGCTTCACAGTCGCCCGAGGAAAGACGTTTAACAATCGATCTCCAAGAGGAACGAAACACATGATGCCATAAGGCGAAAGAATAGCAGGGCATCTCTTCACAGGCTTGTCCCTGATCTATAGCTGAGGGCAAACACTTGTGTGCTTGTGGGAGAGCCTGTGTCTTTCCTGGAAGCGTTTGGGAGTTTTGCTCAGACGCGTGTTTCCTCAAGTTCAAGAATCAAGATCTAGGATACCTGCAGACAGGTGCCTGTTTGTGTGGAGACAGTCTGTTTGAAACTGTGTTCCTCAGCGCCCGCTCTTTCTCCCCGTCGCTCCACACGCCTGGGAGTCCCTTTCTTTCTCTCCACAAGCACGTGTGTTGACTTCGTCGCACATGTGCATCTGCACAAGCGTTGAGCTCAGCAGAGCGTGTCTCTTGACACTAGATGTGCGTTGGCTGTGTCTGCCTGCTCCAGTGAAGAGAGAAACGGGAAATCATCTTGGTAGAGGCAACAAAGCAAAAGCGAGGCAGGATTGACATCTGCTCAACAGAGACGGATTCCCTGCGCTGACACAGTTCACAGTTACACGAGAAGCAATCTGAGCGGTCCGTCGACCGGAGACGTGTTTCCCAAGAGGTCGTTTAGCGAGTGAACAGCAGTGTGCGCGACTTTCAGGAGTGTGCCTGGAAAGTGCCAGAATCACCAGGAGCATCTGTGCAAAAGCTGCTGCCTCTGTGACCGCATTGAGGCACGTTCGCGTGTCTGCGAGTATATAGACGGCTCTTTCGCGTTCACTCCGAGGGAAACGGTCCGCTATTGCTTCTGTGCGCACAGACGCGATTCCCTTGTCTCTTGCGAACACAGGGAACTCTGTGCATCCAAATCTACAGGCTAAGGACGCGTCTGCATATGTTTTGGTGAACAATCGAGTGTGCGTGTTCTGACAGCTGCCTCTATGCAGACGTCTCCACAGAGCCACTTCTGAATGCCCCGCAGCCCAGGACTGAATGGATACACTAACAAGTGCACCGGTGTGAGCAACCACATATGCAGAAGGACGTCTTTCATCTCACAGAAGCGCGAACGTCTTGGCGTTCAAGCACATGGCAGAAACAAGGTGTGAACAGATGAGCTGCTGCTATTTTCTCCGTTCGGCATGCTTCGTTGTAGCTCTCTTGCCGGTCGCCGGCTTAGCGGCTTGCTTTGCGCGACTAGCTCTGGGGAGAGAAGGAGATAGCGCCGGAAACCTCGCCTTTTGCCTTCTTCGGCGCTGGAACCTGGTTGCTGCGCCTTCTCTTTGTCCATGTGCACACACACGATTCCTCAGCGAAAACCATGCAGAAACCTTTCCACGAGCACCCAGGGATGTGCACCCAGCACCACGTGCACGCACACGCAGCTAGAGAAAAGCACCTACCTTTTCACACACTGATGCCTAAGCAAACGCGTGGCCACACACACGCACACATCCGCAAGCGCGCCTACTCCCATCTATTGAGGGAAAGACGGACGAGCAACGTCCTGACAGGCTTGAGGGGAAAAACGTCCGTTGACGGTTGGCGTACTGCACGCCCGCCTACGGGGCTGCAGGGGAATCCACATTTGGAAGGTACCTGAAGATGTGTGCCTGTTCTTGGAGCTCCGCTAGTAGGGTAGCAAAGACACTCGTAGGCAGTACTGAATGCTGCTCCGTGCTACTTCTCCTCCGCTGGCAAATGCTTCACAGTCGCCCGAGGAAAGACGTTTAACAATCGATCTCCAAGAGGAACGAAACACATGATGCCATAAGGCGAAAGAATAGCAGGGCATCTCTTCACAGGCTTGTCCCTGATCTATAGCTGAGGGCAAACACTTGTGTGCTTGTGGGAGAGCCTGTGTCTTTCCTGGAAGCGTTTGGGAGTTTTGCTCAGACGCGTGTTTCCTCAAGTTCAAGAATCAAGATCTAGGATACCTGCAGACAGGTGCCTGTTTGTGTGGAGACAGTCTGTTTGAAACTGTGTTCCTCAGCGCCCGCTCTTTCTCCCCGTCGCTCCACACGCCTGGGAGTCCCTTTCTTTCTCTCCACAAGCACGTGTGTTGACTTCGTCGCACATGTGCATCTGCACAAGCGTTGAGCTCAGCAGAGCGTGTCTCTTGACACTTGATGTGCGTTGGCTGTGTCTGCCTGCTCCAGTGAAGAGAGAAACGGGAAATCATCTTGGTAGAGGCAACAAAGCAAAAGCGAGGCAGGATTGACATCTGCTCAACAGAGACGGATTCCCTGCGCTGACACAGTTCACAGTTACACGAGAAGCAATCTGAGCGGTCCGTCGACCGGAGACGTGTTTCCCAAGAGGTCGTTTAGCGAGTGAACAGCAGTGTGCGCGACTTTCAGGAGTGTGCCTGGAAAGTGCCAGAATCACCAGGAGCATCTGGCAAAAGCTGCTGCCTCTGTGACCGCATTGAGGCACGTTCCCGTGTCTGCGAGTATATAGACGGCTCTTTCGCGTTCACTCCGAGGGAAACGGTCCGCTATTGCTTCTGTGCGTACAGACGCGATTCCCTTGTCTCTTGCGAACACAGGGAACTCTGTGCATCCAAATCTACAGGCTAAGGACGCGTCTGCCTATGTTTTGGTGAACAATCGAGTGTGCGTGTTCTGACAGCTGCCTCTATGCAGACGTCTCCACAGAGCCACTTCTGAATGCCCCGCAGCCCAGGACTGAATGGATACACTAACAAGTGCACCGGTGTGAGCAACCACATATGCAGAAGGACGTCTTTCATCTCACAGAAGCGCGAACGTCTTGGCGTTCAAGCACATGGCAGAAACAAGGTGTGAACAGATGAGCTGCTGCTATTTTCTCCGTTCGGCATGCTTCGTTGTAGCTCTCTTGCCGGTCGCCGGCTTAGCGGCTTGCTTTGCGCGACTAGCTCTGGGGAGAGAAGGAGATAGCGCCGGAAACCTCGCCTTTTGCCTTCTTCGGCGCTGGAACCTGGTTGCTGCGCCTTCTCTTTGTCCATGTGCACACACACGATTCCTCAGCGAAAACCATGCAGAAACCTTTCCACGAGCACCCAGGGATGTGCACCCAGCACCACGTGCACGCACACGCAGCTAGAGAAAAGCACCTACCTTTTCACACACTGATGCCTAAGCAAACGCGTGGCCACACACACGCACACATCCGCAAGCGCGCCTACTCCCATCTATTGAGGGAAAGACGGACGAGCAACGTCCTGACAGGCTTGAGGGGAAAAACGTCCGTTGACGGTTGGCGTACTGCACGCCCGCCTACGGGGCTGCAGGGGAATCCACATTTGGAAGGTACCTGAAGATGTGTGCCTGTTCTTGGAGCTCCGCTAGTAGGGTAGCAAAGACACTCGTAGGCAGTACTGAATGCTGCTCCGTGCTACTTCTCCTCCGCTGGCAAATGCTTCACAGTCGCCCGAGGAAAGACGTTTAACAATCGATCTCCAAGAGGAACGAAACACATGATGCCATAAGGCGAAAGAATAGCAGGGCATCTCTTCACAGGCTTGTCCCTGATCTATAGCTGAGGGCAAACACTTGTGTGCTTGTGGGAGAGCCTGTGTCTTTCCTGGAAGCGTTTGGGAGTTTTGCTCAGACGCGTGTTTCCTCAAGTTCAAGAATCAAGATCTAGGATACCTGCAGACAGGTGCCTGTTTGTGTGGAGACAGTCTGTTTGAAACTGTGTTCCTCAGCGCCCGCTCTTTCTCCCCGTCGCTCCACACGCCTGGGAGTCCCTTTCTTTCTCTCCACAAGCATGTGTGTTGACTTCGTCGCACATGTGCATCTGCACAAGCGTTGAGCTCAGCAGAGCGTGTCTCTTGACACTTGATGTGCGTTGGCTGTGTCTGCCTGCTCCAGTGAAGAGAGAAACGGGAAATCATCTTGGTAGAGGCAACAAAGCAAAAGCGAGGCAGGATCGACATCTGCTCAACAGAGACGGATTCCCTGCGCTGACACAGTTCACAGTTACACGAGAAGCAATCTGAGCGGTCCGTCGACCGGAGACGTGTTTCCCAAGAGGTCGTTTAGCGAGTGAACAGCAGTGTGCGCGACTTTCAGGAGTGTGCCTGGAAAGTGCCAGAATCACCAGGAGCATCTGGCAAAAGCTGCTGCCTCTGTGACCGCATTGAGGCACGTTCCCGTGTCTGCGAGTATATAGACGGCTCTTTCGCGTTCACTCCGAGGGAAACGGTCCGCTATTGCTTCTGTGCGTACAGACGCGATTCCCTTGTCTCTTGCGAACACAGGGAACTCTGTGCATCCAAATCTACAGGCTAAGGACGCGTCTGCATATGTTTTGGTGAACAATCGAGTGTGCGTGTTCTGACAGCTGCCTCTATGCAGACGTCTCCACAGAGCCACTTCTGAATGCCCCGCAGCCCAGGACTGAATGGATACACTAACAAGTGCACCGGTGTGAGCAACCACATATGCAGAAGGACGTCTTTCATCTCACAGAAGCGCGAACGTCTTGGCGTTCAAGCACATGGCAGAAACAAGGTGTGAACAGATGAGCTGCTGCTATTTTCTCCGTTCGGCATGCTTCGTTGTAGCTCTCTTGCCGGTCGCCGGCTTAGCGGCTTGCTTTGCGCGACTAGCTCTGGGGAGAGAAGGAGATAGCGCCGGAAACCTCGCCTTTTGCCTTCTTCGGCGCTGGAACCTGGTTGCTGCGCCTTCTCTTTGTCCATGTGCACACACACGATTCCTCAGCGAAAACCATGCAGAAACCTTTCCACGAGCACCCAGGGATGTGCACCCAGCACCACGTGCACGCACACGCAGCTAGAGAAAAGCACCTACCTTTTCACACACTGATGCCTAAGCAAACGCGTGGCCACACACACGCACACATCCGCAAGCGCGCCTACTCCCATCTATTGAGGGAAAGACGGACGAGCAACGTCCTGACAGGCTTGAGGGGAAAAACGTCCGTTGACGGTTGGCGTACTGCACGCCCGCCTACGGGGCTGCAGGGGAATCCACATTTGGAAGGTACCTGAAGATGTGTGCCTGTTCTTGGAGCTCCGCTAGTAGGGTAGCAAAGACACTCGTAGGCAGTACTGAATGCTGCTCCGTGCTACGTCTCCTCCGCTGGCAAATGCTTCACAGTCGCCCTAGGAAAGACGTTTAACAATCGATCTCCAAGAGGAACGAAACACATGATGCCATAAGGCGAAAGAATAGCAGGGCATCTCTTCACAGGCTTGTCCCTGATCTATAGCTGAGGGCAAACACTTGTGTGCTTGTGGGAGAGCCTGTGTCTTTCCTGGAAGCGTTTGGGAGTTTTGCTCAGACGCGTGTTTCCTCAAGTTCAAGAATCAAGATCTAGGATACCTGCAGACAGGTGCCTGTTTGTGTGGAGACAGTCTGTTTGAAACTGTGTTCCTCAGCGCCCGCTCTTTCTCCCCGTCGCTCCACACGCCTGGGAGTCCCTTTCTTTCTCTCCACAAGCACGTGTGTTGACTTCGTCGCACATGTGCATCTGCACAAGCGTTGAGCTCAGCAGAGCGTGTCTCTTGACACTTGATGTGCGTTGGCTGTGTCTGCGTGCTCCAGTGAAGAGAGAAACGGGAAATCATCTTGGTAGAGGCAACAAAGCAAAAGCGAGGCAGGATTGACATCTGCTCAACAGAGACGGATTCCCTGCGCTGACACAGTTCACAGTTACACGAGAAGCAATCTGAGCGGTCCGTCGACCGGAGACGTGTTTCCCAAGAGGTCGTTTAGCGAGTGAACAGCAGTGTGCGCGACTTTCAGGAGTGTGCCTGGAAAGTGCCAGAATCACCAGGAGCATCTGTGCAAAAGCTGCTGCCTCTGTGACCGCATTGAGGCACGTTCGCGTGTCTGCGAGTATATAGACGGCTCTTTCGCGTTCACTCCGAGGGAAACGGTCCGCTATTGCTTCTGTGCGCACAGACGCGATTCCCTTGTCTCTTGCGAACACAGGGAACTCTGTGCATCCAAATCTACAGGCTAAGGACGCGTCTGCATATGTTTTGGTGAACAATCGAGTGTGCGTGTTCTGACAGCTGCCTCTATGCAGACGTCTCCACAGAGCCACTTCTGAATGCCCCGCAGCCCAGGACTGAATGGATACACTAACAAGTGCACCGGTGTGAGCAACCACATATGCAGAAGGACGTCTTTCATCTCACAGAAGCGCGAACGTCTTGGCGTTCAAGCACATGGCAGAAACAAGGTGTGAACAGATGAGCTGCTGCTATTTTCTCCGTTCGGCATGCTTCGTTGTAGCTCTCTTGCCGGTCGCCGGCTTAGCGGCTTGCTTTGCGCGACTAGGTCTGGGGAGAGAAGGAGATAGCGCCGGAAACCTCGCCTTTTGCCTTCTTCGGCGCTGGAACCTGGTTGCTGCGCCTTCTCTTTGTCCATGTGCACACACACGATTCCTCAGCGAAAACCATGCAGAAACCTTTCCACGAGCACCCAGGGATGTGCACCCAGCACCACGTGCACGCACACGCAGCTAGAGAAAAGCACCTACCTTTTCACACACTGATGCCTAAGCAAACGCGTGGCCACACACACGCACACATCCGCAAGCGCGCCTACTCCCATCTATTGAGGGAAAGACGGACGAGCAACGTCCTGACAGGCTTGAGGGGAAAAACGTCCGTTGACGGTTGGCGTACTGCACGCCCGCCTACGGGGCTGCAGGGGAATCCACATTTGGAAGGTACCTGAAGATGTGTGCCTGTTCTTGGAGCTCCGCTAGTAGGGTAGCAAAGACACTCGTAGGCAGTACTGAATGCTGCTCCGTGCTACTTCTCCTCCGCTGGCAAATGCTTCACAGTCGCCCGAGGAAAGACGTTTAACAATCGATCTCCAAGAGGAACGAAACACATGATGCCATAAGGCGAAAGAATAGCAGGGCATCTCTTCACAGGCTTGTCCCTGATCTATAGCTGAGGGCAAACACTTGTGTGCTTGTGGGAGAGCCTGTGTCTTTCCTGGAAGCGTTTGGGAGTTTTGCTCAGACGCGTGTTTCCTCAAGTTCAAGAATCAAGATCTAGGATACCTGCAGACAGGTGCCTGTTTGTGTGGAGACAGTCTGTTTGAAACTGTGTTCCTCAGCGCCCGCTCTTTCTCCCCGTCGCTCCACACGCCTGGGAGTCCCTTTCTTTCTCTCCACAAGCACGTGTGTTGACTTCGTCGCACATGTGCATCTGCACAAGCGTTGAGCTCAGCAGAGCGTGTCTCTTGACACTTGATGTGCGTTGGCTGTGTCTGCCTGCTCCAGTGAAGAGAGAAACGGGAAATCATCTTGGTAGAGGCAACAAAGCAAAAGCGAGGCAGGATTGACATCTGCTCAACAGAGACGGATTCCCTGCGCTGACACAGTTCACAGTTACACGAGAAGCAATCTGAGCGGTCCGTCGACCGGAGACGTGTTTCCCAAGAGGTCGTTTAGCGAGTGAACAGCAGTGTGCGCGACTTTCAGGAGTGTGCCTGGAAAGTGCCAGAATCACCAGGAGCATCTGTGCAAAAGCTGCTGCCTCTGTGACCGCATTGAGGCACGTTCGCGTGTCTGCGAGTATATAGACGGCTCTTTCGCGTTCACTCCGAGGGAAACGGTCCGCTATTGCTTCTGTGCGCACAGACGCGATTCCCTTGTCTCTTGCGAACACAGGGAACTCTGTGCATCCAAATCTACAGGCTAAGGACGCGTCTGCATATGTTTTGGTGAACAATCGAGTGTGCGTGTTCTGACAGCTGCCTCTATGCAGACGTCTCCACAGAGCCACTTCTGAATGCCCCGCAGCCCAGGACTGAATGGATACACTAACAAGTGCACCGGTGTGAGCAACCACATATGCAGAAGGACGTCTTTCATCTCACAGAAGCGCGAACGTCTTGGCGTTCAAGCACATGGCAGAAACAAGGTGTGAACAGATGAGCTGCTGCTATTTTCTCCGTTCGGCATGCTTCGTTGTAGCTCTCTTGCCGGTCGCCGGCTTAGCGGCTTGCTTTGCGCGACTAGCTCTGGGGAGAGAAGGAGATAGCGCCGGAAACCTCGCCTTTTGCCTTCTTCGGCGCTGGAACCTGGTTGCTGCGCCTTCTCTTTGTCCATGTGCACACACACGATTCCTCAGCGAAAACCATGCAGAAACCTTTCCACGAGCACCCAGGGATGTGCACCCAGCACCACGTGCACGCACACGCAGCTAGAGAAAAGCACCTACCTTTTCACACACTGATGCCTAAGCAAACGCGTGGCCACACACACGCACACATCCGCAAGCGCGCCTACTCCCATATATTGAGGGAAAGACGGACGAGCTCTTTGGTTGCTCTTCACAGGCTTGTCCCTGATCTATAGCTGAGGGCAAACACTTGTGTGCTTGTGGGAGAGCCTGTGTCTTTCCTGGAAGCGTTTGGGAGTTTTGCTCAGACGCGTGTTTCCTCAAGTTCAAGAATCAAGATCTAGGATACCTGCAGACAGGTGCCTGTTTGTGTGGAGACAGTCTGTTTGAAACTGTGTTCCTCAGCGCCCGCTCTTTCTCCCCGTCGCTCCACACGCCTGGGAGTCCCTTTCTTTCTCTCCACAAGCACGTGTGTTGACTTCGTCGCACATGTGCATCTGCACAAGCGTTGAGCTCAGCAGAGCGTGTCTCTTGACACTAGATGTGCGTTGGCTGTGTCTGCCTGCTCCAGTGAAGAGAGAAACGGGAAATCATCTTGGTAGAGGCAACAAAGCAAAAGCGAGGCAGGATTGACATCTGCTCAACAGAGACGGATTCCCTGCGCTGACACAGTTCACAGTTACACGAGAAGCAATCTGAGCGGTCCGTCGACCGGAGACGTGTTTCCCAAGAGGTCGTTTAGCGAGTGAACAGCAGTGTGCGCGACTTTCAGGAGTGTGCCTGGAAAGTGCCAGAATCACCAGGAGCATCTGTGCAAAAGCTGCTGCCTCTGTGACCGCATTGAGGCACGTTCGCGTGTCTGCGAGTATATAGACGGCTCTTTCGCGTTCACTCCGAGGGAAACGGTCCGCTATTGCTTCTGTGCGCACAGACGCGATTCCCTTGTCTCTTGCGAACACAGGGAACTCTGTGCATCCAAATCTACAGGCTAAGGACGCGTCTGCATATGTTTTGGTGAACAATCGAGTGTGCGTGTTCTGACAGCTGCCTCTATGCAGACGTCTCCACAGAGCCACTTCTGAATGCCCCGCAGCCCAGGACTGAATGGATACACTAACAAGTGCACCGGTGTGAGCAACCACATATGCAGAAGGACGTCTTTCATCTCACAGAAGCGCGAACGTCTTGGCGTTCAAGCACATGGCAGAAACAAGGTGTGAACAGATGAGCTGCTGCTATTTTCTCCGTTCGGCATGCTTCGTTGTAGCTCTCTTGCCGGTCGCCGGCTTAGCGGCTTGCTTTGCGCGACTAGCTCTGGGGAGAGAAGGAGATAGCGCCGGAAACCTCGCCTTTTGCCTTCTTCGGCGCTGGAACCTGGTTGCTGCGCCTTCTCTTTGTCCATGTGCACACACACGATTCCTCAGCGAAAACCATGCAGAAACCTTTCCACGAGCACCCAGGGATGTGCACCCAGCACCACGTGCACGCACACGCAGCTAGAGAAAAGCACCTACCTTTTCACACACTGATGCCTAAGCAAACGCGTGGCCACACACACGCACACATCCGCAAGCGCGCCTACTCCCATATATTGAGGGAAAGACGGACGAGCTCTTTGGTTGCTCTTCACAGGCTTGTCCCTGATCTATAGCTGAGGGCAAACACTTGTGTGCTTGTGGGAGAGCCTGTGTCTTTCCTGGAAGCGTTTGGGAGTTTTGCTCAGACGCGTGTTTCCTCAAGTTCAAGAATCAAGATCTAGGATACCTGCAGACAGGTGCCTGTTTGTGTGGAGACAGTCTGTTTGAAACTGTGTTCCTCAGCGCCCGCTCTTTCTCCCCGTCGCTCCACACGCCTGGGAGTCCCTTTCTTTCTCTCCACAAGCACGTGTGTTGACTTCGTCGCACATGTGCATCTGCACAAGCGTTGAGCTCAGCAGAGCGTGTCTCTTGACACTAGATGTGCGTTGGCTGTGTCTGCCTGCTCCAGTGAAGAGAGAAACGGGAAATCATCTTGGTAGAGGCAACAAAGCAAAAGCGAGGCAGGATTGACATCTGCTCAACAGAGACGGATTCCCTGCGCTGACACAGTTCACAGTTACACGAGAAGCAATCTGAGCGGTCCGTCGACCGGAGACGTGTTTCCCAAGAGGTCGTTTAGCGAGTGAACAGCAGTGTGCGCGACTTTCAGGAGTGTGCCTGGAAAGTGCCAGAATCACCAGGAGCATCTGTGCAAAAGCTGCTGCCTCTGTGACCGCATTGAGGCACGTTCGCGTGTCTGCGAGTATATAGACGGCTCTTTCGCGTTCACTCCGAGGGAAACGGTCCGCTATTGCTTCTGTGCGCACAGACGCGATTCCCTTGTCTCTTGCGAACACAGGGAACTCTGTGCATCCAAATCTACAGGCTAAGGACGCGTCTGCATATGTTTTGGTGAACAATCGAGTGTGCGTGTTCTGACAGCTGCCTCTATGCAGACGTCTCCACAGAGCCACTTCTGAATGCCCCGCAGCCCAGGACTGAATGGATACACTAACAAGTGCACCGGTGTGAGCAACCACATATGCAGAAGGACGTCTTTCATCTCACAGAAGCGCGAACGTCTTGGCGTTCAAGCACATGGCAGAAACAAGGTGTGAACAGATGAGCTGCTGCTATTTTCTCCGTTCGGCATGCTTCGTTGTAGCTCTCTTGCCGGTCGCCGGCTTAGCGGCTTGCTTTGCGCGACTAGCTCTGGGGAGAGAAGGAGATAGCGCCGGAAACCTCGCCTTTTGCCTTCTTCGGCGCTGGAACCTGGTTGCTGCGCCTTCTCTTTGTCCATGTGCACACACACGATTCCTCAGCGAAAACCATGCAGAAACCTTTCCACGAGCACCCAGGGATGTGCACCCAGCACCACGTGCACGCACACGCAGCTAGAGAAAAGCACCTACCTTTTCACACACTGATGCCTAAGCAAACGCGTGGCCACACACACGCACACATCCGCAAGCGCGCCTACTCCCATCTATTGAGGGAAAGACGGACGAGCAACGTCCTGACAGGCTTGAGGGGAAAAACGTCCGTTGACGGTTGGCGTACTGCACGCCCGCCTACGGGGCTGCAGGGGAATCCACATTTGGAAGGTACCTGAAGATGTGTGCCTGTTCTTGGAGCTCCGCTAGTAGGGTAGCAAAGACACTCGTAGGCAGTACTGAATGCTGCTCCGTGCTACTTCTCCTCCGCTGGCAAATGCTTCACAGTCGCCCTAGGAAAGACGTTTAACAATCGATCTCCAAGAGGAACGAAACACATGATGCCATAAGGCGAAAGAATAGCAGGGCATCTCTTCACAGGCTTGTCCCTGATCTATAGCTGAGGGCAAACACTTGTGTGCTTGTGGGAGAGCCTGTGTCTTTCCTGGAAGCGTTTGGGAGTTTTGCTCAGACGCGTGTTTCCTCAAGTTCAAGAATCAAGATCTAGGATACCTGCAGACAGGTGCCTGTTTGTGTGGAGACAGTCTGTTTGAAACTGTGTTCCTCAGCGCCCGCTCTTTCTCCCCGTCGCTCCACACGCCTGGGAGTCCCTTTCTTTCTCTCCACAAGCACGTGTGTTGACTTCGTCGCACATGTGCATCTGCACAAGCGTTGAGCTCAGCAGAGCGTGTCTCTTGACACTAGATGTGCGTTGGCTGTGTCTGCCTGCTCCAGTGAAGAGAGAAACGGGAAATCATCTTGGTAGAGGCAACAAAGCAAAAGCGAGGCAGGATTGACATCTGCTCAACAGAGACGGATTCCCTGCGCTGACACAGTTCACAGTTACACGAGAAGCAATCTGAGCGGTCCGTCGACCGGAGACGTGTTTCCCAAGAGGTCGTTTAGCGAGTGAACAGCAGTGTGCGCGACTTTCAGGAGTGTGCCTGGAAAGTGCCAGAATCACCAGGAGCATCTGTGCAAAAGCTGCTGCCTCTGTGACCGCATTGAGGCACGTTCGCGTGTCTGCGAGTATATAGACGGCTCTTTCGCGTTCACTCCGAGGGAAACGGTCCGCTATTGCTTCTGTGCGCACAGACGCGATTCCCTTGTCTCTTGCGAACACAGGGAACTCTGTGCATCCAAATCTACAGGCTAAGGACGCGTCTGCATATGTTTTGGTGAACAATCGAGTGTGCGTGTTCTGACAGCTGCCTCTATGCAGACGTCTCCACAGAGCCACTTCTGAATGCCCCGCAGCCCAGGACTGAATGGATACACTAACAAGTGCACCGGTGTGAGCAACCACATATGCAGAAGGACGTCTTTCATCTCACAGAAGCGCGAACGTCTTGGCGTTCAAGCACATGGCAGAAACAAGGTGTGAACAGATGAGCTGCTGCTATTTTCTCCGTTCGGCATGCTTCGTTGTAGCTCTCTTGCCGGTCGCCGGCTTAGCGGCTTGCTTTGCGCGATTAGCTCTGGGGAGAGAAGGAGATAGCGCCGGAAACCTCGCCTTTTGCCTTCTTCGGCGCTGGAACCTGGTTGCTGCGCCTTCTCTTTGTCCATGTGCACACACACGATTCCTCAGCGAAAACCATGCAGAAACCTTTCCACGAGCACCCAGGGATGTGCACCCAGCACCACGTGCACGCACACGCAGCTAGAGAAAAGCACCTACCTTTTCACACACTGAAGCCTAAGCAAACGCGTGGCCACACACACGCACACATCCGCAAGCGCGCCTACTCCCATCTATTGAGGGAAAGACGGACGAGCAACGTCCTGACAGGCTTGAGGGGAAAAACGTCCGTTGACGGTTGGCGTACTGCACGCCCGCCTACGGGGCTGCAGGGGAATCCACATTTGGAAGGTACCTGAAGATGTGTGCCTGTTCTTGGAGCTCCGCTAGTAGGGTAGCAAAGACACTCGTAGGCAGTACTGAATGCTGCTCCGTGCTACTTCTCCTCCGCTGGCAAATGCTTCACAGTCGCCCGAGGAAAGACCTTTAACAATCGATCTCCAAGAGGAACGAAACACATGATGCCATAAGGCGAAAGAATAGCAGGGCATCTCTTCACAGGCTTGTCCCTGATCTATAGCTGAGGGCAAACACTTGTGTGCTTGTGGGAGAGCCTGTGTCTTTCCTGGAAGCGTTTGGGAGTTTTGCTCAGACGCGTGTTTCCTCAAGTTCAAGAATCAAGATCTAGGATACCTGCAGACAGGTGCCTGTTTGTGTGGAGACAGTCTGTTTGAAACTGTGTTCCTCAGCGCCCGCTCTTTCTCCCCGTCGCTCCACACGCCTGGGAGTCCCTTTCTTTCTCTCCACAAGCACGTGTGTTGACTTCGTCGCACATGTGCATCTGCACAAGCGTTGAGCTCAGCAGAGCGTGTCTCTTGACACTTGATGTGCGTTGGCTGTGTCTGCCTGCTCCAGTGAAGAGAGAAACGGGAAATCATCTTGGTAGAGGCAACAAAGCAAAAGCGAGGCAGGATTGACATCTGCTCAACAGAGACGGATTCCCTGCGCTGACACAGTTCACAGTTACACGAGAAGCAATCTGAGCGGTCCGTCGACCGGAGACGTGTTTCCCAAGAGGTCGTTTAGCGAGTGAACAGCAGTGTGCGCGACTTTCAGGAGTGTGCCTGGAAAGTGCCAGAATCACCAGGAGCATCTGTGCAAAAGCTGCTGCCTCTGTGACCGCATTGAGGCACGTTCGCGTGTCTGCGAGTATATAGACGGCTCTTTCGCGTTCACTCCGAGGGAAACGGTCCGCTATTGCTTCTGTGCGCACAGACGCGATTCCCTTGTCTCTTGCGAACACAGGGAACTCTGTGCATCCAAATCTACAGGCTAAGGACGCGTCTGCATATGTTTTGGTGAACAATCGAGTGTGCGTGTTCTGACAGCTGCCTCTATGCAGACGTCTCCACAGAGCCACTTCTGAATGCCCCGCAGCCCAGGACTGAATGGATACACTAACAAGTGCACCGGTGTGAGCAACCACATATGCAGAAGGACGTCTTTCATCTCACAGAAGCGCGAACGTCTTGGCGTTCAAGCACATGGCAGAAACAAGGTGTGAACAGATGAGCTGCTGCTATTTTCTCCGTTCGGCATGCTTCGTTGTAGCTCTCTTGCCGGTCGCCGGCTTAGCGGCTTGCTTTGCGCGACTAGCTCTGGGGAGAGAAGGAGATAGCGCCGGAAACCTCGCCTTTTGCCTTCTTCGGCGCTGGAACCTGGTTGCTGCGCCTTCTCTTTGTCCATGTGCACACACACGATTCCTCAGCGAAAACCATGCAGAAACCTTTCCACGAGCACCCAGGGATGTGCACCCAGCACCACGTGCACGCACACGCAGCTAGAGAAAAGCACCTACCTTTTCACACACTGATGCCTAAGCAAACGCGTGGCCACACACACGCACACATCCGCAAGCGCGCCTACTCCCATCTATTGAGGGAAAGACGGACGAGCTCTTTGGTTGCTCTTCACAGGCTTGTCCCTGATCTATAGCTGAGGGCAAACACTTGTGTGCTTGTGGGAGAGCCTGTGTCTTTCCTGGAAGCGTTTGGGAGTTTTGCTCAGACGCGTGTTTCCTCAAGTTCAAGAATCAAGATCTAGGATACCTGCAGACAGGTGCCTGTTTGTGTGGAGACAGTCTGTTTGAAACTGTGTTCCTCAGCGCCCGCTCTTTCTCCCCGTCGCTCCACACGCCTGGGAGTCCCTTTCTTTCTCTCCACAAGCACGTGTGTTGACTTCGTCGCACATGTGCATCTGCACAAGCGTTGAGCTCAGCAGAGCGTGTCTCTTGACACTAGATGTGCGTTGGCTGTGTCTGCCTGCTCCAGTGAAGAGAGAAACGGGAAATCATCTTGGTAGAGGCAACAAAGCAAAAGCGAGGCAGGATTGACATCTGCTCAACAGAGACGGATTCCCTGCGCTGACACAGTTCACAGTTACACGAGAAGCAATCTGAGCGGTCCGTCGACCGGAGACGTGTTTCCCAAGAGGTCGTTTAGCGAGTGAACAGCAGTGTGCGCGACTTTCAGGAGTGTGCCTGGAAAGTGCCAGAATCACCAGGAGCATCTGTGCAAAAGCTGCTGCCTCTGTGACCGCATTGAGGCACGTTCGCGTGTCTGCGAGTATATAGACGGCTCTTTCGCGTTCACTCCGAGGGAAACGGTCCGCTATTGCTTCTGTGCGCACAGACGCGATTCCCTTGTCTCTTGCGAACACAGGGAACTCTGTGCATCCAAATCTACAGGCTAAGGACGCGTCTGCATATGTTTTGGTGAACAATCGAGTGTGCGTGTTCTGACAGCTGCCTCTATGCAGACATCTCCACAGAGCCACTTCTGAATGCCCCGCAGCCCAGGACTGAATGGATACACTAACAAGTGCACCGGTGTGAGCAACCACATATGCAGAAGGACGTCTTTCATCTCACAGAAGCGCGAACGTCTTGGCGTTCAAGCACATGGCAGAAACAAGGTGTGAACAGATGAGCTGCTGCTATTTTCTCCGTTCGGCATGCTTCGTTGTAGCTCTCTTGCCGGTCGCCGGCTTAGCGGCTTGCTTTGCGCGACTAGCTCTGGGGAGAGAAGGAGATAGCGCCGGAAACCTCGCCTTTTGCCTTCTTCGGCGCTGGAACCTGGTTGCTGCGCCTTCTCTTTGTCCATGTGCACACACACGATTCCTCAGCGAAAACCATGCAGAAACCTTTCCACGAGCACCCAGGGATGTGCACCCAGCACCACGTGCACGCACACGCAGCTAGAGAAAAGCACCTACCTTTTCACACACTGAAGCCTAAGCAAACGCGTGGCCACACACACGCACACATCCGCAAGCGCGCCTACTCCCATCTATTGAGGGAAAGACGGACGAGCAACGTCCTGACAGGCTTGAGGGGAAAAACGTCCGTTGACGGTTGGCGTACTGCACGCCCGCCTACGGGGCTGCAGGGGAATCCACATTTGGAAGGTACCTGAAGATGTGTGCCTGTTCTTGGAGCTCCGCTAGTAGGGTAGCAAAGACACTCGTAGGCAGTACTGAATGCTGCTCCGTGCTACTTCTCCTCCGCTGGCAAATGCTTCACAGTCGCCCTAGGAAAGACGTTTAACAATCGATCTCCAAGAGGAACGAAACACATGATGCCATAAGGCGAAAGAATAGCAGGGCATCTCTTCACAGGCTTGTCCCTGATCTATAGCTGAGGGCAAACACTTGTGTGCTTGTGGGAGAGCCTGTGTCTTTCCTGGAAGCGTTTGGGAGTTTTGCTCAGACGCGTGTTTCCTCAAGTTCAAGAATCAAGATCTAGGATACCTGCAGACAGGTGCCTGTTTGTGTGGAGACAGTCTGTTTGAAACTGTGTTCCTCAGCGCCCGCTCTTTCTCCCCGTCGCTCCACACGCCTGGGAGTCCCTTTCTTCCTCTCCACAAGCACGTGTGTTGACTTCGTCGCACATGTGCATCTGCACAAGCGTTGAGCTCAGCAGAGCGTGTCTCTTGACACTTGATGTGCGTTGGCTGTGTCTGCCTGCTCCAGTGAAGAGAGAAACGGGAAATCATCTTGGTAGAGGCAACAAAGCAAAAGCGAGGCAGGATTGACATCTGCTCAACAGAGACGGATTCCCTGCGCTGACACAGTTCACAGTTACACGAGAAGCAATCTGAGCGGTCCGTCGACCGGAGACGTGTTTCCCAAGAGGTCGTTTAGCGAGTGAACAGCAGTGTGCGCGACTTTCAGGAGTGTGCCTGGAAAGTGCCAGAATCACCAGGAGCATCTGTGCAAAAGCTGCTGCCTCTGTGACCGCATTGAGGCACGTTCGCGTGTCTGCGAGTATATAGACGGCTCTTTCGCGTTCACTCCGAGGGAAACGGTCCGCTATTGCTTCTGTGCGCACAGACGCGATTCCCTTGTCTCTTGCGAACACAGGGAACTCTGTGCATCCAAATCTACAGGCTAAGGACGCGTCTGCATATGTTTTGGTGAACAATCGAGTGTGCGTGTTCTGACAGCTGCCTCTATGCAGACGTCTCCACAGAGCCACTTCTGAATGCCCCGCAGCCCAGGACTGAATGGATACACTAACAAGTGCACCGGTGTGAGCAACCACATATGCAGAAGGACGTCTTTCATCTCACAGAAGCGCGAACGTCTTGGCGTTCAAGCACATGGCAGAAACAAGGTGTGAACAGATGAGCTGCTGCTATTTTCTCCGTTCGGCATGCTTCGTTGTAGCTCTCTTGCCGGTCGCCGGCTTAGCGGCTTGCTTTGCGCGACTAGCTCTGGGGAGAGAAGGAGATAGCGCCGGAAACCTCGCCTTTTGCCTTCTTCGGCGCTGGAACCTGGTTGCTGCGCCTTCTCTTTGTCCATGTGCACACACACGATTCCTCAGCGAAAACCATGCAGAAACCTTTCCACGAGCACCCAGGGATGTGCACCCAGCACCACGTGCACGCACACGCAGCTAGAGAAAAGCACCTACCTTTTCACACACTGATGCCTAAGCAAACGCGTGGCCACACACACGCACACATCCGCAAGCGCGCCTACTCCATCTATTGAGGGAAAGACGGACGAGCTCTTTGGTTGCTCTTCACAGGCTTGTCCCTGATCTATAGCTGAGGGCAAACACTTGTGTGCTTGTGGGAGAGCCTGTGTCTTTCCTGGAAGCGTTTGGGAGTTTTGCTCAGACGCGTGTTTCCTCAAGTTCAAGAATCAAGATCTAGGATACCTGCAGACAGGTGCCTGTTTGTGTGGAGACAGTCTGTTTGAAACTGTGTTCCTCAGCGCCCGCTCTTTCTCCCCGTCGCTCCACACGCCTGGGAGTCCCTTTCTTTCTCTCCACAAGCACGTGTGTTGACTTCGTCGCACATGTGCATCTGCACAAGCGTTGAGCTCAGCAGAGCGTGTCTCTTGACACTAGATGTGCGTTGGCTGTGTCTGCCTGCTCCAGTGAAGAGAGAAACGGGAAATCATCTTGGTAGAGGCAACAAAGCAAAAGCGAGGCAGGATTGACATCTGCTCAACAGAGACGGATTCCCTGCACTGACACAGTTCACAGTTACACGAGAAGCAATCTGAGCGGTCCGTCGACCGGAGACGTGTTTCCCAAGAGGTCGTTTAGCGAGTGAACAGCAGTGTGCGCGACTTTCAGGAGTGTGCCTGGAAAGTGCCAGAATCACCAGGAGCATCTGTGCAAAAGCTGCTGCCTCTGTGACCGCATTGAGGCACGTTCGCGTGTCTGCGAGTATATAGACGGCTCTTTCGCGTTCACTCCGAGGGAAACGGTCCGCTATTGCTTCTGTGCGCACAGACGCGATTCCCTTGTCTCTTGCGAACACAGGGAACTCTGTGCATCCAAATCTACAGGCTAAGGACGCGTCTGCATATGTTTTGGTGAACAATCGAGTGTGCGTGTTCTGACAGCTGCCTCTATGCAGACGTCTCCACAGAGCCACTTCTGAATGCCCCGCAGCCCAGGACTGAATGGATACACTAACAAGTGCACCGGTGTGAGCAACCACATATGCAGAAGGACGTCTTTCATCTCACAGAAGCGCGAACGTCTTGGCGTTCAAGCACATGGCAGAAACAAGGTGTGAACAGATGAGCTGCTGCTATTTTCTCCGTTCGGCATGCTTCGTTGTAGCTCTCTTGCCGGTCGCCGGCTTAGCGGCTTGCTTTGCGCGACTAGCTCTGGGGAGAGAAGGAGATAGCGCCGGAAACCTCGCCTTTTGCCTTCTTCGGCGCTGGAACCTGGTTGCTGCGCCTTCTCTTTGTCCATGTGCACACACACGATTCCTCAGCGAAAACCATGCAGAAACCTTTCCACGAGCACCCAGGGATGTGCACCCAGCACCACGTGCACGCACACGCAGCTAGAGAAAAGCACCTACCTTTTCACACACTGATGCCTAAGCAAACGCGTGGCCACACACACGCACACATCCGCAAGCGCGCCTACTCCCATCTATTGAGGGAAAGACGGACGAGCAACGTCCTGACAGGCTTGAGGGGAAAAACGTCCGTTGACGGTTGGCGTACTGCACGCCCGCCTACGGGGCTGCAGGGGAATCCACATTTGGAAGGTACCTGAAGATGTGTGCCTGTTCTTGGAGCTCCGCTAGTAGGGTAGCAAAGACACTCGTAGGCAGTACTGAATGCTGCTCCGTGCTACTTCTCCTCCGCTGGCAAATGCTTCACAGTCGCCCTAGGAAAGACGTTTAACAATCGATCTCCAAGAGGAACGAAACACATGATGCCATAAGGCGAAAGAATAGCAGGGCATCTCTTCACAGGCTTGTCCCTGATCTATAGCTGAGGGCAAACACTTGTGTGCTTGTGGGAGAGCCTGTGTCTTTCCTGGAAGCGTTTGGGAGTTTTGCTCAGACGCGTGTTTCCTCAAGTTCAAGAATCAAGATCTAGGATACCTGCAGACAGGTGCCTGTTTGTGTGGAGACAGTCTGTTTGAAACTGTGTTCCTCAGCGCCCGCTCTTTCTCCCCGTCGCTCCACACGCCTGGGAGTCCCTTTCTTCCTCTCCACAAGCACGTGTGTTGACTTCGTCGCACATGTGCATCTGCACAAGCGTTGAGCTCAG
The DNA here is from genome assembly GCF_037038585.1 of Patagioenas fasciata. Lineage (NCBI taxonomy): Eukaryota > Metazoa > Chordata > Aves > Columbiformes > Columbidae > Patagioenas > Patagioenas fasciata. Next base: position 61,170 of record NW_027288655.1, on the reverse strand, counting down.
CAGAGCGTGTCTCTTGACACTTGATGTGCGTTGGCTGTGTCTGCCTGCTCCAGTGAAGAGAGAAACGGGAAATCATCTTGGTAGAGGCAACAAAGCAAAAGCGAGGCAGGATTGACATCTGCTCAACAGAGACGGATTCCCTGCGCTGACACAGTTCACAGTTACACGAGAAGCAATCTGAGCGGTCCGTCGACCGGAGACGTGTTTCCCAAGAGGTCGTTTAGCGAGTGAACAGCAGTGTGCGCGACTTTCAGGAGTGTGCCTGGAAAGTGCCAGAATCACCAGGAGCATCTGTGCAAAAGCTGCTGCCTCTGTGACCGCATTGAGGCACGTTCGCGTGTCTGCGAGTATATAGACGGCTCTTTCGCGTTCACTCCGAGGGAAACGGTCCGCTATTGCTTCTGTGCGCACAGACGCGATTCCCTTGTCTCTTGCGAACACAGGGAACTCTGTGCATCCAAATCTACAGGCTAAGGACGCGTCTGCATATGTTTTGGTGAACAATCGAGTGTGCGTGTTCTGACAGCTGCCTCTATGCAGACGTCTCCACAGAGCCACTTCTGAATGCCCCGCAGCCCAGGACTGAATGGATACACTAACAAGTGCACCGGTGTGAGCAACCACATATGCAGAAGGACGTCTTTCATCTCACAGAAGCGCGAACGTCTTGGCGTTCAAGCACATGGCAGAAACAAGGTGTGAACAGATGAGCTGCTGCTATTTTCTCCGTTCGGCATGCTTCGTTGTAGCTCTCTTGCCGGTCGCCGGCTTAGCGGCTTGCTTTGCGCGACTAGCTCTGGGGAGAGAAGGAGATAGCGCCGGAAACCTCGCCTTTTGCCTTCTTCGGCGCTGGAACCTGGTTGCTGCGCCTTCTCTTTGTCCATGTGCACACACACGATTCCTCAGCGAAAACCATGCAGAAACCTTTCCACGAGCACCCAGGGATGTGCACCCAGCACCACGTGCACGCACACGCAGCTAGAGAAAAGCACCTACCTTTTCACACACTGATGCCTAAGCAAACGCGTGGCCACACACACGCACACATCCGCAAGCGCGCCTACTCCCATCTATTGAGGGAAAGACGGACGAGCTCTTTGGTTGCTCTTCACAGGCTTGTCCCTGATCTATAGCTGAGGGCAAACACTTGTGTGCTTGTGGGAGAGCCTGTGTCTTTCCTGGAAGCGTTTGGGAGTTTTGCTCAGACGCGTGTTTCCTCAAGTTCAAGAATCAAGATCTAGGATACCTGCAGACAGGTGCCTGTTTGTGTGGAGACAGTCTGTTTGAAACTGTGTTCCTCAGCGCCCGCTCTTTCTCCCCGTCGCTCCACACGCCTGGGAGTCCCTTTCTTTCTCTCCACAAGCACGTGTGTTGACTTCGTCGCACATGTGCATCTGCACAAGCGTTGAGCTCAGCAGAGCGTGTCTCTTGACACTTGATGTGCGTTGGCTGTGTCTGCCTGCTCCAGTGAAGAGAGAAACGGGAAATCATCTTGGTAGAGGCAACAAAGCAAAAGCGAGGCAGGATTGACATCTGCTCAACAGAGACGGATTCCCTGCGCTGACACAGTTCACAGTTACACGAGAAGCAATCTGAGCGGTCCGTCGACCGGAGACGTGTTTCCCAAGAGGTCGTTTAGCGAGTGAACAGCAGTGTGCGCGACTTTCAGGAGTGTGCCTGGAAAGTGCCAGAATCACCAGGAGCATCTGTGCAAAAGCTGCTGCCTCTGTGACCGCATTGAGGCACGTTCGCGTGTCTGCGAGTATATAGACGGCTCTTTCGCGTTCACTCCGAGGGAAACGGTCCGCTATTGCTTCTGTGCGCACAGACGCGATTCCCTTGTCTCTTGCGAACACAGGGAACTCTGTGCATCCAAATCTACAGGCTAAGGACGCGTCTGCATATGTTTTGGTGAACAATCGAGTGTGCGTGTTCTGACAGCTGCCTCTATGCAGACGTCTCCACAGAGCCACTTCTGAATGCCCCGCAGCCCAGGACTGAATGGATACACTAACAAGTGCACCGGTGTGAGCAACCACATATGCAGAAGGACGTCTTTCATCTCACAGAAGCGCGAACGTCTTGGCGTTCAAGCACATGGCAGAAACAAGGTGTGAACAGATGAGCTGCTGCTATTTTCTCCGTTCGGCATGCTTCGTTGTAGCTCTCTTGCCGGTCGCCGGCTTAGCGGCTTGCTTTGCGCGACTAGCTCTGGGGAGAGAAGGAGATAGCGCCGGAAACCTCGCCTTTTGCCTTCTTCGGCGCTGGAACCTGGTTGCTGCGCCTTCTCTTTGTCCATGTGCACACACACGATTCCTCAGCGAAAACCATGCAGAAACCTTTCCACGAGCACCCAGGGATGTGCACCCAGCACCACGTGCACGCACACGCAGCTAGAGAAAAGCACCTACCTTTTCACACACTGAAGCCTAAGCAAACGCGTGGCCACACACACGCACACATCCGCAAGCGCGCCTACTCCCATCTATTGAGGGAAAGACGGACGAGCAACGTCCTGACAGGCTTGAGGGGAAAAACGTCCGTTGACGGTTGGCGTACTGCACGCCCGCCTACGGGGCTGCAGGGGAATCCACATTTGGAAGGTACCTGAAGATGTGTGCCTGTTCTTGGAGCTCCGCTAGTAGGGTAGCAAAGACACTCGTAGGCAGTACTGAATGCTGCTCCGTGCTACTTCTCCTCCGCTGGCAAATGCTTCACAGTCGCCCTAGGAAAGACGTTTAACAATCGATCTCCAAGAGGAACGAAACACATGATGCCATAAGGCGAAAGAATAGCAGGGCATCTCTTCACAGGCTTGTCCCTGATCTATAGCTGAGGGCAAACACTTGTGTGCTTGTGGGAGAGCCTGTGTCTTTCCTGGAAGCGTTTGGGAGTTTTGCTCAGACGCGTGTTTCCTCAAGTTCAAGAATCAAGATCTAGGATACCTGCAGACAGGTGCCTGTTTGTGTGGAGACAGTCTGTTTGAAACTGTGTTCCTCAGCGCCCGCTCTTTCTCCCCGTCGCTCCACACGCCTGGGAGTCCCTTTCTTTCTCTCCACAAGCACGTGTGTTGACTTCGTCGCACATGTGCATCTGCACAAGCGTTGAGCTCAGCAGAGCGTGTCTCTTGACACTTGATGTGCGTTGGCTGTGTCTGCCTGCTCCAGTGAAGAGAGAAACGGGAAATCATCTTGGTAGAGGCAACAAAGCAAAAGCGAGGCAGGATTGACATCTGCTCAACAGAGACGGATTCCCTGCGCTGACACAGTTCACAGTTACACGAGAAGCAATCTGAGCGGTCCGTCGACCGGAGACGTGTTTCCCAAGAGGTCGTTTAGCGAGTGAACAGCAGTGTGCGCGACTTTCAGGAGTGTGCCTGGAAAGTGCCAGAATCACCAGGAGCATCTGTGCAAAAGCTGCTGCCTCTGTGACCGCATTGAGGCACGTTCGCGTGTCTGCGAGTATATAGACGGCTCTTTCGCGTTCACTCCGAGGGAAACGGTCCGCTATTGCTTCTGTGCGCACAGACGCGATTCCCTTGTCTCTTGCGAACACAGGGAACTCTGTGCATCCAAATCTACAGGCTAAGGACGCGTCTGCATATGTTTTGGTGAACAATCGAGTGTGCGTGTTCTGACAGCTGCCTCTATGCAGACGTCTCCACAGAGCCACTTCTGAATGCCCCGCAGCCCAGGACTGAATGGATACACTAACAAGTGCACCGGTGTGAGCAACCACATATGCAGAAGGACGTCTTTCATCTCACAGAAGCGCGAACGTCTTGGCGTTCAAGCACATGGCAGAAACAAGGTGTGAACAGATGAGCTGCTGCTATTTTCTCCGTTCGGCATGCTTCGTTGTAGCTCTCTTGCCGGTCGCCGGCTTAGCGGCTTGCTTTGCGCGACTAGCTCTGGGGAGAGAAGGAGATAGCGCCGGAAACCTCGCCTTTTGCCTTCTTCGGCGCTGGAACCTGGTTGCTGCGCCTTCTCTTTGTCCATGTGCACACACACGATTCCTCAGCGAAAACCATGCAGAAACCTTTCCACGAGCACCCAGGGATGTGCACCCAGCACCACGTGCACGCACACGCAGCTAGAGAAAAGCACCTACCTTTTCACACACTGATGCCTAAGCAAACGCGTGGCCACACACACGCACACATCCGCAAGCGCGCCTACTCCCATCTATTGAGGGAAAGACGGACGAGCAACGTCCTGACAGGCTTGAGGGGAAAAACGTCCGTTGACGGTTGGCGTACTGCACGCCCGCCTACGGGGCTGCAGGGGAATCCACATTTGGAAGGTACCTGAAGATGTGTGCCTGTTCTTGGAGCTCCGCTAGTAGGGTAGCAAAGACACTCGTAGGCAGTACTGAATGCTGCTCCGTGCTACTTCTCCTCCGCTGGCAAATGCTTCACAGTCGCCCTAGGAAAGACGTTTAACAATCGATCTCCAAGAGGAACGAAACACATGATGCCATAAGGCGAAAGAATAGCAGGGCATCTCTTCACAGGCTTGTCCCTGATCTATAGCTGAGGGCAAACACTTGTGTGCTTGTGGGAGAGCCTGTGTCTTTCCTGGAAGCGTTTGGGAGTTTTGCTCAGACGCGTGTTTCCTCAAGTTCAAGAATCAAGATCTAGGATACCTGCAGACAGGTGCCTGTTTGTGTGGAGACAGTCTGTTTGAAACTGTGTTCCTCAGCGCCCGCTCTTTCTCCCCGTCGCTCCACACGCCTGGGAGTCCCTTTCTTTCTCTCCACAAGCACGTGTGTTGACTTCGTCGCACATGTGCATCTGCACAAGCGTTGAGCTCAGCAGAGCGTGTCTCTTGACACTTGATGTGCGTTGGCTGTGTCTGCCTGCTCCAGTGAAGAGAGAAACGGGAAATCATCTTGGTAGAGGCAACAAAGCAAAAGCAAGGCAGGATTGACATCTGCTCAACAGAGACGGATTCCCTGCGCTGACACAGTTCACAGTTACACGAGAAGCAATCTGAGCGGTCCGTCGACCGGAGACGTGTTTCCCAAGAGGTCGTTTAGCGAGTGAACAGCAGTGTGCGCGACTTTCAGGAGTGTGCCTGGAAAGTGCCAGAATCACCAGGAGCATCTGTGCAAAAGCTGCTGCCTCTGTGACCGCATTGAGGCACGTTCGCGTGTCTGCGAGTATATAGACGGCTCTTTCGCGTTCACTCCGAGGGAAACGGTCCGCTATTGCTTCTGTGCGCACAGACGCGATTCCCTTGTCTCTTGCGAACACAGGGAACTCTGTGCATCCAAATCTACAGGCTAAGGACGCGTCTGCATATGTTTTGGTGAACAATCGAGTGTGCGTGTTCTGACAGCTGCCTCTATGCAGACGTCTCCACAGAGCCACTTCTGAATGCCCCGCAGCCCAGGACTGAATGGATACACTAACAAGTGCACCGGTGTGAGCAACCACATATGCAGAAGGACGTCTTTCATCTCACAGAAGCGCGAACGTCTTGGCGTTCAAGCACATGGCAGAAACAAGGTGTGAACAGATGAGCTGCTGCTATTTTCTCCGTTCGGCATGCTTCGTTGTAGCTCTCTTGCCGGTCGCCGGCTTAGCGGCTTGCTTTGCGCGACTAGCTCTGGGGAGAGAAGGAGATAGCGCCGGAAACCTCGCCTTTTGCCTTCTTCGGCGCTGGAACCTGGTTGCTGCGCCTTCTCTTTGTCCATGTGCACACACACGATTCCTCAGCGAAAACCATGCAGAAACCTTTCCACGAGCACCCAGGGATGTGCACCCAGCACCACGTGCACGCACACGCAGCTAGAGAAAAGCACCTACCTTTTCACACACTGATGCCTAAGCAAACGCGTGGCCACACACACGCACACATCCGCAAGCGCGCCTACTCCCATCTATTGAGGGAAAGACGGACGAGCAACGTCCTGACAGGCTTGAGGGGAAAAACGTCCGTTGACGGTTGGCGTACTGCACGCCCGCCTACGGGGCTGCAGGGGAATCCACATTTGGAAGGTACCTGAAGATGTGTGCCTGTTCTTGGAGCTCCGCTAGTAGGGTAGCAAAGACACTCGTAGGCAGTACTGAATGCTGCTCCGTGCTACTTCTCCTCCGCTGGCAAATGCTTCACAGTCGCCCTAGGAAAGACGTTTAACAATCGATCTCCAAGAGGAACGAAACACATGATGCCATAAGGCGAAAGAATAGCAGGGCATCTCTTCACAGGCTTGTCCCTGATCTATAGCTGAGGGCAAACACTTGTGTGCTTGTGGGAGAGCCTGTGTCTTTCCTGGAAGCGTTTGGGAGTTTTGCTCAGACGCGTGTTTCCTCAAGTTCAAGAATCAAGATCTAGGATACCTGCAGACAGGTGCCTGTTTGTGTGGAGACAGTCTGTTTGAAACTGTGTTCCTCAGCGCCCGCTCTTTCTCCCCGTCGCTCCACACGCCTGGGAGTCCCTTTCTTTCTCTCCACAAGCACGTGTGTTGACTTCGTCGCACATGTGCATCTGCACAAGCGTTGAGCTCAGCAGAGCGTGTCTCTTGACACTTGATGTGCGTTGGCTGTGTCTGCCTGCTCCAGTGAAGAGAGAAACGGGAAATCATCTTGGTAGAGGCAACAAAGCAAAAGCGAGGCAGGATTGACATCTGCTCAACAGAGACGGATTCCCTGCGCTGACACAGTTCACAGTTACACGAGAAGCAATCTGAGCGGTCCATCGACCGGAGACGTGTTTCCCAAGAGGTCGTTTAGCGAGTGAACAGCAGTGTGCGCGACTTTCAGGAGTGTGCCTGGAAAGTGCCAGAATCACCAGGAGCATCTGTGCAAAAGCTGCTGCCTCTGTGACCGCATTGAGGCACGTTCGCGTGTCTGCGAGTATATAGACGGCTCTTTCGCGTTCACTCCGAGGGAAACGGTCCGCTATTGCTTCTGTGCGCACAGACGCGATTCCCTTGTCTCTTGCGAACACAGGGAACTCTGTGCATCCAAATCTACAGGCTAAGGACGCGTCTGCATATGTTTTGGTGAACAATCGAGTGTGCGTGTTCTGACAGCTGCCTCTATGCAGACGTCTCCACAGAGCCACTTCTGAATGCCCCGCAGCCCAGGACTGAATGGATACACTAACAAGTGCACCGGTGTGAGCAACCACATATGCAGAAGGACGTCTTTCATCTCACAGAAGCGCGAACGTCTTGGCGTTCAAGCACATGGCAGAAACAAGGTGTGAACAGATGAGCTGCTGCTATTTTCTCCGTTCGGCATGCTTCGTTGTAGCTCTCTTGCCGGTCGCCGGCTTAGCGGCTTGCTTTGCGCGACTAGCTCTGGGGAGAGAAGGAGATAGCGCCGGAAACCTCGCCTTTTGCCTTCTTCGGCGCTGGAACCTGGTTGCTGCGCCTTCTCTTTGTCCATGTGCACACACACGATTCCTCAGCGAAAACCATGCAGAAACCTTTCCACGAGCACCCAGGGATGTGCACCCAGCACCACGTGCACGCACACGCAGCTAGAGAAAAGCACCTACCTTTTCACACACTGATGCCTAAGCAAACGCGTGGCCACACACACGCACACATCCGCAAGCGCGCCTACTCCCATCTATTGAGGGAAAGACGGACGAGCAACGTCCTGACAGGCTTGAGGGGAAAAACGTCCGTTGACGGTTGGCGTACTGCACGCCCGCCTACGGGGCTGCAGGGGAATCCACATTTGGAAGGTACCTGAAGATGTGTGCCTGTTCTTGGAGCTCCGCTAGTAGGGTAGCAAAGACACTCGTAGGCAGTACTGAATGCTGCTCCGTGCTACTTCTCCTCCGCTGGCAAATGCTTCACAGTCGCCCTAGGAAAGACGTTTAACAATCGATCTCCAAGAGGAACGAAACACATGATGCCATAAGGCGAAAGAATAGCAGGGCATCTCTTCACAGGCTTGTCCCTGATCTATAGCTGAGGGCAAACACTTGTGTGCTTGTGGGAGAGCCTGTGTCTTTCCTGGAAGCGTTTGGGAGTTTTGCTCAGACGCGTGTTTCCTCAAGTTCAAGAATCAAGATCTAGGATACCTGCAGACAGGTGCCTGTTTGTGTGGAGACAGTCTGTTTGAAACTGTGTTCCTCAGCGCCCGCTCTTTCTCCCCGTCGCTCCACACGCCTGGGAGTCCCTTTCTTTCTCTCCACAAGCACGTGTGTTGACTTCGTCGCACATGTGCATCTGCACAAGCGTTGAGCTCAGCAGAGCGTGTCTCTTGACACTTGATGTGCGTTGGCTGTGTCTGCCTGCTCCAGTGAAGAGAGAAACGGGAAATCATCTTGGTAGAGGCAACAAAGCAAAAGCGAGGCAGGATTGACATCTGCTCAACAGAGACGGATTCCCTGCGCTGACACAGTTCACAGTTACACGAGAAGCAATCTGAGCGGTCCGTCGACCGGAGACGTGTTTCCCAAGAGGTCGTTTAGCGAGTGAACAGCAGTGTGCGCGACTTTCAGGAGTGTGCCTGGAAAGTGCCAGAATCACCAGGAGCATCTGTGCAAAAGCTGCTGCCTCTGTGACCGCATTGAGGCACGTTCGCGTGTCTGCGAGTATATAGACGGCTCTTTCGCGTTCACTCCGAGGGAAACGGTCCGCTATTGCTTCTGTGCGCACAGACGCGATTCCCTTGTCTCTTGCGAACACAGGGAACTCTGTGCATCCAAATCTACAGGCTAAGGACGCGTCTGCATATGTTTTGGTGAACAATCGAGTGTGCGTGTTCTGACAGCTGCCTCTATGCAGACGTCTCCACAGAGCCACTTCTGAATGCCCCGCAGCCCAGGACTGAATGGATACACTAACAAGTGCACCGGTGTGAGCAACCACATATGCAGAAGGACGTCTTTCATCTCACAGAAGCGCGAACGTCTTGGCGTTCAAGCACATGGCAGAAACAAGGTGTGAACAGATGAGCTGCTGCTATTTTCTCCGTTCGGCATGCTTCGTTGTAGCTCTCTTGCCGGTCGCCGGCTTAGCGGCTTGCTTTGCGCGACTAGCTCTGGGGAGAGAAGGAGATAGCGCCGGAAACCTCGCCTTTTGCCTTCTTCGGCGCTGGAACCTGGTTGCTGCGCCTTCTCTTTGTCCATGTGCACACACACGATTCCTCAGCGAAAACCATGCAGAAACCTTTCCACGAGCACCCAGGGATGTGCACCCAGCACCACGTGCACGCACACGCAGCTAGAGAAAAGCACCTACCTTTTCACACACTGAAGCCTAAGCAAACGCGTGGCCACACACACGCACACATCCGCAAGCGCGCCTACTCCCATCTATTGAGGGAAAGACGGACGAGCAACGTCCTGACAGGCTTGAGGGGAAAAACGTCCGTTGACGGTTGGCGTACTGCACGCCCGCCTACGGGGCTGCAGGGGAATCCACATTTGGAAGGTACCTGAAGATGTGTGCCTGTTCTTGGAGCTCCGCTAGTAGGGTAGCAAAGACACTCGTAGGCAGTACTGAATGCTGCTCCGTGCTACTTCTCCTCCGCTGGCAAATGCTTCAGTGTCGCCCGAGGAAAGACGTTTAACAATCGATCTCCAAGAGGAACGAAACACATGATGCCATAAGGCGAAAGAATAGCAGGGCATCTCTTCACAGGCTTGTCCCTGATCTATAGCTGAGGGCAAACACTTGTGTGCTTGTGGGAGAGCCTGTGTCTTTCCTGGAAGCGTTTGGGAGTTTTGCTCAGACGCGTGTTTCCTCAAGTTCAAGAATCAAGATCTAGGATACCTGCAGACAGGTGCCTGTTTGTGTGGAGACAGTCTGTTTGAAACTGTGTTCCTCAGCGCCCGCTCTTTCTCCCCGTCGCTCCACACGCCTGGGAGTCCCTTTCTTTCTCTCCACAAGCACGTGTGTTGACTTCGTCGCACATGTGCATCTGCACAAGCGTTGAGCTCAGCAGAGCGTGTCTCTTGACACTTGATGTGCGTTGGCTGTGTCTGCCTGCTCCAGTGAAGAGAGAAACGGGAAATCATCTTGGTAGAGGCAACAAAGCAAAAGCGAGGCAGGATTGACATCTGCTCAACAGAGACGGATTCCCTGCGCTGACACAGTTCACAGTTACACGAGAAGCAATCTGAGCGGTCCGTCGACCGGAGACGTGTTTCCCAAGAGGTCGTTTAGCGAGTGAACAGCAGTGTGCGCGACTTTCAGGAGTGTGCCTGGAAAGTGCCAGAATCACCAGGAGCATCTGTGCAAAAGCTGCTGCCTCTGTGACCGCATTGAGGCACGTTCGCGTGTCTGCGAGTATATAGACGGCTCTTTCGCGTTCACTCCGAGGGAAACGGTCCGCTATTGCTTCTGTGCGCACAGACGCGATTCCCTTGTCTCTTGCGAACACAGGGAACTCTGTGCATCCAAATCTACAGGCTAAGGACGCGTCTGCATATGTTTTGGTGAACAATCGAGTGTGCGTGTTCTGACAGCTGCCTCTATGCAGACGTCTCCACAGAGCCACTTCTGAATGCCCCGCAGCCCAGGACTGAATGGATACACTAACAAGTGCACCGGTGTGAGCAACCACATATGCAGAAGGACGTCTTTCATCTCACAGAAGCGCGAACGTCTTGGCGTTCAAGCACATGGCAGAAACAAGGTGTGAACAGATGAGCTGCTGCTATTTTCTCCGTTCGGCATGCTTCGTTGTAGCTCTCTTGCCGGTCGCCGGCTTAGCGGCTTGCTTTGCGCGACTAGCTCTGGGGAGAGAAGGAGATAGCGCCGGAAACCTCGCCTTTTGCCTTCTTCGGCGCTGGAACCTGGTTGCTGCGCCTTCTCTTTGTCCATGTGCACACACACGATTCCTCAGCGAAAACCATGCAGAAACCTTTCCACGAGCACCCAGGGATGTGCACCCAGCACCACGTGCACGCACACGCAGCTAGAGAAAAGCACCTACCTTTTCACACACTGATGCCTAAGCAAACGCGTGGCCACACACACGCACACATCCGCAAGCGCGCCTACTCCCATCTATTGAGGGAAAGACGGACGAGCAACGTCCTGACAGGCTTGAGGGGAAAAACGTCCGTTGACGGTTGGCGTACTGCACGCCCGCCTACGGGGCTGCAGGGGAATCCACATTTGGAAGGTACCTGAAGATGTGTGCCTGTTCTTGGAGCTCCGCTAGTAGGGTAGCAAAGACACTCGTAGGCAGTACTGAATGCTGCTCCGTGCTACTTCTCCTCCGCTGGCAAATGCTTCAGTGTCGCCCGAGGAAAGACGTTTAACAATCGATCTCCAAGAGGAACGAAACACATGATGCCATAAGGCGAAAGAATAGCAGGGCATCTCTTCACAGGCTTGTCCCTGATCTATAGCTGAGGGCAAACACTTGTGTGCTTGTGGGAGAGCCTGTGTCTTTCCTGGAAGCGTTTGGGAGTTTTGCTCAGACGCGTGTTTCCTCAAGTTCAAGAATCAAGATCTAGGATACCTGCAGACAGGTGCCTGTTTGTGTGGAGACAGTCTGTTTGAAACTGTGTTCCTCAGCGCCCGCTCTTTCTCCCCGTCGCTCCACACGCCTGGGAGTCCCTTTCTTTCTCTCCACAAGCACGTGTGTTGACTTCGTCGCACATGTGCATCTGCACAAGCGTTGAGCTCAGCAGAGCGTGTCTCTTGACACTTGATGTGCGTTGGCTGTGTCTGCCTGCTCCAGTGAAGAGAGAAACGGGAAATCATCTTGGTAGAGGCAACAAAGCAAAAGCGAGGCAGGATTGACATCTGCTCAACAGAGACGGATTCCCTGCGCTGACACAGTTCACAGTTACACGAGAAGCAATCTGAGCGGTCCGTCGACCGGAGACGTGTTTCCCAAGAGGTCGTTTAGCGAGTGAACAGCAGTGTGCGCGACTTTCAGGAGTGTGCCTGGAAAGTGCCAGAATCACCAGGAGCATCTGTGCAAAAGCTGCTGCCTCTGTGACCGCATTGAGGCACGTTCGCGTGTCTGCGAGTATATAGACGGCTCTTTCGCGTTCACTCCGAGGGAAACGGTCCGCTATTGCTTCTGTGCGCACAGACGCGATTCCCTTGTCTCTTGCGAACACAGGGAACTCTGTGCATCCAAATCTACAGGCTAAGGACGCGTCTGCATATGTTTTGGTGAACAATCGAGTGTGCGTGTTCTGACAGCTGCCTCTATGCAGACGTCTCCACAGAGCCACTTCTGAATGCCCCGCAGCCCAGGACTGAATGGATACACTAACAAGTGCACCGGTGTGAGCAACCACATATGCAGAAGGACGTCTTTCATCTCACAGAAGCGCGAACGTCTTGGCGTTCAAGCACATGGCAGAAACAAGGTGTGAACAGATGAGCTGCTGCTATTTTCTCCGTTCGGCATGCTTCGTTGTAGCTCTCTTGCCGGTCGCCGGCTTAGCGGCTTGCTTTGCGCGACTAGCTCTGGGGAGAGAAGGAGATAGCGCCGGAAACCTCGCCTTTTGCCTTCTTCGGCGCTGGAACCTGGTTGCTGCGCCTTCTCTTTGTCCATGTGCACACACACGATTCCTCAGCGAAAACCATGCAGAAACCTTTCCACGAGCACCCAGGGATGTGCACCCAGCACCACGTGCACGCACACGCAGCTAGAGAAAAGCACCTACCTTTTCACACACTGATGCCTAAGCAAACGCGTGGCCACACACACGCACACATCCGCAAGCGCGCCTACTCCCATCTATTGAGGGAAAGACGGACGAGCAACGTCCTGACAGGCTTGAGGGGAAAAACGTCCGTTGACGGTTGGCGTACTGCACGCCCGCCTACGGGGCTGCAGGGGAATCCACATTTGGAAGGTACCTGAAGATGTGTGCCTGTTCTTGGAGCTCCGCTAGTAGGGTAGCAAAGACACTCGTAGGCAGTACTGAATGCTGCTCCGTGCTACTTCTCCTCCGCTGGCAAATGCTTCAGTGTCGCCCGAGGAAAGACGTTTAACAATCGATCTCCAAGAGGAACGAAACACATGATGCCATAAGGCGAAAGAATAGCAGGGCATCTCTTCACAGGCTTGTCCCTGATCTATAGCTGAGGGCAAACACTTGTGTGCTTGTGGGAGAGCCTGTGTCTTTCCTGGAAGCGTTTGGGAGTTTTGCTCAGACGCGTGTTTCCTCAAGTTCAAGAATCAAGATCTAGGATACCTGCAGACAGGTGCCTGTTTGTGTGGAGACAGTCTGTTTGAAACTGTGTTCCTCAGCGCCCGCTCTTTCTCCCCGTCGCTCCACACGCCTGGGAGTCCCTTTCTTTCTCTCCACAAGCACGTGTGTTGACTTCGTCGCACATGTGCATCTGCACAAGCGTTGAGCTCAGCAGAGCGTGTCTCTTGACACTTGATGTGCGTTGGCTGTGTCTGCCTGCTCCAGTGAAGAGAGAAACGGGAAATCATCTTGGTAGAGGCAACAAAGCAAAAGCGAGGCAGGATTGACATCTGCTCAACAGAGACGGATTCCCTGCGCTGACACAGTTCACAGTTACACGAGAAGCAATCTGAGCGGTCCGTCGACCGGAGACGTGTTTCCCAAGAGGTCGTTTAGCGAGTGAACAGCAGTGTGCGCGACTTTCAGGAGTGTGCCTGGAAAGTGCCAGAATCACCAGGAGCATCTGTGCAAAAGCTGCTGCCTCTGTGACCGCATTGAGGCACGTTCGCGTGTCTGCGAGTATATAGACGGCTCTTTCGCGTTCACTCCGAGGGAAACGGTCCGCTATTGCTTCTGTGCGAACAGACGCGATTCCCTTGTCTCTTGCGAACACAGGGAACTCTGTGCATCCAAATCTACAGGCTAAGGACGCGTCTGCATATGTTTTGGTGAACAATCGAGTGTGCGTGTTCTGACAGCTGCCTCTATGCAGACGTCTCCACAGAGCCACTTCTGAATGCCCCGCAGCCCAGGACTGAATGGATACACTAACAAGTGCACCGGTGTGAGCAACCACATATGCAGAAGGACGTCTTTCATCTCACAGAAGCGCGAACGTCTTGGCGTTCAAGCACATGGCAGAAACAAGGTGTGAACAGATGAGCTGCTGCTATTTTCTCCGTTCGGCATGCTTCGTTGTAGCTCTCTTGCCGGTCGCCGGCTTAGCGGCTTGCTTTGCGCGACTAGCTCTGGGGAGAGAAGGAGATAGCGCCGGAAACCTCGCCTTTTGCCTTCTTCGGCGCTGGAACCTGGTTGCTGCGCCTTCTCTTTGTCCATGTGCACACACACGATTCCTCAGCGAAAACCATGCAGAAACCTTTCCACGAGCACCCAGGGATGTGCACCCAGCACCACGTGCACGCACACGCAGCTAGAGAAAAGCACCTACCTTTTCACACACTGATGCCTAAGCAAACGCGTGGCCACACACACGCACACATCCGCAAGCGCGCCTACTCCCATCTACTGAGAGAAAGACGGACGAGCTCTTTGGTTGCTCTTCACAGGCTTGTCCCTGATCTATAGCTGAGGGCAAACACTTGTGTGCTTGTGGGAGAGCCTGTGTCTTTCCTGGAAGCGTTTGGGAGTTTTGCTCAGACGCGTGTTTCCTCAAGTTCAAGAATCAAGATCTAGGATACCTGCAGACAGGTGCCTGTTTGTGTGGAGACAGTCTGTTTGAAACTGTGTTCCTCAGCGCCCGCTCTTTCTCCCCGTCGCTCCACACGCCTGGGAGTCCCTTTCTTTCTCTCCACAAGCACGTGTGTTGACTTCGTCGCACATGTGCATCTGCACAAGCGTTGAGCTCAGCAGAGCGTGTCTCTTGACACTTGATGTGCGTTGGCTGTGTCTGCCTGCTCCAGTGAAGAGAGAAACGGGAAATCATCTTGGTAGAGGCAACAAAGCAAAAGCGAGGCAGGATTGACATCTGCTCAACAGAGACGGATTCCCTGCGCTGACACAGTTCACAGTTACACGAGAAGCAATCTGAGCGGTCCGTCGACCGGAGACGTGTTTCCCAAGAGGTCGTTTAGCGAGTGAACAGCAGTGTGCGCGACTTTCAGGAGTGTGCCTGGAAAGTGCCAGAATCACCAGGAGCATCTGTGCAAAAGCTGCTGCCTCTGTGACCGCATTGAGGCACGTTCGCGTGTCTGCGAGTATATAGACGGCTCTTTCGCGTTCACTCCGAGGGAAACGGTCCGCTATTGCTTCTGTGCGCACAGACGCGATTCCCTTGTCTCTTGCGAACACAGGGAACTCTGTGCATCCAAATCTACAGGCTAAGGACGCGTCTGCATATGTTTTGGTGAACAATCGAGTGTGCGTGTTCTGACAGCTGCCTCTATGCAGACGTCTCCACAGAGCCACTTCTGAATGCCCCGCAGCCCAGGACTGAATGGATACACTAACAAGTGCACCGGTGTGAGCAACCACATATGCAGAAGGACGTCTTTCATCTCACAGAAGCGCGAACGTCTTGGCGTTCAAGCACATGGCAGAAACAAGGTGTGAACAGATGAGCTGCTGCTATTTTCTCCGTTCGGCATGCTTCGTTGTAGCTCTCTTGCCGGTCGCCGGCTTAGCGGCTTGCTTTGCGCGACTAGCTCTGGGGAGAGAAGGAGATAGCGCCGGAAACCTCGCCTTTTGCCTTCTTCGGCGCTGGAACCTGGTTGCTGCGCCTTCTCTTTGTCCATGTGCACACACACGATTCCTCAGCGAAAACCATGCAGAAACCTTTCCACGAGCACCCAGGGATGTGCACCCAGCACCACGTGCACGCACACGCAGCTAGAGAAAAGCACCTACCTTTTCACACACTGATGCCTAAGCAAACGCGTGGCCACACACACGCACACATCCGCAAGCGCGCCTACTCCCATCTATTGAGGGAAAGACGGACGAGCAACGTCCTGACAGGCTTGAGGGGAAAAACGTCCGTTGACGGTTGGCGTACTGCACGCCCGCCTACGGGGCTGCAGGGGAATCCACATTTGGAAGGTACCTGAAGATGTGTGCCTGTTCTTGGAGCTCCGCTAGTAGGGTAGCAAAGACACTCGTAGGCAGTACTGAATGCTGCTCCGTGCTACTTCTCCTCCGCTGGCAAATGCTTCACAGTCGCCCGAGGAAAGACCTTTAACAATCGATCTCCAAGAGGAACGAAACACATGATGCCATAAGGCGAAAGAATAGCAGGGCATCTCTTCACAGGCTTGTCCCTGATCTATAGCTGAGGGCAAACACTTGTGTGCTTGTGGGAGAGCCTGTGTCTTTCCTGGAAGCGTTTGGGAGTTTTGCTCAGACGTGTGTTTCCTCAAGTTCAAGAATCAAGATCTAGGATACCTGCAGACAGGTGCCTGTTTGTGTGGAGACAGTCTGTTTGAAACTGTGTTCCTCAGCGCCCGCTCTTTCTCCCCGTCGCTCCACACGCCTGGGAGTCCCTTTCTTTCTCTCCACAAGCACGTGTGTTGACTTCGTCGCACATGTGCATCTGCACAAGCGTTGAGCTCAGCAGAGCGTGTCTCTTGACACTTGATGTGCGTTGGCTGTGTCTGCCTGCTCCAGTGAAGAGAGAAACGGGAAATCATCTTGGTAGAGGCAACAAAGCAAAAGCGAGGCAGGATTGACATCTGCTCAACAGAGACGGATTCCCTGCGCTGACACAGTTCACAGTTACACGAGAAGCAATCTGAGCGGTCCGTCGACCGGAGACGTGTTTCCCAAGAGGTCGTTTAGCGAGTGAACAGCAGTGTGCGCGACTTTCAGGAGTGTGCCTGGAAAGTGCCAGAATCACCAGGAGCATCTGTGCAAAAGCTGCTGCCTCTGTGACCGCATTGAGGCACGTTCGCGTGTCTGCGAGTATATAGACGGCTCTTTCGCGTTCACTCCGAGGGAAACGGTCCGCTATTGCTTCTGTGCGCACAGACGCGATTCCCTTGTCTCTTGCGAACACAGGGAACTCTGTGCATCCAAATCTACAGGCTAAGGACGCGTCTGCATATGTTTTGGTGAACAATCGAGTGTGCGTGTTCTGACAGCTGCCTCTATGCAGACGTCTCCACAGAGCCACTTCTGAATGCCCCGCAGCCCAGGACTGAATGGATACACTAACAAGTGCACCGGTGTGAGCAACCACATATGCAGAAGGACGTCTTTCATCTCACAGAAGCGCGAACGTCTTGGCGTTCAAGCACATGGCAGAAACAAGGTGTGAACAGATGAGCTGCTGCTATTTTCTCCGTTCGGCATGCTTCGTTGTAGCTCTCTTGCCGGTCGCCGGCTTAGCGGCTTGCTTTGCGCGACTAGCTCTGGGGAGAGAAGGAGATAGCGCCGGAAACCTCGCCTTTTGCCTTCTTCGGCGCTGGAACCTGGTTGCTGCGCCTTCTCTTTGTCCATGTGCACACACACGATTCCTCAGCGAAAACCATGCAGAAACCTTTCCACGAGCACCCAGGGATGTGCACCCAGCACCACGTGCACGCACACGCAGCTAGAGAAAAGCACCTACCTTTTCACACACTGATGCCTAAGCAAACGCGTGGCCACACACACGCACACATCCGCAAGCGCGCCTACTCCCATCTATTGAGGGAAAGACGGACGAGCAACGTCCTGACAGGCTTGAGGGGAAAAACGTCCGTTGACGGTTGGCGTACTGCACGCCCGCCTACGGGGCTGCAGGGGAATCCACATTTGGAAGGTACCTGAAGATGTGTGCCTGTTCTTGGAGCTCCGCTAGTAGGGTAGCAAAGACACTCGTAGGCAGTACTGAATGCTGCTCCGTGCTACTTCTCCTCCGCTGGCAAATGCTTCACAGTCGCCCGAGGAAAGACGTTTAACAATCGATCTCCAAGAGGAACGAAACACATGATGCCATAAGGCGAAAGAATAGCAGGGCATCTCTTCACAGGCTTGTCCCTGATCTATAGCTGAGGGCAAACACTTGTGTGCTTGTGGGAGAGCCTGTGTCTTTCCTGGAAGCGTTTGGGAGTTTTGCTCAGACGCGTGTTTCCTCAAGTTCAAGAATCAAGATCTAGGATACCTGCAGACAGGTGCCTGTTTGTGTGGAGACAGTCTGTTTGAAACTGTGTTCCTCAGCGCCCGCTCTTTCTCCCCGTCGCTCCACACGCCTGGGAGTCCCTTTCTTTCTCTCCACAAGCACGTGTGTTGACTTCGTCGCACATGTGCATCTGCACAAGCGTTGAGCTCAGCATAGCGTGTCTCTTGACACTTGATGTGCGTTGGCTGTGTCTGCCTGCTCCAGTGAAGAGAGAAACGGGAAATCATCTTGGTAGAGGCAACAAAGCAAAAGCGAGGCAGGATTGACATCTGCTCAACAGAGACGGATTCCCTGCGCTGACACAGTTCACAGTTACACGAGAAGCAATCTGAGCGGTCCGTCGACCGGAGACGTGTTTCCCAAGAGGTCGTTTAGCGAGTGAACAGCAGTGTGCGCGACTTTCAGGAGTGTGCCTGGAAAGTGCCAGAATCACCAGGAGCATCTGTGCAAAAGCTGCTGCCTCTGTGACCGCATTGAGGCACGTTCGCGTGTCTGCGAGTATATAGACGGCTCTTTCGCGTTCACTCCGAGGGAAACGGTCCGCTATTGCTTCTGTGCGTACAGACGCGATTCCCTTGTCTCTTGCGAACACAGGGAACTCTGTGCATCCAAATCTACAGGCTAAGGACGCGTCTGCATATGTTTTGGTGAACAATCGAGTGTGCGTGTTCTGACAGCTGCCTCTATGCAGACGTCTCCACAGAGCCACTTCTGAATGCCCCGCAGCCCAGGACTGAATGGATACACTAACAAGTGCACCGGTGTGAGCAACCACATATGCAGAAGGACGTCTTTCATCTCACAGAAGCGCGAACGTCTTGGCGTTCAAGCACATGGCAGAAACAAGGTGTGAACAGATGAGCTGCTGCTATTTTCTCCGTTCGGCATGCTTCGTTGTAGCTCTCTTGCCGGTCGCCGGCTTAGCGGCTTGCTTTGCGCGACTAGCTCTGGGGAGAGAAGGAGATAGCGCCGGAAACCTCGCCTTTTGCCTTCTTCGGCGCTGGAACCTGGTTGCTGCGCCTTCTCTTTGTCCATGTGCACACACACGATTCCTCAGCGAAAACCATGCAGAAACCTTTCCACGAGCACCCAGGGATGTGCACCCAGCACCACGTGCACGCACACGCAGCTAGAGAAAAGCACCTACCTTTTCACACACTGATGCCTAAGCAAACGCGTGGCCACACACACGCACACATCCGCAAGCGCGCCTACTCCCATCTATTGAGGGAAAGACGGACGAGCAACGTCCTGACAGGCTTGAGGGGAAAAACGTCCGTTGACGGTTGGCGTACTGCACGCCCGCCTACGGGGCTGCAGGGGAATCCACATTTGGAAGGTACCTGAAGATGTGTGCCTGTTCTTGGAGCTCCGCTAGTAGGGTAGCAAAGACACTCGTAGGCAGTACTGAATGCTGCTCCGTGCTACTTCTCCTCCGCTGGCAAATGCTTCACAGTCGCCCTAGGAAAGACGTTTAACAATCGATCTCCAAGAGGAACGAAACACATGATGCCATAAGGCGAAAGAATAGCAGGGCATCTCTTCACAGGCTTGTCCCTGATCTATAGCTGAGGGCAAACACTTGTGTGCTTGTGGGAGAGCCTGTGTCTTTCCTGGAAGCGTTTGGGAGTTTTGCTCAGACGCGTGTTTCCTCAAGTTCAAGAATCAAGATCTAGGATACCTGCAGACAGGTGCCTGTTTGTGTGGAGACAGTCTGTTTGAAACTGTGTTCCTCAGCGCCCGCTCTTTCTCCCCGTCGCTCCACACGCCTGGGAGTCCCTTTCTTTCTCTCCACAAGCACGTGTGTTGACTTCGTCGCACATGTGCATCTGCACAAGCGTTGAGCTCAGCAGAGCGTGTCTCTTGACACTTGATGTGCGTTGGCTGTGTCTGCCTGCTCCAGTGAAGAGAGAAACGGGAAATCATCTTGGTAGAGGCAACAAAGCAAAAGCGAGGCAGGATTGACATCTGCTCAACAGAGACGGATTCCCTGCGCTGACACAGTTCACAGTTACACGAGAAGCAATCTGAGCGGTCCGTCGACCGGAGACGTGTTTCCCAAGAGGTCGTTTAGCGAGTGAACAGCAGTGTGCGCGACTTTCAGGAGTGTGCCTGGAAAGTGCCAGAATCACCAGGAGCATCTGTGCAAAAGCTGCTGCCTCTGTGACCGCATTGAGGCACGTTCGCGTGTCTGCGAGTATATAGACGGCTCTTTCGCGTTCACTCCGAGGGAAACGGTCCGCTATTGCTTCTGTGCGCACAGACGCGATTCCCTTGTCTCTTGCGAACACAGGGAACTCTGTGCATCCAAATCTACAGGCTAAGGACGCGTCTGCATATGTTTTGGTGAACAATCGAGTGTGCGTGTTCTGACAGCTGCCTCTATGCAGACGTCTCCACAGAGCCACTTCTGAATGCCCCGCAGCCCAGGACTGAATGGATACACTAACAAGTGCACCGGTGTGAGCAACCACATATGCAGAAGGACGTCTTTCATCTCACAGAAGCGCGAACGTCTTGGCGTTCAAGCACATGGCAGAAACAAGGTGTGAACAGATGAGCTGCTGCTATTTTCTCCGTTCGGCATGCTTCGTTGTAGCTCTCTTGCCGGTCGCCGGCTTAGCGGCTTGCTTTGCGCGACTAGCTCTGGGGAGAGAAGGAGATAGCGCCGGAAACCTCGCCTTTTGCCTTCTTCGGCGCTGGAACCTGGTTGCTGCGCCTTCTCTTTGTCCATGTGCACACACACGATTCCTCAGCGAAAACCATGCAGAAACCTTTCCACGAGCACCCAGGGATGTGCACCCAGCACCACGTGCACGCACACGCAGCTAGAGAAAAGCACCTACCTTTTCACACACTGATGCCTAAGCAAACGCGTGGCCACACACACGCACACATCCGCAAGCGCGCCTACTCCCATCTATTGAGGGAAAGACGGACGAGCAACGTCCTGACAGGCTTGAGGGGAAAAACGTCCGTTGACGGTTGGCGTACTGCACGCCCGCCTACGGGGCTGCAGGGGAATCCACATTTGGAAGGTACCTGAAGATGTGTGCCTGTTCTTGGAGCTCCGCTAGTAGGGTAGCAAAGACACTCGTAGGCAGTACTGAATGCTGCTCCGTGCTACTTCTCCTCCGCTGGCAAATGCTTCACAGTCGCCCGAGGAAAGACCTTTAACAATCGATCTCCAAGAGGAACGAAACACATGATGCCATAAGGCGAAAGAATAGCAGGGCATCTCTTCACAGGCTTGTCCCTGATCTATAGCTGAGGGCAAACACTTGTGTGCTTGTGGGAGAGCCTGTGTCTTTCCTGGAAGCGTTTGGGAGTTTTGCTCAGACGTGTGTTTCCTCAAGTTCAAGAATCAAGATCTAGGATACCTGCAGACAGGTGCCTGTTTGTGTGGAGACAGTCTGTTTGAAACTGTGTTCCTCAGCGCCCGCTCTTTCTCCCCGTCGCTCCACACGCCTGGGAGTCCCTTTCTTTCTCTCCACAAGCACGTGTGTTGACTTCGTCGCACATGTGCATCTGCACAAGCGTTGAGCTCAGCAGAGCGTGTCTCTTGACACTTGATGTGCGTTGGCTGTGTCTGCCTGCTCCAGTGAAGAGAGAAACGGGAAATCATCTTGGTAGAGGCAACAAAGCAAAAGCGAGGCAGGATTGACATCTGCTCAACAGAGACGGATTCCCTGCGCTGACACAGTTCACAGTTACACGAGAAGCAATCTGAGCGGTCCGTCGACCGGAGACGTGTTTCCCAAGAGGTCGTTTAGCGAGTGAACAGCAGTGTGCGCGACTTTCAGGAGTGTGCCTGGAAAGTGCCAGAATCACCAGGAGCATCTGTGCAAAAGCTGCTGCCTCTGTGACCGCATTGAGGCACGTTCGCGTGTCTGCGAGTATATAGACGGCTCTTTCGCGTTCACTCCGAGGGAAACGGTCCGCTATTGCTTCTGTGCGCACAGACGCGATTCCCTTGTCTCTTGCGAACACAGGGAACTCTGTGCATCCAAATCTACAGGCTAAGGACGCGTCTGCGTATGTTTTGGTGAACAATCGAGTGTGCGTGTTCTGACAGCTGCCTCTATGCAGACGTCTCCACAGAGCCACTTCTGAATGCCCCGCAGCCCAGGACTGAATGGATACACTAACAAGTGCACCGGTGTGAGCAACCACATATGCAGAAGGACGTCTTTCATCTCACAGAAGCGCGAACGTCTTGGCGTTCAAGCACATGGCAGAAACAAGGTGTGAACAGATGAGCTGCTGCTATTTTCTCCGTTCGGCATGCTTCGTTGTAGCTCTCTTGCCGGTCGCCGGCTTAGCGGCTTGCTTTGCGCGACTAGCTCTGGGGAGAGAAGGAGATAGCGCCGGAAACCTCGCCTTTTGCCTTCTTCGGCGCTGGAACCTGGTTGCTGCGCCTTCTCTTTGTCCATGTGCACACACACGATTCCTCAGCGAAAACCATGCAGAAACCTTTCCACGAGCACCCAGGGATGTGCACCCAGCACCACGTGCACGCACACGCAGCTAGAGAAAAGCACCTACCTTTTCACACACTGATGCCTAAGCAAACGCGTGGCCACACACACGCACACATCCGCAAGCGCGCCTACTCCCATCTATTGAGGGAAAGACGGACGAGCAACGTCCTGACAGGCTTGAGGGGAAAAACGTCCGTTGACGGTTGGCGTACTGCACGCCCGCCTACGGGGCTGCAGGGGAATCCACATTTGGAAGGTACCTGAAGATGTGTGCCTGTTCTTGGAGCTCCGCTAGTAGGGTAGCAAAGACACTCGTAGGCAGTACTGAATGCTGCTCCGTGCTACTTCTCCTCCGCTGGCAAATGCTTCACAGTCGCCCGAGGAAAGACGTTTAACAATCGATCTCCAAGAGGAACGAAACACATGATGCCATAAGGCGAAAGAATAGCAGGGCATCTCTTCACAGGCTTGTCCCTGATCTATAGCTGAGGGCAAACACTTGTGTGCTTGTGGGAGAGCCTGTGTCTTTCCTGGAAGCGTTTGGGAGTTTTGCTCAGACGCGTGTTTCCTCAAGTTCAAGAATCAAGATCTAGGATACCTGCAGACAGGTGCCTGTTTGTGTGGAGACAGTCTGTTTGAAACTGTGTTCCTCAGCGCCCGCTCTTTCTCCCCGTCGCTCCACACGCCTGGGAGTCCCTTTCTTTCTCTCCACAAGCACGTGTGTTGACTTCGTCGCACATGTGCATCTGCACAAGCGTTGAGCTCAGCAGAGCGTGTCTCTTGACACTTGATGTGCGTTGGCTGTGTCTGCCTGCTCCAGTGAAGAGAGAAACGGGAAATCATCTTGGTAGAGGCAACAAAGCAAAAGCGAGGCAGGATTGACATCTGCTCAACAGAGACGGATTCCCTGCGCTGACACAGTTCACAGTTACACGAGAAGCAATCTGAGCGGTCCGTCGACCGGAGACGTGTTTCCCAAGAGGTCGTTTAGCGAGTGAACAGCAGTGTGCGCGACTTTCAGGAGTGTGCCTGGAAAGTGCCAGAATCACCAGGAGCATCTGTGCAAAAGCTGCTGCCTCTGTGACCGCATTGAGGCACGTTCCCGTGTCTGCGAGTATATAGACGGCTCTTTCGCGTTCACTCCGAGGGAAACGGTCCGCTATTGCTTCTGTGCGCACAGACGCGATTCCCTTGTCTCTTGCGAACACAGGGAACTCTGTGCATCCAAATCTACAGGCTAAGGACGCGTCTGCATATGTTTTGGTGAACAATCGAGTGTGCGTGTTCTGACAGCTGCCTCTATGCAGACGTCTCCACAGAGCCACTTCTGAATGCCCCGCAGCCCAGGACTGAATGGATACACTAACAAGTGCACCGGTGTGAGCAACCACATATGCAGAAGGACGTCTTTCATCTCACAGAAGCGCGAACGTCTTGGCGTTCAAGCACATGGCAGAAACAAGGTGTGAACAGATGAGCTGCTGCTATTTTCTCCGTTCGGCATGCTTCGTTGTAGCTCTCTTGCCGGTCGCCGGCTTAGCGGCTTGCTTTGCGCGACTAGCTCTGGGGAGAGAAGGAGATAGCGCCGGAAACCTCGCCTTTTGCCTTCTTCGGCGCTGGAACCTGGTTGCTGCGCCTTCTCTTTGTCCATGTGCACACACACGATTCCTCAGCGAAAACCATGCAGAAACCTTTCCACGAGCACCCAGGGATGTGCACCCAGCACCACGTGCACGCACACGCAGCTAGAGAAAAGCACCTACCTTTTCACACACTGATGCCTAAGCAAACGCGTGGCCACACACACGCACACATCCGCAAGCGCGCCTACTCCCATCTATTGAGGGAAAGACGGACGAGCAACGTCCTGACAGGCTTGAGGGGAAAAACGTCCGTTGACGGTTGGCGTACTGCACGCCCGCCTACGGGGCTGCAGGGGAATCCACATTTGGAAGGTACCTGAAGATGTGTGCCTGTTCTTGGAGCTCCGCTAGTAGGGTAGCAAAGACACTCGTAGGCAGTACTGAATGCTGCTCCGTGCTACTTCTCCTCCGCTGGCAAATGCTTCAGTGTCGCCCGAGGAAAGACGTTTAACAATCGATCTCCAAGAGGAACGAAACACATGATGCCATAAGGCGAAAGAATAGCAGGGCATCTCTTCACAGGCTTGTCCCTGATCTATAGCTGAGGGCAAACACTTGTGGGCTTGTGGGAGAGCCTGTGTCTTTCCTGGAAGCGTTTGGGAGTTTTGCTCAGACGCGTGTTTCCTCAAGTTCAAGAATCAAGATCTAGGATACCTGCAGACAGGTGCCTGTTTGTGTGGAGACAGTCTGTTTGAAACTGTGTTCCTCAGCGCCCGCTCTTTCTCCCCGTCGCTCCACACGCCTGGGAGTCCCTTTCTTTCTCTCCACAAGCACGTGTGTTGACTTCGTCGCACATGTGCATCTGCACAAGCGTTGAGCTCAGCAGAGCGTGTCTCTTGACACTTGATGTGCGTTGGCTGTGTCTGCCTGCTCCAGTGAAGAGAGAAACGGGAAATCATCTTGGTAGAGGCAACAAAGCAAAAGCGAGGCAGGATTGACATCTGCTCAACAGAGACGGATTCCCTGCGCTGACACAGTTCACAGTTACACGAGAAGCAATCTGAGCGGTCCGTCGACCGGAGACGTGTTTCCCAAGAGGTCGTTTAGCGAGTGAACAGCAGTGTGCGCGACTTTCAGGAGTGTGCCTGGAAAGTGCCAGAATCACCAGGAGCATCTGTGCAAAAGCTGCTGCCTCTGTGACCGCATTGAGGCACGTTCGCGTGTCTGCGAGTATATAGACGGCTCTTTCGCGTTCACTCCGAGGGAAACGGTCCGCTATTGCTTCTGTGCGCACAGACGCGATTCCCTTGTCTCTTGCGAACACAGGGAACTCTGTGCATCCAAATCTACAGGCTAAGGACGCGTCTGCATATGTTTTGGTGAACAATCGAGTGTGCGTGTTCTGACAGCTGCCTCTATGCAGACGTCTCCACAGAGCCACTTCTGAATGCCCCGCAGCCCAGGACTGAATGGATACACTAACAAGTGCACCGGTGTGAGCAACCACATATGCAGAAGGACGTCTTTCATCTCACAGAAGCGCGAACGTCTTGGCGTTCAAGCACATGGCAGAAACAAGGTGTGAACAGATGAGCTGCTGCTATTTTCTCCGTTCGGCATGCTTCGTTGTAGCTCTCTTGCCGGTCGCCGGCTTAGCGGCTTGCTTTGCGCGACTAGCTCTGGGGAGAGAAGGAGATAGCGCCGGAAACCTCGCCTTTTGCCTTCTTCGGCGCTGGAACCTGGTTGCTGCGCCTTCTCTTTGTCCATGTGCACACACACGATTCCTCAGCGAAAACCATGCAGAAACCTTTCCACGAGCACCCAGGGATGTGCACCCAGCACCACGTGCACGCACACGCAGCTAGAGAAAAGCACCTACCTTTTCACACACTGATGCCTAAGCAAACGCGTGGCCACACACACGCACACATCCGCAAGCGCGCCTACTCCCATCTACTGAGAGAAAGACGGACGAGCTCTTTGGTTGCTCTTCACAGGCTTGTCCCTGATCTATAGCTGAGGGCAAACACTTGTGTGCTTGTGGGAGAGCCTGTGTCTTTCCTGGAAGCGTTTGGGAGTTTTGCTCAGACGCGTGTTTCCTCAAGTTCAAGAATCAAGATCTAGGATACCTGCAGACAGGTGCCTGTTTGTGTGGAGACAGTCTGTTTGAAACTGTGTTCCTCAGCGCCCGCTCTTTCTCCCCGTCGCTCCACACGCCTGGGAGTCCCTTTCTTTCTCTCCACAAGCACGTGTGTTGACTTCGTCGCACATGTGCATCTGCACAAGCGTTGAGCTCAGCAGAGCGTGTCTCTTGACACTTGATGTGCGTTGGCTGTGTCTGCCTGCTCCAGTGAAGAGAGAAACGGGAAATCATCTTGGTAGAGGCAACAAAGCAAAAGCGAGGCAGGATTGACATCTGCTCAACAGAGACGGATTCCCTGCGCTGACACAGTTCACAGTTACACGAGAAGCAATCTGAGCGGTCCGTCGACCGGAGACGTGTTTCCCAAGAGGTCGTTTAGCGAGTGAACAGCAGTGTGCGCGACTTTCAGGAGTGTGCCTGGAAAGTGCCAGAATCACCAGGAGCATCTGTGCAAAAGCTGCTGCCTCTGTGACCGCATTGAGGCACGTTCGCGTGTCTGCGAGTATATAGACGGCTCTTTCGCGTTCACTCCGAGGGAAACGGTCCGCTATTGCTTCTGTGCGCACAGACGCGATTCCCTTGTCTCTTGCGAACACAGGGAACTCTGTGCATCCAAATCTACAGGCTAAGGACGCGTCTGCATATGTTTTGGTGAACAATCGAGTGTGCGTGTTCTGACAGCTGCCTCTATGCAGACGTCTCCACAGAGCCACTTCTGAATGCCCCGCAGCCCAGGACTGAATGGATACACTAACAAGTGCACCGGTGTGAGCAACCACATATGCAGAAGGACGTCTTTCATCTCACAGAAGCGCGAACGTCTTGGCGTTCAAGCACATGGCAGAAACAAGGTGTGAACAGATGAGCTGCTGCTATTTTCTCCGTTCGGCATGCTTCGTTGTAGCTCTCTTGCCGGTCGCCGGCTTAGCGGCTTGCTTTGCGCGACTAGCTCTGGGGAGAGAAGGAGATAGCGCCGGAAACCTCGCCTTTTGCCTTCTTCGGCGCTGGAACCTGGTTGCTGCGCCTTCTCTTTGTCCATGTGCACACACACGATTCCTCAGCGAAAACCATGCAGAAACCTTTCCACGAGCACCCAGGGATGTGCACCCAGCACCACGTGCACGCACACGCAGCTAGAGAAAAGCACCTACCTTTTCACACACTGATGCCTAAGCAAACGCGTGGCCACACACACGCACACATCCGCAAGCGCGCCTACTCCCATCTATTGAGGGAAAGACGGACGAGCAACGTCCTGACAGGCTTGAGGGGAAAAACGTCCGTTGACGGTTGGCGTACTGCACGCCCGCCTACGGGGCTGCAGGGGAATCCACATTTGGAAGGTACCTGAAGATGTGTGCCTGTTCTTGGAGCTCCGCTAGTAGGGTAGCAAAGACACTCGTAGGCAGTACTGAATGCTGCTCCGTGCTACTTCTCCTCCGCTGGCAAATGCTTCACAGTCGCCCGAGGAAAGACGTTTAACAATCGATCTCCAAGAGGAACGAAACACATGATGCCATAAGGCGAAAGAATAGCAGGGCATCTCTTCACAGGCTTGTCCCTGATCTATAGCTGAGGGCAAACACTTGTGTGCTTGTGGGAGAGCCTGTGTCTTTCCTGGAAGCGTTTGGGAGTTTTGCTCAGACGCGTGTTTCCTCAAGTTCAAGAATCAAGATCTAGGATACCTGCAGACAGGTGCCTGTTTGTGTGGAGACAGTCTGTTTGAAACTGTGTTCCTCAGCGCCCGCTCTTTCTCCCCGTCGCTCCACACGCCTGGGAGTCCCTTTCTTTCTCTCCACAAGCACGTGTGTTGACTTCGTCGCACATGTGCATCTGCACAAGCGTTGAGCTCAGCATAGCGTGTCTCTTGACACTTGATGTGCGTTGGCTGTGTCTGCCTGCTCCAGTGAAGAGAGAAACGGGAAATCATCTTGGTAGAGGCAACAAAGCAAAAGCGAGGCAGGATTGACATCTGCTCAACAGAGACGGATTCCCTGCGCTGACACAGTTCACAGTTACACGAGAAGCAATCTGAGCGGTCCGTCGACCGGAGACGTGTTTCCCAAGAGGTCGTTTAGCGAGTGAACAGCAGTGTGCGCGACTTTCAGGAGTGTGCCTGGAAAGTGCCAGAATCACCAGGAGCATCTGTGCAAAAGCTGCTGCCTCTGTGACCGCATTGAGGCACGTTCGCGTGTCTGCGAGTATATAGACGGCTCTTTCGCGTTCACTCCGAGGGAAACGGTCCGCTATTGCTTCTGTGCGTACAGACGCGATTCCCTTGTCTCTTGCGAACACAGGGAACTCTGTGCATCCAAATCTACAGGCTAAGGACGCGTCTGCATATGTTTTGGTGAACAATCGAGTGTGCGTGTTCTGACAGCTGCCTCTATGCAGACGTCTCCACAGAGCCACTTCTGAATGCCCCGCAGCCCAGGACTGAATGGATACACTAACAAGTGCACCGGTGTGAGCAACCACATATGCAGAAGGACGTCTTTCATCTCACAGAAGCGCGAACGTCTTGGCGTTCAAGCACATGGCAGAAACAAGGTGTGAACAGATGAGCTGCTGCTATTTTCTCCGTTCGGCATGCTTCGTTGTAGCTCTCTTGCCGGTCGCCGGCTTAGCGGCTTGCTTTGCGCGACTAGCTCTGGGGAGAGAAGGAGATAGCGCCGGAAACCTCGCCTTTTGCCTTCTTCGGCGCTGGAACCTGGTTGCTGCGCCTTCTCTTTGTCCATGTGCACACACACGATTCCTCAGCGAAAACCATGCAGAAACCTTTCCACGAGCACCCAGGGATGTGCACCCAGCACCACGTGCACGCACACGCAGCTAGAGAAAAGCACCTACCTTTTCACACACTGATGCCTAAGCAAACGCGTGGCCACACACACGCACACATCCGCAAGCGCGCCTACTCCCATCTATTGAGGGAAAGACGGACGAGCAACGTCCTGACAGGCTTGAGGGGAAAAACGTCCGTTGACGGTTGGCGTACTGCACGCCCGCCTACGGGGCTGCAGGGGAATCCACATTTGGAAGGTACCTGAAGATGTGTGCCTGTTCTTGGAGCTCCGCTAGTAGGGTAGCAAAGACACTCGTAGGCAGTACTGAATGCTGCTCCGTGCTACTTCTCCTC
Organism: Patagioenas fasciata; assembly: GCF_037038585.1. NCBI lineage: Eukaryota > Metazoa > Chordata > Aves > Columbiformes > Columbidae > Patagioenas > Patagioenas fasciata. The sequence goes on along the minus strand of NW_027288655.1, from coordinate 31,854 downwards.
CGCTGGCAAATGCTTCACAGTCGCCCTAGGAAAGACGTTTAACAATCGATCTCCAAGAGGAACGAAACACATGATGCCATAAGGCGAAAGAATAGCAGGGCATCTCTTCACAGGCTTGTCCCTGATCTATAGCTGAGGGCAAACACTTGTGTGCTTGTGGGAGAGCCTGTGTCTTTCCTGGAAGCGTTTGGGAGTTTTGCTCAGACGCGTGTTTCCTCAAGTTCAAGAATCAAGATCTAGGATACCTGCAGACAGGTGCCTGTTTGTGTGGAGACAGTCTGTTTGAAACTGTGTTCCTCAGCGCCCGCTCTTTCTCCCCGTCGCTCCACACGCCTGGGAGTCCCTTTCTTTCTCTCCACAAGCACGTGTGTTGACTTCGTCGCACATGTGCATCTGCACAAGCGTTGAGCTCAGCAGAGCGTGTCTCTTGACACTTGATGTGCGTTGGCTGTGTCTGCCTGCTCCAGTGAAGAGAGAAACGGGAAATCATCTTGGTAGAGGCAACAAAGCAAAAGCGAGGCAGGATTGACATCTGCTCAACAGAGACGGATTCCCTGCGCTGACACAGTTCACAGTTACACGAGAAGCAATCTGAGCGGTCCGTCGACCGGAGACGTGTTTCCCAAGAGGTCGTTTAGCGAGTGAACAGCAGTGTGCGCGACTTTCAGGAGTGTGCCTGGAAAGTGCCAGAATCACCAGGAGCATCTGTGCAAAAGCTGCTGCCTCTGTGACCGCATTGAGGCACGTTCGCGTGTCTGCGAGTATATAGACGGCTCTTTCGCGTTCACTCCGAGGGAAACGGTCCGCTATTGCTTCTGTGCGCACAGACGCGATTCCCTTGTCTCTTGCGAACACAGGGAACTCTGTGCATCCAAATCTACAGGCTAAGGACGCGTCTGCATATGTTTTGGTGAACAATCGAGTGTGCGTGTTCTGACAGCTGCCTCTATGCAGACGTCTCCACAGAGCCACTTCTGAATGCCCCGCAGCCCAGGACTGAATGGATACACTAACAAGTGCACCGGTGTGAGCAACCACATATGCAGAAGGACGTCTTTCATCTCACAGAAGCGCGAACGTCTTGGCGTTCAAGCACATGGCAGAAACAAGGTGTGAACAGATGAGCTGCTGCTATTTTCTCCGTTCGGCATGCTTCGTTGTAGCTCTCTTGCCGGTCGCCGGCTTAGCGGCTTGCTTTGCGCGACTAGCTCTGGGGAGAGAAGGAGATAGCGCCGGAAACCTCGCCTTTTGCCTTCTTCGGCGCTGGAACCTGGTTGCTGCGCCTTCTCTTTGTCCATGTGCACACACACGATTCCTCAGCGAAAACCATGCAGAAACCTTTCCACGAGCACCCAGGGATGTGCACCCAGCACCACGTGCACGCACACGCAGCTAGAGAAAAGCACCTACCTTTTCACACACTGATGCCTAAGCAAACGCGTGGCCACACACACGCACACATCCGCAAGCGCGCCTACTCCCATCTATTGAGGGAAAGACGGACGAGCAACGTCCTGACAGGCTTGAGGGGAAAAACGTCCGTTGACGGTTGGCGTACTGCACGCCCGCCTACGGGGCTGCAGGGGAATCCACATTTGGAAGGTACCTGAAGATGTGTGCCTGTTCTTGGAGCTCCGCTAGTAGGGTAGCAAAGACACTCGTAGGCAGTACTGAATGCTGCTCCGTGCTACTTCTCCTCCGCTGGCAAATGCTTCACAGTCGCCCGAGGAAAGACGTTTAACAATCGATCTCCAAGAGGAACGAAACACATGATGCCATAAGGCGAAAGAATAGCAGGGCATCTCTTCACAGGCTTGTCCCTGATCTATAGCTGAGGGCAAACACTTGTGTGCTTGTGGGAGAGCCTGTGTCTTTCCTGGAAGCGTTTGGGAGTTTTGCTCAGACGCGTGTTTCCTCAAGTTCAAGAATCAAGATCTAGGATACCCGCAGACAGGTGCCTGTTTGTGTGGAGACAGTCTGTTTGAAACTGTGTTCCTCAGCGCCCGCTCTTTCTCCCCGTCGCTCCACACGCCTGGGAGTCCCTTTCTTTCTCTCCACAAGCACGTGTGTTGACTTCGTCGCACATGTGCATCTGCACAAGCGTTGAGCTCAGCAGAGCGTGTCTCTTGACACTTGATGTGCGTTGGCTGTGTCTGCCTGCTCCAGTGAAGAGAGAAACGGGAAATCATCTTGGTAGAGGCAACAAAGCAAAAGCGAGGCAGGATTGACATCTGCTCAACAGAGACGGATTCCCTGCGCTGACACAGTTCACAGTTACACGAGAAGCAATCTGAGCGGTCCGTCGACCGGAGACGTGTTTCCCAAGAGGTCGTTTAGCGAGTGAACAGCAGTGTGCGCGACTTTCAGGAGTGTGCCTGGAAAGTGCCAGAATCACCAGGAGCATCTGTGCAAAAGCTGCTGCCTCTGTGACCGCATTGAGGCACGTTCGCGTGTCTGCGAGTATATAGACGGCTCTTTCGCGTTCACTCCGAGGGCAACGGTCCGCTATTGCTTCTGTGCGTACAGACGCGATTCCCTTGTCTCTTGCGAACACAGGGAACTCTGTGCATCCAAATCTACAGGCTAAGGACGCGTCTGCGTATGTTTTGGTGAACAATCGAGTGTGCGTGTTCTGACAGCTGCCTCTATGCAGACGTCTCCACAGAGCCACTTCTGAATGCCCCGCAGCCCAGGACTGAATGGATACACTAACAAGTGCACCGGTGTGAGCAACCACATATGCAGAAGGACGTCTTTCATCTCACAGAAGCGCGAACGTCTTGGCGTTCAAGCACATGGCAGAAACAAGGTGTGAACAGATGAGCTGCTGCTATTTTCTCCGTTCGGCATGCTTCGTTGTAGCTCTCTTGCCGGTCGCCGGCTTAGCGGCTTGCTTTGCGCGACTAGCTCTGGGGAGAGAAGGAGATAGCGCCGGAAACCTCGCCTTTTGCCTTCTTCGGCGCTGGAACCTGGTTGCTGCGCCTTCTCTTTGTCCATGTGCACACACACGATTCCTCAGCGAAAACCATGCAGAAACCTTTCCACGAGCACCCAGGGATGTGCACCCAGCACCACGTGCACGCACACGCAGCTAGAGAAAAGCACCTACCTTTTCACACACTGATGCCTAAGCAAACGCGTGGCCACACACACGCACACATCCGCAAGCGCGCCTACTCCCATCTATTGAGGGAAAGACGGACGAGCAACGTCCTGACAGGCTTGAGGGGAAAAACGTCCGTTGACGGTTGGCATACTGCACGCCCGCCTACGGGGCTGCAGGGGAATCCACATTTGGAAGGTACCTGAAGATGTGTGCCTGTTCTTGGAGCTCCGCTAGTAGGGTAGCAAAGACACTCGTAGGCAGTACTGAATGCTGCTCCGTGCTACTTCTCCTCCGCTGGCAAATGCTTCACAGTCGCCCGAGGAAAGACGTTTAACAATCGATCTCCAAGAGGAACGAAACACATGATGCCATAAGGCGAAAGAATAGCAGGGCATCTCTTCACAGGCTTGTCCCTGATCTATAGCTGAGGGCAAACACTTGTGTGCTTGTGGGAGAGCCTGTGTCTTTCCTGGAAGCGTTTGGGAGTTTTGCTCAGACGCGTGTTTCCTCAAGTTCAAGAATCAAGATCTAGGATACCTGCAGACAGGTGCCTGTTTGTGTGGAGACAGTCTGTTTGAAACTGTGTTCCTCAGCGCCCGCTCTTTCTCCCCGTCGCTCCACACGCCTGGGAGTCCCTTTCTTTCTCTCCACAAGCACGTGTGTTGACTTCGTCGCACATGTGCATCTGCACAAGCGTTGAGCTCAGCAGAGCGTGTCTCTTGACACTTGATGTGCGTTGGCTGTGTCTGCCTGCTCCAGTGAAGAGAGAAACGGGAAATCATCTTGGTAGAGGCAACAAAGCAAAAGCGAGGCAGGATTGACATCTGCTCAACAGAGACGGATTCCCTGCGCTGACACAGTTCACAGTTACACGAGAAGCAATCTGAGCGGTCCGTCGACCGGAGACGTGTTTCCCAAGAGGTCGTTTAGCGAGTGAACAGCAGTGTGCGCGACTTTCAGGAGTGTGCCTGGAAAGTGCCAGAATCACCAGGAGCATCTGTGCAAAAGCTGCTGCCTCTGTGACCGCATTGAGGCACGTTCCCGTGTCTGCGAGTATATAGACGGCTCTTTCGCGTTCACTCCGAGGGAAACGGTCCGCTATTGCTTCTGTGCGTACAGACGCGATTCCCTTGTCTCTTGCGAACACAGGGAACTCTGTGCATCCAAATCTACAGGCTAAGGACGCGTCTGCGTATGTTTTGGTGAACAATCGAGTGTGCGTGTTCTGACAGCTGCCTCTATGCAGACGTCTCCACAGAGCCACTTCTGAATGCCCCGCAGCCCAGGACTGAATGGATACACTAACAAGTGCACCGGTGTGAGCAACCACATATGCAGAAGGACGTCTTTCATCTCACAGAAGCGCGAACGTCTTGGCGTTCAAGCACATGGCAGAAACAAGGTGTGAACAGATGAGCTGCTGCTATTTTCTCCGTTCGGCATGCTTCGTTGTAGCTCTCTTGCCGGTCGCCGGCTTAGCGGCTTGCTTTGCGCGACTAGCTCTGGGGAGAGAAGGAGATAGCGCCGGAAACCTCGCCTTTTGCCTTCTTCGGCGCTGGAACCTGGTTGCTGCGCCTTCTCTTTGTCCATGTGCACACACACGATTCCTCAGCGAAAACCATGCAGAAACCTTTCCACGAGCACCCAGGGATGTGCACCCAGCACCACGTGCACGCACACGCAGCTAGAGAAAAGCACCTACCTTTTCACACACTGATGCCTAAGCAGACGCGTGGCCACACACACGCACACATCCGCAAGCGCACCCACTCCCATCTATTGAGGTTGGGGATAGGGGTTGGGGTTAAGTTTAGATTTGGGGTTAGGGGTTGGGGTTAGGTTTAGATTTGGGGTTAGGGGTTGGGGTTAGGGGTTGGGGTTAGGTTTAGATTTGGGGTTAGGTTTACATTTGGGGTTAGGAGTTGGGGTTAGGTTTAGATTTGGGGTTAGGTTTAGATTTGGGGTTAGGGTTTGGGGTTAGGTTTAGATTTGGGGTTAGGTTTAGATTTGGAGTTAGGGGTTGGGGTTAGTTTTAGATTTGGGGTTTAGTTTTGGGGTTAGGTTTAGATTTGGGGTTTAGATTTGGGGTTAGGTTTAGATTTGGGGTTTAGATTTGGGGTTAGGTGTTGGGGTTAGATATTGGGGTTAGGTTTAGATTTGGGGTAAGGGGTTGGGGTTAGGTTTAGATTTGGGCTTAGGGGTTGGCGTTAGGTTTAGATTTGGGGTTAGGTTTGAATTTGGGGTTAGTGGTTGGGGTTAGGTTAAGATTTGGGGTTAGGTTTAGATTTGGGGTTAGGGGTTGGGGTTAGGTTTAGATTTGGGGTTAGGTTTAGATTTGGGGTTAGGGGTTGGGGTTAGGTTTAGATATGGGGTTAGGTTTAGATTTGGGGTCAGGGGTTGAGGTTAGGTTTAAATTTGGGGTTAGGTTTAGATTTGGGGATAGGGGTTGGGGTTAGGTTTAGATTTGGGGTTAGGTTTATATTTGGGGTTAGGGGTTGGGGTTAGGTTTAGATTTGGGGTTAGGTTTAGATTTGGGGTTAGGGGTTGGGGTTAGGGGTTGGGGTTAGGTTTAGATTTGGGGTTAGGGGTTGGGGTTAGGGGTTGGGGTTAGGTTTAGATTTGGGGTTTAGATTTGGGGTTAGGCTTAGATTTGGGGTTCGGTTTAAATTTGGGGTTTAGATTTGGTGTTAGGTTTAGATTTGGAGTTAGGGGTTGGGGTTAGGTTTAGATTTGGGCTTAGGTTTAGATTTGGGGTTTAGATTTGGGGTTAGGGGTTAGGGTTAGGTTTAGATTTGGGGTTTAGATTTGGGGTTAGGTTTAGATTTGGGGTTAGGTTTAGATTTGGGGTTTAGATTTGGGGTTAGGTTTAGATTTGGGGTTAGGGGTTGGGGTGAGGTTTAGATTTGGGGTTAGGTTTAGATTTGGGGTTTAGATTTGGGGTTAGGTTTAGATTTGGGGTTAGGTTTAGATTTGGGGTTTAGATTTGGGGTTAGGTCTAGATTTGGGGTTAGGGGTTGGGGTTAGGTTTAGATTTGGGGTTTAGATTTGGGGTTAGGTTTAGATTTGGGGTTTAGATTTGGGGTTAGGTTTAGATTTGGGGTTTAGTTTTGGGGTTAGGTTTAGATTTGGGGTTAGGTTTAGATTTGGGGTTTAGATTTGGGGTTAGGTTTAGATTTGGGGTTAGGTTTAGATTTGGGTTTAGGGGTTGGGGTTAGGTTTAGGTTTGGGGCTAGGTTTAGATTTGGGGTTTAGATTTGGGGTTAGGTTTAGATTTGGGGTTTATATTTGGGGTTAGGTTTAGATTTGGGGTTTAGATTTGGGGTTAGGTTTAGATTTGGGGTTAGGGGTTGGGGTTAGGTTTAGATTTGGCGTTAGGTTTAGATTTCGGGTTAGGGGCTGGGGTTAGGTTTAGATTTGGGGTTAGGTTTAGATTTGGGGTTTAGATTTGGGGTTAGGTTTAGATTTGGGTTTAGGTTTAGATTTGGGGTTTAGATTTGGGGTTATCTTTAGATTTTGGGTCAGGGGTTAGGGTTAGGTTTAGATTTGGGGTTAGTTTTAGATTTGGGGTTTAGATTTGGGGTTAGGTTTAGATTTGGGGTTAGGTTTAGATTTGGGGTTAGGGGTTGGGGTTAGGCTTAGACTTGGGCTTGAGATTTGGGGTTAGGTTTAGATTAGGGGTTAGGGGTTGGGGTTAGGTTTAGATTTGGGGTTAGGTTTAGATTTGGGGTTAGGGGTTGGGGTTAGGTTTAGATTTGGGGTTAGGTTTAGATAAGGGGTTAGGGGTTGGGGTTAGGTTTAGATTTGGGTTAGGTTTAGATTTGGGGTTAGGGGTTGGGGTTAGGTTTAGATTTGGGGTTAGGTTTAGATATGGGGTTTAGATTTGCGGTTAGGTTTAGATTTGGGGTTAGGTTTAGATTTGGGGTTTAGATTTGGGGTTAGGTTTAGATTTGGGGTTAGGGGTTGGGGTTAGGTTTAGATTTGGGGTTAGGTTTAGATTTGGGGTTAGGGGTTGGGGTTAGGTTTAGATTTGGGCTTTAGATTTGGGGTTAGGTTTAGATTTGGGGTTAGGTTTAGATTTGGGATTTAGATTTGGGGTTAGGTTTAGATTTGGGTTAGGGGTTTGGGTTAGGTTTAGATTTGGGTTTAGGTTTAGATTTGGGGTTTAGATTTGGGGTTAGGTTTAGATTTGGGGTTAGGGATTGGGGTTAGGTTTAGGTTTGGTTTTTAGATTTGGGGTTAGGTTTAGATTAGGGGTTAGGGGTTGGGGTTAGGTTTAGATTTGGGGTTAGGGTTAGATTTGGAGTTAGGGGTTGGGGTTAGGTTTAGATTTGGGGTTAGGTTTAGATTAGGGGTTAGGGGTTGGGGTTAGGTTTAGATTTGGGTTAGGTTTAGATTTGGGGTTAGGGGTTGGGGTTAGGTTTAGATTTGGGGTTAGGTTTAGATTTGGGGTTTAGATTTGGGGTTAGGTTTAGATTTGGGGTTAGGTTTAGATTTGGGATTTAGATTTGGGGTTAGTTTTAGATTTGGGTTAGGGGTCGGGGTTAGGTTTAGATTTGGGTTTAGGTTTAGATTTGGGGTTTAGATTTGGGGTTAGGTTTAGATTTGGGGTTTAGTTTAGATTTGGGGTTTTGATTTCTGGTTAGGTTTAGATTTGGGGTTAGGTTTAGATTTGGGGTTAGGGGTTGGGGTTAGGTTTAGATTTGGGGTTAGGTTTAGATTTGGGGTTTAGATTTGGGGTTAGGTTTAGATTTGGGGTTAGGGGTTGGGGTTAGGTTTAGATTTGGGGTTAGGTTTAGATTTGGGGTTAGGGGTTGGGGTTAGGTTTAGATTTGGGGTTAGGTTTAGATTTGCGGTTTAGATTTGGGGTTAGGTCTAGATTTGGGGTTAGGGGTTGGGGTTAGGTTTAGATTTGGGGTTAGGTTTAGATTTGGGGTTCAGATTTGAGGTTAGGTTTAGATTTGGGTTTTAGATTTGGGGTTAGGTTTAGAGTTGGGGTTAGGGGTTCGGGTTAGGTTTAGATTTGGGGTTAGGTTTAGATTTGGGGTTTAGATTTGGAGTTAGGTTTAGATTTGGGGCTAGGTTTAGCTTTGGGGTTAGGGGTTGGGGTTGGGTTTAGATTTGGGGTTAGGTTTGGATTTGGGGTTTAGATTTGGGGTTAGGTTTAGATTTGGGGTTAGGGGTTGGGGTTAGGTTTAGATTTGGGGTTAGGTTTAGATTTGGGGTTTAGATTTGGTGTTAGGTTTAGATTTGGGGTTTAGTTTTGGGGTTAGGTTTAGATTTGGGGTTTAGATTTGGGGTTAGGTTTAGATTTGGGGTTAGGGGTTGGGGTTAGGTTTAGATTTGGGGTTTAGATTTGGGGTTAGGTTTAGATTTGGGGTTAGGTTTAGATTTGGGGTTTAGATTTGGGGTTAGGTTTAGATTTGGGGTTAGGGGTTTGGGTTAGGTTTAGATTTGGGGTTTAGATTTGGGGTTAGGTTTAGATTTGGGGTTAGGTTTAGATTTGGGGTTTAGATTTGGGGTTAGGTCTAGATTTGGGGTTAGGGGTTGGGGTTAGGTTTAAATTTGGGGTTTATATTTGGGATTAGGTTTAGATTTGGGGTTTAGATTTGGGGTTAGGTTTAGATTTGGGGTTATGGGTTGGGGTTAGGTTTAGATTTGGGGTTTAGATTTGGGGTTAGGTTTAGATTTGGGGTTAGGGGTTGGGGTTAGGTTTAGATTTGGGGTTTAGATTTGGGGTTAGGTTTAGATTTGGGATTTAGATTTGGGGTTAGGTTTAGATTTGGGTTAGGGGTTGGGGTTAGGTTTAGATTTGGGGTTTTGATTTGTGGTTAGGTTTAGATTTGGGGTTAGGTTTAGATTTGGGGTTTTGATTTGTGGTTAGGTTTAGATTTGGGGTTAGGTTTAGATTTGGGGTTAGGGGTTGGGGTTAGGTTTAGATTTGGGGTTTAGATTTGGGGTTAGGTTTAGATTTGGGGTTTAGATTTGGGGTTAGGTTTAGATTTGGGATTAGGTTTAGATTTGGGGTTTGGGGTTGGGGTTAGGTTTAGATTTGGGGTTAGGTTTAGATTTGGGGTTTATATTTGGGGTTACGTCTAGATTTGGGGTTAGGGGTTGGGGTTAGGTTTAGATTTGGGGTTAGGTTTAGATTTGGGTTAGGGGTTGGGGTTAGGTTTAGATTTGGGGTTAGGTCTAGATTTGGGGTTAAGGGTTGGGGTTAGGTTTAGATTTGGGGTTAGGTTTAGATTTGGGGTTTAGATTTGGGGTTAGGTTTAGATTTGGGGTTTAGATTTGGGGTTAGGTTTAGATTTGGGGTTAGGGGTTGGGGTTAGGTTTAGATTTGGGGTTAGGTTTAGATTTGGGGTTTGGGGTTGGGGTTAGGTTTAGATTTGGGGTTAGGTTTAGATTTGGGGTTTAGATTTGGAGTTAGGTTTAGATTTGGGGCTAGGTTTAGATTTGGGGTTAGGGGTTGGGGTTGGGTTTAGATTTGGGGTTAGGTTTGGATTTGGGGTTTAGATTTGGGGTTAGGTTTAGATTTGGGGTTTTGATTTGGGGTTAGGTTTAGATTTGGGGTTAGGTTTAGATTTGGGGTTTAGATTTGGGGTTAGGTTTAGATTTGGGGTTTAGTTTTGGGGTTAGGTTTAGATTTGGGGTTAGGGATTGGGGTTAGGTTTAGATTTGGGGTTTAGATTTGGGGTTAGGTTTAGATTTGGGGTTAGGGGTTGGGGTTAGGTTTAGATTTGGGGTTAGGTTTAGATTTGGGGTTTAGATTTGGGGTTAGGTCTAGATTTGGGGTTTAGATTTGGGGTTAGGTTTAGATTTGGGGTTAGGGGTTCGGGTTAGGTTTAGATTTGGGGTTAGGTTTAGATTTGGGGTTTAGATTTGGGGTTAGGTTTAGATTTGGGGTTAGGGGTTCGGGTTAGGTTTAGATTTGGGGTTAGGTTTAGATTTGGGGTTTAGATTTGGGGTTAGGTTTAGATTTGGGGTTTAGTTTTGGGGTTAGGTTTAGATTTGGGGTTTAGATTTGGGGTTAGGTTTAGATTTGGGGTTAGGGGTTGGGGTTAGGTTTAGATTTGGGGTTTAGATTTGGGGTTAGGTTTAGATTTGGGGTTAGGTTTAGATTTGGGGTTTAGATTTGGGGATTAGGTTTAGATTTGGGGTTAGGTTTAGATTTGGGGTTTAGATTTGGGGTTAGGTTTAGATTTGGGGTTAGGGGTTGGGGTTAGGTTTAGATTTGGGGTTTAGATTTGGGGTTTAGATTTGGGGTTAGGTTTAGATTTGGGGTTAGGTTTAGATTTGGGGTTTAGATTTGGGGTTAGGTTTAGATTTGGGGTTAGGGGTTGGGGTTAGGTTTAGATTTGGGGTTAGGTTTAGATTTGGGGTTAGGGGTTCGGGTTAGGTTTAGATTTGGGGTTTAGTTTTGGGGTTAGGTTTAGATTTGGGGTTAGGGGTTGGGGTTAGGTTTAGATTTGGGGTTAGGTTTAGATTTGGGGTTTAGATTTGGGGTTAGGTTTAGATTTGGGGTTTAGATTTGGGGTTTAGATTTGGGGTTAGGTCTAGATTTGGGGTTAGGGGTTGGGGTTAGGTTTAGATTTGGGGTTTAGATTTGGGATTAGGTTTAGATTTGGGGTTTAGATTTGGGGTTAGGTTTAGATTTGGGGTTTAGTTTTGGGGTTAGGTTTAGATTTGGGGTTAGGTTTAGATTTGGGGTTTAGATTTGGGGTTATGTTTAGATTTGGGTTTAGGGGTTGGGGTTAGGTTTAGATTTGGGGTTAGGTTTAGATTTGGGGTTTAGATTTGGGGTTAGGTTTAGATTTGGGGTTAGATTTGGGGTTAGGTTTAGATTTGGGGTTGAGATTTGGGGTTAGGTTTAGATTTGGGGTTAGGGGTTGGGGTTAGGTTTAGATTTGGGGTTTAGATTTGGGGTTAGGTTTAGATTTGGGGTTAGGGGTTTGGGGTTAGGTTTAGATTTGGGGTTTAGATTTGTGGTTAGGTTTAGATTTTGGGTTAGGTGTAGATTTGGGATTTAGATTTGGGGTTAGGTTTAGATTTGGGTTAGGGGATGGGGTTAGGTTTAGATTTGGGTTTAGGTTTAGATTTCGGGTTTAGATTTGGGGTTAGGTTTAGATTTGGGGTTAGGTTTAGATTTGGGGTTTTGATTTGTGGTTAGGTTTAGATTTGGGGTTAGGTTTAGATTTGGGGTTAGGGGTTGGGGTTAGGTTTAGATTTGGGGTTTAGATTTGGGGTTAGGTTTAGATTTGGGGTTAGGGGTTGCGGTTAGGTTTTGATTTGGGGTTAGGTTTAGATTTGGGGTTTAGATTTGGGGTTAGGTTTAGATTTGGGGTTAGGTTTAGATTTGGGGTTTAGATTTGGGGTTACGTCTAGATTTGGGGTTAGGGGTTGGGGTTAGGTTTAGATTTGGGGTTAGGTTTAGATTTGGGGTTAGGGTTTGGGGTTAGGTTTAGATTTGGGGTTAGGTCTAGATTTGGGGTTAAGGGTTGGGGTTAGGTTTAGATTTGGGGTTAGGTTTAGATTTGGGGTTTAGATTTGGGGTTAGGTTTAGATTTGGGGTTTAGATTTGGGGTTAGGTTTAGATTTGGGGTTAGGGGTTGGGGTTAGGTTTAGAATTGGGGTTAGGTTTAGATTTGGGGTTTAGATTTGGAGTTAGGTTTAGATTTGGGGCTAGGTTTAGATTTGGGGTTAGGGGTTGGGGTTGGGTTTAGATTTGGGGTTAGGTTTGGATTTGGGCTTTAGATTTGGGGTTAGGTTTAGATTTGGGGTTTTGATTTGGGGTTAGGTTTAGATTTGGGGTTAGGTTTAGATTTGGGGTTTAGATTTGGGGTTAGGTTTAGATTTGGGGTTAGGGGTTGGGGTTAGGTTTAGATTTGGGGTTAGGTTTAGATTTGGGGTTTAGATTTGGGGTTAGGTTTAGATTTGGGGTTTAGATTTGGGGTTAGGTTTAGATTTGGGGTTAGGGGTTGGCGTTAGGTTTAGATTTGGGGTTAGGTTTAGATTTGGGGTTTAGATTTGGGGTTAGGTTTAGATTTGGGGTTAGGTTTAGATTTGGGGTTTAGATTTGGGGTTAGGTCTAGATTTGGGGTTTAGATTTGGGGTTAGGTTTATATTTGGGGTTAGGGGTTCGGGTTAGGTTTAGAGTTGGGGTTAGGTTTAGATTTGGGGTTTAGATTTGAGGTTAGGTTTAGATTTGGGGTTAGGGGTTCGGATTAGGTTTAGATTTGGGGTTAGGTTTAGATTTGGGATTTAGATTTGGGGTTAGGTTTAGATTTGGGGTTAGGTTTAGATTTGGGGTTTAGATTTGGGGTTAGGTTTAGATTTGGGGTTAGGTTTAGATTTGGGGTTTAGATTTGGGGTTTTGGTCTAGATTTGGGGTTAGGAGCTGAGGTTAGGTTTAGATTTGGGGTTAGGTTTAGATTTGGGGTTTAGATTTGGGGTTAGGTTTAGATTTGGGGTTAGGGGTTGGGGTTAGGTTTAGATTTGGGGTTTAGATTTGGGGTTAGGTTTAGATTTGGGGTTAGGTTTAGATTTGGGGTTTAGATTTGGGGTTAGGTTTAGATTTGGGGTTAGGGGTTGGGGTTAGGTTTAGATTTGGGGTTAGGTTTAGATTTGGGGTTAGGGGTTTGGGTTAGGTTTAGATTTAAGGTTTAGATTTGGGGTTAGGTTTAGATTTGGGGTTAGGGGTTGGGGTTAGGTTTAGATTTGGGGTTAGGTTTAGATTTGGGGTTTAGATTTGGGGTTGGGTTTAGATTTGGGGTTAGGGGTTGGGGTTAGGTTTAGATTTGGGGTTAGGTTTAGATTTGGTGTTAGGTTTAGATTTGTGGTTGGGTTTAGATTTGGGGTTTAGATTTGGGGTTAGGTTTAGATTTGGGGTTAGATTTGGGGTTAGGTTTAGATTTGGGGTTGAGATTTGGGGTTAGGTTTAGATTTGGGTTAGGGGTTGGGGTTAGGTTTAGATTTGGGGTTTAGATTTGGGGTTAGGTTTAGATTTGGGGTTAGGTTTAGATTTGGGGTTTTGTTTTGGGGTTCGGTTTAGATTTGGGTTTAGGGGTTGGGGTTAGGTTTAGATTTGGGGTTAGGTTTAGATTTGGGGTTAGGGGTTGGGGTTAGGTTTAGATTTGGGGTTTTGTTTTGGGGTTAGGTTTAGATTTGGGCTTAGGGGTTGGGGTTAGGTTTAGATTTGGGGTTAGGTTTAGATTTGGGGTTTAGATTTGGGGTTAGGTTTAGATTTGGGGTTTAGATTTGGGGTTTAGATTTGGGGTTAGGTCTAGATTTGGGGTTAGGGGTTGGGATTAGGTTTAGATTTGGGGTTTAGATTTGGGATGAGGTTTAGATTTGTGGTTTAGATTTGGGGTTAGGTTTAGATTTGGGGTTAGGGGTTGGGGTTAGGTTTAGATTTGGGGTTAGGTTTAGATTTGGGGTTTAGATTTGGGGTTATGTTTAGATTTGGGGTTAGGTGTTGGGGTTAGGTTTACATTTGGGGTTAGGTTTAGATTTGGGGATTAGATTTGGGGTTAGGTTTAGATTTGGGGTTAGGTTTAGATTTGGGTTTAGGGGTTGGGTTTAGGTTTAGGTTTGGGGTTAGGTTTAGATTTGGGGTTTAGATTTGGGGTTAGATTTAGATTTGGGGTTAGGTTTAGATTTGGGGTTTAGATTTGGGGTTAGGTTTAGATTTGGGGTTAGGGGTTGGGGTTAGGTTTAGATTTGGCGTTAGGTTTATATTTGGGGTTAGGGGCTGGGGTTAGGTTTAGATTTGGGGTTAGGTTTAGATTTGGGGTTTAGATTTGGGGTTAGGTTTAGATTTGGGGTTAGGTTTAGATTTGGGTTTAGATTTGGGGTTATCTTTAGATTTTGGCTTAGGGGTTAGGGTTAGGTTTAGATTTGGGGTTAGGTTTAGATTTGGGGTTTAGATTTGGGGTTAGGTTTAGATTTTGGGGTTTAGATTTGGGGTTAGGTTTAGATTTGGGGTTAGGGGTTGGGGTTAGGTTTAGATTTGGGGTTAGGTTTAGATTTGGGGTTTAGATTTGGGGTTAGATTTAGATTTCGGGTTTAGATTTGGGGTTAGGGGTTGGGGTTAGGTTTAGATTTGGGGTTAGGTTTAGATTTGGGTTAGGGGTTGGGGTTAGGTTTAGATTTGGGGTTAGGTTTAGATTTGATTAGGTGTAGATTTGGGGTTAGGGGTTGGGGTTAGGTTTAGATTTGGGGTTAGGTTTAGATTTGGGGTTTAGATTTGGGTTTAGGTTTTGATTAGGGGTTAGGTTTAGATTTGGGGTTTAGATTTGGGGTTAGGTTTAGATTTGGGGTTAGGGGTTGCGGTTAGATTTAGATTTGGGGTTAGGTTTAGATTTGGGGTTTAGATTTGGGGTTAGGTTTAGATTTGGGGTTAGGGGTTGCGGTTAGGTTTACATTTGGGGTTAGGTTTAGATTTGGGGTTAGGAGTTGGGGTTAGGTTTAGATTTGGGGTTTAGATTTGGGGTTAGGTTTAGATTTGGGGTTAGGGTTTGGGGTTAGGTTTAGATTTGGGGTTAGGTTTAGATTTAGGGTTTAGATTTGGGGTTAGGTTTAGATTTGGGGTTAGGGGTTGGGGTTAGGTTTAGATTTGGGGTTAGGTTTAGATTTGGGGTTTAGATTTGGGGTTAGGTTTAGATTTCGGGTTTAGATTTGGGGTTAGGGGTTGGGGTTAGGTTTAGATTTGGGGTTTAGATTTGGGGTTAGGTTTAGATTTGGGTTAGGGGTTGGGGTTAGGTTTAGATTTGGGGTTGGGTTTAGATTTGATTAGGTGTAGATTTGGGGTTAGGGGTTGGGGTTAGGTTTAGATTTGGGGTTAGGTTTAGATTTGGGGTTTAGATTTGGGTTTAGGTTTTGATTAGGGGTTAGGTTTAGATTTGGGGTTTAGATTTGGGGTTAGGTTTAGATTTGGTGTTAGGGGTTGCGGTTAAATTTAGATTTGGGGTTAGGTTTAGATTTGGGGTTTAGATTTGGGGTTAGGTTTAGATTTGGGGTTAGGGGTTGCGGTTAGGTTTAGATTTGGGGTTAGGTTTAGATTTGGGGTTAGGAGTTGGGGTTAGGTTTAGATTTGGGGTTTAGATTTGGGGTTAGGTTTAGATTTGGGGTTAGGGTTTGGGGTTAGGTTTAGATTTGGGGTTAGGTTTAGATTTAGGGTTTAGATTTGGGGTTAGGTTTAGATTTGGGGTTAGGGGTTGGGGTCTAGGTTTAGATTTGGGGTTAGGTTTAGATTTGGGATTAGGGGTTGAGGTTAGGTTTAGATTTGGGGTTAGGTTTAGATTTAGGGTTAGGGGTTGGGGTTAGGTTTAGATTTCGGGTTAGGTTTAGATTTGGGATTTAGATTTGGGGTTAGGTTTAGATTTGGGGTTTAGATTTGGGGTTTAGTTTAGATTTGGGGTTAGGGGTTGGGGTTACGTTTAGATTTGGGGTTTGATTTAGATTTGGGGTTAGGGGTTGGGGTTAGGTTTAGATTTGGGGTTTAGATTTGGGGTTTAGTTTAGATTTGGGGTTAGGTGTTGGGGTTAGGTTTAGATTTGGGGTTAGGTTTAGATTTGGGGTTAGGGGTTGGGGTTAGGTTTAGATTTGGGGTTTAGATTTGGGGTTTAGATTTGGGGTTAGCTTTAGATTTGGGGTTAGCTTTAGATTTGGGGTTTAGATTTGGGGTTAGGTTTAGATTTGGGGTTAGGGGTTGGGGTTAGGTTTAGATTTGGGGTTAGGTTTAGATTTGGGGTTTAGATTTGGGGTTAGGTTTAGATTTGGGGTTAGGTTTAGTTTTGGGGTTAGGGGTTGGGGTTAGGTTTAGATTTGGGGTTAGGTTTAGATTTGGGGTTAGGTTTAGATTTGGGGTTAGGGGTTGGGCTTAGGTTTAGATTTGGGGTTTATATTTGGGGTTAGGTTTAGATTTGGGGTTAGGGGTTGGGGTTAGGTTTAGAATTGGGGTTAGGTTTAGATTTGGGGTTTAGATTTGGGGTTAGGTTTAGATCTGGGGTAGAGATTTGGGGTTAGGTCTAGATTTGGGGTTAGGGGTTGGGGTTAGGTTTAGATTTGGGGTTAGGTTTAGATTTGCGGTTAGGGGTTGGGGTTAGGTTTAGATTTGGGTAGGTTTAGATTTGGGGTTAGGGGTTGGGGTTAGGATTAGATTTGGGGTTATGTTTAGATTTGGGGTTTTGATTTGGGGTTAGGTTTAGATTTGGGGTTAGGTTTAGATTTGGGGTTTAGATTTGGGGTTAGGTTTAGATTTGGGGTTAGGGGTTGGGCTTAGGTTTAGATTTGGGGTTATGTTTAGATTTTGGGGTTTAGATTTGGGGTTAGGTTTAGATTAGGGGTTAGGTTTAGATCTGGGGTTTAGATTTGGGGTTAGGTTTAGATTTGGGGTTAGGTTTAGATTTGGGGTTAGTTTTAGATTTGGGGTTAGGGGTTGGGGTTAGGTTTAGATTTGGGGTTAGGGGTTGGGGTTAGGTTTAGATGTGGGTTTAGGTTTAGATTTGGGGTTAGGGGTTGTGGTTAGGTTTAGATTTGGGGTTTATATTTGGGGTTAGGTTTAGATTTGGGGTTAGGGGTTGGGGTTAGGTTTAGATTTGTGGTTAGGTTTAGATTTGGGGTTTAGATTTGGGGTTAGTTTTAGATTTGGGGTTAGGGGTTGGGGTTAGGTTTAGATTTGGGGTTAGGTTTAGATTTGGGGTTTAGATTTGGGGTTAGGTTTAGATTTGGGGTTTAGATTTGCGGTTAGGTTTAGATTTGGGGTTAGGGGTTGGGGTTAGGTTTAGATTTGGGGTTAGGTTTAGATTTGGGGTTAGGTTTAGTTTTGGGGTTAGGGGTTGGGTTTAGGTTTAGATTTGGGGTTAGGTTTAGATTTGGGGTTAGGGGTTGGTGTTAGGTTTAGATTTGGGGTTAGGTTTAGATTTGGGGTTAGGTTTAGTTTTGGGGTTAGGGGTTGGGGTTAGGTTTAGATTTGGGGTTAGGTTTAGATTTGGGGTTAGGGGTTGGGGTTAGGTTTAGATTTGGGGTTTATATTTAGGGTTAGGTTTAGATTTAGGCTTAGGGGTTGGGGTTAGGTTTAGATTTGGGGTTAGGTTTAGATTTGGGGTTAGGAGATGGGGTTAGGTTTAGATTTGGGGTTAGGTTTAGTTTTGGGGTTTAGATTTGGGGTTAGGTTTAGATTTGGGGTTTAGATTTGGGGTAGGGGTTGGGGTTAGGTTTAGATTTGGGGTTTAGATTTGGGGTTAGGGGTTGGGGTTAGGTTTAGATTTGGGGTTAGGTTTAAATTTGGGGTTAGGGGTTGGGGTTAGGTTTAGATTTGGGGTTAGGTTTAGATTTGGGGTTAGGGGTTGGGTTTAGGTTTAGATTTGGGGTTAGGTTTAGATTTGGGGTTAGGGGTTGGGGTTAGGTTTAGATTTGGGGTTAGGTTTAGATTTGGGGTTTAGATTTGGGGTTAGGTTTAGATTTGGCGTTAGGTTTAGTTTTGGGGTTAGGGGTTGGGGTTAGGTTTAGATTTGGGGTTAGGTTTAGATTTGGGGTTAGGTTTAGATTTGGGGTTAGGGGTTGGGGTTAGGTTTAGATTTGGGGTTTATATTTGGGGTTAGGTTTAGATTTGGGGTTAGGGGTTGGGGTTAGGTTTAGAATTGGGGTTAGGTTTAGATTTGGGGTTTAGATTTGGGGTTAGGTTTAGATTTGGGGTTAGGTTTAGATCTGGGGTATAGATTTGGGGTTAGGTCTAGATTTGGGGTTAGGGGTTGGGGTTAGGTTTAGATTTGGGGTTAGGTTTAGATTTGGGGTTAGGGGTTGGGGTTAGGTTTAGATTTGGGTTAGGTTTAGATTTGGGGTTAGGGGTTGGGGTTAGGTTTAGATTTGGGGTTAGATTTAGATTTGGGGTTTAGATTTGGAATTAGGTTTAGATTTGGGGTTAGGTTTAGATTTGGGGTTTAGATATGGGCTTAGGTTTAGATTTGGGGTTAGGTTTAGATTTGGGGTTTAGATTTGGGGTTAGGTTTAGATTTGGGGTTAGGAGTTGGGGTTAGGTTTAGATTTGGGGTTTAGATTTGGGGTTAGGTTTAGATTTGGGGTTTAGATTTGGGGTTAGGTTTAGATTTGGGGTTAGGGGTTGGGGTTAGGTTTAGATTTGGGGTTAGGGTTAGATTTGGGGTTAGGTTTAGATTTGGGGTTAGGGGTTGGGGTTAGGTTTAGATTTGGGGTTAGGTTTAGATTTGCGGTTAGGGGTTGGGTTTAGGTTTAGATTTGGGGTTAGGTTTAGATTTGGGGTTAGGGTTTGGGGTTAGGTTTAGATTTGGGGTTAGGTTTAGATTTGGGGTTTAGATTTGGGGTTAGGTTTAGATTTGGGGTTTAGATTTGGGGTTAGGTTTAGATTATGGGTTAGGGGTTGGGCTTAGGTTTAGATTTGGTGTTAGGTTTAGATTTGGGGTTTAGATTTGGAATTAGGTTTAGATTTGGGGTTAGGTTTAGATTTGGGGTTTAGATATGGGCTTAGGTTTAGATTTGGGGTTAGGTTTAGATTTGGGGTTTAGATTTGGGGCTAGGTTTAGATTTGGGGTTAGGAGTTGTGGTTAGGTTTAGATTTGGGGTTTAGATTTGGGGTTAGGTTTAGATTTGGGGTTAGGTTTAGATTTGGGGTTTAGATTTGGGGTTAGGTTTAGATTTGGGGTTAGGGGTTGTGGTTAGGTTTAGATTTGGGGTTTAGATTTGGGGTTAGGTTTAGATTTGGGGTTTTGTTTTGGGGTTAGGTTTAGATTTGGGTTTAGGGGTTGGGGTTAGGTTTAGATTTGGGGTTAGGTTTAGATTTGGGGTTAGGGGTTCGGGTTAGGTTTAGATTTGGGGTTTTGTTTTGGGGTTAGGTTTAGATTTGGGCTTAGGGGTTGGGGTTAGGTTTAGATTTGGGGTTAGGTTTAGATTTGGGGTTTAGATTTGGGGTTTAGATTTGGGGTTAGGTCTAGATTTGGGGTTAGGGGTTGGGATTAGGTTTAGATTTGGGGTTTAGATTTGGGATGAGGTTTAGATTTGTGGTTTAGATTTGGGGTTAGGTTTAGATTTGGGGTTAGGGGTTGGGGTTAGGTTTAGATTTGGGGTTAGGTTTAGATTTGGGGTTTAGATTTGGGGTTATGTTTAGATTTGGGGTTAGGTGTTGGGGTTAGGTTTACATTTGGGGTTAGGTTTAGATTTGGGGATTAGATTTGGGGTTAGGTTTAGATTTGGGGTTAGGTTTAGATTTGGGTTTAGGGGTTGGGGTTAGGTTTAGATTTGGGGTTAGGTTTAGATTTGGGGTTTAGATTTGGGGTTAGGTTTAGATTTGGGGTTAGGTTTAGATTTGGGGTTTAGATTTGGGGTTAGGTTTAGATTTGGGGTTAGGGGTTGGGGTTAGGTTTAGATTTGGCGTTAGGTTTATATTTGGGGTTAGGGGCTGGGGTTAGGTTTAGATTTGGGGTTAGGTTTAGATTTGGGGTTTAGATTTGGGGTTAGGTTTAGATTTGGGGTTAGGTTTAGATTTGGGGTTTAGATTTGGGGTTATCTTTAGATTTTGGCTTAGGGGTTAGGGTTAGGTTTAGATTTGGGGTTAGGTTTAGATTTGGGGTTTAGATTTGGGGTTAGGTTTAGATTTTGGGGTTTAGATTTGGGGTTAGGTTTAGATTTGGGGTTAGGGGTTGGGGTTAGGTTTAGATTTGGGGTTAGGTTTAGATTTGGGGTTTAGATTTGGGGTTAGGTTTAGATTTCGGGTTTAGATTTGGGGTTAGGGGTTGGGGTTAGGTTTAGATTTGGGGTTAGGTTTAGATTTGGGTTAGGGGTTGGGGTTAGGTTTAGATTTGGGGTTAGGTTTAGATTTGATTAGGTGTAGATTTGGGGTTAGGGGTTGGGGTTAGGTTTAGATTTGGGGTTAGGTTTAGATTTGGGGTTTAGATTTGGGTTTAGGTTTTGATTAGGGGTTAGGTTTAGATTTGGGGTTTAGATTTGGGGTTAGGCTTAGATTTGGGGTTAGGGGTTGGGGTTAGATTTAGATTTGGGGTTAGGTTTAGATTTGGGGTTTAGATTTGGGGTTAGGTTTAGATTTGGGGTTAGGGGTTGCGGTTAGGTTTACATTTGGGGTTAGGTTTAGATTTGGGGTTAGGAGTTGGGGTTAGGTTTAGATTTGGGGTTTAGATTTGGGGTTAGGGTTTGGGGTTAGGTTTAGATTTGGGGTTAGGTTTAGATTTAGGGTTTAGATTTGGGGTTAGGTTTAGATTTGGGGTTAGGGGTTGGGGTTAGGTTTAGATTTGGGGTTAGGTTTAGATTTGGGGTTTAGATTTGGGGTTAGGTTTAGATTTGGGGTTTAGATTTGGGGTTAGGTTTAGATTTGGGGTTTAGATTTGCGGTTAGGTTTAGATTTGGGGTTAGGGGTTGGGGTTAGGTTTAGATTTGGGGTTAGGTTTAGATTTGGGATTAGGGGTTGAGGTTAGGTTTAGATTTGGGGTTAGGTTTAGATTTAGGGTTAGGGGTTGGGGTTAGGTTTAGATTTCGGGTTAGGTTTAGATTTGGGATTTAGATTTGGGGTTAGGTTTAGATTTGGGGTTTAGATTTGGGGTTTAGTTTAGATTTGGGGTTAGGGGTTGGGGTTAGGTTTAGATTTGGGGTTTGATTTAGAATTGGGGTTAGGGGTTGGGGTTAGGTTTAGATTTGGGGTTTAGATTTGGGGTTTAGATTTGGGGTTAGGTTTAGATTTGGGGTTAGCTTTAGATTTGGGGTTAGGTTTAGATTTGGGGTTAGGGGTTGGGGTTAGGTTTAGATTTGGGGTTAGGTTTAGATTTGGGGTTAGGTTTAGTTTTGGGGTTAGGGGTTGGGGTTAGGTTTAGATTTGGGGTTAGGTTTAGATTTGGGGTTAGGGGTTGGGGTTAGGTTTAGATTTGGGGTTAGGTTTAGATTTGGGGTTAGGTTTAGATTTGGGGTTTAGATTTAGGGTTAGGTTTAGATTTGGGCTTAGGGGTTGGGGTTAGGTTTAGATTTGGGGTTAGGTTTAGATTTGGGGTTAGGAGATGGGGTTAGGTTTAGATTATGGGTTAGGTTTAGATTTGGGGTTTAGATTTGGGGTTAGGTTTAGATTTGGGGTTAGGGGTTGGGGTTAGGTTTAGATTTGGTGTTTAGATTTGCGGTTAGGTTTAGATTTGGGGTTAGGGGTTGGGGTTAGGTTTAGATTTGGGGTTAGGTTTAGATTTGGGATTAGGGGTTGAGGTTAGGTTTAGATTTGGGGTTAGGTTTAGATTTAGGGTTAGGGGTTGGGGTTAGGTTTAGATTTCGGGTTAGGTTTAGATTTGGGATTTAGATTTGGGGTTAGGTTTAGATTTGGGGTTTAGATTTGGGGTTTAGTTTAGATTTGGGGTTAGGGGTTGGGGTTAGGTTTAGATTTGGGGTTTGATTTAGAATTGGGGTTAGGGGTTGGGGTTAGGTTTAGATTTGGGGTTTAGATTTGGGGTTTAGATTTGGGGTTAGGTTTAGATTTGGGGTTAGCTTTAGATTTGGGGTTTAGATTTGGGGTTAGGTTTAGATTTGGGGTTAGGGGCTGGGGTTAGGTTTAGATTTGGGGTTAGGTTTAGATTTGGGGTTTAGATTTGGGGTTAGGTTTAGATTTGGGGTTTAGATTTGGGGTTATCTTTAGATTTTGGCTTAGGGGTTAGGGTTAGGTTTAGATTTGGGGTTAGGTTTAGATTTGGGGTTTAGATTTGGGGTTAGGTTTAGATTTGGGGTTTAGATTTGGGGTTAGGTTTAGATTTGGGGTTAGGGGTTGGGGTTAGGTTTAGATTTGGGGTTAGGTTTAGATTTGGGGTTTAGATTTGGGGTTAGGTTTAGATTTCGGGTTTAGATTTGGGGTTAGGGGTTGGGGTTAGGTTTAGATTTGGGGTTTAGATTTGGGGTTAGGTTTAGATTTGGGTTAGGGGTTGGGGTTAGGTTTAGATTTGGGGTTGGGTTTAGATTTGATTAGGTGTAGATTTGGGGTTAGGGGTTGGGGTTAGGTTTAGATTTGGGGTTAGGTTTAGATTTGGGGTTTAGATTTGGGTTTAGGTTTTGATTAGGGGTTAGGTTTAGATTTGGGGTTTAGATTTGGGGTTAGGTTTAGATTTGGTGTTAGGGGTTGCGGTTAAATTTAGATTTGGGGTTAGGTTTAGATTTGGGGTTTAGATTTGGGGTTAGGTTTAGATTTGGGGTTAGGGGTTGCGGTTAGGTTTAGATTTGGGGTTAGGTTTAGAGTTGGGGTTAGGAGTTGGGGTTAGGTTTAGATTTGGGGTTTAGATTTGGGGTTAGGTTTAGATTTGGGGTTAGGGTTTGGGGTTAGGTTTAGATTTGGGGTTAGGTTTAGATTTAGGGTTTAGATTTGGGGTTAGGTTTAGATTTGGGGTTAGGGTTTGGGGTTAGGTTTAGATTTGGGGTTAGGTTTAGATTTAGGGTTTAGATTTGGGGTTAGGTTTAGATTTGGGGTTAGGGGTTGGGGTTAGGTTTAGATTTGGGGATAGGTTTAGATTTGGGGTTTAGATTTGGGGTTAGGTTTAGATTTGGTGTTTAGATTTGGGGTTAGGTTTAGATTTGGGGTTTAGATTTGCGGTTAGGTTTAGATTTGGGGTTAGGGGTTGGGGTTAGGTTTTGATTTGGGGTTAGGTTTAGATTTGGGATTAGGGGTTGAGGTTAGGTTTAGATTTGGGGTTAGGTTTAGATTTAGGGTTAGAGGTTGGGGTTAGGTTTAGATTTCGGGTTAGGTTTAGATTTGGGATTTAGATTTGGGGTTAGGTTTAGATTTGGGGTTTAGATTTGGGGTTTAGTTTAGATTTGGGGTTAGGGGTTGGGGTTAGGTTTAGATTTGTTGTTTGATTTAGATTTGGGGTTAGGGGTTGGGGTTAGGTTTAGATTTGGGGTTTAGATTTGGGGTTTAGTTTAGATTTGGGGTTAGGTGTTGGGGTTAGGTTTAGATTTGGGGTTAGGTTTAGATTTGGGGTTAGGGGTTGGGGTTAGGTTTAGATTTGGGGTTTAGATTTGGGGTTAGCTTTAGATTTGGGGTTAGCTTTAGATTTGGGGTTTAGATTTGGGGTTAGGTTTAGATTTGGGGTTAGGGGTTGGGGTTAGGTTTAGATTTGGGGTTAGGTTTAGATTTGGGGTTTAGATTTGGGGTTAGGTTTAGATTTGGGGTTAGGTTTAGTTTTGGGGTTAGGGGTTGGGGTTAGGTTTAGATTTGGGGTTAGGTTTAGATTTGGGGTTAGGTTTAGATTGGGGGTTAGGGGTTGGGCTTAGGTTTAGATTTGGGGTTTATATTTGGGGTTAGGTTTAGATTTGGGGTTAGGGGTTGGGGTTAGGTTTAGAATTGGGGTTAGGTTTAGATTTGGGGTTTAGATTTGGGGTTAGGTTTAGATCTGGGGTATAGATTTGGGGTTAGGTCTAGATTTGGGGTTAGGGGTTGGGGTTAGGTTTAGATTTGGGGTTAGGTTTAGATTTGCGGTTAGGGGTTGGGGTTAGGTTTAGATTTGGGTAGGTTTAGATTTGGGGTTAGGGGTTGGGGTTAGGATTAGATTTGGGGTTATGTTTAGATTTGGGGTTTTGATTTGGGGTTAGGTTTAGATTTGGGGTTAGGTTTAGATTTGGGGTTTAGATTTGGGGTTAGGTTTAGATTTGGGGTTAGGGGTTGGGCTTAGGTTTAGATTGGGGGTTATGTTTAGATTTTGGGGTTTAGATTTGGGGTTAGGTTTAGATTAGGGGTTAGGTTTAGATCTGGGGTTTAGATTTGGGGTTAGGTTTAGATTTGGGGTTAGGTTTAGATTTGGGGTTAGTTTTAGATTTGGGGTTAGGGGTTGGGGTTAGGTTTAGATTTGGGGTTAGGGGTTGGGGTTAGGTTTAGATGTGGGTTTAGGTTTAGATTTGGGGTTAGGGGTTGTGGTTAGGTTTAGATTTGGGGTTTATATTTGGGGTTAGGTTTAGATTTGGGGTTAGGGGTTGGGGTTAGGTTTAGATTTGTGGTTAGGTTTAGATTTGGGGTTTAGATTTGGGGTTAGGTTTAGATTTGGGGTTAGGGGTTGGGGTTAGGTTTAGATTTGGGGTTAGGTTTAGATTTGGGGTTTAGATTTGGGGTTAGGTTTAGATTTGGGGTTTAGATTTGCGGTTAGGTTTAGATTTGGGGTTAGGGGTTGGGGTTAGGTTTAGATTTGGGGTTAGGTTTAGATTTGGGGTTAGGTTTAGTTTTGGGGTTAGGGGTTGGGTTTAGGTTTAGATTTGGGGTTAGGTTTAGATTTGGGGTTAGGGGTTGGGGTTAGGTTTAGATTTGGGGTTAGGTTTAGATTTGGGGTTAGGTTTAGTTTTGGGGTTAGGGGTTGGGGTTAGGTTTAGATTTGGGGTTAGGTTTAGAATTGGGGTTAGGGGTTGGGGTTAGGTTTAGATTTGGGGTTAGGTTTAGATTTGGGGTTTATATTTAGGGTTAGGTTTAGATTTAGGCTTAGGGGTTGGGGTTAGGTTTACATTTGGGGTTAGGTTTAGATTTGGGGTTAGGAGATGGGGTTAGGTTTAGATTTGGGGTTAGGTTTAGATTTGGGGTTTAGATTTGGGGTTAGGTTTAGATTTGGGGTTTAGATTTGGGGTAGGGGTTGGGGTTAGGTTTAGATTTGGGGTTTAGATTTGGGGTTAGGTTTAGATTTGGGGTTAGGGGTTGGGGTTAGGTTTAGATTTGGGGTTAGGTTTAAATTTGGGGTTAGGGGTTGGGGTTAGGTTTAGATTTGGGGTTAGGTTTAGATTTGGGGTTAGGGGTTGGGTTTAGGTTTAGATTTGGGGTTAGGTTTAGATTTGGGGTTAGGGGTTGGGGTTAGGTTTAGATTTGGGGTTAGGTTTAGATTTGGGGTTTAGATTTGGGGTTAGGTTTAGATTTGGCGTTAGGTTTAGTTTTGGGGTTAGGGGTTGGGGTTAGGTTTAGATTTGGGGTTAGGTTTAGATTTGGGGTTAGGTTTAGATTTGGGGTTAGGGGTTGGGGTTAGGTTTAGATTTGGGGTTTATATTTGGGGTTAGGTTTAGATTTGGGGTTAGGGGTTGGGGTTAGGTTTAGAATTGGGGTTAGGTTTAGATTTGGGGTTTAGATTTGGGGTTAGGTTTAGATTTGGGGTTAGGTTTAGATCTGGGGTATAGATTTGGGGTTAGGTCTAGATTTGGGGTTAGGGGTTGGGGTTAGGTTTAGATTTGGGGTTAGGTTTAGATTTGGGGTTAGGGGTTGGGGTTAGGTTTAGATTTGGGTTAGGTTTAGATTTGGGGTTAGGGGTTGGGGTTAGGTTTAGATTTGGGGTTAGATTTAGATTTGGGGTTTAGATTTGGAATTAGGTTTAGATTTGGGGTTAGGTTTAGATTTGGGGTTTAGATATGGGCTTAGGTTTAGATTTGGGGTTAGGTTTAGATTTGGGGTTTAGATTTGGGGTTAGGTTTAGATTTGGGGTTAGGAGTTGGGGTTAGGTTTAGATTTGGGGTTTAGATTTGGGGTTAGGTTTAGATTTGGGGTTTAGATTTGGGGTTAGGTTTAGATTTGGGGTTAGGGGTTGGGGTTAGGTTTAGATTTGGGGTTAGGGTTAGATTTGGGGTTAGGTTTAGATTTGGGGTTAGGGGTTGGGGTTAGGTTTAGATTTGGGGTTAGGTTTAGATTTGGGGTTAGGGGTTGGGTTTAGGTTTAGATTTGGGGTTAGGTTTAGATTTGGGGTTAGGGGTTGGGGTTAGGTTTAGATTTGGGGTTAGGTTTAGATTTGGGGTTTAGATTTGGGGTTAGGTTTAGATTTGGGGTTTAGATTTGGGGTTAGGTTTAGATTATGGGTTAGGGGTTGGGCTTAGGTTTAGATTTGGTGTTAGGTTTAGATTTGAGGTTTAGATTTGGAATTAGGTTTAGATTTGGGGTTAGGTTTAGATTTGGGGTTTAGATATGGGCTTAGGTTTAGATTTGGGGTTAGGTTTAGATTTGGGGTTTAGATTTGGGGTTAGGTTTAGATTTGGGGTTAGGAGTTGGGGTTAGGTTTAGATTTGGGGTTTAGATTTGGGGTTAGGTTTAGATTTGGGGTTTAGATTTGGGGTTAGGTTTAGATTTGGGGTTAGGGGTTGTGGTTAGGTTTAGATTTGGGGTTTAGATTTGGGGTTAGGTTTAGATTTGGGGTTAGGGGTTGGGGTTAGGTTTAGATTTGTGGTTAGGTTTAGATTTGGGGTTTAGATTTGGGGTTAGGTTTAGATTTGGGGTTTAGATTTGCGGTTAGGTTTAGATTTGGGGTTAGGGGTTGGGGTTAGGTTTAGATTTGGGGTTAGGTTTAGATTTGGGATTAGGGGTTGAGGTTAGGTTTAGATTTGGGGTTAGGTTTAGATTTAGGGTTAGGGGTTGGGGTTAGGTTTAGATTTCGGGTTAGGTTTAGATTTGGGATTTAGATTTGGGCTTAGGTTTAGATTTGGGGTTTAGATTTGGGGTTAGGTTTAGATTTGGGGTTAGGTTTAGATCTGGGGTTTAGATTTGGGGTTAGGTTTAGATTTGGGGTTAGGTTTAGATTTGGGGTTAGGTTTAGATTTGGGGTTAGGGGTTGGGGTTAGGTTTAGATTTGGGGTTAGGGGTTGGGGTTAGGTTTAGATGTGGGTTTAGGTTTAGATTTGGGGTTAGGGGTTGTGGTTAGGTTTAGATTTGGGGTTTATATTTGGGGTTAGGTTTAGATTTGGGGTTAGGGGTTGGGGTTAGGTTTAGATTTGTGGTTAGGTTTAGATTTGGGGTTT